>NW_006399766.1:19383825-19520147 GCF_000299155.1 Elephantulus edwardii | reverse complement strand
ATCCCAGGATGTGGGATTCTGGGATGGAGAAGTAGACAAAGAGCTTTCTGTAGAAGAACAGATAAAGAGAAATAGGTACTATGATGAGGATGAGGACGAGGATGAAGAATGATAATTTACAGTGGTGTTGGGCCTTAAATTGGTGGTAGTGTTAGTAAGCCTCTGCCCTTTATCAAAGTGATGCACATAAACAGATACCTTACCTTAATGTGAACTATAATTTATGTGGAAGTATCTTTAGAAAACAAGTTTCCATTTTTTTTAAAAAAAATCCCATACTGCAGCTTAATTAAAACAGTTCTAAATATTCAAGATAACATTAATTAAATCCTCTATTTCAACAGAGATGGTATTCATAAAGTGCTCTAAGATTATATAAACAAAAGAAAGGAAATATTCCAAATTATTTAGTCTGGAATCCAGTGTTTTCCAAAAGGCATGTCAAAGTAGATAGCTAACTAGTATAAGGTTAACTCTACAAGTATATTGTGGCATTAGGAACATAGAGAAGGGATTAGGGACCTAAACATGACTGAATGCACTTTAGTATAAAGGGCACAGTTTAAAATTTTTTTTTAATAATACCAATGTAATTGTTTAGTATTCATCTTCTAAGAGATCAAATATTGTTTTTTTAAAATTTAGATAAAGTTTCTTAACTCAGATATATAAAGGGGAATTTATTGTTCTGCATCCTATATTCTAAACTGCACTCTGAACTAGATTATTGAAATATAAAACAAAGCCATCTTTTAGAGCAACTCTTGAAGGAATTTAAGAAGTGACTCACATGCTTTGGTGCTTGGAGGGATCCATAGCCTCCTGAATATGCTATGATGTTTGCCAATTTGCCTCTATCACAAGTGATTGCTTTCCTCTCTGGAGGTATCTGTCCTTCTCATAAATAACTACTAAAAACTGCAATATTTTTGTCAGATCTTTTGGATCACTATTCACTGTGCTTGATGGTACAGTCAAGAGAGAAACTTAAATGAGGGTATTACTCTTATTACCATCCCTGATTTACAGATCAAAACTTTGGAAGGCTTAGGCTCAGTAATCTGTTCAAGAACTCATGGATGTTAAGTGGTTGATCTGGAACTAGATCATAGACTTCCGAAAAATGCCTGTCAATGAGCATGCCAGTCGGAAAGAGCAAACACTAGAAAAGACATCATGTTTGGTGAAGAAGAGATCAGTGAAAACGAGGGAAATCCTCAAAGACATGGATTGACATCATAACCACAACCGTGGACTCAGACATAAAGATGGCACAAAACCAGGCAATGTTTTGTTCTATAAGGTCACCATGAGACAGAATTGAGTCAATGGCTAGTTTTTGGTTTTACTTCCCCCCACTATGTGAAGCGTCTGTTGCCACTCCACAGAGGGCACAGCTGTGGTCAAGTACACAGTCATGTGAGACAGTGGTTTTAGTCTAGTTACTGTCTATTTCTTTTAGTCTTTGACCGTCTAAACGTTCTTGATATCTCTGCTAAGTAATCTCCCCTTTTGGTATCATGTCCACCTTGTTGCCAGTGGATGGCTCTATTGTTTTGGATAATTCCCTAGGCCATAAGTGACGCTACAGTATAATCCGATTAAATTCTTGAAAGGGGTAGGTTTTGTGGTGTTTTGTTTTTTTCTTTACTGAATCTTATTTATTTTGTTGGTTTTGAGAATATATATTATAAAACATAAATAGTTTCCATATTGAACCTCTTTGAGCCCACAATAATTAATGTGGGTTATTTTTTTGTTGTTGTTATTTTGGTTTTTGTTGGGGTTTTCCTTGTTTGTGAATTTTTTAAATTGTGATTTTAATGAAAGTTTACAGAAAGCTTGGGTTTTCATTCATTCATTGTTGCTTATTTTCTTCCCTCCTTCTTTCCCCCTCCCCCAGTTCACTTTGCAATGCACCTCTTGTTGCAGATTATTGTCATAAGGGGGAAGTTTTTGAGGCTGGTTTATTTGGAGGACACTTCTTCCCCCCTGCCCCTTTTTTAAAAAATCAATTTTAATGAAACTCTACAGACTTAGGGTTTCCTTTCATTCATTGTTGCACTTTTCTCTCTGCCCCCCCCCCCAATTTAGTCTTCTTGAAAAGTAAAAGAAAAACTCATTCATTGTTATGCAGCCCCTCCCCCCAAGTCCAGTCCACTGTGCAGCCTTCTGGAGGACACTTTTAAACTTTCACTTTCTCTGGTTCTCTTTGTTGATCTAACTGGGCTAGACTCTGCTTGCCCTTAAAATTGTTGTTGTTTTTCTAAGCATCGTTAGACTTAGTTTTCCTCAGTCTCTGTTTCAAATGAAGTAGTTTTTTTTAAAAAATTGTATTATTTTTACGTGTACCGTCAAATCAGATCTGACTGGTACAGAAGGAGATTACCCCCTCCTTCTTCAGCATCCTCCTTCTTCTGGTGGATTTGAACCGCGTACCTCTGGGATTGTAGTGCAGTGTCTCGCCACTAGGCCACCAGAGCTCCTTTCAGGTGAAGTAGTTTTGACATCTGATTGCATCCCATGATTAGGAGCTGAGAAGAGAGGGAGCGCTTTGCTTTTGGCCATACTTGCCTAGGTTTGAGCTCTCTCAAGCTGAACTGAAGACAGAGGCCAGAGAGTGAGTCCTGACTCAAGTGCCACAAACTTCCTGTTCTTACTGAGTTTTAGTAGATTTTCTTGACTAAATGTTTCTTTATACACTATATGTCATTAGGAAAATTTCAGATAACTCAAATAGTTGCTTTTTATTCCCACCAGTTATGTTTGTTTTACCTACCAGCTGCTGGTGGACTCGAACTGCATGCCTTTGGGATTGGAGAGCAGCTTCATTGTTGTTAGGTGCTGCTGAGTTGATTCTAACTCATAGCAACTCTATTAACAGTGGATCTTAACCTTGCCCTATCTTGTGCCATCCCCATCACCTCTGATTAATGCTTAATCCCACTGTTAGAGTCGCTGTGTCAATTGATCTTTTTTGAGAGTCTTTCTCTTCTTTCATTGACTTTCCACTTGTGTCAATCCATCTTATTGAGGGTCTCCCTCTCTCTCATTGACCTTCCACTTTCCCTAGCATGATTGATGTCTTTTTTCCAAGGACTTATCCCTCCTAAAAACATAACCAAAGTATGTGAGATGAAGTTTTGCTATCCTTGCTTCAAGGAGCACCCTGGTTGCACTTTCTCAAAGATATACTTGTTTGTTCTTTTGGCAGTTTATGGGATATTAAGTACTCTTCTCCAACACCACAATTCAAAGGCATTGATTCTTCTGTTATCCTTATTCATTGTCCAACTTTCAGGCACACAGCAAGTAATTTAAAATGCCATGTCTTGGAACAGGTGCACCTTAGTCTGTAAACTGATGCCATTGCTCCTTAGCACCTTGGAGAGGTCTTTGGATACAGATTTTCCCACTGTGACATGTCTTTTGATTTTCTGAAAACTATTACCCTGGGTGTTGATTGTGGATCCAAGTAAAAGAAAATAATTGACAAGTTCAGTCTTTTATCTATCGTAATGTTGCCCAGTGGTGAGGATTTTCATTTTCTTGAAGTTGAGATAGAATCCCTATTGAAGGCTATAGTGATCGATCAATCTATCTATCTAATCTATTATCTATCTACCTACCTACCTAATTACCTACCTACCATCATCTATCATCTAACTATGTATCAGGCTTTAGTCTTATCAATAACCTTTGATATGCAGATGACACAAACTACCTTGCTGAAAATGCAGAGAACTTAAGATGCTTGCTGTAGAAGATCAAACACTACAGCCTTCTATATGGATTACATCTCAGTGTCAGGAAAGCAAAAATTCTCATCATTGGACTGATAGGTGACATCAAGATAGATGGGGAAAAGATTGAAATTGTCAATGACTTCATCTTACTTGGATCTACAACCTGTATACTTGGTATCAGCAATCAGAAGATTAAGAGGCAAATTGGACTGGGAAAGTTTGCAGTCAAGGACCTCTCCAAATTATTGAGGAGCAATGATGTTAGTTTGAGGACTAAGGTGTGACTGATTCAGACCATGGTCTTTTCAATCACTTGCTATGCGTCTAAGAGCTGGACAGTGTCTAAGGATGACAAAAGAAGAATTGATGCCTTTCAGTTTTGAATAGTGCTGAATATCCTATGGACTGCTAAAAGAACAAACAGATGTCTTGGAGAAGGTGCAATCAGTATACTCGTTGGAATCAAGGATAATGTAGCTTCATCTCACATACTTTGGACACGTTGCTAGGAGACACTATTTCGTAGAGAGGGACATCATACTTAGGAAGGAAGGTGGAAGGATAACAAGATGAAGACCCTCAGTTAGGTGGATTGACACAGTGGTGGCAGCATTGGCTTGAGTGTATCAGAGATTGTAAGGATGGCACAGGATGGGACAGGATTCAGACAAGTTGTTCACAGGGTTGCTATGAGTTGTACTTGACTCCATGGAACTTAACAACAACAGTCTTATATATAGGTACACTCTCCAGGAAACTCTGTTGGCATCATCATCAGAGCATTGAGTTGCTAATCCATACATGGAACCTCTCTGGTGGTTCGAATCCACTAGTGGCTTCAAGAATCCATCAGCAGTGTCACAGGAGAAAGACAATCTTATGTTCACGTTATAGCCTCCAAAAACCCACCAGAGAGTCAACTAAGAGTCATTTTCCACTTGATGACAATTAGTTGTTTGTTAAATATACTCTCAGATATTTTCTGATTCGTCTTCCCTCAACAGTGGGAGTTACAATCCCGAACTTTATTTGCAGGGTTTCAATATGTGAAAAAAAAGGGCAATATCTGCCAAGTATGGTAAAGCAAAGTGTAATAAAACAAGATATGCCTATCTTAACTGAACTGGCTTGCACGACTCATCTAGGCGGTGACTTACTCCCTCAAGCTAGGTGGCATACTTTTACGTTTCCAATAACTTCAAGGTGAAGGTCTAGTCAAATAACTATAAGTTGAAGTTCCATATCTGCAATCAGTCATTAACACCTAACCTTTCCTTCATTCGCTGTGTATATAGACCCCTCTTCTGCTTGGACTGAGTGTGCTTTGTATCTTTACTCGGTGCTGCCCAGATGTATTTCTTGGTGTCCATCAAACTGAATTTTTGCCTCAGGTATTTTAACATATGAAGGATGAAAAATGAAGTACAAATGGTTGGCGTGTCCCTGAGATGTGCTTTAGATATAATCACAGCTGCTTTGCTTGCACCTCATGTACTTTGTTTGACGTATAGATGGAATGGAATGATGATGGTATTCTTAGTTGCTCTTCAGTCATTTCTGACTCATGACGACCTGTCACAAAATGAAATGAAATGCTTCCTGGTCCTGTTCCCATCTTCGTGACGGTGGGTATATTTGAGTCCACTCTTGTGGTTGTTGTGTCTCTCTCTCTCTCACTGAGCATTTCTTGTGTTTTTATGTTACCAATCCTTGTCTGGTGACTGGACTTTTCTAAGGACATGCACCAAGTAAGTGAGCTGAAGTCAAACTATCCTCATTTCTAAAGAACTTTCCACTTGTAGTTCCATAGTTGAAGAAAACTCACAGACATTTTGCACAAGAAACTTGTTCTAGATCAAGGCTTCAGCTGAAATAGGAACTTTGAGTGGGTTGCTCCCATTTTCCTGCTTGGTCTTGGTTTGTAGATGCCGAAAAACCCGCTGCCACTGAGTGAGTCTGTAAGGAGAGAGCAGAACTTCCCTATAGGGTTTCTAGGACTTACCTTTTCAGAAGCCGACTGCCTTCTCTTTAACCCCATTGAATTGCCCTGAGCCTGAGCAGGCTATCCAGTTGAACTTCTTCATGAGGGCCTCTAGGTGGCACTATCAAACTAGAAATGCTCCTGTTAGGGCAACCAGAAAGCTTTAGCATTGTATGGAGTTGCCTTGTAAGAATATAGAAATGTATTGCCTGATTTCAGATATATAGGCAGACCTCAACTTTAGTATACACCTCATATTTGTTGTTATGTTTGGTCAAGTTGGAACCGACCCATGCTGATCCTCAGCAGGTTTTCAGAGGCCATCCTTTTCAGCTATGGATTTGAACCGCCTGCCTTTTGAGATTGCAGCACAGCTTTTTACCACCAGGCCACCAATAGCTGCACCAAAGAGCCATAGAAACTCTTGCCATCTTCTGGGATAAATCTTACTTTCATCTCTATTGCAGTTACCATCTCAGTACATTTTCATTCAAGTTCGTTTTATTTCCCTCTGCCGCTAGTGATGGTGGCTTAGGTACAAGGAAAACGAAACCAGTTTGGTTCTGTTTCTATCTTTGAGGAGCTAGGGAAGGGAGTAAGAGAGACTGATCACAGGCGAGGGGTGAGTGTGGAGCAAAAAGAAGCAGACAACCCAATCTCTGGGCAGTTAAAAGAAAAGAGACTGAGTGATCTGTCCAATCCGATACAAGTGGCATTTCTGGGATTTTCCACAGGCCCAGGGATGAAGTTGCCCAGAAACTCATGCTTTGCCTGTTTTTTCTAAGTCATAGCAACTCCCATGAAGGGCTTGTGGGATTTGGAAAGAGGGAATTTGGGGAGACAGAGTCCCTTAGTTCCTTTGCTTGGACCACTCTAAGAGGTGATATGATCATTCAGATTCAAAGTCTATATAAACAACTCCACAGAAATTCCATTTGATGAGATGATCAAGTGTTCATATGATGTGCAAGCGTTCTCTTGAGCTTCCAGCCCAACCCAGAATGTACTGGAACTCCATTTAGCATGCATCATAGGAGTTAAATACACACTGAATTTCAAACAAACATTCATACATTGAGAATCGCTGCTATTGTAACACATCACATCACAGAGCACATTTTAAGCTTGGAAAGCATGTCTTCCCTTAATAATACTTCAAACAGATTGTACTAAATGAGAAATGGAATTTCCAAGACAGAGGTTGTCTTTTGTTGTAAAGATATTGGGTTAATTTGTGTGTTAAACTTATTGGAGAAGTAAAATATGTTTTTTAAAATCCATGTATCATAATGAATGGTGGTTTTATAAGACAGTTTTGTTATTTATTTATTTTGCATTAGTAAAATAGTCTTTTCTTCTCAGTAATGTGTTTATAAGACAGCCCATTTTATGATGAAAAATATTAAAACATTGTTTTCTAATATTTTGAGAGCCTGGCCATTAGAATTCTGCATGGAAAGTAATAACAACATACACATTAGCATTTGCCTTTAATTATTGCAACCTTCATATCAATTAGAGTACAAAGTTACATCAATTAGAGCAGAATATTACATCAATTAGAGCTGACGTTCTACCAATTAAAGAAGAATATTCAAAATGTAGACAGTCATTTAGTTATTGAAAGCAAAAAAAAAATAAGACTTGTTTACCAAGTTAAAACAACATTAGGACAGTGATCCCCCCCCAAATTACATTTCAACCCAGATGTACTCATCAAATCCAAGTTTTTCCCCCAATTATATTTTATATGCAATGAATTTTTAAACTTCTCTGTGCTCTGAATTGGAAATGAAACATCACTTGCATTTCCATTAAGCTGGAAATTGCAGGTACTGGTAATTTTGAAAGCAATGATTTTAAAAAGGTATTTGCCCTGAAGTAAACACAGTAAGCAACCAACTAAAAATGCATCTACTGACTATTCTAACGACTACAAAATTATTCCAGTAGAAAGGTAACATGGGACCATGGAAATACAACGGAGACTTTGGCTTCTGACCTGCTACTAACCCCAACTTAACCACCATGTGCTAGCTGCAACACTTCCTGAGTCTCGGGTTCCTCATCTGTAAAATGGGGCTAACACTGGCATTGAAATATTGTTGTGACTATTAAACAAGAATGAATGTACGTAAAGATCTAAATAGGAAACAGCAGCCTTGAAATGCCCAATATTTCATCTTTACAGTTGCATTAGGGGATAGGCTTTCTCTCTGTTATACGCATGAGTCCATTGAGGATCAGATAACTCCCTCAGTTCCCTCCCTTCAGCTACTTTTTGGAGCAAGATTGCAAAAACGGACTTAAATCATTCTCATTGACTGGGAGATGTGACCACTTTGATAAGAGAAACTTCCACTGTGGCAGGCAGTGGCCCCAGCCCTCTTTCCCTTCCACATGCATGTGACAGTGCATAACAAAAAAGGTGCTGGGGCGTTATCCGAAACTCCATCCCTTTCCTACTCACAAAGGCCCAAAGGAGGAGGATGTCTTTTATCATCATTTTTGGATAGTTCTTTTTATCCTTGTTTTCCTGCCACGAAGGACTGGAAGTAATTATGCAATTGTGAAACCTTTTATATGTTAAATTGCATTTGATCATGTGGGCAAAATTTCTTTTATCTTTTCTTCTTCTAAAGATGTGATGTGAGTGGAAGTTTACAAAGCAAATTGGCTTTCCATCCAACCACTCATATATATTTTGCTTTAAAGTCTCATTGCTTTTGAGTCAGAACCGACTCACAGCTGACCCACCAGTGGGTTTTCAGAGGCGTTAAGGTGCACACGAGGGAATTGCCCATCTTTCTCCCATGGTGGATTTGAACCAGCAGAGAGGTGCCACCTTTGAGTTAGAAGCACAGTTCCCTATGGACTATGCCACCTGAGCTCCCTGTTTCATAACATGAATTACGGAACTTAAAATGTGATCATACTCCTCCAACTTGTGATTCTCATTTTCATTATTCCTTCTAGTCTACCTTCTCCTGTATTCTGGCCTTTACCCTTGGGCAACTGTTGCTCTTTTGACTATATAGTTGGCCATTCTAAGGGGTGACTGAGCTTTAATGGCCTAGTGGTAAGGAGTTGCATGGCAACCAAAAGGTATGTCGTTCAAATTCACCAGCTGCTCCATGGGAGAAAGATGGGCAGTATCCCCTGGAACTGCCTCTGAAAATTTGCTGGAGGGCCAGCTAATGGGTCGGTTCTGACTCGATTGCACACCATCGAGAGAGGTGAGTGCCTCTCTGGTGATAGGCCAGAGCATTTACTATTCATTCCTGCAATGCATTCCATGACCAACCCCTTTAGTACGTTATTACTGAAAGCCAAGTTCTTTGAACACATTGCACAACCTGTTGCAACATACCGCAGTTGGGAGCCACTGCATAGGATGTGTTCTAAGGAGTGTAAGTAGGTCACTTTGCAGTACAGGTTCCTGTTGGGGTGTGGTGAGAAAGACTGATTGGACCATTAGGATTTGAAAAGGTTTAGATTTGATCTTGTAAGGAATTAGAGGAATTTGAGTAGGAAAACGTTTGGGCTAATGTTGTGGTTCGCAGGATGGTGTAGGGGCATGGAGACCGAGAGACTAGCTGGGCTATTGAAATGAGCCACACGTGTGAGATGAAGCCCTGAACCAAATTAGTAATAGTGGGAATGGAAAGGAGTGAGCAGCTATAAGATTCATGACTGATATGCATGGGCCAAGAGGTGAAGGGGGCAAATGATAAAGCAGAAGTTTCAAAACATGCTGCCATTTAGACAGTGAATTTACTTCTCTAATGTTATCTTGCTCACATATATTCTTCAATGGATTTGACATAACTGCTGCTGGAAAGGAGCTGGGTGGAGGGTGTTGAAGGGCAGAGAGAACACAAGCTCAAACTTAGCTGTTTATAGCACCTGTTGTTGCTAGGTGCTACCGAGTTGAGTACAATTCATAGAGACCCTATGAACAACAGATCAGAACCCTGCCCTATCCTGTGCTGTCCTCACCATCTCTCACGCCCTTGAGCCTATTGCTGCAGCCAGTGTGTCAATCTACCTGGTTGAGGGTCATAAAATAGTAATAAACAGGTTTTCTTTCTTTTTTTTTCAAACCAAATAGTTGCCTGGTGGAAGTGGTTGAGTAGTCTGTTGTACTAGTTTCAGATTCTAGATTAAGATGCTTTGTGGTTAGTCATACGGATGCTGCTATCTGAATTTAGAACTGTATTCTAGAACATTCCAAGTGGAAACCCCAGTTATAGCAAGCACTCATTGGGCAACTACTCTTGGCATCTGAGAAAGGTTGAAGTGACTAAGAAATCACATTTTTTTTTAAAAACTTTTATGATGTTGAAGTCCTCAGCTAGGTTCTATGCCCACAGGTGCAGGCCTCTAAGGGCAGTTATTTTTGTTTTGTTCATTGCTTCATCTCCAGTAATTAAAATAGAGCCTGGCAATTGGTAGATGCTCAATAAACAAATATTTAGGAGAGTAAACAAGGGCCAGGTTTTGTAAGTGTTGAACTCACCTACTGTATTCTAGCTCTGGGTCTAGACTGGGTGCCTAGGAGGAGCTGAGTAAAGGTTTACTGAATTGAGTTCAAATGAACGGCATTCCAAGAAATGAAGCCTTTTAAAAAAATTTGGGCTTGTATTAGCTGAGATATCAAAAAACTAATATTGAATTGATGATGCTTTCTGGGGAACATTTAGCAGTAATGAAAAGGTCCATTCTTTTCCTAGCGACGAGTTGGAGAAATTTATGGAGAATCAAGGTGCTTCCAGTCCAGGACTCCTCATTTTAACAACAAGCCTCAGCAAACCGTTTATGCGGCTGGAAAAGTACGTGACTCTCCTGCAAGAGCTGGAACGGCACATGGAGGTAAATGAAGGCGAGCTGGGCACCGCGGGTGGGCCTCCTTTCAGGGTGAAGCAGCCCGTGGCCTCCACACCAGCCTTGCTGAGTCCTGCAAAATGGTATCGGTCTCTTTCAAACTTTGCCCTTCCCAGTCTTCCCTCTTTTCCAAACGTCTGGATTTCCTGTTGGTGCAGCAAGAGAAGATCCTCATTCTTTCCTAGCAAATAGGCTGTTCTAACCTGTTGACTTAGGTTTTCTCCTCCTCTCTCTTCCATCGGAGGTGGTTTGATGAAATCAGACCAAGAACTCTTCTGTTGTGCCGGTATGACAACCGATTTCACTGGGTAAATAAAGCAAAAAACAAAACAAACAAAATAACCATCAGAGGATACAAAGGGCCCTTTCACTCAAGTTAGGGATATTTATCTCTAGAGCCTTGTGACTATTCGCTTTTCTGACTCTGGTACCAGTTTATCTCTTCATGCATGATGCATCTCCCTCACAAATCACCTCACACTTTTGTTTATAAAATTAGAGTTTATGCCCACAGTTGTCATGTCATCATAAACCCTTAAATATTAAGATCTGCAACAAGGCTTGATAATTGGATATTTTCTCATAAAGAAATCTTCTTTTTTTAAAATGCAAGCTGTGACAAGGCATTCCAGAAATGCATACCCCTTACAATAGCAGTTATTAAATTTGAACAATTTCTGAGCTGACATTTTCTTGTTATTAAAAACAATCAGTGGGTATAGCTTCCCCAGCTATTCTTGCGCGATCATGCGCGGGTGACTGAGGTGTGGGTGGGAGGGGAGGGCTGCTGGGGGAAGCTGCATTTACCCTAGTTTGTTCTTCCTGTGTCTGGGGAAAGGTTTTGAGGTTTTAAATGGTTTGGTTATCTTAAAGAGAAAGGGTGCACACTGCTGGGCTCGTCAGCATTGGTAAGGATGGAAAGCATGCACCCCGAGCGAAACCACATGCTCAGATGTCTGGCCTGCCTGAAAGCTGGAGGCAGCGGGCAGCTGGTGAGGGGGGCCTGCCAGGGTGAGATTTCAGTTAGGGCTTGCCAAGGGGCTGGCCTCTGGATGCCTTTCCAAAAGCTCAGCCCATTCACTGAGTGAGTCCTTTGAGTCTCAGCTTCTGTTTTCTGCTCTAAACTGAAGAATAGTCCTACTTAATTTGGAGGAAATGAACCCAGATATTCCCTCTGCCTGGATCCTCAGTACTGGCCTTCCTTGTATGGGAGCCTGTTTCTCTTCCTGTCATGCTTGAGTTGCCATTGGTCCCAAGTCTTGGGTTCCCTCCTGCTCCCATTGTCAGATAGCTCACATCCTAACCTTATTACCCTCTGGGTGAGACAATTTCTCTAGCTTTCTTATCATTTAGTTGAAATCAGACTCAAACCAATAGCCCATCTTTCTCCTGTGGAGATTCAAACTGCTCACCTTTGAGTAGGCAGTGCATCTCCCAACCTATTAGGCCACTAGAGCTTCATTAAAAAAAAAAAAAAGCATACAACTTTTAAAATTCCCTCATTGCTGTCAATTAGGAACTGACTCACACATAGCTGACCCTCAGGAGGCCACAGGGGAAGAGTTCCCACTTTTGTCCAGCAAGAGATTCAAACCACCTACTTTTGGATTGGGAATACAACTCCTTAACCATTAGGCCCCCAGAGGTTTCGCAAGCTGATATTTTCAGTTATTAGCTAATTCAAATAAGAAACTTTATTATAAGGGAATACAGCTGTACTTATTTTTTTTTAACAGCTGTACTTTTTATAAGTAATGCCATTCACTTTTGGGTCAGACCTCTCCTCTTCAGCTCTGGATTTTATTACCCTAGGCTGGTTGAGCAGCAGATTTTATCTTCTCATTATATCAGCTCAGTTCCAAAGGTTAGGTGTACATCTATCCCCAGAATCCCTCCTGCTCTTCCGGACTAGCTATGGAGACACGAATTCCTCAAAGCTACTTGACTCTGCCCCTTCCGAGCTGTAAGAATCATGGAGATGTTGTTGACGCAGTGGTAGAATTCTTACCTTCTACTGGGAGATCCAGATTTACAATTTTTTAAAGATGAATATTTTTGTCATTTGTATACATTGTGTTTCATGCATGTACATTCTATTTTATACAATTTGAGTTTCCTCCCATTACAATCATTTAACTGAGATGATTTCACATTCGTGAAGGTGTATAAGCCTGCTACTTCATGCTTCATGCCTTAATATCCCTCTTTTGGAAAGCCAGTTTCTGCTTTGCCCATCCCTATCAATCCAGGACTCTGAGGGAACAAGCATGTCCCTTTTTCTGATGGGTCCTCTGCTCTACTTGGAAACTTTGAGCCTCTGTAGCCACAGGCAAAGTCCAGTCGAGAGCAAACCATCAGGTTGCAGCAATCAGCACTAGCTCGCAGCAAGGATCATATTCTCTTCACCTGGTTGGGTTCTGGTCAGCTCATCCCCACCCATCTGTACTTAGGTTCACATGGGCATCAGCTGCAAGCTCAGGTGTCCACACTTCTCCCTGTGTTCCAGACCTGCTGGTTTCCTCACTCAGCCCTCTATAGCCCCCACGTGCAGCAGCCAAGTCAATAGGCCAGGGTTCCTCACGACTCCCTGCTCCTCAAACCAACAATCCCCCCACCCCTGCTCGGGAGACCTGGATTTGATCCTTGGCCAATGCACCTCCCTTGCAGCTAACACTTACCTGGCGGAGGAAGTGTCAGTGAAGCTTCTAGGGGACGGAGGGCTAGGGAGGAAAAGCTTGGCTATCTGCTTCCAAAAAACTCAGCACATGAAAACCCTGTGAATCACTGATCCGCAGCCAGTCGCGGGGGTGGCACAGCGCCAGGCAGCATTTTATTCTGTTGTGCGTGATTGTTGTTGGTGTAGTCGTGTACTCTCCAGTCAGAAGTGACCCATAGCCGACCCTCTCTCTAGCGAATTTTCAGAAACAGTAAATGGCATGGGAGGAAATAGCTTGTCTTTCTCCCATGGAGCAGCTGGTGGATTCAAACTGCCTACCTTTGATTTGGCAGTGCAGCTCCTTATCACTAAGCCACAAGTGCATGGAGTCTTCATGAATCATGGCTGACCCAATGGCAGCTAACAAGTACCATGGCATTTTGATTCATGTGTCTTGCATCTGTTTTTCCATGGTGAACCTGCTGGAAGAAAATGGAAGCATTTCAGGGAATGAGACTAGCGTTTCTGTGCTCTAATTATTGGCTACTGACAACATAGCCCAATGATGCCGCCCCCCAAAGAATTATTCATTATTATCTAAAGCATAACAACAAAAGGGGGGGAAAGGAACTCTTGCCTCAGTAACCACAGGGAGTATACCATTAACAAATTATTTGCTGTCTTGAGTTCACAGTCATCTAATAATTGGAAGTATTACAATTCCAAATGCTTTGATATGACCTTTTTTTTTAATCATTGCAGTATCATGCTGTACAATTGACTTTTTTGAGGGGTAGAATTTGAGAATTTTTGGCACATATATAGCATATATAGATTCTTGCTACCACAACCCTAATCAAGACACGAAACAGTTCCCTCAGTCTCCAAAGCTCCCTGTCGCTATCACTGTGTGGTCACATCTTCCTCTCCCCCCTCACCCTTGGAAACCACTGAGCCATGCTCTGCTAATAGCCTCCTCATATGTTCCTTTCACAGGATACTCATCCAGATCATCAAGATATTCTGAAAGCAATCATGGCCTTCAAAACGCTCATGGTAGGTGATGCTCCAAAATGAGAAGTCTCCATTGCATAATTTGTTCATAAGCGAGGGGTTTGTGTATAACTTTTCTTTCCTGATGCAAAGGTCTTTAGAATGGAAAGAATAAGTTTAGCGACACCATCACCATGATCGTTTCACTGAGTTTTGTCTTCCGAACATCATGCTTACCTGTGAAAGGTTGCCAGACTGAGGGTATAAAGTGACTGCCCTTGAAGGCTCTGCTGTGTTGAGCACTGCTGCGGAGGTGGGGGGTTTCCTTCTGTCTCTTTATCTTTGCCCGGGTGTTGCTCACCTTAAGTCTGCGAACTCCTCCTTCACCACTTGGTGTTGATACTGGATTCAATTACTTTCACCAGAAGACGTGAGTTGGTACTTTGCATATGAAGAAGGAAATAGCTAAAAGGAAAAAAAAATGACTAAAATGCAATTGCTTTATATAGATTGCTATTCATAGGGACCTATAATATTTTGAGAGTGATGGTTAGGTATCTTTTTGACTCCATTAATATAAAACCTCTTAGTGCCATTTTAGAAAGAAAGAAAACTATTTCAAGTGATGGATCAATGTTTAGTTATTGATCTTTGCTGTAAGGAGCTCTAAGTAACTGTACATTGTTGTAAATAATTAAATGTTGGCCACTGTCTTGTTTTTTTTTTAATTGCTACCAAAAGATCAGTAACTAATGTGCCCATACCTAAATGGAAAACTGAAGACTAGAATAAGGCAACTTCAATCTTTTGGAGAAAAAAAGACTCAGGTTGTCAAAAGATTTCATTGTACTGGGATCTACAACCAACATCCTTGGTAGCAGCAGTCAAAAAAACCAAAAGATATATTGCAATGGGGAAATCTGTTGTCAAGGACCTCTCAAAAGTGTTAAAGAGCAAGAACATCAGTTTAAAGACTAAGGTGCACCCGATCCAAACCAGGGTGTTTTTGATTGCTTCATATGTATCTACAAGTTGAACAGTGAATAATGATGACCTATGAAAAAGTGATGAATTTGAATTTTAGTGTTGATGAAGAGTATTGAACATACTGTGGATTTCCAAAAGAACAAACAATTCTGTAACCAGAGTGTTCTTGAGATGCAGGAATTGTGAAACTTCACCTCACATAGTTTGGGCATATTTTCAAGAGGACCCAGTCCTTGCAGACCCTCAACACAATGAAATGACACAGTGACTACCACAATGTGATTACCGCAATGAGAAAAACAGATCATGAAGAGAGTACAGGATAGGGCAAGGTTCAGATCTGTTGTTCATAGGGTTGAAATGAGTTGTAGTCGACAACCTAACAACAATGAAATAAGGCATTAGCTTAAAATAACCCTTAAAACCGGTGAATATTGGCAGTTTTATATAGTCCAGCCTAGGAGTACAGGCTTCTGAAATCCATGGCATTTCTTCCCCAGCCCCTGCTCATATAGTTTGTTTATTTATTTATTTTTAAAATTGTACACGAGTTTATTTGCAAAGTTCAAACACATTGTTGTAGAGAACAGATTCTTCCAATTTACCTCACCCCCTCACCCATCAAATTGTACAACCCAATGATTTATCTCCCCCTCTCCCCACACATCCTCATCCCTCTGCTTCCACCCTCTCCCAACCTTCTTGGATCCTTATATTCATTCTACAGTAATGGTTTTATACATTATTTGTCCTTGTGAGACTGGGTTAGATCACTCAGCATAATGCTCCCCAGTTCCTCCCAAGTTAGGTCATAATTTGCAAAATCATTTCTCCTGCGTGCTGCATAGTATTCCACTGTGTGAATGTACCATCATTTCTCAATTCATTTGTTTGTGGTTGGACATGTGGGCTCTTTCCATGTTCTTGTGATGGTGATTAATGCTGCTATGCACATTGGTGTATAAATCTCAGTTTGTGCCTCAGTTCTCATTTTTCTCAGGGTATATTCCAGGTAGTAGAATAGCTGGGTCATATGGAATTTCTATGTTCAGCTTTTTGAGAAAGCACCAAACTGCCTTCCAGAGTGATTGTACCATTTTACAACCCCACAAACAATGTATAAAAGTTCCTTTTATTACATTTTATTGATTTACTTTTTATTTACATTTTATTTATTACTTTTATGACATTTATTACTTGCTGCCCTGTTAAACTTTGCCACTGTTAACTGGAGTGAGATGGTGCCTCACTCACTGTGTTTTTGACTTGTATGTCTCTTATTGCCAGTGATTTGGAGCATTTCTTCATGTGTCTCTTTCCCATTCCTTCCTCTGTGAAAATTCTTTCCATGTCTTTTGCCCATTTTGTAAGTGAATGAAAACCATGGCATTTCTTCTAATTTGTGTCCCTTTTCTTTTTTCCTGGGTATATTGAATGTATGACATTTAAGACCAAATGTCTTTCTGATCACTTTACATGTTTACTTGCTTTGACAGTTACAGTGTATTTATTACCACTGTAGGCACTTCAAAATATGTGTAGAAGAAATTCATTTCCTCTTCATTTAACTTCAAAGGACAGCAGAAATTTTATAGAAAAGACACTCTCAAAATTATATTCATTTGGACTTAGTAACATAACTAACCATATTCTGCTTTCCAGAGCCAATTTGGAAGGAATCCTGTTAAATGATTCAAAGAGACTGTCTAAATGATTTTGAATATACATATGTTGTATACATGTTTACATGTATGTATATATACTTTACATATATGTATACATATATATTTACACACATTTTGAATATACTGTCTAAATGATTTGAATATACATATGTATAGTACACATACCTCACTCATAATGAATGTACATCCCAACAATCTCCTGCAGAGAGGGAGAAACAAGTCCCTCCTAACATTTTATCTTGAGACTTTGGAGAATGAAAAGGTAGCTTTCCTTCATAAAAGTATTGGGGATTACAGGTTAAGACTGAAGGTAGTGAGTCTTTCTGTATATTAGGAATGGGATTCATGGTACAGAGGAGGGACTCAGGAGGAATCTGAGAGCCAAAGCCACATCTTACTTTGATCCTGTGTTGGGTCTGTTTCCATAAACTCCTATGATGTTCTGCTTTGTCTCTACAGGGACAGTGCCAAGATCTGAGGAAGAGAAAACAGCTGGAATTGCAGATACTTTCTGAACCTATTCAAGCATGGGAAGGGGAAGATATAAAAACCTTGGGCAATGTGGTTTTCATGTCACAAGTAATGGTGCAGCACGGCACGTGTGAGGTACGGTGTTTTAAATTGCAGCACCGTTTCTTCCCTCTTGCATCATCCCTATTTTTCGTTCGTTCTTTGTCCTTCCATTGAAATCAAAGGCTAGAATATTCCTGCTAGGAACTTAACAATGATTCTTTGCCCAACATTCTGCTAGGTGCTGGAGGAGTTGGGAAGAAAGAACAAACAATCCTTGTCTTCAAAGATCTCATTAAAAGCAAATAAAACACAAGGTGTAACTAGAAAACAAACCAAAATAGTCACTGCCAGGTTGTGTCGTCTCAACAACAGACTCTGGAGACATTCAGAGAAGAAAGTAATCAAGAAGCAGGCATTGTGGAAAAAGCATTTAGAGAGGGAGGGTTTTGTAAGGTAGAGGAACATCATTGTTCGATAGGACGGGGAAGAGAGCAGCCTGTTTGGAGCAGAACAAGCCTGTTGGGCACAGTGAAGAAAAGACTGCTTGAGTCCGAGAGAGTCAGCTTGTGGAGAACTATGGACCACATAACCCCCATTGATGCAGCTGGTCATCAGGAAACTATGAAAGCTTCCTGAGCTGTGGCTAAACATGATGAAAAGGGGGTTTATGCTGCTTGACTCAACACAATATATGTCATCTGGTTTAGAGGGGGCATGACTGGAGACAGAAAGGCCAGTTGGGATGAGAAGTGGTAAGTAACCTCAACTACAGTGTTGGCAGAGGGAATGGAGCCCAAGGGGCAAGTGCGAGACACATTTAGAAGTGAAAAGCAACAGAAGAGTCTTTTCTCCCATCTCATCAATGATTAATTTTCGTAAAGTTGGAATCTTTCTTTTGCTTATTGTTTCTTAGGACTCTGTATTCAGAACGAGTTAGAGTGCATTAGGCCTGTGGACTTGCAAGTGTCTGCAGATATCCAGGGGGAGACATTCTGTGGGCAGCTCTGAAAGTGGCATGGAAACATGGGGGACAGGTCAGAGTTAGCGTTTTGCAGGTCACCATCACATGTGCAAACAGTCAGGGGAGCACGAGATGCTGCTGCTTGTTGTTGTTATGTGCCATCGAGGTGGATTTTTCTTTTAGGAAGGTTGTCTGCATCACCTCGCGGGTGTTAGGAGGGTCTTCTCCCAGAATGTGTTCCTGTGCTCGCCATGTCTCTGTGTCAGAGATTCATTACTTTGGCTTAACAAGCACTCATTTAAAATGAACCCTGGAGGGGAGGAGGGATTCATCTAGTGAGTTGACTGAAGAGTTATTTACACCTTTAAGATAAATATTTTGAGTGGATGGAGCAGGGATCAGTACCAGGAGCAAAACCAAACCAAACCAAAACCCCCAAAGAGATGTAGAGAACAAGAGGAAATTCCGCACTTGAAGGTGGTTGGCATGTTGAGTGCAGTGGAAGGTTCAGAGGTCAGACAGCATGAGGACCAAGGGAGAAGCTGCTGGATGTTGCTGGAAGGCAGTTATTTTTAGTATTATTATTTTTTATTTTTTTTTTTTGTGTGTGTATGTGTATGTGTACCGTCAAATCAGATCTGACTGGTACAGGAGGAGATTGTTCCTCCTTCCCCGGCAGAGCATCTGATGGATTTGAACCGTGCACCTCTGGGATTGCAGTACACCTTCTTGCCACTAGGCCACCAGAGCTCGCCCTCTTTTTAGTAGTATTATTTTAATGAAAGTTTACAGAGACTTTGGATTCCCATTCATTCACTGTTGCACACTTTCCTCCCTGCCCACCCCTTCCCCTCAGTTCACCTTTATCTTTGAAAAGTAAAAAAAAAAAAAAAAATTCTTTCATTGTCATACAATATCCCTTCTCCCCAGTCCACTCCACTCTGCAGCTTTCATTTTGGACTCTTGTCATGACAATAATACCTAATCATATATTCCCCCTAAACCGTTCTCTCCCTCATCTGCTTCAATGCAGCATACATTATTTATCCCCTCCTAGTTTCCCACCAACTCTGATGTCAGTCCCGCTTTGGAAGGCAGTTCTTGATGACTTTGAGAGAGTGGCAGAGGTGGAGTTATGGAGGAAATCAATGAAGAGAAAATGAAGGCAGCTGGTAACTTAGAAATAAAAATGTCCCAAAATTGGAGGGCACGTTTATGGAGCAACAGGGTCAAGAGAAGGCCTGTTAGAACAGGAAACATGCAGATGCTCGAGGCAAAGCTACCAGTAAAACAGGCCAAAGGAGTGAGCAGAAGGAGATGGAGAGACATAAAGATCATTGCACCCATCAATTGCTTAATTCTTTAAAGGGTACTAAGAAGCACTCAGGTAAAGTTGCCTTCAGTATATTGTTTTAAAAACCCACCCCATTTCTTTCTTTGTGTTTACATGGTTTAATAATGCTGTTCTTAATAATTATACATCTTTTCGTGATTAAGAATTTCACAAAAATAGTGTAAGAGATTTCCCATCTCTAGCAAATTCCTTCAATTCCCTGCTTTTAAATAAAAATAACATTTGCTTTGTAAGCATAGAGCTTCCTTTGCCTTCAGCCCTGGCACAGCTTACAGGCCTCATTCGAGGCAGGGCTGTGCTGTGGAAGAAACAAGCATGATTATTTGTACGCTTTGGAGGCGAGGATTTTGAAGCTCCAACTTATATATTTTGAGCATGTTGCCAGGAGGGTCCAGTCGTTGGAGAAGGACATCATGCTTGGGAGGGCGGAGGGACAGCACAGGAGAGGAAGACCCTGGATGAGATAACTTGACACAGTGACTGTGACAATGGGGTCAGGTCTGTCAGAGACAGTGAGGCTACCTCAGGATAGGGCAAGTTTCAGAGCCATTGTTCATAGTGTCCCTGAGTCATAGTTGACTCGACAGCATGTAACAACAACAACAACAATTATGTACAGTAAAGAGGGGGAGAATCTGCATTTTAAAGGAAAATCAAACTAGTTTTGGGTTTTTATATTGGCTAGCTTTTTAAGTAAAATCACTCTTCATGCTTCAGTTGATTAAACAAGGTCTGTGTTACAAAACCATGATTCCGGAAGGTCTTAACAGCAACAGCTAATGCCCAATTTCTAGTCTCCACTTACTGCTTTTCATTCTGTTTCAGGAGAAAGAGGAGCGGTACCTCATGTTATTTTCAAATGTGTTAATAATGCTATCTGCAAGTCCTCGGATGAGTGGCTTCATCTATCAGGTTAGTACGTTTCATAGAAAACAAATAGCAGGACTAGAATGAAAACAGGTTTCCATCCAAGTTTGCTGTCTCCACCATGACATTCAAAGCTCCAGCTGCAACTGGCAGAATGTTCGGATCTTTCATTTTCATTAAACGGTTCATAATGCACTTATGAACTTGGGATGTTCCTGACATCAGAGACCTTTGTATTGTTGCAGTGAGTGTATCCTGAGTGTCCACTGCTCTGGTAGTGAACTGAATTATGAATATGGAATAGAAAAATCAGGGAACCCTGGTGGGGCACTGGTTAAATGCTTTACTGCTAACCAAAAGATTAGTGGTTTGACCTCACCGGCCACTCTTGCTTCCATAACAATTGTTGTTATTGTGTACCGTCAAGTCGAGACTGACCCATAGCTGTCCTTAACACCAGAAGGTTCTCAGAGGCAGTAAATCACGTGGGAGTTGAATGCCCATCTTTCTTCCATGGAGCAGCTGGCGGATTCGAACTGCATGCGTTTGGGTTGACAACACAATTCCTTACTTCTAGGCCAACAGAGCCTTGGAAACCCTGCGAGGGAGCTCTGCTGTGAACTCGAGGGTCATCAGGAGTTGGAATTGACTTGATCCCAGTTGGAATTGGAAATTAAATTCCACAATGAGATAAATTAGCAGCAGCTTTGACAGGTCCATGCCTTTATTACTGCGAAAATTTGAGCTGAGGTCTGTTTCTGTTTATCTTATTAGTTACCTTGAGTGACTAGGTTTTTGAAAATGTAACACACTGGTTTCCTTATAAGATTAAGCTTCCTTCACTTTGCTCCCAAAAATATAGAGTTAGGGAGCTCTGGTGGCAAGAAGCTTGGCTGCAATCCCAAAGGCACATGGTTCAAATCCACCAGCTGCTCTGCAGGAGAAGGATGGACAGTCTCCTCCCATGTGATTAACTGCCTCTGAGAACCC
Source organism: Elephantulus edwardii (assembly GCF_000299155.1). Lineage (NCBI taxonomy): Eukaryota > Metazoa > Chordata > Mammalia > Macroscelidea > Macroscelididae > Elephantulus > Elephantulus edwardii. Next base: position 19,498,530 of record NW_006399766.1, on the reverse strand, counting down.
GCTGGAGGGTCAGCTATGAGTCAGACCTGACTCAGTGGCACACAACAAAACCATGGTTTCCTGAGGAGTCATGGTGGGGCAGAGATTACGCATTTGGCTGCTGACTGAAAGGTTGACGGCAGCTGGCTTCCATAAGTTTTTTATTTATTTATTTAAATTTTTATTAATTTCAGTAAAAATTTACAGAGACTTTGGATTTCCATTTATTCATTGTTGCACTTTTCTCCCCTCCCAACCCTCCCCGCTAGTACACTCCCCTCTTGGAAAAGTAAAAGACAAATTCTTTCATTGTTTTACAAACCCTCCCTGAGGTCCACTCCACTATGCAGCCTTTGCTCTGGACTCCTGTCATGACAAAAATACCTAATCACATATCCCTTTTAAACAGTTTTCTCCCTCATCTGTTTCAATGCAGTATACATTATTGAACCCATCTTTCTCAGTCTCCCCCCAACCCTGATGTCAGTCCTGTTTTACAACAGTGGCACCATGCAGTATTTGTCCTTTTGTGACCGAGACATTTCACTCAGCATAATGTCCTCCAGGGTCACCCATTTTGCATAATATTTCATGAGTTCCTTGTTTTTCAATGCAGCATAGTATTCCATTGTGTGAATATACCAGAGCTTCTCCGTCCATTCGTTTGTTGATGGGCACTTAGGTTGTTTCCAACTCTTGGCTATTGTGAACAAAGCCGCAATGAACATGGGTGTGCATGTCCTCCATAAAGATTTACAGCCTTGGAAACTCTATAGGACAGTTAGACCCTGTCCCACATGGTTGCTGAATTATAATCGACTCTACAGCATTATTAACCTTTGTTGTTGCTATGCTGTTACCATTTCATAGCAAGCTCATAGGTCAGAGTAGAATTGCCTCAAGAGTTTCCTAGATAATAATATTTGTAAGAGCAGAACTGTAGATCTTTTGTCCAGTTAACAAACAATTAACTTTCATAGAATTTGAATATTTCATTGATTCTTATGACGCTATCTTCAGGATGAGTTAGAGTGCATTAGCAAAATACAACTCACATTTTCCATTCACTTGCTTCCTCTTTGAAAAGTTGGAAACGTGTGTGTAACTAAACACTGGCCTTTTTAACATTCTTCACATGCACAGTCGGTAAGTTAATTGTGCTCATCACGTTGTACATCCATCACTGTTATCTGTTACCATCTTTTTCCATCACCCTTAATATAAAGAGGATGAGTCTGATTAACATGTAGATCAGGGAAGTATTACCTATTGACAGATCAAAGAGCTATCTCCAGCTGTAATTCAGCAGTGATTTCTGAAAGGGTCAGAAAATCTAATAGAAATAAGTAGAAACCTGCATAACCACAGAATTAATAGCAATTCTCTTTTGCTGGTAGGGAAAAATATCAGTAGCAGGAATGGTGGTGACCAGACTAGATGAAATTGAAGGGAACGACTACACATTTGAAATCACAGGTGGGTAATTTCCCCTTTTTTCATGTAGCTACTTCAAACCCTTTTTGGAATGAAGTGGGAATTAAATAAGTGCTATTATTTTCTATCACATAGTCATATGCAAGTTTTATATGGGCATGACAAAATCTATTCCATTTCCTGGGATAATTGGGGTACAGAGAAGTCTCCTGGTCATTCAAAAGCCCCAGCTTTGCCATTAGTTCCAATCTTCTGTTGCATAAGAGCTGCTTGTTCAAACCAAGAAATAACAAAATGGACTGAGGCAAATGTAATTTTCTCTCTTTCTGTCCTCTCCTCCCTGGTGGCGGAGAAGCCAAAGATGTGGCTTTTTATCAGCAGTTTCATTGTCAGCCTAGGAATTAGCAAGCTTTGGTTGTGTTTCTCAAAAGTACTGAAAAGCCAGGAAACTTGCGTCACAAATGGAGCAAAATTCTAATGGTCCCTGGTATTTGGGCATCTTACCCGTTTTTTCCAGGCCTGTGTGATCTGCAATCTACATATAATGGGTGACTGCACTTTTTTGCACTAATATGCCATACTGGTTGTATCTGGGATAATGGCCCCAGACTCCTCTCCTTCTCTCCCCATCGATTGTCTAAGAATTGGTGTTTGTGCGATGCTTGGAATCAATCTTAGTTTGATGTTCCTCCAACTTGGGTACCGGAGGAACCATTGTAATATCCTCATTTTGGGCTCCAGACCAAGTGGACTGTGAGCGTGGAGGACATACTTTAAGTCTTGGCTTATGACTTGGCTCACAGTGAAGTTTTTGATTGCTTCTAAAACTCTCTAAGTGGATCATTCTTCCCCTCTCTACTTTGGAGAAATGACCCATCTCACTCGATGGGCTGTATCTTTTCTAAACATTATCCTTGCTTTCACCTTAAAAAAAAAAGCCTATAAGTAGTGAAAATGAAAGAGAATTTTAAAGATAAGACTTTTTCTTTCTTACTATCACATGTGTTTATTCCTCATCTATAAGTTTAAACAGGGTTAACCCATAGACTCATCACCCCCCTCCCAGTTTGTTGTACTATGGTGGCAGGAGAGTCCATCTTTCTCTCTTGGAGCAGAGGTGGATTAGAACCCTGTGCCTTTGGATTGGCAGTACAGCTCCTTGCCACTAGGCCACCAGAACTCTGAAAATTTGTTGTTGTTGTTGATTGCTGTCAAGTCGAGCACGACTCAACAACTACCGTCGTTTCTCCAGGTTCATAGAGTTTCCAGAGGCATGTGGTTTAGGAAGTGGATACCACTCCTGCTTCCAAACCTGTCTGAAAATGGAAGCTCCACCAAACTCCACCATGGGCAGCTGTTATGGCATTTGACTTGCAGTGTGGCACAAGTTTCAGCTTCACAGCAAACCCAGATTATCACAGTACAGCAAATTGACAGAAGAGTGTTGTACAAGTTAAAAGAATATTTCTCCAAAATAATAACACTTGGCCCTCGGGCCCAAGCGACATTTAAATACAAGGGCCTTCCATATATGTATATGAACAAAAGACCGGAAGTCTTTCTATAACTCATAATTTCTCCAAGTTTACAGACGTTCCAGAGGCACATAGTTTAGAAAATTAGCCAGTGAAAATCTTAGGAAAAACATGATTGTGGTTGAGCAGTCTCCTCCCATGCAATTGAAAGCCTCTGAAAACTCACTGGAGGGTCAGCCACAAGTTTGTTTCAACTTGAAGGAAGAGAAGGGTAGGGAGGCAGAAAGACAGAAGAGGGAGGAGAAAGTAAGGGGGGGGGACGGGGGGGGAGTGGGAGGTGGGAGGGATAAAGGAAGAAGGGGGGCAGAGAGGAGAGGGAGAAGGAGTGGAAATAAGGAATGGGGGAAAAGAGGGAGAAGAGGGAGAGGGAGGGAAAGAGGGGGTGAGAGAATATGAATATGATTGTATGCTTGTGAGGACGATGCAGAAATTATCAGGCAGTGTTTTGGTCTATTATGCGTAAACACTCCATAAACTGGAGTCAACTCAGTGGCCGCTAACATCAGTGATGTCACATGGCTATAGAAATACCTGAAAATAGACACACAGGTTTTATCCAAATGACTTTATGTTTCTGTGGCGAGCTCAAGGTTCTCCTTGCATTTTGTTTCCCAATTCTCATCACTGGGTAATGCAGGTAGCCTAACAGAGAGACTTGTGGTCCATTGCAACAACAGCCAGGACTTTCAGGAGTGGCTGGATCAGCTCTTCAAACTGACCCGAGGACCTGCCTCTTGTGGTTCATTATCCAAAACCTCGTCGTCCGGCAGTGGTCATTCCGTAAGTAGTCCATTTGTCCTGTCCAGGGATTATTGAGTCTTTCCTCATATCCTGCCTGCTGAAGACTTAGAAGAAGCAGTGCGCATGCCTTTAGTCTCTGGGTCATTTATAGTGGGTGTAGATTTTAAAGTACAGTTGAACCTCACTAATCTCGATTTCTTGTTGTGAAGGCCTGTCAAAATTAGTGAAACATTTTGCTTAGAGGTATGTAGTTTCATTTGATAGTATTACATTATTCCAACTAACAGCTAATAAATGTTTCTAACCAGCAGTCCTGCTAAGATACCTTAATGAGCCAGTAAACTTATTTTAATTAGCAGCAGTTATTCTTATATCAGCATGTGCTAAGTCAACACAAATAGTTTACCTTCATGAGTACTTCAACATCTCCATGTAATCTCATTAATGCTAACACATTTGCTCAGTAACCCTCTTCAAAGGGAAGCTTGTAGCGTTGGTTTCTAATGAGTTGCAACAAAATTAGAATCCATGGAGTTTGAATTGATGAGAACATTGATACTTGCTGAACAAGTTGGAAGATAAGTGGTACTCTCTGTTAAACACTCCAAACCTGTGCTGTCAAAATTCCAGCTCTGAGCACTGTGTGCTCTGGTAGGGAGAAGGTGGCCTCGGCATCGGGCCTGGGTTCAAATCTTGCATTTGCCAGTTACTAGCTAGTTATTGTACTTCATTGAGTCGTTCTGATAAAATGACTCATTTCAACATCTACTATAGTGCCAAACATATATAACTGAGTCCATTAAATAGTAATGGTTCTACAACTTTCCCGCCCTCTAGAAGGGGCAAATAACAGGCTTCAACAGAATTTTTGAAAGGAGAGGTGATCGTAGAATGTTGAGTCTATTTTGCACTCTTCCTTGGAGATTCCAGAACCTATGACTGTAGAGTATCAGTTCTCCTCTTTCCCTCTCTGTGGCTGACTTTTCTGGTTCAGAGAGCTTATTGTTATTTGCACACTGTGTGGTACTAGGTTGGGTTCAGAGTGCCTACATCTCATCAGACATTTTCCCAGTCTTTTAGCTCTTCTGGACAGCCTCGAGGACCCTTGGAGCCTCCTCAGATTATAAAACCGTGGAGTTTAAGTTGTCTACGACCTGCACCTCCACTTAGACCATCAGCAGCACTAGGTTATAAAGAGGTAACTTTGCTACATGTGGTATACAATGCTTCTGACAAGCTAATTTCTTAGACTATCACAAATAGCTCTGTGGGAATGTGCTAGAATTGATGCTAGGCAATACGTGCCAGTTGATCTTGGATTGTCAGACTTCGATTTTTCTCTCTTCGTTTTCTATTTCCTCCAGGGTTCATTTGCCTATACTTATTGAACACCAACAGAGTTTCTGGGTTTCTTCCTGAAGTGCCCCGGGTTGCTCTTTATAAGTGATGAGAATTTTAGAAATTGGCAATGATAGACACACCTCTCCAACAGGAGCCACTTCATTCGCATTGATTTTTAAACCAACCAGATCAGTTCTGCCTTTTGGATCATTGTGAGCTGTTAAACCAAATCAGTAAAGTATTAGGGGATCAAGCTGTGAATTAGAACTACAAAAGTGGTTAACTTAACGAAGGAGAGGAAAAACAATGAAAGGAATGCCTTTTCTAAAAAAGGCTTTTCATAGACACCCTAAGAGAAGACCATTTGATATTTGGGTATTGGGAGGATTTAAGATTATTTTTGCCCCCCCCTTAAATTGTAGTCATGAAATTTCAATCAATAGCTCTGTAACTGTGTGGAGTGTCCCCCCTGTCCTCCCAAGAACCCCATGTCTAGTTATTTAAGATCTAAGAAAGAGACTTCATTTGTCAGTAATTGCTTTTGAAACATGTTTTGTTGAATAGATAATACATTGGTGGCAGTTAGGAAATGTGATTTAGGATTACGATACAAAGGCAGAATATATTTCTACAACAAATGTGGGTTTTGATGAGTGACACAGATTTAGCTCAATTTCAAGTTGCCTCCAACTCTCAGTAAAAACCAGAAGATATTTGACACCAAGAATTTGTTGATCCTTTCAAAGCCTGGAGCTAGATCTTGATTTCGTGCTTACATTCAGAATTTGACCAGGAAACAGTCTTATAGATTTTCTTTGCAGTCAACCAATCTTCTTGGAATTTCTAAACCTCACAGTTCTCTAGATCCTCTTTTTAAATGATGGTGCCTTTTTTTTTTTTGTCTGTGAGTTACTAAATTCAAATGAAGGTGAGCTTAAAGGGTAAAGCTGATGCAATCTTCCACATAACTAATCTATTAAAACTTAGGCATGATCACGTTGTCTCTGCCATGGGAAGAGAGTGATTAATATGCTCTTACTCTGTGGTGTATATTTCAGTTATTTGCAGCATTTGTTATTCTGCACAGAACTGTATTCCCTGGGCTTTTTGCATGATGGTGTGGAACTGGAACTAATGTGGGGAACGTAAGGGTGCTCTTTCTGTGTAATTGATGAGAATACTAACATTTAAATGTTGTTTTGGAATTATTGATAAGTGGAGTGGGTCATTATAATCATCAACCTCTCACACTCATCTTCTCTTTCTTTACATATTCACTTTAGAGGATCTCTTATATCTTAAAGGTAAGGGTAGATTGATATCTTTGGCTTACAATGACCCCATAATGCTTATGCTGTAACCTTTGATGCGCATTTTGCCCCTTGTTACAATTGGTGGCTAAAATATGAAGATGCAATTCTGATATGTAAGTACTTTTAAAAGCAGGCTTTTGTGAAATCCGTATGAAAAATGTCGTCTTATGTCTTCCAGATGCCTGTTTTCCTATGTGCTTTTATACATAAAGCTATTGTTTCTATTATTTCATAACTGAGCTTTTCATGTCTGTCTGTTTTCAAGTCTAAGTGTATAGCTGTGTCTATGTGTAAGAAATGAAGTTCTTGTCCTTAGATATTTTTTAAAGTAGTACTAATTATCCCTGTGCCACATGCATATATTACATGGGATAATAGGAATAAGAAGGTGAGGTCAAAGGTTCTAACATTTAAACTTGGATATTTGACAATAAGCACGTTTTAAGAGCTTTTGGTTATTCCTGTGGCAAAAGCAAATGCCAAATAATCCATATCTTTGGGAGCTCTGATGGCTTAGTGGTAAAAAGCTGTGCCGCACTCCCAAAGGCACGCGGTTCAAATCCACCAGCTGCTCCATGGGAGAAAGAAGAGCAGTCTCCTCCCATGAGATTTACTGCCTCTGAAAGCCCACTGGAGTTGGTTCCGACTCGACGGCACGCAACAGTAACAACAATTAAAAATTCACTTGGTGTGTGTCTGCTCGGCTGTGGATGCATAGCTCCTGATCCAGAGCCATTTACCAGGAACTTCTTCATCTGTCTCACTTCTTTATCCTTGGGAAAATTATTTAGTCTCTCTGTCTTAAGGATTCTTTCTGGGAAATACAAGCTGCTTTCTTTTTTTGTGAGACTGTTGCTAAGAAGAAAAAAAACCTTATTTTTAAATACTTTTGAAGTTTTTTGAAAAGTTATACATACACTACATTAATAGGTATGACCGTTATTTAATGCCCTTACAACTGCATCAGTGGGGAACACGAACCAAGTCCAGAACACTGTTCTTTCACCAGGCTTGACAAGCATTTTCTCTGCAGATGGTACCGTAAAGGCATTTGGCTTCCTGGGGAATCCACCCCACCTTCACTAGGCAGGCTCATTCCTATTCTTATCCCTATGGCAATTGAGAGGGACCTCTAGTGGCTAAGTGGTATTCTTACTGCGACCTTAGGGTTGTGCTGCCAACCCTAAGGCATGTGGTTTGAATCCACCAGCTGCTCTGGGGTGGAAAGATGGTCATTCTCCTCCCACGTAATATAAAGGCTTTGAAAACCCAGTGGAGGATCAACTGTGACATAACAGCACATAACAACAACAACAACAACAACATGATAATCGAAAGGATAATGTCCTTGCTTCTGTCTTAACTTCGCTTGCTAGAGCCATGCTTTATTGTGAATGATTGGGAATGATGTTAAATTTGTATGCACTCATAACTCAGACTATCTAAACGAGATAGAATTTTTCTATTTAAGTTCATTTGTTAGATTTAATATTGTTTTCTGAGGGGGCTATTTTAATTCATTAAGAATCCTCTGTCCTTACAGGAGTCTAGTAAAAGTCCCAAAACAATGAAGAAGTTCCTTCATAAAAGAAAGACTGAAAGGAAACCATCAGAGGAGGAATATGTGATTAGGAAAAGTAGGTGTTTTGTACTTGTAAGTACATTATTGTTTGAGATGGAGAAATACAATTGTGTTGCCTGTTAAGTGAGGAAACAAAGAACTGAAAAGTTTTTAAAAAGATGAGGGTACAAAATAGACCTCACAACTATGAGAAAAACAGTTTGTTTCTCACACAAGTACCTTAGCTCAAAAAGGGACTCTCTTAAGCACAAATATTAGGAGGATATACAAATACTGATGTGAAAGCTGGACAATGAACACAAATCTACAACAAGCTAGACAATGGACTGTCCAGCTCTTGGACGGCACATGAAGTCTCATAAAAAGCTTTCTCTTTCACTGTGCCTTCACGATTTAGGAATAGAAGGTGACCTCATCATGTTTGACTAGTAGTTTGATTCAAACATCACTTTCAAAAGTAATGAAGGTATCAAAAACACAAAAGGTATTAATCAGTCATTACTGATTTTAAAGAGGAGTTTAAAGAATTTTCTCAGAATAGTTCTGAGGAAAATAAGGTGCATTTCAAAATAGCGAATGATAAGAGCAATTTGTTCTTGGTGTCATCTGTTACATAAATGAATGGGAAGGTTTGGTCACTTCTGAGCCTTTTGAATAAATTTCCTCTTTCTCTGCTTCATGTCATGTTAGCCCCTCACCAGAATAGTTTTCTCTGGTCCTAGAACTGCTGAAGGGTCTCACTTACTATGATGCATTTTCCCCCTTGTTTCCACTGCCTGAGAGAATTATCTGTACAGAAATAGAGTAAATAGACTTGAAGGCAGAAATCTCCCTGAAGTCAGATTCTCAGTGACAATCTCAGTTAGCCAAAGAATCAGCCTGCTGACATCTAGAAGCATGGCTGCATTTAGGAAGAGACTGCAAAGTCAATAGAACCTACTTGGCTAGAAGGTTGTGAACAAGATAGGGTGGGGGTACATGTTAAAGATTAAATGGTATTTTACAAAGAAGTAAATAATTTTTTCTTTATCTGTTGGATCAATAGTTGCTTGACTTCCACTTCTCCGTCCCCTCCTTGCACCCACATTTTAGATGTGTGTTTAAGTATGGGAACAGGCTGCCCTACAGTCATTTCAAGACTGAGCTGGGAGGGAAGGAGGAAGCACAGTGAATCAATGACTAGGCGGGTTGGTTGGAAAATGGGTGGGGTTGGTGGAGGAAGGGGAGGGAAGCTTCCTAGAGAAGGCGACCTTGAACTGTAAAGGAGAGGAAGGATGTGGTGTATCGGATGAGAATTGCAGCCAGCAGCAAGCCCAGTGCTATCACTGTAGCCCCCCAAGAGGCAGCTGGCAGGTCCCTGGCTGGCAGGGGTGGACACACTCAAGTGCTCTTTGGGGAAGCTTCCACTCAGGCTCCTTCAGGAGCCTTAGGCGGCTTTTACTCCTGCTTCTGAGAAACACCAGGTCAGAGCAGCCTGTGATGTGGGGTGTATCGCTTCATTTTGAGCATTTCTTGGAAAAGTAATTGTGAATTAAATTTGACAGGTACGGCTGCTCTGGAAGAGGATGCCCAGATACTGAAAGTGATTGAAGCCTACTGTACCAGCGCGAATTTCCAACAAGGTCATAACTCAAGTTGTTGTGTCCTGTCCAATTGCTTCTGACCTGTAGCAACCATTGTAGTGCTGTGTAGAACTGTCCCATGGTTCTGATAGGCTGTAAGTCTCTTTGAAGCAGATTGCCAGGTCTTTCCCTCTGCATAGCTACTGGGTTGGTTTGAGCTGCTGATCTTCAGGTCGTTGTTACATTCTGTTCAGTTGGAGCTGTCTTATAGCTGACCCTCCCCCAGTAGGTTTTCAGAGGCAGTAAGTTGCATGGGAGGAGACTGCCCATCTTTCTCCCGTGGAACAGCTGGTGGATTTGAACTGCAAGCCTTTGGGTTGGCAGTGCAACTCCTTACCACTAGACCACCAGAGCTCCTGGTCCTTTATGTTAGCAACTAAGTAACTGTTGTGCCATCAGAGATCCATAGCCCATGTAGGTGCCCCTAAACTGTCCAAACTGCTTTCTCTAGTTAATGGTGCACCTTTTCAACTGCTCACTTTCTCATAGAAAAAGAGGATAGCAACCCAGATGAGCTGCAGGTTATGGAAAGCTGGCAGCTTGGTGTGAAGGAGTCATGCAGAACTGCATCTTTCTGATAAGGTGGTTTTGCTACCAAGCAGTTTGTTTACCCACCGTTTCTTTTCAGAGAGAGAGAGAGATACACAAGAGTCAAGAAAGTTGGAGGTGATCGAAATGAAAAAAAAAAGTTTTAAAAAAATTATTTCCCTTTGAAGAGCATAGATACCTTCACCAACACTACTTAGGAATTAAAGAGCCCAGAGAGTTCCTGTGTCTGTGAACTGATGTTAATCTCTTCTTATAGGCTGATTTAGAAAGGAAGTCAAAATACTATCTTTGATCAGCTGCATATATTTAAGAGAGTAGTGCTTCACCAAACTCAAGTTTCAAAGGTGTGAAAATCTGGAAATGGAGCTCCCTAGCAAGGGCTGTTGAAAATGTATAAAATCTGTCAGGGAGCAATTAGGACAGGGAGTCCCTTGCACAAGGCTGCCAGGCTACAAAATGCAAAGGAGAGAATATTTTCTGATCCATTCTTGTATTGGGCAAAAACTGAGCCACATGAATTGTGTCTTTTGCCTCCCTTTATTCTAGATACTCAGGATACTTTCTGGGAAGGATTTGCACCTGATTTAAAAAAAAAAAAGAGTAGCCCAGAATATTCCACGTTGGATATCAATCACTTGAGTGAAGTACATTTCTTAGGTGGACTGCTTTGATGTAGTCTTTCAAAGTCACATGTGTGTTTAACCAAGGCTAGCCTGAGGAGGAGGTTTGCTGTGAAAACTGACCCACTTAGCTGTGAAGAGAGAACTGTTAGAGCTTCTCTGCTCTTCTGTGAACAGACAAAGCTTGGCTGGGACTTGGGGCATGTCCAAGTCTGATGAAAGGTTTTCAGGAGCCAGGAGAGGAAAGTGAAAGCAGTTTTAATAGTGAGAATTAAGAAAGTGAGTGGGACAGGAAGACACCAGAAGAAGCATCTTTAACCCTCAAGAAAGGACCAGTATACTTGGTTAATAAGCTTAGCTTCTATTTGAAAGGTTAGGGGTTTGAGTCCACTTAGAGGCACCCCGAGAATACTGCACTGGAATAAATGAAAGGAAGGACTTTCTGAAAGGAATGGAAAATTAGAAACCAGGTCTATGATAATTAATAGTCTTACCAGGGGGATCTGGGGAGTAGAGAAGGGAAGGGAGAGAAGTATGCATGAATGAAGGAATAATTTAAAAAAGGTGAAAGAACCATGTTTACAATGCAAAAAAATGTTTTAAAAATTCAAATTTATTGCAATAAAATGGATTTATTTTATAAAGGAAAAGGGGGAAGAAAAAAAAAGGCATGATGATCTGCTTCCAAAACCCCACTTCTGAAAACCCTCCCTGCCAGTCACATGCACGGAGATGCCATGAGTTGGAGTAGCCTTTTTTCTTTAAATGTAAAATTTGACCTCATCTTCTCCCCCTATGACCTCTTTTCATGCTGATAGAACTACAAAGAAGCAGGTGTTCTGACCTCAGAGTCACACATTTGCCCTTTCCTGCCCCTAGCCCATAGATAAGGTGCAAAAAATATCTTTTGCAGTGCCTGGCACACAGCAGGCATTTTTATCATTGTGGTGCTTTACCTACCCTTGTCCCTCTCCAACCACAAGTCTCATTTATTAACTGCTAGTCTGTTGGCCACTTACAAAACTCCTATGACGTGCCAGGCCCCGTGGAAGGCAGAGATGTGTCTGCCCTCCGTCAAAAGGAAGTGAGCGAGTGAAAGCAGAGAGAAGAGAACAATGCTGAAGGAATGTGGATCAGAAGAGGGAAAGGCAGTGGCTCAGAGACCCCTGAGAGGAAGAAATCAGAAGTGAGGGAGATGTTGAGGGTGCAGAAGAGGTATCTCGAGACCATTTGCACATAAGCTACTTTACCCTACAGGATTATAAAGCGGAGGGGGAAAAAAGAGTCGATGATACGCCAGAGGCCCTCTGAGCAGTGCTGCAGTAGACATGAGTTTTCCTAAAATCACTTAATGCCATAGGTTAGAGCGTGATGCAGTACATTCCAGAGTCAGCAGCTGTCCTGTAATCGAGGCCAAGTCACAGTGACCTCATGTGTGACAGAGTAGAACTGCTCTCCTGAGGGTTGCCAGTGGCGGATAGGCCTTTCTTCCGAGGTAAACTCTGGGAGAACTCAACCCTGCAGCCTTTCTGTTAGCAGCTGTGCTTTGACCATTCGCACCACCCAGCTCCTTGCATTGGGAGACACAAAGCAGCAAGTATCAGTGTCCTGGTTGTGGACGAGTAGCACCACTTTCACACTGTGTCTCTAAGTACAAAATGTCGTCCTGTCCCCATTCCTTGCCATTGAATCAATTCATGTGGACATGTAGAATTTTTTTGTGTGTCTGGAAGATGCAGTGAGCAAACATTGAGGCACTCCCCTCTGGGTGCATGGTAGCACCATGTTCCCAACCAAGGTCCAGCAATAACAGTACCAGAAAGGAACTAACACCTATAAATAGACTTCATTAGTAACGCTGCTCTCTCCTCCCTCTTGTAAACCTTGTCTGTAGGTACTCGCAAAGATTCTGTTCCACAAGTATTACTCCCTGAGGAAGAGAAACTCATCATCGAAGAAACCAGAAGTAATGGCCAGACAATCACTGAAGAAAAGTGAGTAGCGTGAGCTCATCCTTTCCTGGCTTGTCTGGAGACCGGGAAGGGAATTCTAACGGGGCAGGGAAGCTCCATCTTGTAAAACTGGCCCTGAAAGACCTCATCTGGGAATGGGGCCCTTTTTCATAAGCATGCAGTTGGTAACTTTGGAAAGTCTGCCACCACCAAGAGGAAGGGAGAGGCTGAGGCAGAAGCCTCAGAACATTCCAGAATGCCTCAGTGTGATGGCAGTTGGAGCTAACTGTCCTGTACAGCAAGGGGATTTATGTATACTGCATGAGAACATTGGTCCTCTGGATCAGTTTAAGAGGCAGGCCCTGGATGACACTAACTATTAAGCACTGGCCTATGAACCAAAAGGTTCACGGTTCAAATCCACTCAGGTTTTTTTGAAGAAAGGCCCTGTGATTTGTTTTCAAAAGGTCACGGCCATAACAGCTCTATGGAGCACAGTTGGATCCATGGAAACTTTTTTTTTTTTGGTTTTTGCTTGTTTGGTTTTCTTTGTGTCTGTGGCTGGGTATAGGAGCTGCCTCAAAGGGCCACCCACAGCACTGATTTCACAGTCTAAAGGGCTTCCTTTTATATTTATGGAATTAGATACAACTTCCATACACTTAACCATGTTTCAAATCTTACAGCAATCCAGTGAGACATTACTCTCATCACTGTGACAGATTACAGATGAGGAAATTGAGGTTCAGGGAAATTGTGTCTCTAGCCTACCTTTGTACACTAGTAAGTGTGACTTAATGGGGAAAAACCAGGCTGAGTACCTTGTGGCTCATAGAATAAATACAAAGTAGCCCAACAATTCATTTGTTTAAACTTGAGTCATTTCTGAAGTCAAGCCTTGAATTTGCATAGGACAGCATATTTCAAAGTGCTTGGCATTGTCGATGTATTTTCAGCTCTGGTGTATGAAGTGGTATGAACTGATGTTCCAGAAAAAAATAGTCCTGGCCGACTCCCAACTTAACCTGTCACAATCTGCGCGGCCTGAAGTGAAAACCTTCTTATGGTTCTGTGCCTCAGTTTTCTTATCTATAAAATGAGGATGATAATAATAGGGTTGTGATTGTTCTGAGGTTAAAGGGGATATTAAATATAAAAGCTAGCATCTGGTAGTCACTCAATGAGTGATTATGCCACCTTGTCGTGAGGATTATTGTAGCTGTATTAATTCCTACAATGGTGCTGTGAGATTTGTAAGGAATGTGATATTCTTTACATTGTGTATGTAAAGAAACTGGCTAAAGGAGTTGAGAGAAAGCTGGTTCTCTAAGATTAAAGGTCTAGTAAGTGATGGAATCCAGTGTAGAACTTTGATCTCAGCCTCCTTGTCTGAAGTAACAGCCAGAGTGTGAAAAGCCATTCTAGTAGGTTGCTTCGTCCTTTGTCAGATAATATTTATACATTTCAGGAGGGGTTGTTGAGAAACAGTATTTGACTCTGTGCCACAGAGTGTTTTGTACAGGAGCCCTGGTGGTGCAATGGTTAACACTGGGCTGCTAACGAAAAGGTTCAAAGCCATTAGCTGTTCTTTGGTAGGAAGAGGACACAGTCTGCTGTGGTCAAAATGATAGCCTGGGAAGCAGTTCTACTCTGTCCTACAGGGTTGCTATAACTGGAGATCAACCTGACAGCACACAACACCGTCAACAACAACAGAGTTCTGTAGATGAGGAGACAAAGCCACAGTACAAATGCTGTAGAGTGGCTTTGGCCTTGCGGTACTTCTCACAACACATGAGCTCATGCTCATTACTTCCCCAGAGAACCCTAAGCCTTCTATGGGTCCTGCCCTCCTAATGTGTAGTCATTTGTGCTGGTAAGGGAGTGGCAAAGAAGCAGCATGGGAAAGGTATGGCATGCTGTTTGAATGCACATGTGGGACATTGTCACTAACTGATGTAAACAAAACTACTGGGACCATTCAGAGCAGTGTTCCTCCCAAGGAACTACAGCTTTTCAGAACTTGTACTTTTATACATGCGTGCAGTGTTACGTAGGACTTCTTCAGTGCCAATAATCTATCTCGGAATTTTATCTTTGTGTTCTAGGAGCCTTGTCGATACTGTTTATGCTTTGAAGGATGAGGTCAAGGAACTGAAACAGGTAATGAAATATGAAAGTCATTCTCTCAGACTGTAACAGAACCGTGCTCTCTTTCTTGCTGGTAGCTGCTGTCAGGAAAGGTCTAGAAGGAAAATGGTAAGGTGAGGATTTTTCTTTTCTTTCTATATCAAGGTGGTTTTTGTTGATTTGAAGTGGATGGCCTTGGTTTAAAGTTCTTTTTGGTTGGTTTACATGCCTACTTAGCAGTTTGCAATTAGAGTTTCAAGCTTAGTTATGACTTTCATGTTCCCAAACATTTACAAATGGGATTTAAGAAGAGAGAAGTCATTTTTGGTTGTGTCAGTATAAGTGGGCTCCTCTCGAGATGGGACTTGATCAAGGATCTGATGGAAAACTTGTCTCTCAGTGTGATTGTGGACAAATTGCACCTGGTGGTGGCAGTGTCAAAGATGGATTGGAGGAGAGAGAGATCAGAGACTGGAAGAGTACTTAGAGGCTGTCTTCAACTGAGGTTGAAGCATCACAGGGTCTTAAACTAGGATAGTGCCAATAGGGCTGTGGAGGAAGAGAACAAATCTAAGGAAAACACATTTCTAGGTTAGAACCTATTGAAGAGTGTGATGTGATATTGTGATTAAGAAAGCTTCAAATCCATCAATAGATGAATAGATAAAGGAAATAATATATAACACACAATGGAATATTACTCAGCCATGCAGAGAAATGTGGTCTTGATCTATGCTACAGCACTGGTATAACTTTGACAACATTGTACTGAGACTTCCAGGTAACAGATGGTGGCCTAGACTTTCATCAGTTAAAACACCAGAAAAGAAAAAAAAGAAATAGCAGATAGGGCCAAAAATTAAATCCTAAGTAAAAAAGAGAGAGAGAGAGAGAGAGAGAGAGAGAGAGAGAGAGAAAGAAAGAAAGAGTTCAAACACTGCTGGAGAGTTCATGCTTAAACTAAGGAGACAGAAGGACACTCTGGTGGCCTAGTGGCAAGAAGCTGCACTGCAATCCCAAAGGCACCAGTTTGAATCCACCAGATGCTCTGCTGGAGAACGAAGGGCAATCTCCTCCTGTGCCAGTTGGACCCGATTTGATGGTACACAAGGGGGGAAAAAACCCCAAACGAACACCTACAACCTGTTTGCAGAAAAATCACATAAAGAAAAAAAAATAAGGAGACAGATGAAGCACGGAACCTTAGGCAGCACAGCATGGTGGGCATGAAAACCCAAGATTCTGGCGGTATCCACATTAGCAGCTGACTGACAACAGGACAGAGAGTGCAGGATCCAGTCACACATACACCTGAGCAGCTTCACTCATGGGGCAAGACTGAGATCACCTCACTGATACAACTCTTATTCAAATGAGAGCACCAGTCATTGAAGTGAAACATGAAGACTTTCTACTGATTTTCGATATGAAATTGATCGTGCATGCAGTCAAGACACAGTAATAGTAATTGGCGACAGAAATACAAACATTGGAAACAAAGAAGGATTAGTGGTTGGGAACTGTGGCTATAGCAACAGAAATGAAACTGGAGATAACATGATAGAATTTTGTACAGTCAGTAATTTGTTACTTGCTAATGTTGTCGTTATATGCTGTCAAGTTGCTTGCGACCCCACGTACAACAGCCCTAAACCCTGCTCTATCCTGAGCCAAACTTATTGTCTCCGACACACCTACTCTCCCATTACCCCAGTCACTGAATCAATCCACCTCATAGAGGGTCTTTCTCTCCTGCGCCGTCCCTCCACCCTCCCAAGCATGATAACCCTCTCCAAGGACTGGTCCCTCCTTGCAACATGTCCAAGAATCCTTGCCTCCAAGGAGCAGCCTGGTTTCACTACTAATACCTTAAAAACCACAACCCGATGGACTACACAGGAATTAGCTTGACTAATTCTGTGGAAAGAGATGGTTGAGCCCCGCAAAACAAGGCCAGGGATTGACTGTGGAACCAACCATCAATTACTCATAAGCAAGTTCAAACTGTAGCTGAAGAAAATGAAAATAAGCTCAGGAAAGCCAAAATACAACCTTGCGTTTGTGCCACATGAATTTACAAGCCACGTCTAGCAAAGATGTGATGCACTGGTAAAGATCAGGTGAGTTCTAAAAGGACGTCAAGGACATCATGCATGAAGAAAGCAAAGTCACTAAGGAGACCAATAAGGGAAAAAAACCCAAACCAAAATGGGTGTCAGAAAAGACTCTGAAACTTGCTCTTCAATGTAGAGAAGCTAAAGCAAAAGGCAGGGATGATGAAAAAAATGAGCTGAACAGAAGATTTCAAAAAGGCAGCTTAAGAAGACAAAGTGAAGTATTAAAATATATAGGCAGAGACTTAGAGTTAGAAAATCGAAAGGGAAGAACACACTTGGCATTTCTCAAGCTGTAAGAACGGAAAAAGAAAAAGAACAAAATCTGAATCTCAGGTTGTGATACTGAAATATTCTATGAGCATCAAGAGAAGATGAAAGAAGTCCACAGAGTTACTGTATGTACCAAAAAGACTTGATCACATTTGGAACCATTTCAAAACGTAGCATACGATCAAGAACCAATAGTAATGGAGGAAGAAGTCCAAGATGTGCTCAAGGTTTTGGGAAAAATAAGGCCCCTATAGTTGAAGGACTACTAGTTGAGGTCTTTCAGCAAATAGATGCAGCACTGGACTTGCTCACTAGTCTATGCCAAGAAATTTGGAAGATGGCTGCCTGGCCAACTAACTGGAAGGGATCCATATTTGTTCCTATTCCAAAGAACTATGATCCAACAGATTATGGAAATTATTGAATAATATCAATATCTTATCCAAGTAAAATCTTGCTGAACATTATTTTTAAAAGGCTGGAACAGTAAATCCATAGGGGACATCTAGAAATCCAAGCTGGATTCAGAAAAGACCTTGGAATGAAGGATATCATTGCTGATGTCAGATGGATCTTTGCTGAAAGCAGAGAATACCAGAAAGATGTTTGCTTATACTTTATTTACTATACAAAATATTTAACTCCGTGGATCATGATAAAGTATGCATAACATTGCACAGAATTGGAAACCCAGAAACCTATATATAGATTTTATGGGACAGAGCTGTTTGAACAGAACAAGGGAACATTATATGGTTTAAAATCAGGAAGGGTTTTATATTTTCTCCATACTCATTCAATATGTATGCTGAGCGAATTCATCATGAATCATTCTTCTTTATGAAGAAGAATGTGTCATCAGGATTGGAAGAAGACTCATCAACAACATGTGATACACAGATGACGCAACCTAGTTTGCAGAAAATAAAAAGAGTTTGAAGCATTTCCTGATGAAGCTCAAAGCCATAGCCTTGGTTTGGATTGCAGCGCAACATAAAGAAAATCTTCACAACTGAACCAGTAGACAACACTATGATGGATAAGGAAAAGATTAACGTTTTCAATAATTTCTGTTTACTTAAACCACAATTAACACTCACAGTAACGTAATAGCAGTCAAGAAATAGAAGAATTGCATTAGGTGAATCAGCTGCCAAGGATTTCTTTAAAGTGTTTAAGAGCAGGATATTTGTTTAAAGACTGCGGTGAACTTGACCCAAATCATGATATAGAAAAGAACTTGACAATTCCTTAGAAAGTTGGAATAAAAATATTTGATTAAGCAATTCCATCACTAGGTATATATCCTAAAGAAATAAGAGGTGCCGTAGAAACAGATGCATACCTATGTTCACTGCAGCATTATTTACAATAGACAGATATGAAAATGACCTGAATGTCCATCCCCAGGCGAATGGCTAAAGAAACTAGAAAAAAAAAGCCCAAGATAAAATAAGGAAAACTGCACAACATAGATGTATCTAGAAGAAATTATTCAAAGCGAAAAAATCACAAAAGGTATAACAATTGATGAATGAAAGTCCATTTTTTCTTGTAAACTTTTGTCAAAATCACAGTTAAAAGAAAACCTGTTAATAAAAAAAAATCAGAAGAGAGTTTATATTATAGTATAAGACCAGTAGTATAAAAAGCTAAGGAAAGATTTACACACTGAGAGAATCAATCTTAGATGGTTACCTGGGATCAGAAGGGAGGGGAAGGGAAGAACAAAAAAAATTAGTAAATAGTTGAGTAAAGAGAAAGGCAACAGACAATAAAGGATCAATCAGACAGTATAATTAATTAGTTATATGACTCAATTGTAATTACTGTTCTAAAACAAAATGCATATGAATGATTGAATTACAAAGAAATATGAAACATGAACAGATAGATGCCCACTCATGTTTATTGCAGCATTATTCAAAATTGTTACGACTTAGAAACAACTCAAGTGCCCATTAATGAATGAATGGAGGAACTATGGTAAATTCACACAATGGATACATACTATAAACATTGAAAAGCAATGAAGAATTTGTGAAACATTACGTAACGAATGAGTCAGTCACAAAAGGACAAGGTTTTTTTTAATTATTAAATTTTATTAATTAAAAAAAGCCACATGAGGGACTAATTAGAAACTGGTAATATTTTATTTCTTTAGCTGGGTCATTTTAAGATATGTGTTTGCTTTGTAATTATTCTTTAATATGTTCTTATGTTGTAGGTATCTTGAATATCCATGTCTTAATAAAAATAAAATACAATAAACTCTCACTAGAATAAAAAAATTTATTTTAATGAACATTTACAGAGATTTTGGGTTTTCATTCACTCATTGTTGCACTATTTTCTATACCCTCCTCCCCAGTTCGTCATTCTTTTATTTTTCCCCCCTTGAAAGTCTGTTTTAATTGTCCAATTGCCATAGTGCTTGTCAAAGCCAGTTCTGATTAATCTCATTAGGACAAGTGTTTTATAAGATCATTAAAAAAAAAACCCTAGGAAAGAGAGAATCATACTAGAATGTTTACCATGGAGGGGAAGGGGAAGGGTCGTAGAAAATGAATTAATAGATAATGAATACTTAGTGATATGAGATGTGAATGATATGAGGGTGAAGAGAAAGATAATATGGAATGAATGAACAATCAGACACTGGGCATTTTAATCACTATTATGGAGCAAAATGGGCACAGATGATTGAGTAGAAAAAAATTGATATGCTTTGTAAACTTTCATTCAAATAAAATAAATTTTAAAAAATCATATTATGGGGGGGAGGGGGAGAAATCCCAACATGATTTGTATTCTTTCAACCAAATTTAAGAAAAAAGAAGAGAATATCATTTTGAGTATAATAAATCAGTCACAAAGGGACAAATACGGAAAAGACAACAAGTGAAGAGACTGTTTAAAAGGAAGAGAGCAGAAGCTAGACTCTTGGAGAATGTCTGCATTTCATTAAAAAAGGTTGTGGAAATAAAAATTTTATGGAAAAAATGCTAATCAAAGCAAAAAAATGATTGTGGAAGTGGTGGACAGAGAAACAGGAGACTGACTTGCCTTGAAAAGTGAGAGAGGAACAGTTTGACGCAGAAACAGGATGAGCAAGATGAGCCCCGGGAAGGTAGGTCTCGTGATGTTTGGCAACTGATGAGTCTTTTTGCATTGCAGGAGAATAAAAGAATGAAGCAATGCCTGGAGGAAGAACTGAAGTCAAGAAGAGACCTCGAGAAGCTGGTCCGGAGATTGCTGAAGCAAACGGACGAGTGTATTCGGTCTGAATCTGGTAGCAAGGCTTCTGTTCTTCCATAAGCCTCACTGTGCAGCTGGACAGAGTCCCTTCAGGGCTTCTAGAGATGTCTAGCTGAGTGATTAGACTTCGTTTGCTCACTTCTTTGGTTTTTATTTTTATTTGGGCCTCTCTCGCTCCCTGTACCACTCCCTAGTTTCTCTCTTCCTCTGTTCTTTCTCTGAATGTGTGTGTGTGGTATCTTTGCTTGGGTGTTTGTTATTGTTTGGCTATTAGTTGATTGTTACAAAGAAAGGGGGGAAAACCCAAGAGATAGTGGTGGAAGTCTCCCCAGAGTCTTTTCCATTCAAAAAGAAGAAAAACGAATGCAGGCCAATGATTTCAAATGGTCTTCAGATGGCCTTCAGGTCACAGTGCCTCTGCAAAGCCATTGTCCTCAGGTCCTTCTTGTTGGGCAGCTGCTGTCCCAAAGTGGCTGGTCATCTGTGGTTGGTTAAGCATGAAACCGAGTTTTCCTGTAAAACTTCCCTGTACCTGGAATCCTCTCAGTACCTAATGTGTTGAAAGCAAAGTGTTCTGGGCTATGACTAGAAAAGGATGAAAAACTAACGCGTTTGCCTGAATGATCCCATTGTCCTTTAGTCCCTCACGTGCCACCCCTCAGTGCACATCTTTTTATGACTACTGCCCTATGTTGTCTGTAAGACTAAGAAAACAACAGTTTCCTTATTCCTGTTTTGTTGGCTTACATTTTAACTCAGTGGGGCAGAAACTGTGGTCATTTATGCCAACACCAAATCCAGTAGTGAATTGCACTGAACAATGTTTCCCTTGGCAGCAGAGTTGACCACCCCCTCCTACTGCATGATGGGCTTTCTTTTCTTATTCTTCTGACTAGAGTGTATGTTTTGTACTTCCCAGTGCTTTTAGTCAATTGTACCTAGCAGTGTGTAAACCTGGTATGTGTGTATTTCTCAAAAATCATAGACTATGAGCAGTTACTTTCTCTACTTTGCACATTCAAACTGTGACTTTTCATCCTTGAGAGCACTCTGCATTGAAGAGTTTTGTGTCCTAGGAGACAACATTCGTCCACTTTATTGCTCTACTGTATATGCTGTGAGAAGTTGTACTATTCCTTGACCTCTTTGAGTAGGGTGCTGAGCATTCTTTGCAGCATTGTGTAGATGGTCCAGTTTTGTATAGCCAGAAAGAAAGGGCCCCTCTAAGAGCTGGGTGCTAGTTACTAGTGGAACTGATTATCAAATTAGTATCTTTAGAAGTCTCCCAGAAATTACAATTGTGAGAAGCCAGGTTCTGAAGAGAGTCCCAGAGGGCAACACATATCCAAATTCAACACATTTGAGCATCTTTCCTAGGTTCTAGGCAAGAGCAGACCCTCTTGCCCCCAAGGACAAGTAAAATGTGGCCAGTGGGGAGGACCACTGGAAAGAGAGCTAAAGAGTCAACGGACCAATCAAAATTGTCTCCCGGGCATATTTGATGGGTACCTGCAAATAGTAAATATTGGGAAGCCAAATTTGAAGCTTGAAGCTCTCAGCTTGCAGAAGCAGCCCATTTTCTTTCTGAAACTGGGATCTCATAATCCCATAGCTACGTAGTGTGGATTGGTGTCTGCTGGCTGCATGGTAGAAATGACATCTTCCGTAGGAAGCAAACGATTTCCACAGCCCAACATCAACCGACCACACCCAGCTATTTTTGGAAGCTTTAGAATGAGGGTGGTTTCTAGGAATGACCTGTTTTGTCTTTTAGCACAGCAGTTTAGATATGATGCCCTCAGACTAAAATTTTAAACCACCAACAATCATATCTTAGAATGCTCTGTATGTGGTTAGTCAACGGCTTATAGTAAATACACCAACTCTATCTATAGGAAACATTTTTGTGATTGCAAAAGACTTTAGTTGATAAGGTATAGGATTCCTTCAAGTAGTGAAAGGTCTTTCTCTCAAAGTGATGTGTACTTATGCATGTATTGGGACTTTGCCTTCCTGATGGGAGTCTTTTGGTACAGAGTGGTGTCATGTGCTCACACACTAAACAATAATATAAAGGAAATGAAGCCATGTTAATTCTGAGAGCAGTGTCTCCATAATTGTGTTGTTTACAATATTCTGTCAATGGGTCCCCATTACCCTGTAATTAAACTGCTGCCCTTAAAGGTCTTTCAGTTCCTCTTCTGTTATGCCCCTTGTTACACAAGCTCAATTTTTCTAACTTGTTTTTATTTTGAAGACTTTTCAAATGGACATTTTCAATAAACAACAATAACAATGCTTTATAAAATAAGAGCTTTGTTTCTTTCGTTCACTAGCCTTTGTGCAGAGATTTCTTGAGTAGGGTCATTGTCCTGCCCCATTTTCCTCATTGACGAGTTCTTTCTCCTTAGGCTCCTTAGTCGCCCTGTACCCTTTTCACTCAAGCAGCAACATTTGCTCTCTACTTTAGAGAGAAAATAGAAGCCACCATGAGACCGAATCTCTCTTTACTTCTCCACCTCCTTGATCCCTGACTTCAGTCTGCATCCCTTCTCACTGTTTTGTGCCACGGTTAGGGAAAGATACATCCATTCCCTCCACAAGTTTACCTCTCTTGGTTTTGGGGTTGTTTCATCCCCACCCCATTTTGGCCTTATCCCTCTTTATTTTGCAGGGTTTTGTCAATGAGTGATATCCTATATTTTGACCAATTACAATTGCTAGTTCAGTGGTTAAGATGATAAAATGAACATTACTTCAAGGTAGATAAACTGGATATTGTGTGCTGCTACTCAGCTTCCATTCCTATCCCTTTATTTCCCCTTCCTAAAAAGCTGAAACATATTTGTTCCAGAGCTTCTTGCAGCTAGGATCCTATATACATTCCATATTTTTTCTTTTAGTCTCCCTTGCAGCTAGTATTCCATATATCCTGGACTCTGGTATAGCTCTAACAATAGGATACACATAAAGTTTGAAAAGCTTGAATCAGGCAGAGACTATCTTCCTGGAACTTGGTGGCTTGCAGAAAAGTTCCAAAGACATGAGATCTGTACTCTGTTTCTATGTGTCACGTCACCACTTTGTAGGTGAGGGGATGTAGTTGTTTCGTTGGTGATGGTGACGGCAGCAGAAGTTTCCTGACATTTGGATAACAACTATAGTGAGATGATACTGAAATCAATAATTGAGTGGCAGCTCCCTGACTTCACTTCTCCAGCCTGAGAGAGTTTCATTGGTTTCACCTTCTGCCCTGAATCAATAAATAGGGCATCCCGTCTTCCTTGGACTAGATATCACACGAGGTGGTTTACATGGTTAAGAGCATGTAATCCTCCCAACAACTCCTATGAAGTTGTTATGCACTATTGTTTGTTACCATTTACAAATGTGCAGAGACACAGAAATGTTGAATGACTTGTTAATCAAGTGACAAAACCCCCAAGTCCCTCAAATTAATTGCCATTGAGTTGGAACTGACTTATATCTGATCCTTCTGCAGGTTTTCAGAGGCTATAAATGGCACAGGAAGAGATTGCTTATGTTTCCAGATGGCAGATATGAACCACCAACCTTTTGGTTAGCAGCACAACATGTAACCCACTATACTACCAGAGCTCTGTGGGCTGCTGCCCATGTTTCTTAGGCAGAGCTGCTGGTGGATTTGAACAGCCAGAATTGCACTGCTTTTGCAGTGCAGCTCCCTATGGACTGACTATACCACCAGAGCTCTTCACTAAGTGAAGGTCTTGGAATTTGAATGCATACATTGTCTGCCTGTAGAATCCATGATCATATTTTAAAAATTTTATTTTGGTTTGCTTACAAAATTCATGTACATTGCATTTCACACATTCCTTCATTCACATTGTGTTTCATATGATCGTTCCTATACGTTATGTTTTATAAAATTAATCACCATTGATCTCTGCCCACCATTAACATCTTTTCAGGTCCCCATTAGATTTTTCTTAATTCCTTCACCCTTGTCCCTCTGCCCAATAAACTCTGCAATCCCATGATTCCTCCTCCCCATCCTCAGCCCTGGAGGTTCCTTCCCTTTTCCACTTGGATTTTCATTCACATCTCATTAATCACCCTTCTGTTTTTACAATAATTGTCTTATGAAGTATTTGTCCTTTGAGACTGAGTTCACTCAGCCTAATGCTCTCCAGTTTCTCGGATGTTACATATTTTTCAAAATTGTTCCTGAGTGCTGTATAGTATTCCATCATGTGAATGTACCACACTTTTTAAAATCCATTAGATTGTTGATGGGCATTTGGGCTGGTTCCATGTTCTTGCAATTGTGAATAATGCTGCTATGAATTTTGGTGTACAAATCTCTGGCTGTGTCTACAGTGTTAGCTTAAAATTGGTTTTTTTTTAAGCTGTTACAGTAAGTCTCCTCTGATCTCCAGCTACTTTCATGGTCTTGCTAATTATCAACAGTTGTGGGACTAGGATAAGAGAGAGTGCTTCCCACACTGAGGAGAAGACTTGTGACAAGCAAGACTTAACCCTGTTGAGGGCGAGACCCTGGTGGTGAGACCTTGATGATAGTGGTAGAGAGAATCTGGCATTGTTGTAGAGAAACTGTGGCAAAGTGTGACCAGAGGCTTCTTGCATTTGTGCTGGCCACACATAAAGGTTTTGCTATTCTTGCGTGATAATTAAAGAGAAGCTGACATGTAACTGCTCTGAGACAAACCATGCTGGACTGAAACCAGATTTAACTACTGAACTAAAACCAAAGCCTGGACTAATTGAGGAATTGTGCCTTGAAACTTGAGCTAAAATCTGGACTATTTTGAGTAATATTCTTTGCCTTTCCCACTCTCCACCTTACCTAATAAACTCCATTCTCAGTACCACAACTGTGAGTCAACAATGAATAAATCAACCTCTTGCTGCTTCTGTAGCTCTAGAGCCACCATGCATCTGGGCTATGGGCTCTTTATCTGTTTTCTGCTCTGGGGAAGTGAGGGCCTATACTTATCCTCACTCCCTCTGGCCCTTTCAGAGAGATGCTCAAGGCCTGGTGCCCTCATGTCCCACTTGCTGTTCTCTAGACACTGTCTCAATTCTAATTTCCTTGGGGTATATTCCTAGCAGTGGAATAGCTATGTCATATGGAATTTCTATGTTCAGCTTTTTGAGAAAGCACCAAACTTCCTTCCAGAGTATTATACAATTTTATAACCCCACCAACAATGTATGAAATTTCTAATCTCTCCATATCCTCTCCAGCATTTATTGCTTGCTGTCCTGTTAAACTTTGTCACTGCTACTGGTGTGAATGAGGGCAGCAAATAATATCACCCAATGCAAGTTCATGTTTAGCCCAGCCGTCTGAAGCCAGATTAACAGCAAAACACAATTTCTCAATTAGTCAAAGTGTCCAGTTCAGTTCAGTAGCACAAATCCAAATCATCCAGCAAAGTTTTCCTCAGAGCAGTTATATGAGTCAGCTTCTCCTTTAATCATCCAGCAAAGCAAAACCTTTAACTGTGGCCAGCACAAAGTTAAGAAGCCTCAGGTTACACCTTGCCACAATCTCTCTATAGAAATGCCACAGTCTCTCCACCATCATTGTCACTGGGATTTCACTCTACAGTGTGGGAAAACTCTCTCTCTTATATTAGTTCCATAGCTGTTGATGACTTGTAAGACCTTGTATCTGATGCAGTTAAGATGGCTGGAGACTGGTGGGCTCTAATGTAATGGCCAGAAAGGCCAACTTTTAAACAAACACCACAATTTTAGTATTCCTTTCAAATAACTAACTTCTAGTCTTGTTGGTCCTTTCTATTGCTTTTCTGATTTTGGTTTCAGTTATTTCTGCTCCATTCTTAATTATTTCCTTTCTTCTGGAGACTATAGGTTTCGTTTACTGTTTCTTTTTCTAATTGTTGGAGATATTGGGTTAAGTTGTTGACGCCTCTGCTAATTTAGTGGCTTGCTGCAGGTCAAGTACAACACAATCCACAGACTTCCAGAGGGAGTCTATGAGTTTAGAGCTATGTGAAAGCCCATAGCAGTGGATACAAAATGGCTTGGGCCTTGCCTTAAGTGAAGCTGGGCCAAGCCAAGGAATAATAGTGGTAAGTGGTGGTGGAGAAAGTCACTTCCCTGAAACTTGAAAGGACATGGGAAACAAGGGGAGAGACAGAATCTTTCTTGTCATAACCCAGGTGTTGGAGTGGACACTGGTACACTCCTGAGTTCCCATACCTACCCTGTGGTCATCAAAATGGTTTTGTCCCACTATTCACAGTTTTGTCCTCTGTAAGTAGCCATATTGGATGTTCTGGGGACCTTATTCCTTTAGTTAGTGTTTGAACTACTTTATCTTTTCTTTTTTGATACAAAGTTCCAGAATTATCCTCTTTATCTGCTATTTTTGTTTTTTTAGTGTCTTGGTTGAAGAGAATCTGGGCTCCCCTTTGTCTAGTACTCCATCATGAAATATTATTCAAAATGGGTGACCCTGGAAGATGTTATGCTGTGTGAAATATTTCAGTCACAAAAGGATAAATATTACATAGAGCCACTGTTGTAAAATGGGACTGACCTTGGGGTTGAGGGAAGACTGAGAGAGAGAGGATAAATAATGTATACTGCATTGAAACAGATGACGGAGAAAACTGTTTAAAAAGGATATATGGTTAAGAAATTATTGTCATGACAGAAGCCCAGAATGAAGCTGCACAGTGGAGTGGACTTGGGGGGAGGGATTGTATAACAATGAAATAATTTTTCTTTTACTTTTCAAAGAGAAGAGCTAATTAGGGGGGGGGATGGAGTTGGCAGGGAGAAAAGTGCAACAATGAATGAATGGAAACCCTAAGTCTCTGTAAACTTTCAGTAAAATAAAAAAAAAAATACAGATTTACTAGACCAGTTGAGACTAGAGGATTCCCTGAGACTATGAGCCTGACACACTCCATAAAGCTTGAATGAAAACTACTACCTGAGGCCATCTTTTAGCTAAATAACAGATGGGTCCAGTAGTGAACACCATTGAAAATTATATGAGATCAAACAAAGCAAAGATGAAAGGGTAAGGGACAGGGAAACCAGTTTACTGGAAACAAAACTCCCAGAATGGAATTAATGAGAATGTTGACACATAGTGAAAAGTGAAAAGTAACCAGTGTCACTGAGCAGTTTGTGGTGGTGGTGGTGGTGGTGGAGTGTGCCATCGAGTCAGAACTGACACCTAGCTGACCCTCCAGCAGGTTTTCAAAGTTACACGAGAGGAGATGGTCCATTCTCCTCCTGTGGAGCAGCTGGTGGATTCAAACCATGTGTGTCTTTGAGATTACAGCACAGCTTCTTAAAAGTAGTCCAACCCGAGCTCTTTTTTGTAGTAATTGACAAATAAGAACCAGATTTGCTGTGTTAACTTTCACTGAAAACACAACAAAATACTATTTTTTTTAACAGGGAAAGATGTAAGTAGATAAAGATGATTAAGATACACCCACATTAGATATAGATTCCCTTATTACCTTGCTAAAGGGAACGCTGGCCCTTGGTCACATCTATTTCCAGATAAGCTGCACAAATAAGTCTATGTTACAAAGTGAGCACTAAGCTGTTGTGAGGGAGGGGCAATCATGGCCTGTGGATTGTCTACCCCTCTCCAGTAGGAAGGATCATGATTTCCTAATGGAGGCCCGCACCTGTGAGGACATCATGCCCAATGGCCCCCTCAACTGCCATGGACACTGCCCCAGTTCCTTCAAGCCACCAATGCAGACGTTAATGTGTGGGAGAATCTTTGTTGCAATGAAACAAGATAGCACTGCGGACATATCCCCAACGAATCTCTGAATCAACAAATTCCACCTCTGCTCATACCAAAGTTTGCTCGTTGGAGAATGTACACAGTCAAGGAAACTCGCTGAACGTAGGCATGTGGCCAGGAGGGACTGGTCCTTGGAGAAGAACATCATGCTTGGAAAGGTAGAGAGGAATAGCGCAGGAGAGGAAGACCCCGACCGAGATGGATTAACACAATAACTGGGGTACTGGGGCTAGGTGTGTTGGAGTCAGTGAGACTGGCTCAGGGTAGGGCAGGCTTCAGGTAGTGCAGTCACACACATGACTCAATGGCACGCAATAACAATTTCGGCTCAACCAAGCAAAGATGAGGCTCTCTATGGGACTGAAGAGCTGGGAAATAGGCCAAGAGTTTGAGCTCCCTTCTCACTCTTCTTATTTCCATGGTACATTTTTGGGATGAATTTGTGGCATTTATCTTAACTGAAACACTACTAGCAAAGATGAAGAAGCTACTCTGAATTTCCTGGGTGAAAAATCCCTGGGTTGAAGCTGACCAGGAATAGTCCCCTCTGGTTTTCCCAGCTCTGTTTCCTCAGACCAAAGGTGAAAACAGCTAGTTATTGAAAAGATTTGTTATTGCTTCTTATTTAAGGCTCTTCTTCCAGCCCCATTTAGCTGTGATTAATCAAAACAGAACGATTCTCATATTAATATTCTGCGACCTTTCTAGAGTAAGCTGGAAGGAAAGACCCAAATTGTGTTCACTGCATACACTTCAGCCTCATCCATCAAAGGCTATAGCAGTCTTCCAGAGAGTTTGCTGTTACCGAGATATTTTGTGGTGTGACAAGGTTGAGAACAGTTTACAAAACTTGACAATAGTTTGGACTGTTCCCTCCAGATGGTTTCTTTTCCCCTGATGTAGCCCAGGCAGGACCTTTAGGTACTGGATGACAACAGTAATGTTATGAAATCTTTATTATTCAAAAAAAATAAATAACAAGATAATCACAAGTTCACTCAGGACACATTGGAGACTGCAGATAGAGACAATAGGTTTCCTTTAAATAGCGTCACTTCACAATGAGGAGTGGGCAAGGCCCAGAGCTGCTTTCCCTCCCCTCCTCCAATCTACAGTGGCAGAGTTAAGGACAGGGTTGAGATTAGACAATGGATTAGCAACTGCCTGATTTGGGGATCTGTGTGTGTGTGAGAGAAAGAGATGGAGAGACTGAGTCTCAGAGTGTGTGGTAGAACCAGGTTTTTCAGTTCTCCATTGTGTCGGACTTTCTAGAACCTGGTTTTCTCTCTCAGTAGAGCCACAGCACCCCAGAGTCAAATGTAATTGGATGTGAGCTGAGGCTTCTCCCCACTTCCCTTCCACATTCTCCACTGATCAATTGAATGAGTGGCCCACTGGGAGGTATTGCACCCAAAAGAAACAAAACTAGACTTGGCAAATTGTCTGCCTCTTGCTCAGCATTCGCCCCGTGCATGCTGGTCCTCTGTTCTGGTCGCTCTCTGGATGCCTGTGCCAGTGGAGTTTCTGCTTCTAAATATAAGCTCATATGGAGCAGGGCCTGTTTTGGTTTCCTTTGCCCTATAGTTCACTTTTTACAGCCCTTACATGCCTTGGGGTGTGTAATAAATAGTTCTCCACGAGGAGGCTCTTAGGGTTATAAATAGGCAGTTCGACAGGGGCTGGTCTTAACTGCTTTGCTGGATTTTGAAGACTGCCCATGTCAGCTCAGCTGCAGTTGGGAGGGTCTGCTGTTCAGAGTCTGAGCAAGCCAAAAGACGTGAAGCCAGTCCCGTGGCTCACGTGGCTGGGATCAGTCACGTTGACAAATACGGAATCACCTGATTGCAATTCAAATACTCCTCCCAAATGGATGGATTGTTGACTGCAAGGTTTGGAGGAACTGGGGGCATTTGCTGCTCTGAGTAAGATTCTCTCCGATTCACCTGGGGACTGCAGGCAGAGGCTGGCTGTAAATGGCTTTTGTCCTGAAGTCTCCTGATTGGAGCAGAAGGTGACTTGGGTATAGATGTAATAGAGTCCTTGGTTTTTCACAGTGAGCTGCTTCTTGTATTTGAGTTCAACCAAGTTGGTGCTCATGGTGTAATATCCTCTTTCAGCCCAGTGTAGAACTGTAATGAGAAGAGGGGGAAATATGTGGTGAAGTGAAGCGCTATAGTTCGTGTGGGGCAAGGGCTCCATATACAGATGGAAAAACTAGGCATCAGGGATTTGTCAAGACTTTTCTAGCCAGTAAAGTCACAATTCAACTCATTACTGTTGACTCTGAACTGACCCATAGCTGAGCCTTCACAGTTTTTACAAAGCAGAAGATTGTCCATCTTTCTCCTGTGGAGAAAGCTGGTGGATTCGACCCACCTGTCTTTGGGTTGACAGCACAACTCCACTAAGGCACTAGAGCTCACTTAGGGTATAGGGAGGAGCTACGGCTGGAAAATCAGCGTGAGTTTGAGAATCAGAGGAAACGTGGAACCTGGTTCCACTCGAGGCTTCATGCACGATTGGGCAAGTCAGTAAACTTACATGAGCCACAGTACTCCATTGATACAGAACCTCCAAAAACAAATAAGCAATAAATCACCAAAACAACACCCCAAAATGAACCAGTTGCCCTCAAGTTGATTCTGACTCATGGTGAACCCACGTCCTTCAGAGCGGAAATATATTCAGTAGGGTTTTTTAGTGGCTAGGTTTTTTTTTTGGGGGGGGAAGCAGATCACTAGGCCTTTCTTCTGAGGTGTCTTTGGGTGCATTTGTATCGCTAGCCCTGTGGTTAGTAGCCAAGCGCTGAACTATTTGCACTTCCTAGGTATTAGTCCTTGTTATCTGCAGCAAGCCTGTGCCAGAGACATGTGGTGAGGATTAATAAAGTAGCATGGAGCCCCATGAATAGAGCTCCCACCCAGAATTCTTGAAGTCAATTTGTCCTTGGAATGAATAACATCAGTAATTTCAAAATTCCTCACCACAAATTACACATGCCGGATTATTCAGGCCCAGTCCTTGCTAATAAGAAACGAACATCTTGATTGCCTTTGGATTTTACAGAGTCAAAGAATTGGCAGCCCTCTTAGTTGAGCTTCAGCATAGAGAGAAGGAAAGACCCCATTTCTTCCTAACAATTCAGCTCTTGCAAACCTGACCTGCCTCCCACAGCAAGGACTAAAATTAGGCAAGGAAGTATGAAAATAAACTTGTCATTTCACGGTGTGTTTTGATCTCCCATTGTAGTGGGCGCCCCAACTTGAAAGTACCTGTGTTCTTGTGGCTAAGCCGAGTACCCACCAGCAAGCAGTGTGCCATTTTCTCGGCTAAGATGATGAGTGGGTTCAAAGTAGTGTGTACCCAATCTCAAATCTCAGCTCCCACAGAGGTCTGCAGGGATGGGCGTGGGGGTTGGGAGGAGTGAAAATATGCTGATGTGGGTGTGCCTCCTTGAGTTATATTTTATTACCGATTGGTGATTTTAGGCTTATCATGCATGATATGTAAAATCCTATCTACTAAGATGCATCCTTTGGGAATCAGGAGGCATCCTGCAATACTTGACATTTTGGGAGCCTCTAGACACCTCCAGCCTCTAGACACCTCCAGAAAGGATGCTTAACATAATGACTTTGATACAGAAAGAAAGAACCCCCAAACTTCTCACTTCCCCTCTCAAACTTTTCACTTTTGAACCATTTGATGGAGGGTAAAGGAATAGGAGACCTGTCTTTCAGTCCAGTAAGTTTAGCTCTTGCTGGCAGAGGAAGGTTCCGTTTGTAACAGTGTGACCAGAAGGGAATGAGAAGTTTGGGGTTGATAGGAGAAGCTGGGGAGGAATGTTACTGTCTTCTCCCCTGTCCCTCTGCAGATCCACTACAATGCTTGCTATAAAAATACTCTAGGACTGATCTCAACCAAGAGCCTGTTGGGAAAAACTGAGCCACATCAAAGAAATCCCAGAGCAAGAAGACAAGATTCACATACAGGTGGACAAAGACGAGTGGAAGCTGTGCTTCTAGGACATTTCTCTGTTGCTGTCATCCTACCCAAATGAAAAGGTGCCAAGGTGGTTAGCCACCTTGTACACACGAATACAGTCATTATATTTTCCCGTAAGTGTTTCTTGTGAGGAAGAAAAACTTTGGGATTATTAAATGCCATTTGTATAACTGATACCAATAAAGGGATTAATGCTATTCTTTTGACATATAAACCACAGTGAAATAAGGTAAGTGGTGGACACTTTACACTGGAATTACACTCGACAGCTTAACTTTCTTCCACATTAGCTGAAATGATGCCCAGAGCAACTCTTTGAAGAAAGTAGCTAAGGCAGGAAACGGTAAAAGTAAAGACGTTTGTCCAGTAAGTGGTAGCTATGGTTCTTGAGCTCCCTATCCAGTGCTCTTAAGTCCATTTAAGAGTGAACTTGCATAAATTCCACTCACTGAAAAGTCCGAGCTGCCTCTGGGATGACGTGGTGTCTTGTGTCCATGCTAATGAATTTTTAGGTGCTCTTGGACTGCCTCTATGTTGATGGAGGATTTTTCTGCTAGTGTGTATGTTTCCATCTGTTTATCAGGTATAATATCTTCTCCAACACCAGCTATCTATTGCAAGTTACATATTTGGGGAAAGAAGTCAGAGGACTAGAATGACGTCAGAACATGTATGGAAATAAATTGTTTAGAGCTGGAAAGATCATAGTATGTCGTCTGTTATTGCTTCATTGGAAAAATCTACCACCCTGGAACTGATTGATCTTTGCCAAATGAGTTTACCTTTAATTTCCCTGAGTTTGGCCCCAGGGAGGCTGGAATGAATCATACAGGGATTGACAAATGCCAGGAAATGCCCTTTGAGGCCCAGTTACGCATGGGTATGAAGAGGTTAGGGAAAGGGATGCTTTCAGCTAGGAGGTTGGTACCTTCCACTTATTTGATATTATTAGAATAATGGTTCCTCCACCTAGTAATTAATAATTTAGATCAGTCATTAAGCAAGAATATAATTGGGATTTGAAGACTCCTTCCCACCTCCTTTTATTCCTCCAAGTGCCGTCTGAGCATTTAAGCTCACTTTGGAGATAAAGAAGAACATACAGGAGGTCTACGTATATTGAGCCCCAGAGGAAGAGTTTAAACTGCATTGTTTCAGCACCCCAACATTCCTCCGTGGGTGACTGACACATAGAATGCTGTGAAACTTACCAGATGATGTTTTACCACTGGCATCACTTATGACATGGGCTGCAATTTGAGGCACCTGATCACCTGTAACTAAACAAAAAGCAAGATTTTAGACCCAAGTGTTATAAAATGATCCACAGAACTACGTGGTCCAGTCTTTATCAATATGTAAGAATGACTGTGTTTATGTGAAATTGTTGTTGCTGTTATGTGGCATCAAGTCAAGTATAACTCACAGCAACCCTATAAGGAACAGGTCTGAACTCTGTCCTATCCTGTGCCATCCTCATCATCTTTCATACACTTGAGCCCATTACTGCAGTCACCTTGTCAGTACATCTTGTTGAGGGTCTTCCTCTCTTTCACTGACTCTCCACTTTTCCAAGCATGATGTTATGTTCCTCTCTCAGGAATAACCCCTCCTACCGAAAGTATGGGAAATGAAGCTTCACCATCCTTGCCTCCAAGGAGCACTCTGGCTGCACTTTCTCCAAGATAGGCCTATTTGTTCTTTTGGCCGTCCATGGAATATTCAGTACCCTTCTCCAACACCATAGTTCAAGCATCAATTCTTCTGTCATCCTTATTCACTGTCCAGCTCTCAGATGAATCTTGAATCTGGCACATCTCAGTCTTTGAATTGACATCATTTCCTCTTCAGGATTTTGAATAGGTGATGTGAAAGGGAGAATACAATGGTCTGGAATCCCTTTCTCTTACCAAGGAAAAAGTTGTTTCCTACCAAATTTTAATGATTGGGTGTCACCATTGACTCCACTGAATTCATAGTTGTCCATTACTCAGTTCTATTTTGCACAGACTGACATAAGTAAAACAAAATTCCACTAGTTTTCACTCTACGTATAATTAATTTGGCTTTTAGCAATAACTTCTGTACAGTGGGAGTTTTATTGGATCATATCTACACAATAAGGCAAATAACTGGTCAAATTTTGTCTATTTCTCTAAGTATTTCTCTTGTAAAAGGCTTGCTCCTTAATTAGGTGTGCCAATCCCCAAAGGACAGAGCCATGTGGAAGTTTCTTTTTTTTCTCTCCAGTAAATTAGCCTTGTTGCTGTCAGAAGTAATCGAGTGAGTACAACCCATAGCAACCCTATGGACAACAGCTCTGAGCCCTGTCCTATCCTGTGCCGTCCTCACAATCTCTGACACATGTGAGTCCACTGCTGCAGTCACTGTGCTGGTCCACCTGGTTGAGGGTCTTCCTCTCTTTTGCCACCCCTCCACCTTCCCAATTAGCTTTGTAGGTACCCTATAAATGTTGAGTCAAATCATATACCCTATTTAGTTAAGGTGATTACTTTATTGATGACTCCACATCAAGCATTTCCTCAACTTTCACTACTATGAACAGACAATATGGTATCACTCATTTTGAAGATAAAATCTTCATGTAGAAATCAGTTGACCCTATAGCATTCAGGTCCATAGTTAAGGCAAGCTTTTTGTCTCAGAAGCAGTATCTGTATGCATGTGTGTGTGTGTGTGCTAAATTTACCCAAACTAGAGTATCGTATTCATTAATTTTATAACAGTCTCTCCATCAACACCCCCTTGATCCGCTCCGTTTTCTCCATACTCTGTTGTGAAGGTTACCTTAGGAATTGGCGTGTTTTGGCTGAGGGCAATACATTCTAAGAGGAAGGGGGAAGAACTGGCATTTTCAGAAATGGACTCAATTAGAAGAGGAAGGGGCTGGGAAATGTCATATGAGGAACAGTGGAAGACACTGGAGATGTTGAGCCTGAGGAAGAAAAGGCTCAGAGTCCATGACTGTGGTCTTGAACACCTGGACAGTTGCTCTGTAGGAGAGAAATGGTGATTGGTTTGATTTGGGTCCACAGAATCCATTTCAAAGGCCTGCAAGTGGAGGTTTGGGGCAGGCACATTTTGGTTCCGAAGAAGAATTCTCTTAAGCAGTTTGGCACTCTTACAACCATTATTAGAGCTCTCCACTTATGGGTCAGGCTGTCTTACAGAGCGGAAGGTGCCGCATCCCTAGACATGTTCAATCGGAGGCCAGGCAGTCAGTTCTGCTGGGAAGGACATCTGAGCTCTTGGAATGGTGTTGGATTTGAGAACTATCAAGATCTCTTCTCACTCTGAAACATTTGAGATTCTATGAGTTCAAGAAGAGGGTCAAGAACATTGTCCTACGAATCAAAGCACTCTTTTTCCCCCCAGAAGCTGCACTTGGCCACTGTTCCCCATGAGACACTAGTATCACTGAGCGATGAATGCCATTGCTACCAAATGATGGTTTTCCTGCCATCTTATCTTTCTTTGATCATGCTATATGGATGCTTTGAGGCACTAAAAATAACGGGATCCCTTCCTATTGGGTATTGTGAGCATCAAGGAGCAAAGCCTTTCTTATAAATGTGTATACATGAAGCTTTCAAAACCACAGGGACCAGAGAAGGTGTCCATTTGACCACTGACTTCCTGTTTTCTTTCCAGAGTGAAAAGTTTCCAAATTCGATACTGGTTTGTTCAAATATAATCAGCCTAATTCTGATTAGAGCTATAATCTATCCTAAGCTGGAGGGTCAGCTATGGGTTGGCTCCAACTCGATGGGACACAGCAACAACAAGAAGCTTCTTTTTCATTTTTAAGTACTTCTAGCAATTGGCAAACAGCAACTTACCTTTTTGCATTCCATAAGTATTTTCTTCCTCCTTTTTCTCTTCCTGGAGCATTAAGCCCTAAAATAAGAAACATTGCAAAAGGTCATTAGAGAAGGGGCTCTGCTGTGGGCTTTGAGAGCCATTTCCCACTTGGTGTCTGGCATTACTCTGTTTCTTCGTACATAGACTTGGATTCTAACCTTTATTTCATCATACTGATGGGGAAGCCATGGCTCTGACAGATGAACTGACAGCCCAGAAAGCCCAGGGGTGAAGCTAGAAGCAGAATCTGAGATATTAAGTCTCTATTCCAGTGCCTTCTCCAGGCTAGAAGCTGTGATACTGGGCCCTCTCATGGCTAAACCACCCTGACTTTGACAGGTATTGACAAATAATACTGCATGCTTCTACCCTGGAAACTGGTATATAGAATATTAATAAGCATAGAGCATTGTGCTCTGTTAGGATAAAACTGGTCTGAAATCTCGTAGGAAAAGGTAATAGTAAGTTTGATCTTGGAAGAGAAATTCTAGATTATGACAAGACTTTGGGGCATTTTAAAAATGCCCTTGTCCTTTTTAAGAAGCTGGTTGCTGTGAATGGCTTTTATTTATTTAGGATAATAATCAGTCAGCCTTTAGGAAACTCCGTTTTTCTCATTTACCAAGTGAAGGAAGTTTGGAGAGTTGTAAAAATGTTAGCAGGCTATTTCCCCCTCGCCCTTTTCTGCCCCTCCTTCTCTCTTCCCTTTCTCCTTTTGAACACACACACACACACACACACACACACACACACACACACATCAGTTAGCCTCCTAGCAGAGATTGATGGGGGGGGGGTGGGTAAAGGAAGGGAAAGGTTCAGTGGAGACTTGAACAGATGAGGTGATAATAGTCCTAGATCAATGATAATTATATAAGATGCAATACATATGAATGATTGCATAAAACACAATGCACATGAACAAAACATGATGTGTATGAATGATTGTATAAAACACAAAGTACACGTATGAAACATAATGTACAGAGATGATTGTATGCAAACCACTAAAATTTTTTTTAAAACCCAAAGCCAAATAAAAGAAAACCTACTAAAATTCAAGTGGGGAAAAAAGCAGCAGAGACTGCCATCAACACAGGTTACAAGATAATGAAGGCGTTTGCAGCCGTTAAAAGACACTGAACCAAAGGCCTGGCGGGCTTTACTGACTGGGGTGAGGTGACGCCATGCTCAAGGGTCTCAGCTGCTAACCGAAAAGGTGAAGGTTTGAGTCCATCCCACGGAGCCGCAGAGGAAAGCTCTGGCAATGTACTTCTAAAAGCTGTTATTGAAAATTGTGCGGTTCTCTTCTGACACACACCGAAGGCCATCCCGAGTTGGAGATGACTCCTAGCAAATGGAGACACTTGGAGAATTGAATTCACCCAAGAAGTCCAAGATCGAAGCCTCAAATAGAAATTGCTGGATCACACTCGTGGTTAGGCTAACCTCACCCTACGCTTTAAACTGAAAGGCGGAAGAAGACAGTGCTATTTCCCAATGTTCAGATAAACCAGGTCCTTGCGCTCCTTCTCATTGCTGGGGCCAGCTGCCCCCAGGAGTCTTCCTTTCTGTTCCTCCCTTCGAAATCATTTCTCTTGTTCCTATCGAGTGTGCTGCTGTAGGCTCAGCTCAGCTGCCAGATGAGAGGGTGGTCAGGCGAGAACTGGGAGGGTGGCCTGCACCTCAACAATGCTCACATGGGCCACGGAGAGCCTCAACTTTCCACTTGAGCTCAAGTGGCGCACTGTGAAAATGCGACGACAGGAAAATGTTTGCCAGATAAGTAAACAAATGACTATTTCTTGTATTTGTGAAAAATGGAGTGTGATGATCGGGGCTGAGATACTTTTAGGCTCAGTGTTTGCACTGGTGCCGGGGCCTGGCCAAGATGAAAACCTGAAGTCAGCAAAGTTGCCTTTTATGCTCCCCGCTTCGCCTTTTTGTAAACTTCCCCCCAGCCACACTCCACTCCCCAGGGCCCCCATTCCCCTCGTTTCACTCCTCACCTCAGCTCAAAGACTTAAAAGTTGGTCTCGGAAAAATCTGGGATTCCTAATCTAAGAGCAGGAATGCTATGTGTCAGGTATGGACTTGCTTTCATCCCGCATCTCAAGGGGATGGAAGGTAAGTGACCCCAGAGCTGATAGCTGTTAACAGGTGCTGGGTACCGACAGTGAAGCATGGTATGAAATTGTACTACACACGATGCTGTCTCCTGTCTCCTGACATAATCCCCAAGCCTCATCTTCTCTTAGATTGACAGTTTGGCTCTGCCTGCCTCTGTTCCTTGTCACTCAAAACTCACTGCCATCTTGTCAGAGCCAACTCACAGCTGACCTCCCAGCAGGGTTTCAAGAGGCTGTAAATCGCATGGAAGGAGACTGTCCTTTCTCTCGCGGAGCTACTGCTAGATTAGAATTGGCTGCTTTAGGTTAGCAGTGCAACTATCCAGAGACTAGACCACCAGAGCTGCCTTTCTTGTCATTGTTGTTAAGTACCATTAAGTTGGAACTGACACATAGCTGACCCTCCAGCGGGTTTTCAGAGGCAGATAATCACATGGGAGGTGATTACCCATCCAGTGGAGCAACTGGTGGATTCGAACCGCTTGCCTTTGGGACTGCAGCACCGTTCCTTACCACGAGGTGACCAAAGCTCACTAGAGGTCTTAAATTCAATGACCCTTTGGTAGGTCTGGGCTGAGAATTGAATTTGATGATTTCAAAGGTTCCCTTCAAGTCTTATGATTGGAAACCCTAAATATAAAATTTTAAATTTCTTGGAAAGAAACACTGCTAACATTTGCCAAGAAAATAAAAATCCTACCTGAGGTGACCCTGTAAATGTTTATGAAAATTAATAAAATATAATTATAGAAAAAAAATAATAAATGTCCTATTGGGTAAAACAAATAGACAGTCCAAATGAGTTCTGTTAAATAATGGAAAGGGAGTCAGTGATGACAGGTGGACCCGGTAGTTAGAGGACTTTGTAGCTAACCATGGTGCCCATCATGGGTACAGATGGCATTGCCTGAGGTTCCACACCTGCAAAGGGCACCCTTTATCACATGGAAGGACGAGATCACACAGGTTGACTGACGTACCTGAGAAGGCCTAGTGTAGTAGAATATGAAACTCTGGGGCTCTCACTTTATTCATACAAGCCTAAGGAGGGAAAACAACCACATTTTTCTTTCTCTAGCCCTACTGCGTAGCTGATTCTGGAAGTTTGATATCTCCAACATGAAATCGACACAGGAAGAATTGACAATTTAGCTGCCAGACTCAATAAGAAAGAGGCAAGGAGGGGGAAAAAAAAAATCTCAATAAATGCTTTTCCTGTCATTGGAGGGAGGGAACTGAAGGCTAGATGCATAACTACAGAATGTCAGTCCTGGTAGTGCCCTTACAGGTAATCTCAACCCTCTTGTTTCATCAGTGAGAAAAACCAAAGCCCACACAAGGGTCAAGTCATTTGCCCAAGGTCACTCAGCCATGCGTATTCAATACACTATTTGGATTAGAGTAAATCACTACTCTTTTGACAATGTTTTTGTTATGATGCAGCTCAAGACTCGGTCATACTGGTCAGAACGCTGAAAGAATCACAGAACCTCAAATCTTTCCCAACACTGGCCAGCCAAGCCTGGCAAATCACTGCTTAGGAGTCTTCTGCAACCTAGCTTGATGTGAAGAGCCTGAGAACCAGCAGCCGATTTGCACTGTATTCTGATTCTCGAAGGTGACTAAGGAATAGATTTGTCACTGCTGGATTAAATTCTGTATCAGCGACTGCCTGGGGAGATAGGAATGAGCTCAGGAATAAGATCATAAGCCCCTCCCTCTTGGGTTAAATTGTACAGCATCTACATGAAGGAACTGAATCTTTGTTTATCCAGCTATCCACCTAGCCCAGAGCTGTTGTCAACATGGAGTACTGCCTCCTTGTTGTTGTTGTTGTTATGTGCCATTGAGATGACTATGACTCATAGTGACCCTGTGAACAATAGGGCTGAACACTGCTCTATCCTGAGCCAATCTCAGCATCTCTGGCTCACGTGCCGCCATTGCCATAGTCACCATGTCAATCCATCTTATCCAGGGTCGTCTTCTCCTGTGCTGTCCCTCCACCCTCCCAAGCATGATGTCCTTCTCCAAGGACTCCTGACATGTCCAAAGTAGGTGAGACTTCTAGAACTACCTCCTAGATATGACCACAAAAGGAGCTGAGGGATGAGAGTGATTAATTCTGTATTCTGACAGGGAAAAGGGCAAGAAGAACTCTCAGAAATTCTAACTCAGGCTGAAGAAACCCTAGACTCCATGTCTGTGATGAGGCAATAAATACTGTAGATACAATTTTGGAAAAACGTTCGACGAAATTCTTGTTTTGGGTACAATTACAAGCTACAATCACAGCAGTGACTTCATGCTGGCCACTAGTCTCCTGGGCTAGAAGCCTTGGAACCTGCTCTGCCTCGGGTCCTGGTGGGCTCTGGAGGGAACTGGTTTCATAAGCCAGGGGCATCAGGTAGGGTCTGATATGAGAACTGAACTGAGAAGGCCAACCACCCATCCCGTGCACCCCTCCCATGATAAGAAGGGGAAAATATCTTACTTATATGAAACCTGAAATCTTGTTATCAGAGAAAAAGAAAAGTTTAAAAGTTCTAAGAGTCCCCATTGTCCCAGTAAAGATAATACCTTAACTGGGGACCTGCTGTGGTGGCCCACAATTATTGCTTCCTTGGGAAATGGGGACCAGAACATGAGTCCACAGTGGGAAGGCAAAGAAGTTTGGATGAGGCAGAGGCAGCTTGTGGCCAGGTTCCCCAAAGATCTGCCTTTTCCTCAGAGGATGTTTTATATTTATCAAGTAGGACTATGTAAGCTTTCATTTTTTCCTTTTCTCTGTAGCATATATTTTGGCTTTAAAAAAAATTATTTCATTTTGCCTTGTATGCCAAAATGCGTATAGTTTGTGTTTCATTCATATATATTGCATTTCACACATTCCTTTATTCCCATTGTATTTCATATATGATCATTCCCATACATTGCGTCTTATAAAACTAATCACCATTGATCCACGCACATCATTACCCCATCTTTTCAGATCTGCACTGAATCTCTCTTAACTTTTCCCATCCTCATTTTGGCTTTTTACACACACATATAACACATATACAGCCCAAATGTTTTTAACTTTCACATGGCCACGGGTCAGCTTCTCTGTCTAGCAAATGCAGTAGACACTTTTGACCGACAACTGAGCTCCTTACCTTGATGAGTTCTTTGAACTGGTTTTTTATTTCCTCACATTTCAGCAAGGATAAAGGTCCTTCTCCTTTGACACATCTCTGTATCTTTTTAAAGAACACAATATCTTCCTGAAGATTCCTCTCATCTTCTAACTGTGAAATAACAGGGATATGAGAAATGCAATTCAGAATGTGAATGCAGCCAACAGTGTCTCCCCCAGGCTCACTTCTATGGCATAGGAGAACTTCAGGGTGGATAAATGAGACAGAAGAAGTTATGCTGGATAATTGTTATCTGTGGCTTTGAAAAAGCTATCAAAGCCAGAAATTAAATGCCCTATTATCTAAAACTCAAGGCATAGAGCATAGTTATTCTAATAAAATTAAATCCCAATTCACTATAAACAAAACCCTCATTGCCTTTGAGTCAGAACCGACTCATAGATGACCCTTTAGTGTGTTTTAGAAGACTGAAAATCACACAGGAGGAGATTGTCCATCCTTCTATTTCAAAGCAGCTAGTGGATTCCAATTGCCAGAGACGTGACCATGCCCCAGCGCTCCCTCAGTCATATTTTATCCTTTACCCTACCTTCCAGTTTTCCAGGAAGGATTGACCATTATAGTTTCAGGCTGTAAAAACACTCTGCCAAGCTAACTCATCCACTTTGGTGCCTGTGAGGTAGTGTCTTTGTGTACACTCATTTGCAATGTTTGTCAACGAATTCAGGTTCTAACTGCATCTCTCTTAGTATGTACAGATCATGCTTGGGATTTTAAAAAGAAGTCCTCTATTATCCCCAAAGTTAGCAGAGTCTTGCAAAAATAAAAAAAGTCTATGGAATTAACTTTGTATTATCAATGAATTCTGTACTGCTTTCATGTTAGATTTTTAGACTCAAAGCAAGATGCAGTTAGCCAACAGCTTTCACGCTCCAAAAGCACATCCAAATGTTACAGTAAATTTGTCTCGTCCAGCCGATATTTCATCTTTAGAGGCTAGGCTGGTATTTAGGCATTTGATTGGCAGAGACCATCAGGTCAAAGCAAACAAGTAAACAATCAAACCTTAAGCCCCCCCCAAAGCCCTTCCTTTTCTTCTCACCTATGAAACTCAAAATCTGAGCAACCCAGTGAATTACCTCAACCCTCACAGCCTCACTTCATCCTGATGGGAAACCTCATGGCCTTATTTCTAGATTTGTATCTCAGTCTAAAGGGACCCTGATGGCACCGTAGTTAAGTGCTCAGCTGCAAACTGAAGGGTTGCTGGTTCAAATCCATCAGCCATTCCTAGGGAGAAAGATGTGCCAGTCTACTGCCATAAAGATCACTTTGTCATACTCGGCCCTGTAGTGTCACCCACCATGAGTCAGAATGACCTCCCCTGCCATAAGCTTTGGATAGTTCCGTTAGTGTGGAATGAGCCCTGCTGACATAGGACATGCGGTCCACTTCTATAGAGACTTACAGCCTTAGAAACTCAATGTAGTTATTCTATGCTGTGCTAGAAGGTTGCTATGAGTTGGAATTTGACTTGATGACAATCTTTCTTTTAAAATCCTAATACAGCTTACTGAAACATCCCAGAGAAAATGCACCAACCTATAAATGCTGCCTATCCAGAGTTGTCCGTGTAGTTGATAATCGATCAAATGTCTCCTGTGTAGCTATAACTGATATTCTGTCAACAGAGCCAAAACGCTTTTCAATAGGTTTGGACAAGCATGTGGAAACAGGAAAAATCCTAAAGGTAATCTCTTCTAGGATTGCTGAGCCAACTAAGTAGATTATTTGCAATATTTGAAGAGTTATACAGAGAAAAGTCACTGTTCCTAAGAGACTACAAATTCTAAGACTGGCTCATGCCAGTGCTAATTTGAAATGCCAGCAAACTTCAGATTAAATTCACGTATCCTTCCTTAATCAGACATTTAAAAGAAAAAAAAGTTGCATTTCTGAAAAAAGGTTAATTCCCTTTAAAAAGTAAAATTTTAGCAAACACTTAGAACTAGCCCCTGTGTCGGACTGACTTGGTGCAATGCCTGCACCATTATCATTTCTATTTTTCAGATATGGAAACTGAGGCACAGAAGTGCAACGTAACCTGTCCAGGACCACAGAGCTGGTAGGAACAGATATAATATTTGAACCTAGGCAGCCTGCGTCCAGAGTCCAAGCTCTTCACTAGAAGCA
The DNA here is from genome assembly GCF_000299155.1 of Elephantulus edwardii. Classification (NCBI taxonomy): domain Eukaryota; kingdom Metazoa; phylum Chordata; class Mammalia; order Macroscelidea; family Macroscelididae; genus Elephantulus; species Elephantulus edwardii. The sequence goes on along the minus strand of NW_006399766.1, from coordinate 19,454,922 downwards.
AGGACACAGAGTACTACCAATAAGTGCTATTATGCCATAAGACAATCATATATTTGGATTTATACCATTGTTCATCATTTGGATAGAGCTGAAATCAACCAACAGCAAATCAACAAGAACCCCATCTTACCTTGTCCAACCTTCTGTGAAGATAGACAGCAAAAAGAGCTGACCCAATCATATGGGTGATCAGAAAAATAGTAAGTAAATACATAAAAATTTTCATACTGGCAGGAGGTCCAGTGGCCACAGACCGGGGAGAAGGTTGGCTATAAGTTTCGATCATGCTTGGTTAGAGTTGAAACGGTATCTTCTGGTCGAGAAGGTGGCAGAGGCAGCATGAGAAGACTGTCAAAGTAGCCACCTTACTCAGGATTAGTTAAGAGCGCACAATCGTTGCAGCCCACACTTCCTGGAAAATGTGCTTCGTAGTCTTCTCTCCTGGCAAAAAAGTTACGTAAAGGTTTTTTTTTTTTTTCTTTTCTCAGTTGTACCCCTATCATTCACTTCCAGGCTTTCCTTTTTGTTAGTAAAGAAGAAACAAGTTTCTTCTTCCATATATTCATTCTTGCCTTGAAATGTCATAGACTTCTCAACAGACAATGGCAGTATTTTCCTATCACTGTCTAACTTCTTTGGGGCTCACCAGTTTCAAGGAAAGTGACAAATTAATCCACCAGCAACAGACATATTTCAATTTCAGTCTTACTAATATAAAGTGGGAACCTGGTATATGGGGGAAAGAAACACATGTCAACAAAAGCTTGGATTGATTTTATGATCAGTGTGCTAATTGCTTTGCTTAGTTGATAATGTCAAGACTTTTTTTTTTTAAACCTTTTAATCCAGTGAAACTTTAGCAGTTTTTCAGGTCAAGTCTATATGGTTAGAGGCAAAAAAAAAAAAAAAAAGGTTAACAACTATATATTTAGGTTGGAAAAAGCAAGGAAAAGAAAAAAGGAAAAGGCAAGAGAAGTAGAGTCTTGAGGGTGATTAGGCTAAAATCTAAGTTTTGTGGAATTTGTTAATATGAGACATAAATCATCTAAATAATAAATCATCCCTGTGTTAGGGGCCATTGAACTGACTCTAGAGTCAACTCATAGTCTAAATCTTGTACAGCTTCACAATCTCTACGATTATTGCAATCACTGCATCAAATCCATGTTGTTGAGGATCTTCCTTGCCTTCACTACCTCGCCACCTTTCCAAGAACAATATATATCCCCTTCCAAAAACCGGCCCCTCAACAACGTGCCCTAAGTGTATGAGACATCCTTGCCTCTAAGGAGCACCCTGGCTGTACTTCTTAAAACACAGACTTGCTTGTTTTTTTGGCAGTCTATAGCAGAGTCAATATTCTTCTCCAGCACCACAGTTCAAAGGCATCATTTCTTCTTCAGTCTTCCTTATTCATTGTCCAACTTGCACAAGTTTATGAGGTGACTTAAAATACCATAGTTTGAGCCAGATGCACTTTAGTTTATGAAGTGACATCCTTGCTCTTAGGACTTTAAAGAGGTCCTTAACAGCAGATCTTTGTATACCAGTGAAAAATTTGACATACTAGTAAAAACTTGACATACCAATAAAAAACTTTACAGCTGATCATTTACAGACTAATAAAAAACAAACAATTATAGCATCGAAAACACTCAAGGTCTAAACTAAGACTTGAATCATTGAGATGTGTAGGTTATACGCCTCTGAGTGATTTGTTCTTGGCTTTATCAGATTGTCTTCAAAATAAAAGCAGCTGTGCAAATCCCTACCCCACATCCCAACCTGGTTTAGAAAACCATGATGAGATTGCTTTGGTGATTCCTACAAAATTGTTTTTTGACACAAATAGGAAATGTAACAAGCTACTCTGATAGGCACGCTGTCTGTATACTTAACACCTGCTTTCTTCCCCTCCCACGCCTCAGCATCCTGTCCTGGGCCCACCAGATCTGCATAGCTTTTCATTGCATCTGCCAAGTAGGTGGCTTCAGTGCACGTGATGACCTTTGATCAGCCAAGTCAGATGCTTCAGTTCTTAGACCAGATACCTTAGTTCCACTGAAGGAAAATTACCACCAGAGCCAAAATGGTCTTGAGAGCTTGTGCAAGGCCACTCTGATACAATCACAGAATGCCAGCGCCCTCTGAAGGTCAGCAGCTCAGGTCAGATCCTAGGACACAGGAGACAGCCCTGAAGAAACCACCAAGAAGCAGACAATGTCAGGATTTGGTCATTTAACCAACTTCAGGAAGAGTTTTCTAACCTACCTGCCTCCATTTCCTGATTTTCTATCCATCTCCAGCCCATTTCTAACTTCTGCTCACAAGCAGTCCCTAGAAATTGCTTCCACCACCATGAGCTGAATAAGAATTCTGGCCGAATACTTATTTTGATTGTTAGTGGCTTCTCTCGTATTGTTGAACAATCCATCCTTCTGGAAAATTTCCTTTCTTGATTTCCACATCACCAAACTCTTAGGGGGAGCTCTGGTGTAATAGTATTGGGCTGTGAGTCTCCAGAAGTTCAAGTCCACTCATGGCTCTAAAAAAGGGAGACGGGCCATTTCTTCCCATTGCTGTTTATAGCCATGGAAACAGAATGGAGGTTTGCTGGGTCCGAGCTAACTTGAGGTTACCAAACCATGCTCTTAGGAACTTCGCCTTCTTGGAATCCTTCATGTGATCTCCCTCTTTCTTTTCTCTTTATCTGATCTCCACAAAACTTTGTTATTTTCTATCCTCATGCTTCTTGTCTTCTCTTCCAATTCTCCACATGTTTCTTGGGTGGCTACAATCCATTATCACCTTCATTGCAATAATTCCTATGACTATGAGTGCGTGCAGTCCTGAACTTCAGACTTATATTAAACAGAAAGCAAAACAAAACCTCAGTCCACTACCATTGAGTTGATTCTGAATCATAGCAACCCATTGGGTTTACAAGCCTGCAAATCTTAAGATGAAGATACTGTCCATCTTTCTCCCTTGGAGAAGCTAGTGGATTTGAACTGCTGACCTTTTAGTTAGTTGTTGTTGTTGTTATTGTTGTTATGTGCCGTCGAGTCGTTTGCGACACATTGTGACCCTGTGTACAACAGCCCTAAACCCTGCTCTATCCTGTGCCAATCGCATTGCCTCTGACACACCCATCCTGATTACCCCAGTCACTGAATCAATCCACCTCATAGAGGGTCTTCCCCTCCTGCGCTGTCCCTCTACTCTACCCAGCATGATGTCCCTCTCCAAAGACCTGTCTCTCCTTGCAACATGTCCAAAGTATGTTGGATGAAGCCCCAGAATCTTTGCCTCCAAGGAGTAGCCTGGTTTAACCCTCTCTAGGATGAATCTGTGTTGTTTTTTTTTTTTTACTAAAGGTGTAAAAAACTTGTAGTTAGTAGCTTGATATATTATGAACTATACCACCGGGATTCCTTACAAGACTTAAAAAAAACCCTTACTCATTATAAGACACTAGTTGTTGTTAGGTCCTGGTGAGCCAAGTACAATTCAGTGATCCTGCGAATAACAGACCTGAACTCTCTCCTATCCTGTGCCATTCTCATCATCTCTAAAACACACTTGAGCCCATTCCTGCACTCACTGTGTCGGTCTATCTCATTGGAGGTCTGTAAGACTTTTAAATATTTCTAAATATCTCTAAAGGGAGCTCTGGTTGCCTAGTGGCTAGGGAACTGTGCTGCCAACCCATGCAAAGGCAGACAGTTTGAACCCACCAGCTGCTCTATGAGAGAAAGATGGGCAATTTCCTCCCATGCAATTTACAGCCTCTGAACGCCCACTGGAAGGTCAGCTATGAGTTGGTTTCTACTTGAAGGCAATGAGTGAATGGTGAAGTATCTGCTAGAGAGCTCTGGTTCTAGTCCATACAGAGTTGTATTATGAACCTAAAGGTGGTGCCTCTCAGGTGGCTGGAATTCACCAGAAGTCTTGTGGAAAAAAATGGGCCATCTCCTCCCAGGCAGGAGATTGACAACCTCTGAAAATGTCCTAGAGGGTCAGCTACAGGTCATTTCCAACTCAATCGCAATGTGGTTGAGGTTTTCGAGTTTAGATTTTTTTTTTTAAATCTCTACTTGAATATTAGGGAACTCTGGTGGCCTAGTGGTAAGAATATGCGCTTCTATCCCAAAGGTAGATAGTTCATATCCACCAGATGCTCCACAGGAGAAGGATGATAATTTTATTCCCATGCAATTTACTGCCTTTGAAAATGGCCTGGAAGGACACTACCAAAATATAAAACTATAGGCCAATATCTCTTATGAACATAGATGCAAAAATCCTGAATAAAATACTGGCCAATAGAATTCAACAATACATCAAAGAAATAATTCACCATGACCAAGTGGGATTCATAACAGGTATGCAAGGATGGTTCAACATAAGGAAAACAATTAATGTAATTTATCACATTAACAAAGCAAAGAACAAGAACCACATGATCCTATCAATTGATGCAGAAACGGCTTTTAACAAAATCCAACACCATTTCCTGATTAAAACACTCAACAAAATAGGATTAGAGGGGAATTTCTTCAACAGAGTAAAAAGTGCAAACCTGAGAGCCAACATTGTTCACAATGGAGAGAGGTTAAAGGCATTCCCGTTAAGAACAGGAACTAGGCAAGGAAGCCCACTATCACCTCTCTTATTCAATACTGTATTGGAAGTCTTAGCGATAGCAATAAGACAAAAGAAGTAAATAAGAGGTATCCAAATTGGCAAAGAGGAGGTGAAAATGGTCTGGAGACTCAGCTCTGAGTAGGTTCTGACACAGCAGCACATAACAACAACAACTTGAATATTACAGAGCTAACTCGTACTCTCCCCTTTTTACCCACCTTTGTTAAAGATTTTCTTCTACTTGTATCTATAGTCAGTGCTGGAAAAGAGTATTGAACATACTATGAACTGCCAAAGATCAAACAGGTCTGTTTTGTTCCTTGGCCCACTCCACTTTTAACTCAATCTCTTCAGGTTCTGTTTATCTTCTTGAATTTTATCTCCCTTAACTCAGTTGTCCAGGATAAAGATCTGGGAGTCATTCATGATTTTTCCTGCTCTCTTGCCCCAGATAACCAAGAAATCCCCATGTCCAGTGGCTTCCTCCTCTCCAAAGCTGTTTGATTGCCATCAATTCTCTCCATTTCTGCTGCCAAAATCCACATCCCCTCTCTCCTAAATTACCAGATTGAACCTTCTTAATCTATCTTTACTTCCTTCCTGTCCCACCCACCACCCACTTTACCAGAAAAAAACAGGAATTTAAAATATCATTATTTTCCTATATTATACAATCTGATTCGAGCCCCCTGAGACTCTGTACCAGATCCAGACAGGCATTCATGGTGAACATGGACAAGATTAGTGTCAGAGGGTCCTCCATTCTTCCACGCATCTGCTTTCTCCCATCTTCTCACTGGTCCACTAGCTTAAAGCAACAATTAGCTAGCTTTCCAGCTTCCAAATTTTAGTTACACTTTCTAATTTCTGATTCTGTATCAGATATCATTTGAGTCCAGACCACCTTATCTTATTTCTCTTCCAACAGGAATGGAGCTTGGCCCTGGTGTTAGCTTTTTCTTGAAAGACCCTCAGCTTTGTCATATTTCTAGAAATTATTACCACACTTCATTTCCAAGAAACTCATAAATCCATAAAGTACATAAATATGCCAGTAAGTAAAATAAAATATTGGCCATCTTTTACTAGTTTGCACGAAAAAAATTAAGTTAATTAATTGAATTGTCTCACTTTTCAGGTTTTCTTAAACCTATCACTTCCACTACTCATCTTTTTGCTAGCCAATTATTGATTTGTAGCAAATAAGTATTAAGAGGAAAACTCCAAAGAAAGGATCATACTTCAAAAGCTTCTTTTTGGTGTGAATATATTTATTTGTTACTGTGATTTTAACTAGCTAGTTATAATTTCTGTTAGTAAAATTGTTCCCAATACACATGAAAAACATTATGATTTTGTTAATCAAAAGGATTCACAAAGACTGATTTCTTACACATGTCTGAAAAATCCCATCATAGAAATTGTTATTGTTGTTAGGTGCTGTTGAGTTAAGTACGACTCATAGTGACCTTATGAATAACAGACCTGAACCCTGTCCTATCCTGTGCCATTCTCACAATCTCTGACACACTCAAGCCCACTGTTGCAATCACTGTGTCAATCCACCTGGTTGAGGGTCTTTCTCTCCTTTGCCATCCTAGCAACAAGCCCAAAGTATGTGACATGAAGCTTTGTTGTTTTTTTCTCCAAGGAGCACTCTGCACCTTCTCCAAGACATATCTGTTTGTTCTTTTGGCAGTCCGTGGAATGTTCAGTTCTTTTCTCCAACACCACAATTCAAAGGCATCCTTCTGTCATCCTTATTCATTGTCCAGTTCTCAGACAGTGACTAAAAAAAAAAAAAAAAGGATACAAGTGACTAAAAATTCTGTGACTAAATTCTGACACGTCAGAATTCTATCCTTTCTCCATACCTATTTGACCTGCATGCTGAGCAAATTACTCAAGAAGCTGGACTCTATGAAGAAAAATGTAGCATCCGGATTGGAGGAAGACTCATCCATAACCTTTATTATGCAGATGATACAACCTTGCTTGCTGAAAGTGAGGAGGACTTGAAATGCTTGCTGCAGAATGTAAACACTACAGCCTTCAATATGGATTGCATCTTAACATCAAGAAAATAAAAATCTTTGCCACTGGACCGATAAGCAACAGCATAATAGCATAGCGTCTAGAATCTCTCTCTCTCTCTTTATTTTTTTTTAGTACAGCACGTGATTAGAGCCTTCTCTAACTTTGTTGCCTCATCTATCACAACTAACACATTCTCAGTCATAAAGCATCTGCCACTTTGAGCTAATTTCATTTTCCTAATATGCTGTGCATGTGCATGATGTCCCATATGCACAGGCTGATTACCTCCTTTCTTATGCAAGAGACACCCACTCTGTGATGAACCTCCTTGTAGTTGACAAGGTACTCTCTTTTGCTTCTGCCATAATGTGCTAAATCACATTGTAAACTGATTTATCTGACTTCTCTACCTCTAGCTCCTATAGGAGCCATACTACACTTTACAAATTTCTCAGAATCCTGGATTTCTGATGCATTGTGAGGAATCCATAAATATTTGTTGAATTGCTAAATTTTCTTTTTAGAGAGTATAAGAAGAAGCTGTAGAATATTCTACCCTAGGAGAATTATATAAGCTAGCCTGTACGCCAGGGATGTGTCCTATCTCCATACCTTTTCAACCTGTATGCAGAGCAGATTATCTGAGAGGCTGGGCTCTATGAAGAGACGCATTGCGTTAGGATTGGCGGAAGAGCTATCAACAATCTGCGTTATGCAGATGACACAACTCTGCTCGCTGAAACTGAGGAGGACCTCATGCACTTACTGCAGAGGGTCAAGGACTGCAGCCTTCAGTATGGACTGAGGCTCAATGTCAAGAAGACAAAGATTCTCACCACTGGACCAATTGGTATGGCGAAGAGATTGAGATTGTTCACAGCTTCAGTTTGCTCGGCTCCACAGTCGACACTCTTGGCACCAGCATCCAGGAAATAAAAAAACGTATTGCGATGGGAAAGTCTGCTGTTAGGGACCTCTCTAAAGTACTCAAGAGCAACAGTGTCTCTTCGGAGACTAAAGTGCACCTGATACAGGCCATGGTCTTTGCAATCATTTGTTATGCATCAGAGAGCTGGACAATGACTAGGGAGGACAGAAGGAGAATTGATGCCTTTGAGCTGTGGTGCTGGAGAAGAGTATTGAATGTACCATGGACTGCCAAGAAAACAAACAGATACATCCTAGAGAGGGTTAAAGCAGGCTACTCCTTGGAGGCAAAGATTCTGGGGCTTCGCCTGACATACTTTGGACATGTTGTAAGGAGAGACAGGTCCTTGGAGAGGGACATCATGCTTGGTAGGGTGGAGGGACAGCGCAGGAGGGGAAGACCCTCTATGAGGTGGATTGATTCAGTGACTGGGGTAATCGGGATGGGTGTGTCAGAGGCAATGCGATTGGCACAGGATAGAGCAGGGTTTAGGGCTATTGTACATAGGGTCGCTATGAGTCGCAAATGACTCGACGGCACGTAACAACAACAACAACAGCCTTTCTGGTGCTATACATAATAATATATCTGTTTTAATTATTCTTATATCCTTTAGTTATCTCTCTTTCCTCTGAGGTCAATTCCATTAGTTAATTTTTATCCTCATTCATGTTGGCATAGGTTTGTGCAACAACAACAACAACAACAACAACATCATGTTGGCAGTTTTGCCCAAATATATTCCTCAAAGAGCCTTAATTGTCTGGTTATACTGATGACTGTAAAACTATGCTGGTATTATAGATAGAAAACTATGCTGGTATTATGCATGGGTTTCCCCGGCAGTTGATTTACTTCCCCTACAAACCTCTCTCTGGAATGGGAGGGCTGACTGTGGGTTTTGTGAAAGTGAGTAGGGCGTGTCAACACACTAACTTCCGTTTAGGTTATGTTGGCGTGGGCTGAGAGGCAGGAAGGCCCGGGACCCCCACAGTTGATAAAATAGGGAGGGCTTTTCTCTGAGGGTGGAGTTCTTTAGAAGGTTTCATTCTTGAGTAATGATAGTTTTCCTTTTGTTTTCTTATCTATTGTCAAAGTCTCAGCATCTTTCCTAGAGCCCTCTTCAACCCCTTTAGCCTGAGGTCAATCAATGGTCAAAGACTACTGCAGATAGTCTGTAGGAGGAAAGAAGACAAAAGAAGGGTCTCAGTTGTTTCCAATCATTGTCACAGTGATTCCCTCCCCCCACCATTCCACCTCACCACTATTTTCACTCCTATGAGACTGGTGCTTCATTGGGACAAATTAATTCTTATCTCTGATTTTTTGAACTGTAATATTTTCTGTTAATTCTCTGTGAGTCTGAATTCACTGGCTTTCTTGCTTCCTGATATCCTTCAAAATTTATGCCACATTATGTCACCTTCACATGGTTACTGTGGCTACGTGCATTTTATATTTGTTTTTGACTAGGTAATACATTTGCATCATTGAAAATGTAAGTTACAAAGCAGTATGCAATACAAAGTCTCCCTCCCAAGTCTTTCTCCTATTGTTTTTGTTATTAGGTACTGTCAAATTGAGTATGGTTCATAGTGACCTTATGAGTAATGTATCTGAATCTTGCCCTATTTTGCACCATCTTTAACATCTCTGATACACTTGATCCCATTGTTGCAGTCACTGTGTTGATCCACTTCATTGTGGGTCTTCCTCTCTTCCATTGACCTTTGCAAAGAGGATATCCATTTCAAAGAAGAGCCTCTCCTAGAAATATGCCCATTAGTGTTAGTAGTTTCTTATTCTCCTCCAGAGATACTTTTATGTACATTCAAGTAAATACATAGATATTTTATTTTCTTATGTTTTATCAATAGTTGTATGCAACACATTGCTTTGTACCTTTGTGTTTTCATTTAACAACAAATTTTAAAGGTTATTCCATATGAGTTAAGAACTTTATTTTTTTTGTCATAGCGACATAATATGTCACTGTATGGAGAACAACAACAGTTAGGTTGCTTCCAATTTTATGATTTTGAAAACGACTCAATAACTTTGCACTCAATTTTGAAAGTTACCTTTAAGACATCTCATGGGATTTAGAAGGCTAAAAATGATTTATTTTTTAACATTACCAATCAACATAATAATGTAAACATATTGCACTTTAAAAAGTTGTTGTTAAACGAATGTATAGAGAAGCTGTGGTATATTCACACAATGGAATACTATGCTGCATTGAAAAACAAGGAACTCATGCAATAGTATTCAAAATGGGGGACCCTGGAGGACATTATGCTGAAATATCTCAGTCACAAAAGGACAAATATTATATGGTGCCCCTGTTGTAGAATGAGGCTGACATTGGGGCAGGGTAGGACTGAGAAAAACTGGATAAATTGTGTTTACTGCATTGAAGCCAATGAGGGAGAGAATAGTTTAAAATTAATATATTTTAGGGCATTATGATTATCATAAGAGTCCGGAATGAGGGTTGCATAGTGGAGTATACTTGGGGTGGGAGTGGGGATGTGCGGGGGAGGGGGGATTATGTACCAATGAAGGAGTTTGTCTTTTGCTTGTCAAGGAGAGGCGTGAACTGGGGGTGGGGGGTGGGGGGGGGGAGAAAAGTGCAACAACGAATGAAAGGAATTCCAAAATCTCTGTAGATGTTCATTGAAATTAATAATAATAATAATAATAATAAAAGAATTTTTAAAAAAAGAAATGAGGAATCAACAATAAAAAAAAGTTGTTATGTGCCATTAAGTTGCCTGCGAGTCACAGTGACTCTATGTACAACATTTCTAAACTCTGCTCTGTCCTGTGCCAATCTTATTGTCTCATTACCCCAGTCACTGAATCAATCCATCTCATTGAGGGTCTTCCTCTCTTGCACTGTCCCTCCACCCTCCCAAGCATGACATCTCTCTCCAAGGACTGGTCCCTCCTTGCTACATGCCCAAAGTATGTCAGATGGAGCTTTAGAATCCTTGCCTCCAAGGAGCAGCCTGGTCTTAGCCTCTCTAGGATGAACATGCTTGTTCTCACAAAGGCATTGATTCTCCTTCTATCATCCCTTGTCATTGTCCAGCTTTCTGATGCATAGCAAAGACTATGGCCTACCAAGCCAAAGGTGGGTGAATCCTAATCTGCAGCCCTCAGGCCTGGTTTTCATTGTTTTTGTTCATTCTTCTAGGTCGTATAACTTTGGTGTGTCCACTTGCCATACAGAGGTAACTCGTGGTTGCTGTGAAGCTGAGCACTGTGACACTGATGTGTGAAATTGTTAATGGTTACCCATAGCAGACAGTGTTTGTTGGTGCTCCCCTATTAAAACAAGCTTGGAAGCAGGAGTGGCATCCACTTCTGTAATAGTTTGCCTCCAGAAACCCTATGAACCTAGAGAAAGAATGAAAGTCACGCAAGTGTTGAGGACTTTCCTATGAGTTGCCTACGATTCGATGACACTTATCAACAACAATAACAACAATGGCCTGGAGAGAATTTTAACATTAATATTCATTTTTCATTAGCCAGATCAATGCAGAGCAAGTCATTGTTCATACTGTTGCAAGCCTGCTTCAATGCTACACATTAATTTCAAAGCTTCCAAGACAAAGTACCATCTGGCCTTGAGGATTTCACCCCATAGGATTCTCTTCACAGGTCTGCAGCAGAAATCCAGAGATGATTTGATTTCAGATACCTTCATCCAGGACATGGCACTATACTAGATCAATATGAAGTCATTTCAGGAGACATTTATATCAGTTTCACTTGCTCAAGTCAATAAACATTCACAGAATATCCACTGTGGTCTAGGTTCTGAGCTGGATATTGGGTGTACAATGATAAGACAATCCCTGTATTGCCAGGATCTACCAGGAAGAGTCAGTTAATATATAAGCAAATAACCATAAACAGTATGAAAAGTGGTTTTTGTTTACAACAGAATAAGTGAGTGTAGAATATTATGGGAACCCCTACATAGTCCGGGCAGTGGAATAGATATCAAAGGAAGCTCCCTAGAAGAAGGGACAGTTGCCATAACTTTGCTTGCCTTCTGGCTTCCAGAACTGCAGTGACAAATCTAAACATTCATATTCATCTATGTTGTTGGCTTTTTGAAACTGAATTCTCCACTGTTTTCATTCTACATTCTTTAGTTGGCTATATTTGCTCTGATTATTTCAAAACCTCAAGAGGAGTAAGGTAGGAGGGAGCTCAGGGGTCAGCAATTTCCAACATCATGTGTGTGATTGGAGATAGTTTCAGGTAGTTGTTTTGAAAGGTTGTGGAAAAATTTCCAGTTATACATTTATATAAGCTAAGTACCTTAATTTTCAGTCCCCAAGAAGAATATTCTTGGCAAATATCTCTTCTTGGCATCTGCTTTGTGGGCATTCTGACTCTATTCCTCATTAGTATAAGAAAAAATGGATATATTTATATATGTGTGTGAAAAACAAGAGACAAAGTTAACTACTCATTATATATCTTAATGAAATAAAAGCTGCTATGTAAACAGATATAAGTATGCCCATGTTTACTGAAGCATTATTTGCAACAACAAAGATTTGGAAAAAACCCAAGGGCCCATCAATGGCTCAAGGGCTAAAGAAACTATGGATAGCACATTCACAAAAAACCTATTAAGCATTGCTGAAAAATGATAAAGAATTAATGAATATACATATGAATGAATCTAGAAGAAATTATGTTGAGTGGCATTAGTTAAAAAATGACAATGATAGTATAAGGCCACTATTACATAAAGCTAAAGAAAGGTTAACAAATAGAGTAATTATTGGATGGTTACCAGGAATGGGAGGGGAAAGATAATAAATGGAATAGTTGAAAGAGGGAAAGGCAATATATAATAGGGGATGATCAGACCTCGTAATTCATTAATTTAAAAGTCTTGGCTGAGATAGCTTCACTAGTGAATCCTACCAACCATTCAAAGAAGAGTGGAGACCAATTCTACTCAAACTATTTTAGAACATAGAAAAAGATATTATATTCACAGAATCATTTTATAAAACAAACATAACCCTGATTCCAAAACCAGGCAAAGAAAACTGTAGACTAACATCCCTCAAGAACACAGATGTAAAAATTGTCAACACAATCCTAGCCAATAGGATCTAATATCATACTTAAAAAACATTCATCAAGATCAAGTGGGAGTCATACCAGGTATGCAACAATGGTTCAACATTAAAAAACAATTGACTGTATTCTTTGATATTCTACAAGTACTTCACGTCTTCTTAGTAAAATACCTTTGCATAGTCAATAAAGGAAAATAGACATTTTTCTGGTATTATTTACTTTCAACGAGGACCCAACATCAGCAAAGTTCCAGAGCACTTAATTGCGCTCATGTGAAAACTGTTCCTGGACCAGGAGGCTGTTGTGCAAACAGAGCAGGAGAAAACTGCATGGTTTACAATTGAGAAAGGAGTGCATCAGGGTTGTATTCTCTTTTGACACCTATTTAATTTGTTTGCTGAACAAATTATTCAAGAAACTGGAGTCGATGAAGAGGATTGTGGCATCTAGATTGGAGGGATACTCATCAATAACCTGCATTATGCAGATGACACAACCTTCCTTGCTGAAAGTGAGGAAGACTTGTTGCAGAAGATCAAGGAATGGAACCTTCAGTATGAATTGCATCTCAATGTAAAGAAAACAAAGATTCTTACTCCTGGACCAATAGGCAACAACATGATGGTTGGAGAGAAGATTGAAACTGTCATCAGCTTCATCTTGCTTGGATCCACAATTAACACCCCTGGTGCCAGCACTCAGGAAATAAGGAGACTCATTAGTGGGAAAATCTGCAATTAGGGACCCCTCCAAATTATTGAAGAATAAGGATGTCAATTTGAGGACTAAGGCATGTCTGATTTGGGCCATAGTCTTTCCAATCACTTGCTATGCATCTGAGAGTTGGAAAATGAATAAAGATGATAGAAGAAGTATTGACACCTTTGAGCTGTGGTGTTGGAGAAGAGCACTGAACATCCCATGGACAGCAAGAGAACAAACAGATATGTCTTGGAGAGGGTGAAGCTGGAATGCTCTTTGGAGGCAAGAATGATGAGGTTTCACCTCACATACTTTGAGCATGATGCTAGGAGGGGCTATTCATTGGCGAGGGATGTGATGCTGGAAAGGATGGAGTGTCAGTGAAGGAGAGGAAGACCCTTGACCAGGTGGATTGATACAGTGACTGCTGCAATGGACTCTTGTGTGTTAGGAAGTGTGAGGATGGCACAGGATAGAACAGGCTTCAGATCTTTTGTTCATAGGGTCATTATGAGTCATACTCGAATTGACAGCTCCTAACAACAACAACAACAACAACATCCATCACATCAATAAACAAAGGGGGGAAAAAAACTCCAACAAGTCCACATGGTCATCTCAATTGACCAGAAAAGGCATTTTACAATATTCAGCCACCTTTCCTGACAAAAACACTCATGAAAATAGGAATATAAGGGAAATTCCTCAACATAATTAAAAGTATATATAAGAAACCAACAACCAACATTACTCTCAATGGAGAAAGATTAAAGGCATTCCCCTTCAAATGGGATCCAAAGAGAGTTGTCCTTTATCACCAATTCTATTCAATATTATATTGGACGTTCTCAACAGAATACTAAGGCAAGAAAAGGAAATAAAAGTCTTCTAAATTGGAAGAGAGAAATGGAAATTATCTCTTATTTGTAGATGGTATGATCCTATACATAGAAAATACAAAAAATCTCAGGAAGAAAAATACTTTATCTAATGGAGCAAAATGGCAAAGTATAAGATCAACAGATAAAAATTAGTTGGATTCCTCTGCTGTAACAAAGAGAACTAGGAAAAAGAATTAAGTAAAATGTTATCATTTATAATAATAATCGTCACAAGATTAAATATTTAGGAATAACTCTAACCAGAGATATAAAAGACCTATACAAAGGAAACCATGAGACACTAATCCAAGAAACCCAAAAAGACATTCCTTAGTGGAAGAACATACCATGTTCATGGATCAGAAGCCTTAACACTGTAAAAATATCAATACAGTCCAAAGTGAACTGCAGATATAATGTAATTTTGATCCGGATCCTGTAATTATACTTCAAAGAAATGGAAAAAGTAATTACCAACTTCTTATGGAAAGTAAAGATACTCAAACAAAGCACTATTGTAGAAGAAAAAGTAGGAGGTCTTGCATTTTATGATCTCAAAATCTACTTCATAATCACAGTAATTAAGACTGCTTGGAACTAGTACAGTGAAACATTTGTTTCAAGAAACTTTAAATTTCATTTTTTATTTTTTCTAGTACCCACTCATGTTCAAGCAAGGTGTTGTTCAGCTTCCAAATGTATGGTTTTAACTCATTTATCATCTTGTTATTAATTTCTAATTTTGTAGCATTGTTGTATGAGAAGATGCTTTGTATTATTTCTACATTTTTTAATTTATTGATGTTTGCCTTGTGACCTAAGATATGATCTATTCTGGAGAAAGTTCCATGTACATTGGAGAAGAAGTTATATTGTGCTCCCCCCCCCCTGTGCATTAACCTATAAATATCTATGAGGTTGAGTTGGTTTATTGTGTGGTTTAATTCTTGAGCATCTTTGTTGAGTTTCTTTCTAGTAGTTCTATCTTTTCTTGAGAGGGGTGTATTGAAGGATCCAAGTACTATAGTAGTGTTGTCTATTTCCTTTTTCAGTTTAAACATAGGGTTTAAACATAGGGTTGAACAATTTGACCGGTGGAGGGAGGAATTGGTAAAAGAAAGGGGAAAGGTCCAGTGTGAAAAACAATGTATGTGAACTGTATGAACTTTGTATGCAAACCAGTACAAAATTATTACCTAACTTGAGAAAAAAAAAAGCTGAACATAGAAATTCCATATGACCTAGCTATTCCACTGCTTGGAATATACCCCGAGAAAATGAAAACTGAGACACAGAGACTTGTACACCAATGTTCATAGCAATGTTCATCACCACAAGAACATGGAAACAGCCCAGATGTCCAACCACAACAGAGTACATTGATGAATTATGGTACATTCACACAATGGAATACTATGTAGCACGCAGGAGCAATGGTTTTGAAAATTACTACCTAACATGGGAAGGACTGGAGAGCATTATTCTAAGTGAAGTAACCCAGTCCCATTAGGACAAATACTGTATAAGATCATTGTTGTAGAAATAGAAAAAAGATAACTAGTAAACCAGTATGAGGATCCAAGGGGGCAGGGTAAAAGCAGAGGGGTAGGATTGGCAAGGAAGTAATCATAGGTTTGCACAATTTGATGGGTAGAGGGAGGGGTGGGTAAAGGAAATGGAAATATCTGGTATGAAAAACAATGTATATGAACTTTGTAATGAAACCTGCATAAAATAAAAATTTTATTAAAGAGAAAAAAAGACCTGTAGTCTCAGAAACACAGTGGAGGATCACTGACAATGAAAATTGACTTGATGGCTTTGAGTTTTCTGGTTTGGATGTAAAATATATACTTATGTAGAAGCCTGCTCAAAAGTGTGGCTTTAAAACCTTACAGGGCCTTTGGGCCTGCTGCCCTTGGACCAAATTTATTAATTTTCAAATGAATATTCTTTGAATGATACAGCAATCTTTTGTCTATTTGCTGAACTGAACAACTTGGTGTTGCTGTGATGCTGTACACTGTTCCATAGTCTTGCCAAATACCATAATGGTTATCCATTATGTACAATGTTTGGATGAGCTTCCAGACTGATCTATGCTGGGAAGCAGGAATGGCATCCACTTCCTAAACTAGATGCCTCTGGAAACTCTACAAACTCTCTAAATGTGCAGAAGTGATGTTAGTTATAGAATAGAGTTCAGGTCTTTTGTGCAAAACTTACTCTCAGTCATGTTTGACTTGATGACACTTAACCACTGCTAAATGAAACTAGTGCTGTTATATCTAGAGGAATACTCTTCCACTTTGTACATCACTCTTTGTCAATGTGCAGTATGAAAAAAAACTGGGTTTGCTGTGATGCTGAATCTTATACCATTTGGGTATCAAATACTAGAATGGTTTCCCAATGTAGACAGTGTTTAGTGGAGTTCCCAGTTGTAAAACACATTGGGAAGCAGGAATGGCATCCACTTCCTCAACCACATGTCTCTGGAAACTCTAGGAACTTGGTGAAATGATGATAGTTTTTTGTTCATAATCACTGTAAGTTGCACTCGACTCAACAACAATCAACAACATTTATTTATCCATTTCATTCTCTTTAATTACTAGTACTCTTAACTCCTCAGCTTCAGCTTGAACTTGCATTTGAGTAGTTGGTGGTCTGTTCCACAATCAGCTCCTGGCCTAGTTTTCACAGTTGATATTGAGCTTCTCCAGCGGTTTTTTCCAATCGATCTGATTCTTATGCATACCATCAGGTGAAATCCATGTGTATAACCTGCGTTTATGTTTCTTATAAAATGTATTTGCAATGAATAAGTCATTGATTGTACAAAATTTAATCATTCTATCTCCAGCTTCATTTCTGTCACCAAGCCCATATTTTCCAACTACTGATTCTTCTTCTCTGTTCCCAACTTTTGCATTCCAGTTACCCATTATTATCAATGCATCTTGATTGCATGTTCGATTGATCTCCGACTGTAAAAGTTGGTAGAAATCATCTATTTCTTCTTCTTTGGCTCTGGTTGTTGGTGCATATATCTGAATGATAGTGGTATTCACTGGACTTCCTTGTAAGTGTATGGATATAATCCTATCATTCACAATGTTATACTTCAAGATGAATCTAGAAATTACTTTTTTAACTATGAAAGCAGCCCCATTTTTCCTCACCTTTTCATCTCCGGAGTAATATATCATATGATCATCTGACTCAAAATGCCCCATGCCAGCCCATCTCATCTCTCCGATGCCTAGTATGTCAATATTTATGTGTTCCATTTCTTTCTTAACAATTTCTAATTTTCCTACATTCATGGTTCTCACATTCCATGTTCCAATCACTAGTGTGTGCTTACAACTATTCCTCTTCCTTTGTATTTCCATACTTGAAAGTTCTACCTAGGTTGCTCTTTCTGTTAGTCTACTTGTGTTCTGTTGTACATAGGGTTTTCAGAGGCCTGCTATTTCAGAAGCTCAATGTCAAGAAGACAAAGATTCTCACCACTGGACCAATTGGTAGCATCAGGATGGATGGCAAAGAGATTGAGATTGTTCACAGCTTCAGTTTTCTCGGCTCCACAGTCAACACTCTTGGCACCAGCAGCCAGGAAATAAAAAAAAAACAAACAACATTGCGATGGGAAAATCTGCTGTTAGGGACCTCTCTAAAGTACTCAAGAGCAACAGTGTCTCTCTAGAGATGAAGGTGCGCCTGATACAGGCCATGGTCTTTGCAATCACTTGTTATGCATCAGAGAGTTGGACAATGACTAGGGAGGAAAGAAAAATTGATACCTTTGAGCTGTGGTGCTGGAGAAGAGTATTGAATGTACCATGGACTGCCAAGAAAACAAACAGATACATCCTAGAGAGGGTTAAAGCAGGCTACTCCTTGGAGGCAAGGATTCTGGGGCTTCGTCTGACATACTTTGGACATGTTGTAAGGAGAGACAGGTCCTTGGAGAGGGACATCATGCTTGGTAGGGTGGAGGGACAGCGCAGGAGGGGAAGACCCTCTATGAGGTGGATTGATTCAGTGACTGGGGTAATCGGGATGGGTGTGTCAGAGGCAATGCGATTGGCACAGGATAGAGCAGGGTTTAGGGCTGTTGTACATGCGGTCGCTATGAGTCACAAATAACTTGACAGCACATAACAACAACAACAACAACAACAACTCTTAACTCACAGAACCCTTCCTGCCATTATGATTCCAGGGCTCCTTCATTTCTTGTAGACTCAAGATTAAGAATTACTCCCTAACAACTCTCAAGTGGGTGAAGGTAGACAATAGTAAAGCCATGTATTTAAATGATACCTGATTCTCTTCAAAGTGCACATCTTGATATTCATCAATCTTTGGACTCCAGTTTCCCCCTGATAGATAAGGAACCAGCAGCTTAATGTGCATCCAGAAATGTTGAGTAAGAGAGTATCAGGAATTTACCAAAACAAAAGAGAAAGAGGATTCAAGTGAGGCAGATAGAAGAACCCCTCTCCAGTTCTCATGATCTTTCTGAGAATTCTGATTCTCTCTTCCAGAACAACCTTGGACTTCACCAGCAGAACTCCTTCCAGTCTACGAGAGCTCATGTTTTGTACAGCTACCATGGGGCTGCCTCCTTATGCCATTTGTGGAGAGCAAATCCTCCCAGAAAAAACCAACACAGGAGTAAGTAATTTCACAGAAGTGTTAAAACTGCCTTTCCCCTGCCTGGAAGCATGGGGTGTGTCTCTACTCTTGGTGCTGGGAAGAACTAAGTGTAGGGAAGTATAGCAGAAATTCAACAAGGAACAGGAGAGTCAGGGGCCTAGGAGCAAAGCTGGGGACCCAATGGGCTTCTCCATTTTGCCAACTTTTTCCACACACTTTGGTACCGGAAGAGGAAGCTTATGGAAGATGAAGGGCCACAACTGTAGGTAAAGAGATTATTTTAATGGAGGTAAAGCTCACATAACTAACTGTCTTAATTAAGAATTATTTCCAGCTGGTTTGCTAGACAAAAGGTGCAGTTTTGAGATCCACTGATTTTGTGTTTTGGTGCCCAGATAGAGCCACTTGTAGTAGGGAAAAAGAAGTCTTTTTTCTCCCAACTTTTTCTGTACTTCGGCCCTGCCCCTGAATTTCTGGGTATCTCAAACATTAGTGCACAATTACTGTCTTTTGAATTACTGTCTTTTGCCAGTGATCCAAACCACTACCATCCAGTGGATCCTGACTTATAGGAACTCTGTAGGACACAGTGGAATTTCCCAATAGGCTGTAAAATGTGTGTGTGTGTGTGAGTTTAATTTATATTTAGAATTAGCCAGCTGGACTTAGTTGGCATGATCCCAATTTCGTTGGCAACATCTAAAGCATCATAGTCAGGAGCAAGTCGAACATAGGCCTTCTTCTCTCCATCAGGCCTAATCAAGATGTTGACCTTAGTCACATTGATGTCACAGAGCTTCTTTACAGTTTATTTTATTTGGTGCTTGTTGGCCCTGACATCCACAATGAACACAATTGTGTTGTTATCTTCTTTCTTCCTCATGACTGACTCACTGGGCAGGGGAAACCTGATGGTGGCATAGTGGTCAAGCTTCTTTATCCTGGGGTGCTCTTCTGGGGGTATTTGGGCTGGTTTGGGGTCTCAGCATCTTAGGCTGCTGGAATGTGGGTGATACACAGATCGGTTTTTTTGTTGCTATGGATGCCCTACAGGACTGTCTTCTTAGCCTTTAACACCTTTGCTTTGGCTTCAGTTTTGGGAGGTGCAGGGGCTTCCTTCTTTGCTTTTGGTACCATTTTCGTAGAAAGGCTATAGACTGCAAATCTTTACAGGAATAGATGACTTTATTGGTTTCAGTGGAGCACATAGTGGGTTTGAACCGTCGACCTTTCTGCTTAGCAGCCAAGCGTTTTAACTATAAACCCGCCTCCAGGATTCCTGTCAATCACCAAGGCTCCCGTTTTCAAAAACTCACTTCTCTCAAACTCTCCCCACTGGGAGCAGAAAATTCAGTTGAGGCTAAGGCCACGTAAGAATTGTACTTCAGTCAAGTGGGATTTGAGAATACGTTTCACCAGGTTGACGAATGATGAATATTAGTGCATTTTCAGAGTCTTTGAAACTGGAAATGTAAGCAGAGCTGACTTAATGCTAATACTTTCTCTTACTCCTGTAAGAAAGAGGAAAGATTGTGCTCACAGGAGCATTGATGTGTGAAAACCACAGTAGAGGTTTTTGTGAAGCAGAGCAATTGTGGCTTTTGCACAAGTTATTCCTAAACTGAGGCTGCGGACAGCTTATGATACTTTTCAAAGCAGCTTCTGGATGGGTGTTTCACTGAAATGAAAAAGATCTCCGAGCATAGACCGGAAAGCCAAAACTCAACGTTGCATGACCTATGCAGGAAAGTTATAGTTGCATTGTGGAACATTCTAGAGCAGCAGTCTCTAAACTATGGCCGGAAGCACAGTAGGCCTCTTGGGTGGGGGAAAAGCAGGGAAAATCTCATTCCCAATAAAGGTTTCTGATGGCCTTCACTCTCTTGCGTCTCCCTCCCTCACCTGGTTCTGTGGCTCTTCCCCAGCCACTTCTAGTATGGAGGAGTATTCTGGGAAAGAGGAAGGAAGGGAAACAGAAGAAAAGTTAATGTTGCTCTGAGGAAGTCCGAACACTTTTCATCTAAAAATTGGGGCGTGGGTTGTTGTGTGGGTTTTGTGTGTGTGTGTGTGTGTATGTTTTGTTATGTGTCACTGAGTTGGAACCGACTGACTCTCTAGCAGGTTTTCAGAGGCAGTAAATTGCACAGGTGATTGATTACTTATCTTTCTCCTGTAGAGTGGCCGCCTTAGGGTTGGAAGCAAAGCTCCTTGCCACTAGGCCATCAGAGCTCGTGGTGTGTGTGTGTGTGTGTGTGTGAGAGAGAGAGAGAGAGAGAGAGAGAGAGAGAGAGAGAGAGAGAAGACTGCATTTACAAAGAGCCGGCCTCTTGTACTCAGTTATATCATCTGCCTAGACATACCCAGTCCTCGGGGTGATTGCTCTTCTAGAACTGATCCAGACTTGGGTAAAAAGAAGATAGGATTTGTCAAGTAAACCGAACAATATCACTCATGAGAAAACGAGTAAGCAGTCTTGATAGGGTGGAAGGAATTCCTTCTATCCCCCATTGGGTTCCTTAGGCTAGTTAGAGCACCCACAGGATATAGAATGTTTTAAAAAAGCTACCACCCACCAGTGTCAGACACAGGGTGTTTCATGAATGTATTTTTTCAAAGAATAGAAAATTCCGATTGGTTCTCTAAAATGCATTGTATGGGAATGGGTGTATGAAACACAATGTGAATGAGGGATTGTGGGAAACACAATGTATATGAATTTTATATGCAAATTAATATAAAACTAACAAATACGTAAGAGAAAAAAAATTGTTCTAGAATAGAGAAAAAGATGAAAAGTTGCCATTTTGTTTTCTTTTCCCCAAAGCCATTATGTTGTTGTTATGTGCCATCGAGTTGCTTGCAACTCATAGCCACCCTATGTACAAGAGCTCTAAACGCTGTTCTATCCTTTGCCAACCTAGCCATCTCAAACGCACTTATTCCCACTGCTCCAGTCACAGAATCGATCCATCTCATCGAAGATCTTCCTCTCCTTCGCTGCCCCTCCACTCTGCCAAACATGATGTCCCTCTCCAAGGACCTCCTTGCATACTGACAAACAGAATGAAAAATTAACCACCAGTCTTGCACATAACTAGTTATTGGAAGTACTCTAAGTAAAATATTACTGAGATTTAAAACCAGTTGGTGTTGATTCCAATTCAGGGTGCCCCCATGTGTGTCCAGTAGAGCTGTATTCCATATGATTTTCCTACCCACTGACTTCTAGTTGACTTCAACTCACAGTGACCCTTCATTTGATTTCCGAGTCTGGATATCTTTATTTTTTAATTGGTTTTTGTACATTCATTGCGCTTTATTCATCTACATTGGGTTTTACACTCTCATTTCTGTATGTTGTCTTTTATATCATTATTTACTATTGTATTGATCAATGCCTTTTCTCATCCCATCCTATCAAATCTTCAGTGGTTTATTTTACCTTGTCCTCCCACCTTCTCCCTTCTCTTTTGAACAGTTTTACATATCTTGTTCCTATTTGCTAATTGCAACAGCCATATTGTCTTTAAATCAAGTCTTCCCAGGTAGATCCTCCCTTGTCCTGGTCCTTTAAGAGTTCATTGCCTGTGCTTTCAATGTTTTCTCGCTGCATCCTTTCACCTCCTAGTTACCCTCATATTTTTACAGTAGCTGACTCATGTAATATTTGTTCTTTGGTGTTTGAGTTATTTGACTCAGCATGACATCCTCTAGACTCAACAATACTATGTAGTATTTTACCAATTCTTTGTTGTTCTTTAGTGCTGCATAGTATTCCACTGTGTTACTATACCAGCATTTCTCTATCCATTTGTTTGTTGATGGGCATTTGGGCTGTTTCCATTTTCTTGCTATGGTGAATAACGATGATGTAAATCCTAATGAAATGAAATAGTCCTTCTTTATCCCTCAGAGCTGCTGGTGAATTCAAGCCTTTTATCTTAGCTGTGCAAAACGCTATTTACAGTGCCACCAGAGTTCCTTATAGCATCTTCCAGGGATGATTTTTTGGAAGTAGAATGTCAGGCATTTTTCCTAAAGTGCATCTTCGTGGAATCAAACCTCCAACCTTTAGGCTAGTAGTAAAGCATGTTACCTGTTTATATAACCCTGGGCCTTTCAAAAGGAATGTCACAGTATATTAATAACTTAATACTTTCACCAAGAAGGAGTCACTTAAAAAATTTTTAAAAGTCACTTAGTTACCTAATATGGTAATATAGTTTAATATTAACAAATTTATTAATATAATTCACTTTGGTAACAAAGAAAAAGCATTACTGTGATAAATTATGAAAAAGCAAAAGATTAAACATACATTCCTGGTGATAGCTCTAGAAGAGAAAGACTATATTTTCTTCTGTTAATGTGAGAAAGTCTAGACTTCTTATTTGTATAACCTTGGGTATAGCAATTACTCTTTGTGCCTCAGTTTCTTCGTATTTTAAGTTGTTGTTATGTACTGTTGAGTCAAATGTGACTCATAACAACCCTGTGAACAATAGATCTGAGCCCTGTGCTATCCTGTGCCATTCTCATAGTCTCTGACATACTTGAGCTCATTGGTATAGTCACTGTGTCAATCCATCTCGTTGGGGGTCTTCCTCTCTTTCACACCATCCCTCTATGCTTCCAAGCGTGATGTTCCTCTCCAAGAAATAGCCTTTTCTAGCAACATGTCTAGCTCTGGTGGCCTAGTGGTAAGAAGCTGCACAGCAATCCCCAAGGCATTTGAATCCACTAGCTGCTCAGAGGGAGAAAGATGATCAATCTCCTCCTGTGTGATTTTTCTGCCTTTGAAAATTGGCTTGGAGGGTCAGCTATGAATGGATTCTGACCTGACAGCAATGTGTTTCTCTGGTCTCACGATACTCGATTCCCTCCTCCTTACCACCTTATTTTCTCACCTGTGACACATTCTCTTAACATTATGCCGGACATACTGTGGAAAATGATAAATGTTCATTTTAGGTTTTCCCATCTTTTCTCATTCTACTGATGGACAGAATGCTTTTATTGCTTCCCTAGCTGGTCTTCATTCCTGCCTAGTTTTATAAACAAAATAACCTTTTTCTTGCACAGCAGCTGTGCTAACTCTCAGATTCCCTGCAGGTAAAATCATACAGATCGGCTTAATTAGTTGTCCATGGCTGCACATTAGAATCACCTGCACAGCTCCCCAGACACTTTCTTCCACTAGGCAGCTGGAATTGAAAACTGCTGAGGTTATCACTCTACCTCACTGTGTAGGCTTTTATTGAATTCTGAACTCAGGATTTGACTCGATCATAAATACTTACTGAATGGGGTACTTCAGAGTACCCCAAAGAACAAATGTACTTGCAGACAGAAAAAGATTTTAACAGAACAGAGTAACCAAACTTGGGACAGCTCAAAATTAGGTTAAAAAAGAGAGAGAAGATCAAGGAGAAACATTAAAATTATAGAGAATCAAAGGAGAGAGATGCATAAAGGACTGAGTTCAATCTTCTCGTTTTTCCTCCTGTACCTGTCCTGAGTCCTCACTCCAGATCAAACTAATAGATTCCAGCTCATGGGAACGCAATATGTTTCAGACTAGAACCGCTCTGCAGGGTTTTCAATACCTGTGCCCTTCAGGCCACCGACATTTCAGTTAGTAGCTAAGCACTTAAGTGTTGGCACCACCCACCCAGGACTCCTTCCCCAGGAAGGCTTTTTATGCACTAGTGTTGTTGTTGTTATGTGCCATCAGGTCAACTGTGACTCATGGCAACCCTATGAATAAAGCCTTGACCCTTGCCCAATCCTGAGCTAATCTGCCATCTCTGACACACCTGACCATATTGCCACAGTCACTGTATCAATCCATCTCTTCTAGAGTCTTCCTCTCCTGTGTAGTCCCACTACCCTTCCAAGCATGGTGCTCTTCTCCAGGGGCTGGTCCCTCCTGGCAACATGTTCAAAGTACATGAGACCGAGCTTCAAAATCCTTGCCTCCAAGGAGCAGCCTGGTATCACCATCTCCAGGACAGAACTGTTCATTCTCTTGGCAGTCCATGGTATATTCAATGCTCTTCTCCAGCACCACACCTCAAAGACATTGATTAATCTTCTGTCATCTTTATTCATTATTTAGCTCTCAAACGCATAGCAAGCAACTGAGAAGACCGTGTCTTGGATCAGGCACAATTGGATCTGTGCAAGTAGGCATGGCCTAATAGTCAGAACAAGACCTACCACCATGGAGAAGTTGGTAACCTGTCTTTGAAATAGCAATACAACTTCTTACCAACTGGGTCACCAGAGCTCCCTTGATTTTCCTTGTTGTGGTTGATTGCCATCGAGTCGAGCATGCCTCATAGCAACCCTATGAGCAAAAGGCCTGAAGCCTTTCTATAACTATCATAATTTCTCAAAGTTCATCGTTTCCAGAAGCATGTTGTTTAGGAAGTGGATGCCACTCCTGCTTCCGTAATTCTCCTTAAGTGTTCTTTATTATTGTCAAATTTTCACATGCATATCAAGCATCTGAGAATACCATGGTTTGAGACTTTAAAGTGACCTTCTTGCTCTTTAGAACTTTAAAGAGGTCCTTGGCAATACATCACATGCCTTAATTTCTTTTTTTTTCTTTCTAAAAAATTATTTTGGTTTGCTTATAGAGTTTATTTACACACACCTTAATTTCTTGAGTGTTGCTTCCAGTTACTTTGTGAATCCAAGCAAAATGAAATTACTGACAACTTCAAACTTATTTAAAAAAAAGAACTACC
The DNA here is from genome assembly GCF_000299155.1 of Elephantulus edwardii. NCBI lineage: Eukaryota > Metazoa > Chordata > Mammalia > Macroscelidea > Macroscelididae > Elephantulus > Elephantulus edwardii. The sequence continues at coordinate 19,429,183 of NW_006399766.1, read as the reverse complement.
ACCACATTTTGGAAGCAGGAGTGGCATCCACTTCCAAAATAGCTTGCCTGTGCAAATTCTATGAACATGGAGAAATGATGAAAGTTATACAAGTGTTCAGGTCTTTCATTCATAGGGTCGCTATGAGTCGTCCATGACTTGATGGCACTTAACAACCACCACCACATTCCCTGTTTTCAAATACCAACTCCACTGTTTCTCAGATACACAAAGGCAGAGAGGCCAGGTCTGTTCTGTAGAATGAATGAACAAGCAAAAAAATGAAAGACTGCTTCGAATATGTAAAGCACGTGCCCAGAGGAGCATCAGTACTGAAACTCTCTCTGGTGCTTGGAAGCTCTCTGCTGGCCTAGTAGTTAGGGAGCTGCGCTGCCATCCCAATGACACTCAGTTCAAATCCACCAGCTGCTCTGCAGGAGAAAGATGAAAAATCTCCTCCCATGTGATTTGCATCCCCTGAAAACCTGCTGGGGGCCAGCTATGAGTCAGTTCTCGTTCAGTCTCAGTGAGTTGAGTTTTGAGTCTTTGGTGTTTGCACCAAAGGCAACAGGGCAGCTCCTGGAGTCTTGGCTGGCTCAGGCAGTCCCAACTGTGCAGGGCCCCCGGTGTCCAGCTCCAATCCCTTGCAGGCAGCCAGATCTAACATCTGGCTTTCCTAATACAGTGGCACCATCAGATCTCAACTGCTTAGGAAGCGATCAAGGGCATCCTGGGTGAACGAGAAATGCTAAACCTAACATCAGAGAACAAATGTAATACCTCACCTCAAAATCTCTTTAGCTTAGAGTGTACAAGTTTGGTACATGGTTTGAATACTTTCCTGCTATTCAGCTTCCTCATTCTTCTCCTTGATCAGGATGCAGGATGGGCCTGAGGGATTCAGTTATTTATTTAATTTTTTTATAATACACTTACTAGGATATAATGTACATACCATACAACTTGCTCATTTAAAATATACAATTCAGTGGTTTTTAAAAGGTTACAGAATTGTGTGACCACCACCAGGGCTGATTCTGGAGTATTTCCATCACCCCAAAAGAATGCCTGTACCCTTTAGCGGTCATCTCATGCCCACCTCCACTCACCCCAGTATTGACTAAGTCAAGATTTCCCCGCTCCTGGGCTCAAGGATCTACTACTGTCCACCAATCACAGTGCTTTACTCTGGGAGTTGAAGGACCAAGGTTTCAGTCCTGACTGCTTCTGACCAACCGTGTCTGGCTCTCGGCTTTCTTAGATGTAAAATGTGGAGCTTAGATTAGAAAAGGGCTTTTTCTACTACTCTTAAATCCTAGCCAGGAACTGTAGCTGTAAGCACAGTATTTAGTCCAACAAGCCAATCGTCCCAATTGGCTCTATTCTGACTTTAATTTTGTTCACCTTACTTGCTACACCTTCTCCTTTCACACCCCCTTTGCCTAATTCTTTCCATCATTTCAGATTCAACCCCAGCTATACAACCAACAGGGAACCTCACATAGCTGGTACTCTTTTCTATCTAAATCCTTATAACAATGAAACAGGCACACAAATTAGCCCTTCCTTATGCATAGAAAACCTGCACTTCTGTGGAGTGCTGTGGAATGGTGCTTTCAACTGGGTCTTCCAAAGCCATTTCCCTCCTATCCAATGTGTTGTGTTCTGTGATTCTTTTGTGCTTCAAGCTAGACAAAGCATCGCAGTACTTCAGAACTTTCGATGGGAGTGGGAACGAAACAGGACAGAACTGACTTGGGATACTTTTTGTAGGCCCAGTCCTTGCTAAGGGCTTGGCATGTTTATCTCATTGGAGGCTCACAGAGTGAATATACGTGGTAGAGCAGAAGTGGGAAAGGGTCAAGTAATTTGTACAAGCTAATAAAAGCAGGAGCTTCGGTGGCTTAGTGGTGAAGAGTTGCGTTGCCAACCCAAAGGCACTTGGTTCAAATCCGTTATTTGCTTTGCCATAGAAAGATGAGTAATCTTCTTCCGTGCAGTCTTCTGCTTGTGAAAACTTGCTGGAGGTTCTTGGGTGACAGTATATAACAACAGTAAAAGTGACACAGTGGCTAAGTGTGTCACTGCTAAATATTTATGAAAAGACTGTTCATCTTTCCCTTGAGGAATACGAATGGAGATTGTCCATCTTTCTCTTAAGAAGTCATTACTGGATTAGAACCACTGATTTTTTGGTTTGCAACAGACTTTGAAACTCTATTGGGCACCTCTATTCTGTCCCATGAGGTCTGTGTCAGTTGGAATGAACTAAAAAACAATGCTTTTGTTTGTCTGTTTTAATAAGTGGCCTAAAGGAAGGTGTGAGGGGAAATCGAAGTCTATGTGATCCCTGTGTTTGTGCTTTTAAGGTCTGTACTATGGTGGCTCTCTCAATAGGAGACACTGGAGCAGACATAGTCAGATGAAGCCCAAATTCTTCCTAAGCGTGGCATTCCTGTCCGAGGGCAGAGGCCTCGGAAGCCTCATCAGCTCCAGTGTGATGCTGGATGCACGTTGGATCCTCAGCTCTTCATTGTGCAGACCTTTGATCATCTGCCAAGCCTAAGGTTCAGTTGCTGAGTGTGAAAAGACAAATGCAGATGGAAAGGAAGCAGCTTTCCTCCTCCCTATTTAGAAGAAGGCTCACAGCAGGAATATACACAGTAGAGACGAAATGATAAAGGCAGGGTCAAGCGATTTGTGCAAACTAGAAAATGTAGAGAGCTTAGTGGTAAGAGGGAGTTCCTGCCCCTTATCCCCATTAGTCCAGAATTCTTTTTAGAAAATGTGTTCTGTATATTCTTTCTCTAATTCTTTGAAAACTTTCCCTAAGCACCTTTCGAAATGTAATCATAAAGGAAGATCACACCGCTACCTTCTGATTTTCCAAAGGGTGTTCAGGACAAATTCACATACAGATAAACCTATCACAAAATACTAAAAGATTAGCAATTGTATCTTAAACATAAACTAGAGCGAGTTGTACCTGCTCCTTTCTGACCTCACAATCTCTTCAGTGATGCTCTGTAATGCACCATGTTCCAGTTTACTTGTTGTTGTTAGGTGCCATCAAGTGGACTAGGACTCTCAGTGACCCTATGAACAATGGCTCTGAACCCTGTCCTGTTCTGTGCCACCCTCATTATTTCTGACACACTGTGCCCATTGCTGCAGTCACTGTTGTTGAGGGTCTCCCCCTCTCATTTGCTGACTCTATAACTTTCCAAGAATGACATCCCTTTTTGGGGACTGGACCCTCTCAACAACATGCCCAAAGCATGTGAGATCAAGATTTTCTATCCTTGCCTCTAAGGAGCACCTTGGGCTGCACTTTCTAGTTTAATGTTTCCTCAATAAAAACAACACCCTTTCTTTCTCCTATTTTTGCAGAGAAGACTTCTGGCTTCAAAGTCGCTCTTGTTTTTAGTAACATTCCCCTGGCAATTGCCACAGGAGGGCAAGTTTGTGGAAGGGTGTGGTTGCCCTCTGGATCCCAATGGCAAACAAATTTTACCTCAAAGGGATCGAATTTTCTGTCAAGAATCCATTTTGCCCCCATTAGCAGACATTTCTTGAAACTTGTTCTTAAACTCACTTTATTATTTCCACAGAAGACAAAGCTTTTACAATACTTCACTCAACAATGCCTGTTGGAGCTCTGGTTTTCTGATGAGAAAAGTGATAAGTGTTCATTGTGGGAAACTCTAGCACGCAGAAAAATAGAAAGGAGGAAACAAGAAGCACCGCAACCTAAAGATAGGCACCGATAACATGCTGGAGTGTTTCCTTCTAGACTCGGGAGCTGCTTTTCTCTCTCTCTCTCTCTTTCTCTCTCTCTCTCTCCCCCCCCCCTTTCCTCTCTCCTCTCTCCTCACAATATACATTACTGGAATCATACCAAGTATATTTTATGCCCTGTGTTTTTCCATGAGCATTTTTCCTTTTTAAGCTTTTTCTGAATTCGCCATTAGGAACTGACTTTATAACTGCATAGGTTCATTTGAGCACTGGCTGGCTCTCAGAGGCACTCCTCGTAACTTGGAAATACTAACACCTCACGAAACAAATGTGAAGACTTCCAAAGCCCAGCGTGCAGCAAAGCTATCCCGAGAGAGTGAAATTAACACCGAGATTATTCTGACGACCCTGGAGTTCTCACCTGATCTTTTGACGCTTAATTTTGTAGCATTGATTTCTAACACTAACTGCTTCCTGTCTGCTTGATTAGTTTATGAGCTGCAAGATAAGTTCGAGATGCCTGGCTTCTTGGGTGCCCCGTCCCCTACATTTAAGGTTGTTTTTTTTTTCTTCTGTCACTGTAGTAAGTAAAAATGACTTGGTTAATCTGATGATTCATTTAATGACCTGTGGGGGCCAGGAAAAGCTCGAAGTGGCAAATCTTAGCCACAAAGGCCATCTTCCCTCCCAGGAAGAGGAGGCGCTATCATGCACCCAAACCCAAACCCACTGCTGTTGAGAGTTGATTCTACCAGGTTTCCTGATGTTAATCTTTCTCCCGTGCGGCAGCTGAAATAAAATGGAAAACTTTTAGTTAGCAACCTCACACCATAGAACTCACACATCACCAGAGTCCTCCTCTTGTGCCCAAGCCACTCGTTCCCTCAGATCTAACTCCACTGGGCTCATTTCAGAGGTTTCCAGCTATTTCTTGTGCTCCTCTTTGAAGCTCAGCTTTCTGAAACCATGCCGGCAGGCACGCAGAGAAGTGGGTTGCACCTGGGCCTCAGTTCAGAGGAATGGAAGGGAATGAGGTTGATGGCTCTCGTACTGGCTTCATGACTCAGAGTTTCTTTGGGACTAGTCATGAGAAGAGGAGAGCCTAGCAGAGCCCCTTTCCTAGGCAAACTTTTGGGGTGTGTGTGAAGAATTGCTTACCCCAATGGGATTCTCATTTTCTGGAAGATTCACTTAGGTGAGGGGAAAAAGAATCAGCTCATGGTTTCAACCTGGAAACCTAGTTACACATTACCTGGGCAGAAAAGAGTTTTTAAATTAAAAGAATGTTTAAATTAAAGTGTGAAAAATGATAACGGTAATTTAATGCGCTAACAAAAAAGAAAGGAACATAAGATTATAAGGCTGGGTTTTTGTGTTGTTTTTTGTTTGTTTGTTTTGTTTTTTTTCTCTGACACAACCATTGTTATATGGGGTCATTTCCCAGTAGTCTTTTCTTCATAACCATTTTTCCCCATAGTTGTAACTATACAATCTAGACAGTGTTTGTAGCCTGATATTTCTTATTGTTGTTGTATGCTGTCAAATCAGAATAGACTCATAGCTGACTTTCCAGCAGGTTTTCAGAGGCTGTAAATGGTCCCTTTTGCTGTGGAGCAGCTGGTGAATTCAAACCACATGCCTTTGGTATTGCGGTACAGCTTCTTTCCACTAGGCCACCAGACCTCCCTTGCCTTCTCCTTAGACTTCTCCAATGAGCATTTTTCTGTCTCACTCCTTGTTTTAATAGCCACCATCTAATTAAGCATAATTAGAATGCTTTTTAAAAAAAGATTGACATCATAACGTTGACTTTTTTTCTTCTCTGAGAGAGGTACAGAGCTGAGAGGTTTAAGATATTGCTGTTCATATATTCACACAATGGAATACTACGCTGCATTGAAAAACAAGGAACTTATGTAATATTATTCAAAATGGGTGACCCTGGAGGACATTAGGCTGAGTGAAATATCTCAGTCACAAAAAGACAAATACTGCATAGTGCCACTATTGTAGAATGGGATTGACGTCAGGGTTGGGGTAAGACTGAGAAAAACTGGATAAAGTATGTACACTGTATTGAAACAGATGAGGGAGAGAACAATTTAAAAGTGATATATGATAGAGTATTATGGTTAGCACAAGAGTCCAGAATGAAGGTTGCACAGTGGAGTGTACTCGGGGTGGGGGGATTGTATACCAATGAAGGAATTTTTCTTTTACTTTTCAAAGAGAGGAGCGAACTGGGGGGGAGGAATGGGCAGGGAGAAAAGTGCAAAATGAATGAATGGAAATCCAAAATCTCTGTAAATGTTCATTAAAATTAGTAAAATAAAATTAAAAAAAGATATGGCTCTTTCTCTCAGAGTTTTAACATTTTTTGGAGGGTGGAACTAATCTTTCCTTCAAAGATTTTAAAATTGGAGCCTCAAAGCATAAGTAACAGCTAATGGAGGTCTGTCTTAATAGGTTCCCTGCCATGAGCAATGGAGCACACGTGGGTGTAATTTGATGAGTCATCTTCAGTGACCCACGTCTACCACCCTCAAACTCTGATTCTGTATTGGCACTGATATGACCTACTCCTTGCTAGAACCTCCTTGATGTGGGGGTTTTATGTGTAGAATATTCTGCCACACCCTTCTTATCTGGCTGGTTTCTTTGATACAGTGTGGTCTGGTAGGCTTACACTTTATCCCCAAGTGAAGAGATTCTAGAATCTCAGTAAAATACTAACATAAGGAACATAATCCTTACCTTTCTGGCTCTAAGTGACCTAGCCTATAGAGGTGCCACCATCCTTTATGACCTGAATGGGAATGATTGCATTTTGCCATCTCCAACCTTAAGGTTTTTTTAAAACCCATTGCCAACTCATGGTGACTTTATGTGTTTCAAAATAGAACTGAGCTCCACAGCGTTCCTCACAGCTGTAATCTCACAGAAATAGATTGCCAGGCCTTTCTTCTGCAATGCTGCTAGGTGGATAGTAATGCCAACCTTTTGGCTACTAGTACCATGCAGGGACTTTGTTGTTGTCGTATAACACCAAGTTGCAACTGACTCCTAGCTGACCCTTCAGCAGGTTTTCAGAGGCAGTTAATCACATGGTAGGAGATTCCCCAGCCTTCTCCCTCAGAGCAGCTGGTAGATTTGAACACGTCGTCTTTAGGATTACAGCACAGCTTCTTACCACTCGGCCATTATAGCTCCTTTCTACATATACAGGGACCTACGAGGCCAGTGAATGGAAATTGTTGCAATGGATCATTTTTACTGGTTGATTTGTGCAAGCATTATTAATCCAAATAATTTACATAGTGAGCTCTCCTACAAGTATGGATCACCTTAAATATCCAGAATTCCATGAGAAAAACAAGTTTTCCATGTTCTTGATTCAAGGAAATCTTCATCATTGCTCACCAAAGGTCAATAAATGGCAAACTACCAACACCAACACCAACACATTTTCAAGTCACAGAACCATTGGAACAGTCAATGCTTTGGGTCTACCAGCAGCTATTCTGGCCTCCAAATAGGCTACCATTCTTTACCCAACATTCTGCAGTGTTAAATAGCATTGTCTTGCACCTTTCTAGCTAACTCAATGGGGGTTTTCTTTGGTTTCAAACATTGGGCCCAAGAACATAATAAGTTGTGAACTTATTATTGACTTTAATATCTGATTTCTTGAGAAAGCAGTTTTTACCACAGGCAACAGCTCAGGTATTGGAATATAGGCAATGCCAGATGCTCTGAAAATCAGAGTTTGGATTTAGAATCACAGAACAATGTGAAAACTGCGTATTACAATAGAATTTAGGAAAATATGTTTCTCTGCCTGCAAATTGTAAGAAAGAGCCTTGGATTCTCCTGTTTTTCTCCTCTTTTTCAAGGAGAGCTTTTGGGCATTTCCCTGCTGAAAGAAGAAGATGGTCTCTCCACCACTGTAAAAAAGGACATTTTCCTATTTCAATTGCCTCCTTGGCTTCCTCAATAAAATATTGAAGTCGTTGTGTCCACAGCCAATTAGTCTTCCTATCAGTGCTCTGACTCAAATGGAGATTGACTCTGTGGTTGGAAATTTTGTGACATTACTAAGAAAGTTCAGTCAGTACCAAGACTCCTGTTTGCAAGCCCAAGGAAGGGCCTTTAACAGGAAAGGCCAAAATACTGATATGCAAAACAATTATGCGATGTTTTGTAGAACTCAAATGATTAGTGAACATGCTTTGCTCTCTGGTGTTTTGTGTTGGTTTTTTTTTTTCCAAAGGAATGAGTTCAAGGAAATATTTAGTGAGACTACCTACTGATTATTTGTGTTCATGGGGGACAAACAGGCTCTGGAAAATTCAAAGGCAGACAATATTGTAAGTTTATGTTCACTTGGTAGTTTCAAAGTTATTCCTCTCTGAACCTTTCTTTTTGCTTTTCTCCTTGCCTTTGCTGGAAACAGAAATAGGATCTTTATAGTAAAACATCCTTTTCTGGAAACAGAAATAAGGTTTTATAGGGGGCACTGGTAACTTCTTGGTAAGGAGTTGCAACGCCAACCCAAAGGCACATGGTTCAAATTCACCAGCAGCTTATTTGTTTCTTTTTAGCTTTTCGTGAATATATTTATATAGTTGTTGATATGCACCATCGAATCAGAACCAACTCATAGCTAAACCTCCAACAAGTTTTCAGAGGCTATAAATAACATAGGAGATTTTCCATATTTCTCTCAAAGAGCAGCTGGTAGATTCAAACCGTATGCCTTCGGGTTGTCAGCTCAACTCCTTACCACTAAGTCACCAGGGCTTCTTTCAACACTTGATCTTAGCCAAAAGGCCGAGAAGCAGTACCAGAGCTTCTATATATGTGTAAGGTTTATATTACAAATTAGTTTTTCCAATCCATAGTTCATACATGACTTTTTTAGACCAATATGTCTGGGATGGGTTTTGTTTTGCTTTGGTTTTTATTCTAATGTTGTTTTACCTAATTGGGAGTTTCTAGTGTGGTCTTGGTCAGAGTGGTTGGTAGTAGTAGCTAGATGCTGTCTAATTCTTCTGGTTAAAAAAGGCTGTGGTTCACTGAGGGAGTTGTTTGATTTCTTGACTACTGCTTATTTACATGGGCATTGACTGTGTTGATCCAAGAAGAATGAAATCCTTGACAACTCCAACGTCTTCAACAATTATCATGATGCTGTTTATTGTTCTGGTTGTGAGGAATTTTGTTTTCCTTTATGTTCAGGTGCATAACAAAGATTGTTGTTGTGTACCATCAATTCAATACTGACTCATAGCTGACCCTCCATCACAAACATTTGGACGTTGTTTTAGCAATAAGCTTAGGAGTTTTGTGAATGATTAGCCTATGTGAATCAAACTTGCTACTGGGAATGTAGTTTCCCCCTAATCATGAACCCCTTTAGGCTAGCAGGCTGGGTAATATCTATAGGGAATTCTGAACAGCCAGGGCCATTATAAGGGAAATGAATACCTGGGAGAATTGGAAGACAGAGATGCTAAAGGAAGAAGAGAGAGGGGCCACCCATTAGACACAACCAAGGTCACCTGCTGTTGTGGCTCAGCTAGGCCTGGGGTTAGAGCACTTTGGGGGAATTAGAAAGTGAGTGCTGAGTCACCTCTCCGGAATTGCTAGAAGACAGAGGTGGGCAAGTCTGGGTTTTGGTGGTCACAGAATGTGGCTTCTGGTGGGCCACAGTCTAACTACTCACAACAAACTGTGAAGAGAGAAAAGAGAAGAATTTGGTGTGCAGAAGTTTTGACTTGTAGAATTAACCTTCAAGTTACTGCCTAGGCTTTACATGTTTGGTGGTCCATCCATGGGCATCACAGGATCCTTTAACTGGTAGCAACAAAACCCTGTGTGTTTACAAAGTGTTATGTCTGTTTTAAGTGCTTTATAAATACCAACGTATTAAATCCTTGTTGGAAATGAGAAAATGGAGGGGCATAAAGACGAGACAGCTTGCTTGAGATATTATGCTAGCCCGCAGCAGAGAGAGGATTAAAACTCCAGGAGCCTGACTTCAGGGTTGTTGTGCCTTAACCATTGAAACTTAATACTGCCTTTCCTATTGCTATGGAGTCAATTCTGCCTCATGAAGATTCCGTATGTTACCGAGTAGAACTGCTCCATAGGATTTTCTTGGCTCTAATCTTTCAAAAGCAGGTTTCCAAGACCTTTCCTCTGTGGGGCACTGCTGGATAAGTTCAAACTGCTAGCCTTTCAGATAGCAGCCAATTTCAGAGCACTTGTGTCACCCAGGAACATAATACTGCCTGGTCACTGCCTTTGAAGGGAGGACAATGGCAGCAAGCATGCCCAACCCTACAGAAGCACCAGGAAGAAGTTCATTTTCTCTAGAGAAAATTTGAGTGCACCAAATACTTCTCGTATGGAGAAGCTAATTTTCCATGTAGATGAAGGGCATCCCTTAAAGTGTAGGAACTTAGAGTATTATAACTGTTATTGGATTGTTGTTATGTATTGTCAAGTTGGAATGGACCCAATAGCTGACCCCTCCAGTGGCTTTTCAGGGGCAATAAATGACAAAGGAGGAGATTTCTCATCTTTCTCCTGAGGAGCAGCTGGCGGATTTTAACTGCATGCCTTTGGTTTAGCAGCACAATTCCTTACCACTAGGCCACTAGAGTTCCCTTGTTATTGGATAAAGTTCTTATAATGTTCTGTAGAGTTCCCAATCAAAACCAAAAACTAAAGTCATTGCCACTAAGTTTATCTGAACTCACAGTGACCCTGCTGGACAGAGTAGAACTTCCTCTGTGACTTCCAAGGCTGCAATATTTATGGGAGTAGATTAGCACTAGGTCTTTTTCTGATGGAGCCACTGATAGGTTTGAACTGTTGACCTTTCAGTTAGAAGTCGAGTACTTAGCCATTGTGTTACTTAGACTCGTTACACTTCCCAATGTGGTGGTGTTTTGCACTGTCAAGTCATAACTGACTCATAGCTGCCCCTCCAGCAGATTTTCAGAGACGGTAAATCGCATAGGAGGTATTTGCAGCTGGTGGATTAGAAATGTGTGCCTTTGGGATTGCAATGTAGCTTCTTAATATTAGGCCACCAGAGCTCCCATTAAACTTCCCCATAGAATTAAAAGCTCTAACATGTGGTTGTGTTTTCTGGAGGATTCAGTGGTTTTATTAAGAACATTAGCCAGGCATTTATTTCATGTTCACTGAGTGCCTGTGCTGTTGGTACACTATGTGAGGCTCTAGCTGGTCAAATTAGGACCACAAAGTACTCTCCTTGAATGCTATAGCTGAAAACACATGTATCTTAAGGTGGCATCTGGAATCAGACCTCAATAATTCAAGCTCAAGTGGCTTTATCATTTAGTGGTTTTCTGACTTTAAGAAAGTCAATGAGCTTTACTTTCTTCAGCTGTAAAATAGGTTATAAGGATGCTTTCTGCCTTAAGGGTCATGAGGCCCCAATGAGGTAATGCAGGGAAGCACTTAGCACAGTGCTTGACTCTGAGTGAGCCTTGTCATCTCGAACCAATCAGAAGGTTCCTTTCATTCTACACACAGGAAACCCATGGTTCTTAAGCACTGAGCGTCAGCCCAGAAACTGGTCTTCCAGCTCTGTTCATGTGTGTCTGAGTTTTCTAGTGCAGCCTGTTGGCTAGCAAAGCAGTCTATCCAAGCCCCGAGCCCAGCAAATTCAGGTCTGTGGGGTTGGGAGGAACAACATGGGCTGTTGGTTGACAAGGCCTGAGAATTATGTTTGTACACAGTAGGAACTCAATGGGTGGTGACCTGAAGGAGCAAGCACACCGTAAGTTAGGTGGCTGATTCACCTCACTCTTACTTGACTGTGCCTCACTTTCTCCACCTGCATGGGTCTAAGAATACACACCACCTACACTCCTTATTGCTGTTGTGAGTGTTATTGTAGGCAAAGGCCATGCAGAGCGGGGGAATCATTAGAAGAAGAGGTACATTTAACAAAGTGGAAACCTTTGAACTTTCAGAGTCGCGGGGTTGTTGTGTGGAGACCTCTTATCTTCATCTTTCAAACTCCTTCAGCTTTTCAATTACGTTACAAGTGAAGTGTTCCCTTCCAGCCCCAAACTGGTGTGTGAGGTTGTAAGGAGGGACCGGTCCTTGGAGAGGGACATCATGTTTGGGAGGGTGGATGGACAGCGCAGGAGGGTAAGGCCCTCTATGAGGTGGATTGACTCAGTGACTGGGGTAATCGGGTGGGGTGTGTCAGAGACAGTGCGAGTGGCACAGGACAGAGCAGGGTTTAGGGCTGTTGTACATAGGGTCACTATGAGTCGCAAGCGACTCGATGGCACTAACAACAGTTTACCTCTTGCCCTAACCCCCTTGAGTGACAGCTACTAAATCTCTGGTGCTTTCTACCACTGATATTTAAAGAGGGAACTAGTGTATAGGCATGACAAAGGGTAGTGTTGTTTGCCTCATCAAAATTTCATGGGGTCTGATTTGGCAAAGGCTGTCAAGGGGCGTTAAAACATGGAGGGTGAACTATATAATTTCAGAAGGAATTTGCTGGGGGAAAAAAAACCCCAACCCTTTCAGGTCATTATTCTTTTACTGAGGCCACAAATCTTTATGGAATATCTTTGTTTTGTATGCCAAGGACTGTTCTAGGCCCCTCAGGATATGGGAGCGACAAAGTAGACAACATCCCTGTCTTTAAAAGCATTTCATTTCAGAGAGAGTAGACAGACAACAGTGAAATAAAGGCATAAATTAGCAAAATGTTTTCAGAGAGTAACCAGGATTCGAAAGAAAAGGAAACAGAGTTCTGAGTTAGAGAATGACCAGGATTTTAGGGTCTAGTGGCCCGAGGGCCTGTCTGTTGACCACCAGAAGTTTCTTACCCTATCTGCACTGATACAAGTTGTAAATATAAAGGAGTAGCATCCACTGCCACATGTTAAATCCTTTCCCCCCTTTCCAGAGTGATGAAGTGACATGAGGACAGAGAGGCCAAGTAGGGCAGAGGCTGGACAGGGTGAGAGGGAGCCCTTCCGCAGCTTCTGCATCATTATTTCCGCATGCGCATCAAGGTGCTTTTCCGCTCAGGAACAAATTTGCGATGATGAGTGACTAGAAATTGGTTTGAGAGGTTTCCAGAGCCGTAGGCTTGTGATCACTGTTGCCATACCTGCAGTCTTCCCTTCCTATCAACAAACACTGGAAGAGCTCATGGCTCCGGCCTTGCTGTGTAGGCCTCTTGTTCTGAGTCACAGTGGAAGAGCTCAGGGGCCTTCGGTGGGTAGGGCTTAGTAATGAGGAAGGAAACGGTTACTAGGAAATGAAGAGCTGTACTCATCAAAGTGACTGGTAACCAAAGAAAGGTGACTTGGTTATTTGTTACATGGTGGAATAGAAAAGAGTAGGTGTGTGACAGCACCCTACCCAGATGACCCCACACTCAGTTTGAGGTCCAGTGTCAGCTTCCTATGAAGCCACTTAGGAAGTAGGTGGGGACGGCCCCAAGCATACCTCCATATTGTTTATTTTTGCTTTTCCTGAAACAAGCAATTTCAAGCTTTAATTTCCATGTGGAAACACTCCCCACTCTCCCCTGCCCCAGAAATGTGGGTGTGTAAGAACAAGAATACAAAACAACTTCAAGTAAAGATTGGGTGGACAGTCATTAATGGCCTCCATTTGTTGTGTGTTTTTCTCACAGCTGCTCTCCTCACCCACAGGCCCGCCTCCCCCCCCCCCCCGCATTCAAATTGCTCTGCCTTTAACAGCTGCTCCTCAATCTGGAAAGCAGTTAAAGTCAATTGAACATTCGAGAAACGTCTAAAACTTGGCAACACAAATATGCAGCTCTTAGGTAGGTCTACAGGGAGTTGCTCATGCAAAAGTGACATCTCTCTCATTGTTCAAATCCACCAGTGGGTCTGAGGGAGAAAGATGAAAAACCTCCTACTGCACAGCTTATAGCCTCTGATAAGCCACTGGAGGGTCAACTGAGTCAATTGCAACTCAATTGCAATGAATTGAGAGTGAGTACACCCTCAGGCCTTTGGGACTGCAGTGCAGCTTCTTATCACTAGGCCACCAGCGTGCCCTACTTTCTATATGTTGTTGATTGCCTTCGAGTTGAGCACGACCCATAGCGACCCTATGAACAAAAGGCCTGAATCCCCTCTACAACTATCGACATTTATCAAAGTTCATAGAGTTTCCGGAAGCAAGTTGTTTAGGAAGTGGATGCCATTCTTGCTTCCAAGTTATAGTAATAAGCATTTAATAAAATCATAGCTTCAGGAGGGAGGTTCTATCCTATTATTACCTCTAGTTTACAGATTGGGAAACTGAGGTTAATTAAGTTGATCAGCTAGAGGATGATAGAACAGGATCTAGATCTAGGTTGCCTCCTTTCTGAGCCTGTCTCTTATCCGTAATGAGAAGACGACTCTTTCTCCAGCACCTTCCTTTCCCTAAGCGACAGCTGCTACCAGCTTTTAGTATTTCTCTTTTGCTTCAACTCTACCTCAACCACTCATTTAATGTATTATTTATTTCTTCCCCAACTACTTCCAGAAAAGATTGTTGGTGGTAACTTAGCCTCTAAGGATTTACTTAGGAAAGGATTTCACCAAATGTCTACCAACTGGCTGGCTTATAATTGTCTGTTACCAGCCCACACACTTCCCTGAAGAGTTTTTCATACCCAAACATCAGAAAATCAGAACTGGGACTTTCTGAAGCCCAAATGAGCACCAGAGTATTATTTGAAAACTGTGAGTTGGGTGGGCACTGTGCCCAGAGATGGTCCTGGCAGACACTCTACTTTTCAGAGATGACTGACTTAATTTTTAAAACATCTGAACTAAAGCAAAATCTTCCAGCGTACTGGGATAAGAGCCCAGACTGAGGTTGTGATGCGCATAAAGAAATGCTGCCATGGCTTTTAAGGAAAACAGTTCTCCAGATGCATTGGTTGACATAGTTGGTTGAAGCAATGTACTTGTAGTGATATGGTCATGAGTTTGCTGGTGGAGGTGTAGATGGGATGGTTTGGCATGATTTGTGTTTCATTTCTAGGAGCACACTTGGAATAGGAGAGCCAGAAAGGTCCCATCCAAATATCCATCCTAATTTCTGGAGGAACAAGTCCCAGGGAAATAGGAACTCGAGAAACATTTTACCTGCCATGAAACATTGTTGTTGTTGTTATGAACCATTGAGTCAGAACTGACTTGTAGTTCACCTTTCAAAAGAATTTCATTGGCAGTAAATTGTACAGGAGTGGATTGTCCATCTTTCTCCCATGGAACAGCTGGTGGATTGAAAGTATGTACCTTTAGGATGGCAGCACAACCCAGGGAACTAGTTGCCACACTTATGCTTATTTAACTCCATACTGTAATTTCAAGCTGTCTGTTCTCAAAGAAAACACAGGAATTCGTACAATCTCAAATTTTATTTGTCCTTCCATAACACATACCTTAGAAACTTGGAGAGATCTATCCAAATTATTGAGGAGCAATTGTGTCAGTTTGAAGACTAAGGTGTTCCTGATTCAAGCACTTTCTATGAATCTGAGAGCTAGACAATGAATAAGGATGACAGAAAAAGAACTGATGACTTTTAGTTGTTATATTGGAGAAGAGTACTGCAAAAGGAGCAGATGCAATGACATGGAAGTGGACGAATCTAACTTCTGCCCATTTCATAAACTGACCTGTCCCCATCAATAGCCATAGCAGCAAACAGATAACTGCTCAGTTAGACACGCCCCCCCCATGCTTCTACACCTCTTTCTACCAATCATTCAGGTCTGCTATTCATTGTTGACTCACATATTTTACTCACAATTGTGGGGTTTATTATGGAAATAAGTCGAAGAGTGGGGAAGCCAAACAATATCATCCAATGCAACTCCAGGCTTTAGCCCAGAAATCCCAAGGCACAATTCTTTAATTAGTCCAGGCTCCAGATTCAGTTCAGCAGTCATCTTTTCCTTTCAACATCGTCAAGAACACCAAAACTTTTATCTGTAGCATTTATCTCAGGTCTCCTCTGGTTACACCTTGCCACAGTTTTCCACAGCAATGCCACAGCCTCTCCACCATCACCAGTGTCTCACTTTCATCAGGGTCTTGCTCCAGTTTTCCTCAATTCTTGCTGCTTAGTGTGGGAAGGACTCTCTCTTATCCTAGTCCCATAGCTGTTGGTGAATTGCAGGACCATGTGTCTGCTATTTAAGTAGCTGGAGAGCAGAGGAGCTAACATAATGACTAGAAAAGCCAACTTTTAAGCTAACATCACAATGGTGGTGGTGTATGCCATCAAGTTGGAACTGACTCATAGCTGACCCTTTAGTGGATTTTCAGAGGCAGTAAATAGCTTAGGAGGAGATTGCTCATTATTCTCCTGAGAAGCAGCTGGTGGATTCAAATTGCATGTGTTCAGGATTGCAGTGCAGCTTCTTACCACTAGGCCACCACAGCACCGTGAATGGACTGCCAAAAACCTAACAGATGCGTCTTAGATGTGCAGCCAGAGTGCTCTTAGAGGCAAATATAATGAAATGTTGTCTCACATAATTTTTTTTTTACTTTTTACCTTGCTCTTTTTATTTTCCTGCATTACATTATTCCTCTATCACTGCTAACCTTCTAAAACAAAACCTCATTAACCATTCTCTCCTTACCAGCAACTATCCTTAATTTATATGCTCAGATCTTAGTTCATAGTCATGATCTTGCTTCCAACTCCTAAACTTGGCTTTTTACATACCAACTGGACAGTCCCATTCGGATTGTTTACCATCACTTCAAACTCAATTTGATGATGTTTTACTCCCTGTGTCCCGAAAGAGCTTTGTCATATATCCAGTCAGTAAACTGCAATCCCAAAGGTATGAGGTTTGAATCCATCAGCTGCTCTGCAGGAGAAGGATGGGAAATCTCCTCTCCTAGGATGAACTGCCTCTGAAAACCCTCTGGAGGGTCCTCTATGGGTCGGTTCTGACTTGACGGTACACAATAGCAACCACCAATTCTTTAGCAATTCGACATGATTGCTATCAACAATCAAATTTGGCATTTTGTATACTCCCACTCAGTTCACTTCCATGACTCACCATTTCACTTTCAACTATTTACTTACCTCTTTTCCATACTAAATTTCAGAGTATGTGTGGTCAATACATTAATCTTTCTGAAATAGTACTTGTTGACTGTATTTCTTTACTTGAAAACTTCACTGGCTCCTCACTGCCAGTAAAACAAAAAAGTCTATAATCTTTGTTTACCTCACATACTAAAGTTATTAAAACTCTTTGTAGCCTGGTATTTTTGTTGTTTTGTACCATCACTGTCCAATCAGATCAGACTGGCACAGGACAAGATTACCCCTCCTCCAGTGGAGCATCTGGTGGATTCCAACCAGCTTTTCATCCTCTCTTAGACAGAAAATTTTATGGTCCAGTGAAATTGAAGAAGTTATTTGAGAGGGGCAAAATATGGCTTAAAAGAGAGCAAAATCTCTGAGATGGCCTAAGTAGTAGAAAGTGTCTGTGGTTATTGTTGTTAGATGCCGTTGAGTTGAATACAACTCACAGCAACTCTATGAACAACTGATCTGAATCCTGTCCTATCCCATGCTGTACTCATCATCTCACTGAAAGAGTAATTTCTTTAGCAGACCCTGTATCTTTTCCAATATGGTGTCTTTTTCCAGGAGTTGGCCTCCTCGGATAACATGAGCAAAGTATGTGAGTCAAAAGAATATTAAATATCTCAAAAGAGTAAACAAATCTGCCATGGAGGAAATGCAGTCAGAGTGCTCTTTGGAGGCAATGATTGTGAAACTTTATCACTAGCTATTGTTGTTAGGTGCTGCTCTATCTAGTACGACTCATAACAACTCTATGAACAACAGATCTGCACCTTGTCTCATCCTGTGCCATCCTCATCATTTTTTATATACTTGAGCCCATTGCTCTATTCACTGTGTTGATCTCTCTGGTTGAGGGTCTTCCTCTCTTTTGTTGATCCTCTACTTTTACAAGCATGATGCGCCTTTCCAAGGAATAGCCTGTCCTAACATGTGCATGGTATAGAGAGAGGATACAACCCTGACATACTCATTTTTTTAAATTTTAAACCATGAGTTAGGTGATCACATGATCTACTATGCTGGAGATGAAAAGGTAAGGAAAAAATTGGGTTGTTTTCATAGATTTTTTAGGCCATTTCTTGTGAGTGACAGGATAATGTCCATGTGCATACAAGGAAGGCCTGTTAATACCCTAACCCTAACCACTATCACTCAAATGTATGTACGAACAACCAGAGCCAAAGAAGAGGAATAGATGATTTCTACGATAGATGATTTTTTTTACAGTCAGAAATGGATCAAACATGCAACCAAGATACAGTAATAATAATGGGTGACTGAAATGCAAAAGTTGGGAACAAGGAAGAAGGATCAGCAGTCAGAAAACATGGACTTGGTGAGAGAAATGAGGCTGGGAATAGAATGATAGAATTCTGCACAATGAATTATTTATAGTAAATACTTTTTATAAGAAACATAAACACAGACTATACACATGGGTTTCACCTGGTGTAATTTCATGATGGTATGCACAGGAATCAGATTGATTACACCTGTGGAAGGAATCATTAGAGAAGTTTAATATCAGCAGTGAAAACTAGGCCAGGTGATAACGGCAGAACAGACCATCAACTACTCGTATGCAAGTTCAAATTAAAGCTAAAGAAGGTCAAATCAAATCCACAGGAATAAAAGTCTGACCTTGAGGCTATCCCACCTGAATCTGAAAACCAATTCAGAAACTGGTTTGAGACCTTAAACACTAATGAATCAAGGCCAGATGAGCTGTGGGAGGATATCAAAAGTATCATCCACGAAGAATGCAAAAGATCATTACAAAGACAGAAGACGAAAAGACCAAAATGGATGTCAGAAGAGATTCTGAATATTGCACTAAACCACCAAGAAGCCAAAGCAAAGGGAAGCAATCAAAAAGTTAAGGAGAAGGGAGCTTTGGTGGTCTAGTGGCAAGAAGCTGCGCTGCAATCCTGAAGGTGTGTGGTTCGAATCCACCAAATGCTGTGCTGGAAAAGGAGGGGCAATCTCCTCGTGTGCCAGTCGGATCTGATTCGATGGTACACAACAACCACCATGGCTGTGGCAATGGGCTTGAGTGTGTCAGGTATTGTAAGGATGGCACAGGAAAGGACAGTATTCAGATTGGTTGTTCATAGGGTCACTGTGACAACAAGAAGCCACAAGAACTCACTTCTTCAGTAGTACTTTCCTTATTCCAAGCCTCCCCCCACACACACACCAAATAAAATTGATGATGACTTTTTCCATCTCCTTGAAGAATGCTTAGGGCATCTGGATCAGATTACATGAAATGATTTTGATAATATTGACATTTTTACACTATAAGTCTTCCTATCCTTGAATATGGTATGTTGTTTGTTGTTGTTATGTGCTGTCGAGTTGTAGATGACTCATAGTGACCCTATGAATGAAAGACTTGAACACTTGTATAACTCTCATAATTTCTCCAAGTTCATAGAGTTTCCAGAGGCGAGCTATTTCGGAAGTGGATGCCACTCTTTCTTCCAAATCTGTTTTAATCAGGGAGCTCCACCAAACACTGCCCACCATGAGTAACCATTCTCGCATTTGACACATCAGTGTCATAGTGTTTAGTATCACAGCAACCACGTACGAGTTACCTTTGTACAGCAAATGGACAGACCACTTAAAAGAACATTTGACCAAAACCAATTAAAACCATACCTGAGGGCCACAGATTAAAATCACCCACCTTTGGTTTGGGAGCATAATTTTCTACCCACTAGACCAACAGACCTCTCTCTCTATTGTTGTTGTTGTTAAGAGAGGTAGAGTTGTAGACGACTCATATTGACCCTATGAACGAAAGACCTGAACACTTGTATAACTTCCATCGTTTCTCAAAGTTCATAGAGTTTCCGGAGACAAGCTATTTTGGAAGGGGATGCCACTCCTGCTTCCAAAACTGTTTTAATTGGTATATTCTTCCATTTATAGAAGTCTCTGGGTTTCTTAATACAGTATTTTACAGTTTTCTTTGTATATGTCTTTTGTAATTTTTGTTACACTTATTCCTAAGTATTTCATCAGTTGGGTGGTTATTGTAAATGGTATTACTACTTTCCCCCTCCCTCTTTTCAGACTTTTCTTTCTTTCAGCAGAGGAATCCAATGGATATTTTAAATGCTAATCTTGAACCCTGTTTCTTTGCTGAATTGGCCAATTAGACCCAGTACCTTTTCTTGCTGAATCTTTGGGGGTTTCTATATATCGAATCTTATCATCTGCAAATAGGGAGAGTTCCTTTTTGCAAATTTGAATGCCTTTTATTTTCTTTTCTTGCCTCACTGTTCTGTCTAGAACTTCCAAAACAGTATTGAATAGGAACAGTAATAGAAGGTATCCTTGTTAGATTACCTGGGATTTAATTTTGGTCCAAGATCTGAAAAGAATCTCAGAGCAAGGGTCTTGAGAGGATCCTCTAGTCTCAACCAGTGCAATAAGTCATGCTTTTTGTTTTGTTTCTAGCAATTTACGGCTTATTCAAGATTTCCCTCTCTTTTATAAGAGTCTGTTCCTTGTGGCAAAGTTAATGAACTTTTAAACCATTTATCTAAAATTTAGGTGGAATACATTCTGCAAACTGAAATGGAAGTACTTTACTTGGAAAGAAATAATCAGCTTTCTGGTTGAGGGTGTGAAAAATGGTTTAATAACTGTTGTTATGTGCCGTTGAGTAACCTGCAACTTATAGTGACCCTTTGTAGGGCAAATTTGGTATGAAGATAGCCTTAGTGGAACTCATTCTTCAAGTTCTACAACTATTCTTGATACCCTTTTCCAAATTATTCCACCACCACTTACTTCCCCCAAAGCTTCTCAGTTAACATTTTAAGTTTAAATATGTCTTGGGAAAAGTTCAGCCAGAATGCTCCTTGGAGGCAAAGGTGACAAAGCTTCATCTCTCATTTTTTGGGCATGTTGCTAGGAGATGCTATTCCTTGGAAAAGGACATTGTGCTTGGAAAGGTAGAGAGGGCTAGTGAAAGACAGGAAGACCTTCAATGAGATGGATTGACACAATGACGGCTGCAATGGGCTCAAGTATATCAGAGATGATGAGGATGGCACAGGATAGGACAGGGTTCAGGTCTATTGTTCATAGGGTCACTGTGAGTTGTACTGAAGAACACCTAGTAACTATTGTAATGCTTGACATAGAGAATTCTTTAATTACTCGAGAAAAGATATACTTTTCTAATTAGGCTAAACTATTTTTTGGTTCAAAGAAGACTTCAGGGCGTAGTTTTAGTTTTAAGTTTAAAGATTATCTTAGGGCAATAGTTTCAGGGTTTTGGTTGTTTTTTTTTTTGTTTGTTTGTTTTTTTAGTCTCAATGGATCCAAAATTCTAGGTTTCATTGAGAAATTGTAACTTCTATTCTGCATTTCTCCCCTTCTGATTATAATTTCTCTATCAAACAACTGATCAAAATATCCATTAATGGCATTAGCTGTAATCTCCAGGCCTTTATTTTATATCATCTCTGAGTGAATTCAAACCAGCCTCCTTTGGGAGAGTTGTTTTTTGTGTGCTGTTGAATTGCTTCTGACTCATAGCAGCATTATAAAACAGAACAGAACTGATCCATAGGGTTTCCTAGCCTGTAAATCTCTATGGAAGCAGATCTCCCGGTATCTCTCTTGGGTATCAGCTGATGAGTTTGAACTACTGACCTTTTTTTGTCTTGCCATGAAACCTTGAGATTCAGTACAATCTCTCTAGAATTGAGGCTGGACAATTTCCTACTTAAGAAACTTTAAATTTTTTTCCTTTTTCAAGATAAGCTGCTTTTACTTTTCCTATTCTATGAGCACTACATGTTCACTATGAAAAAAAAATCAAGACATGCAAAAAAGCACGAAGGAAATGAAAACAATCCACAGTAGCCTCATCCCTGGAGATAGCCACTGGCCACTTCCTGCTGCATGATAATTGCAAACTCTTGTCTGTACTCACATCCCTGCAACCTTCTTTCTGCCCGTGCCAGGCCCACAAGAGCCCTGTGCCTGTGGACCCAGTTTTACACCAGCCTGAAGAAGGAGTAGAAGTTGACACAACCCTGCCACCTGCTGCTCAATCAGCTCTCCTTAGCAATTCTCAGGCACTTGAAAAGTTCTTATTCTTCTTAAAGAAGTGTGTCTGTATTCTGCTCATTACAGAATCAAGTTCAAAGCCCAGCTATGTCAAGTACATTACTTAGTTTCCTTTCTCTCATATGTAAATTGGAGATGATGTGTACCTTATATTATAGACTTGGAATGCAAATTCAATTCTATAATAAGAGCTTGAACTTCCTGAGATTCTAATTTCTGTAGGTAAGAAAAAAAAATCCCCAACCAGTCAAATATTGGCCTTTTTTTTTTTTACTGTTCAACCAATACAAAGAGTATATACTTAAGAGAGTCGCAGTTATTCTTCAAGAAATATGAGTTTCAATTCTGGCTGCAGGGACCTGTTATGTGTGTAGGTAAGTTATGCCCTCTCTCCTCTGCATCCCAGAGACTTCATCTATACATTTATGGGTTTGCACCTATCTGGAATATCTTTAAGGTTCTTTCGCCTTTTGTATTTTCATTGCAGGACATCCTTCTCCTCTTCCCCAAAGCAGGATATATAAAAGCTCCTCCATGGCATGGGTCCTCGTCTATTTCTTTGGTACTTCTTTTATACTTAGAACAGTGTCTAGCATTAGGAGAGAAGTTTGTTAGTCTTTATGGGTGAATCAGTGAATGACTAAATAAATGAAGGAAATAAAAATCAAGGTCAGATGGGGCAGATATTCTTGATAAGAGTCCTTTGTGTGGTACACATTATTAAGCACTCAACTACTAGTTAAAAATCGGCAGTTCAAACCCATTCAGAGGTATCTGGGAAGGCAGGCCTGGTGATCTTCTTCCAAAAAGATGATTATAGTCTTGAGAACTCTATAAAGCAGTTCTACTCTGCTCTCTGTACATTTGCGTGGCCATGAACTGAAACTAAATCAATAGCAAGTGACAATAATAGTCCTAAGATACACATACGTGTGTGTCTCTCTGTCTCTCTGTCTGTCTGTCTCTCTCTCTCTCTCTCTCTCTCTCTCTCTCTGTGACCCTATGAACACAGATCTGAAGTTTGCCCTGTCCTGTGCCATCTTCATCATCTCTGATATGCACTGTTGCAATAACACTGTCAATTCATCTTGTTTAGGGTCTCCCTCTCTTTCTCTGACCCTCCACCTTTCCCAGGATGATGTGTTTTTCCAAGGACTGGCCCCTCCTAACAACATGGCCCCAAAAACGTGAAACAAAGTTTCTCCATCCTTGCCTCTAAGGAGCACCATGGTTATACTTTCTTCAAGGCAGCCTTATTTGTTCTTTTGGAAGTTCTCCAGCAGAGTATTGCTGAAGAGCTATCATCTATTACAGACTAAGATGGCCTAAAATGGAAGGCCTAAAGATTTACTTTTCAAAAACCAGATGGTGAAAACCCTGTGGAGCTCAGTGATTCCATCTACAACCCATCACAGAGATGGCACAGAATCGGGCAATGTTTTCCGTGCTGTGCTCTTATTGCGTAAGTTCGCTCTTAGTCAGCGCCCCACTTGATACCAACAACAACAACAAGATTATATATATATTTTTTAAAGATTATATTTTAAATCAAACAGAAGTTGAGTCTGTTCTGGATTTATTACCCTACTTATATGGACTATCATACCCTTTGTCTTTTACTTCTATGATTAGCATGGGCCAGGACAACTTCATACATTTACATTGATTGAGGTTAGATGTTAGGGTGGCAAGGGTGGGAAGAAGGCCAAAGCCTTATCTATCCTTTTCTATTCTTGGGCAAGCCATCTCTTAACAAATGCATAAATGGGATGTCAGGGCTAGCTTTGAAGGAGAAAGGTCAAATAAAAAGCTCAGTGCAGTTTGAGGGATGAGGAAGGAACAGCACTCAAGAGCTTCACTGGCAGTGCAGGTGTTGATTGTTGTTGTTAGGTAGCACCAACTCACATCAACTCTTGTGTTGCAGAACAAACCATTACCTGATCCTATTCACCATCACATTCATTTCTGTCTTTGAGCTCATTGTTGCAGTCACTTCTTGACAGTTTTCCTCTTTTCTACTGGTCTTTTACATTACCAATCATCAAGTTTTTCTCCTGATAACATGGCCAAAGGGTGTGTGATGAAGTCACACCATCCTTCCTTCAGAGGCACTTTCTAGCTTCACTTCTTCCAAGATGGATTGTTCGTTCTTTGGCAGCCCATGGTGTATTCAATATTCTTCTCCAACACCGTCACAATTCAAAAACATCGATTCTACTTGGATCATCCTTATTCATCATCCAGCTCTCACATGCATATCAAATATTGAGAATGCTTTGACTTGGGTCAGGTGAACCCTTAGTCTTCAAGGTGACATTTCTCCTTTTTAACACTTTAAAGAGGTCTTTTGCAGCAGATTTCCCCAATGCTATGTGTCCTTTGTGTTTGGGTTTTGTTTGTTTGTTTGTTGTTGTTGTTCCTTCTTCCATGGGCATTGATTGTGGAACAAAGGAAAATGAAATAATTAAAACTTTACTCCTATCTCCATTTTATTATGATGTTGCTTGTTGGTCCACTTGTGAAGGTGTTTTTCTCCTTGATGTTGAGATATAAGTCTTACTGAAAGCTGGAGTCTTTGACCTCATCAGTAAATGCTTCAAGTCCTGGTTGCTTTCGGCATGCAAGTTTATGTAACCTGCATATTATTAAGAGTCTCTCTGATTCTCATGCTGCATTCTTCATATAGGTCAGCTTTAATTGACAGTGCTTATATTGATGAAAAAAAAAAGACTCTCAAAACTCATATCATAGTCTGAAGTGGAATCCTTTGGGTTTCTGAGACTGTAAATCATATGGAAGAAGACTTCTCATTTTAGTCTTTGGGTTAGCAGTGAAACTCCCTACAGATAGGCCAACAGAATTCCTTATGTTAACTTCTTGTTGTTAGGTGCTGTTGAGTCAAGTACAACTCACAGTGACCCTATGAACAACAGATTTTGAACCCTGTCCTATAGTTTGGCATCCTCACAATCTCTGACATACTTGGGTGAGCCTATTGTAGCAGTCACTGTGCCAATCCATCTGGTTGAGGGTCTTCCTATCTTTTGCCAACCCTCCACTTTTCCAAGCCTGATGGCCCTCTCTAAGGAATATCTTCTCCTAGCAACATACCCAAAGTATGTAAGACAAAGCTTCATCACCTTTGCTTCATCATTCTGGCTGCAACTTCTTCAAGATACCTGTTTGCTTTTTTTGCAGTATGTGGTTTCTTCAGCACTCTTCTCCAACACCACAGGTTAAAGGTATCAATTATTCTTCTGCCATCCTTATTCACTGTATAGCTCTCAGATGCATAACAAGTGACTGAACAGATCATTGCCTGAGTCAGGCTCACCTTAGTCTTCAAACTGTATTGTTTCTCAATACATTGGAGAGATCTCTGATTGCAGACTTTCCCCTCCTGATCTCCTGGCTGCTGATACCAAGTGTGTTGATTGTGGATCCAGACAAGATAACGTTATTAACAGTTTCAATCTTTTCTTTGTCAGATGTTTCCTATTGGCACTGACATTCAGATGCAATCTATATTGAAGACTGTGTTCTTTGATCTTCTCCAGCAAGTGCTTCAAGTTCTCCTCAATTTCAACAAGCAAGGTTGTGTCATCTGCATAATATAGGCTATTAATGAGTCTTCCTCTGATCTTGATGCCACATTCTTCTTCATAGAGTCCAGCTTCTTGAGTGATTTGCTCAGAATACACATGGAATATGTTTGGAAAGAGAATACAATCCCAACACACATATTTCTTGATTTTAAACCGTGCAGTGTTCCTTTGCTCTGTTCACACACCAGGCTTTTGGTCTCAGTACAAGTTTCATATGAACACAATTAAGTGTTCCTGACTATCTATTCTTCTCCGTGTTAGCCATAATTTGTTATGATCCACACAGTCAAATGCCTTTGCATAGACAATAAAGTGCAAATAGACCTTCTTCTGTTAGTCTGTACTTTCAGCCAGGATATATCTGACATCAGCAATGATTTCCCTGGTGCTACACCATCCAGTTTGAAGTTCTGGAAGTTCCCTGTTTATGTACTGTTCTGGCCATTTTTAAAAATGATCTTCAGCAATATTTTGCTTGCATGTGATATTAATGATTTTGTTTGATAATTTTCACATCCTGCTAAATCACTTTTTTTTTTAAAAAAAAAGGGAATAAATATGGATCTCTTCCAGTCAGTCAGTCAGTCAGGCAACTTTCCTCAAAATTTTCTGGTATAGACTGGTGAATACATCCAGGGCTGCAGCTGTCATTTGAAACATGTCAACTGATATTCCATTAATTCCTGAGGCCTTATCCCCCCACCCATGAGCTTCTTTACTATTGTCTTGATCATATGGTACTACCTGAAATATTTCCGTGTCAGCCAATTCTTTTTGGTGCTGTGATTCTGTGTATTCTTCCCCCTCCCCCAATCTTCTTTTGGTACTTCCTGAGTCACTCAAGATTTTGCCCATAATGTTGCTGTTTTTCTGGTGGGACCTGAGGACATGGTGCTGCTGAGGAAAAAAAAATAGAGACAGACAGAGAGAGACAAAGAGAGGCACAGGGTACTGAGGCAAAAAACCAAGGCCCTATCATTTCTTTCTCTCGGTATGTATAGAAAACACAAACATTCTATTATTATTAAGTTTCTCACTACACAGCAAGCAGTTATCCCTTTAGAAAACCCCTGTTTTCAGTATAGTTGGAGCTCCATAATAATTTTCCCTGAAAATCTTAACAAACCCAATAGAAACTTATCTGTATTTTCTGCAAATTCTCAAAGACAGTAGCTTCTCATTAGTATTTTCTACAAGCTCTCAAGGAATTTAGTTTCTCATTAATAAGCCTTCACAGCTGCTCTTCTGAGTCTTATGAGGTCTGATTAATGCACCCTATTTTTCCAGGAGTCACGTCTGCATGCTTGTCTAGTAAGCTATTTTCAGCTAAATTCTTACTTCGTGTTCCCATCAGTACTCTAAACTTCACGTGCAGTCAACCAAGGTGCAATGGCTTTCAGAAACTCTCACACTATAGCATCTCTATGTATTGTAACTTGAAGCTTGAATTTGTTTTTCATTTCTTTCAGCTTGCGAAATTCTGAGCAAGTTCTTCCCCTTTTATTCTCCAATTCCAATCTCTGCCCATTCTTTTGTAATACTTTGTCTTCTCGAACTTCCCTTTGAAGTCTTCTGTCCAGCTTTTTTACCTTCAGCATTTATTCCCCTTGTTTGATTTCTTGATGCTCCAGTACAATTTTCATAGTCTTTTCTGACATCCATTTTGTTTTTCCCTTTTCTTATGTCTTTTTAGTTACAATTTTCTCTCTCTATGGATGATATCCTTGATGTCATCCCACAACTAATCTGGTTGTTCAATTGGTTGATCATTGGTGTTCAATGCTCCAAACCATTTTTAAGGATCATACTTCAGTTCTTGTGGACTTGTTTTCATTTACTGCAACCTCAATTTGAACTTGCACATGAGTAATTGATGGTCTATTCTATAATCATCACTTGACCTGTTTTTGACTGCTGATATAGAGCTTCTCTAATGATTCCTTCCACAGATGTAGTCAGTCTGATTCCTATGTCATCTATCCATCAGATAAAATCCATGTGTAAAGTTGTCATTTGTGATTTTTAAAAAGGTATTTCTGATTAATAAATCATTGAACATACAAAACTTGATCATCCTAGTTCTGTTCCCATTTCTGTCACCAGGTCCATACTCTCCAACTACCATTCCCTCTTCATGGTTTTCAACTTAAGCATTGCAGTCACCAATTATTATTAATGCATCTTGATCACATGTTTGATCAACTTTGGACTGCAAAATTTAATAAAGATCTTCAGTTTCCTCCTCTTTGGCTTTAGTGGTTGGTGTTATATTTCAATAATAATTGTATTAATAAGTCTTCCTTGTATGTCTATGGGGAGCTCTGGTGGCCTAGTGGTAAGAAGCTGCACGGTAATTCCCAAAGGCATGTGGTTCAAATCTACCAGCTGCTCTGTAGGAGAAAAGATGGACAATCTCCTCGCAAGCAATTTACTGCCTCTGAAAACCCACTGGAGGGTCAGCTGTGAGTCTGTTTCTACTCTATGGCACATAACAACAACAACACCACAGCATTATAGAATAGAACTTGAAATTGCCTTTTTAACTATAAAAATATATCCTCCTCCTCCTTCTTCTTCTTCTTCCTTCCCCTCCTCCTCCTCTTCCTCCTCCTTTTCCTCCTCCTCCTCCTCTTCCTCCTCCTTCTCCTCCTCTTCCTTCCATCCCTGGCCATGTGATTGCCTGATTTAAAGTGGCCAAAGCCACTCATCTCACTAATGCCTAGAATATCAACGTTCATGCATTCCATTTCATTTTTCACAACTTTCCAGCGTTCACACGCAGTACATTCCATGTTCCAACTATTAAAGAATGTTTGTAGCTGTTTAGCCTCATTTTGATTGACTTCCAATCTGGGTTTTACCTGTATTATTATAGCTGTTTGTGTTCCTCTATTGCTTCTAGGATTTTCAGAGGCATGGTATTTCAGAAGTGATTGGCTAGTCTTCCTCCTTAGGGAACTGTACGCTGTCCTCTATGGGTGATACTTCTGGCATTTGACAGGTGGCATAACTTTTAGCATCACAACAACCTATAAGTTACCTCAATACAGCAAATTGACAGACAATTGCTTTACTAATAAGAACAATGATAAACAGGCAAGAATATAGATGCTTAATCTATAAAATAGTTAGCAATATGCAGATCTTGTACTTATAACAGCAAATATTATGTTGCTGGATCCAGTTGAGGTCTGCTCTGGCATGGCAGGATTGACAAGGCATATTTGAATGTGCCAGACTTTTCCTTTGTTCTAACTTTTAACTGTAGCTGGAGCTACAGAAACTGATCCACAGTAACTTGTTCATTTTTTTATTGAGAAACAGAGCTCAAACCCTATGTTGTTGGATGCCTGCTCACTTATATTCCCACTTAATTATCTTCCTTGTTAACAGAACCTTGATTTGTCCTAGTTTCAAGTCAGGAATACTTGATACCAAGAAAGGTATACCTAAATAATCTCTTCACTAGTCTAAGCATAGCATGATAATTCCATTTCTCTTGCCATATTTTTGTGTGGCTATGTGGCTTAGTTTGAACTGGTGAGATTAAAATAAGGCCACATTAAGATAAGGGGTTTTGGAAAAGGTTTTTCTTCCTGATGAAAGACGGAGAAGAAGTGTCTTCCTTACACCCACTTTCGGGAAGTGAAGTTTTCAGGTGATGGGGTGCTGCTTGGGAATTCTGACTCTTGTTCAAACCACAAGGAAAGCATAATTGACAGAATGGAAAGAGAGAAAACTGGAGTCTTGAGGACATCAATGAGCTGTTACATCACATCTAGAACTATCTACTTTTGAATTTTTTTATTATGTGAGAGGAGGAAAAATGTATTGTTTAAACGCATACTAGTTGCTCTTTAACATGTAGGAAAAAGCAGTCCAGTGATACAAGATAAAGTAAGTAGCATGGCTAGGGTCATTTGTATGGTTGGTGTCTGTGCTAGTTTTGAAATAAACATATAGAGTTTGGAGGTAAATAGACATGTTTTGGAATCACTGGTTTTATTATGCTCTTAGACTAGTTATTTCATCTCTGTGGGCCTCAATTTTATTCTCTGTAAACTGATGATAACATGAGGATAATCTCAAGGGATTGTTGTGTGGTTTAAATGAGACCATGGATGTGGTCAGCAATCAGAGCTTCCTCCCTGACTTCTTTTCTAGTGCAGTTATTTTTTAACTTCAAACATGCATTATTTACTTTTTTTAAAAAAAAAACTTTAATGAATGAAAAATTTTAAATTTTTTTTCACAAATTGTATTTGAAACATTGCAGTGTTTTGGTATTTTCTTTTGCATCAAGAAATTGTGTTTTCCTGATAAAATAGTAGTTTGAATAAAATATCAGTGTATCTGGAGCATTTCTTTTATTTCATTGTAAACATTTTTAATATGTTACAAAACACTTCTTCTCTGAAAGTCCCCAAAACAGTACATCGCTTAGTACATGGTTACTGGAAGAGTTACTGCTAGAGATCTAGGACTCTGTTGATTTGAAAAATAATAAAGACACTTCCTGCAATCTGATGCATCATCTTGAAAATCTTTAAGTGTTGCTTAGAAGTGATCCTTAAATCTCTGCTTTTGATGCTATATTCAGACACCTACAAGAAAAGCACTTGAAAATAAAGAGTGTCTCAGTTTTTCCTTCCTGTGGATATTGGAAAGAAAAGTGAGGCCTAAGTAACCGTAATTTATAAAGTGACCATATTATATATATAGCACAAATACTCCCAACCCTACATGTAAACAAATGTTGCTATATGCCAGGAATTGTGCTAACTTCTTTCTGGTAATTGTCTCATTTAATTGAACCAAATACCCAATGTGGTTTGTTGTTGTTGTTATGTGCCATCGAGTTGTTTGCGACTCATAGCGACCCTATGTTACAACAGCCCTAAACCCTGCTCTATCCTGTGCCAATCGCACTGCCTCTGACACACCCATCCCGATTACCCCAGGCACTGAATCAATCCACCTCATAGAGGGTCTTCCCCTCCTGCGCTGTCCCTCCACCCTACCAAGCATGACGTCCCTCTCCAAGGACCTGTCCCTCCTTACAACATGTCCAAAGTATGTCAGATGAAGCCCCAGATCCTTGCCTCCAAGGAGTAGCCTGGTTTAACCCTCTCCAGGATGAATCTGTTTTCTTGGCAGTCAATGGTACATTCAATACTCTTCTCCAGCACCACAGCTCAAAGGCATCAGTTCTCCTTCTATCCTCCTTGGTCATTGTCCAACTCTCTGATGCATAACAAGCGATTGCAAAGACCATGGCCTGTATCAGGTGCACCTTAGTCTCCAGAGAGACACCGTTGCTCTTGAGTACTTTGGGGAGGTCCCTAATAGCAGACTTTCCCATCGCAATACGTTTTTTGATTTCCTGACTGCTGGTGCCAAGAGTGTCGACCGTGGAGCCGAGCAAACTGAAGCTGTGAACAATCTCAGTCTCTTCGCCATCCATCCTGATGCTACCAATTGGTCCAGTGGTGAGAATCTTTGTCTTCTTGACATTGAGCCTCAGTCCATACTGAAGGCTCCAGTCCTTGACCCTCTGCAGCAAGTGCATGAGGTCCTCCTCAGTTTCAGCGAGCAGGGTTGTGTCATCTGCATAACACAGATTGTTAATAGATCTAATCCATTTGACGGATGAGTATACTGAATCTTGAGGAATTCAGTAATGTGTCCAAATCTACACAGCTAGGTAAAATGGGACATCTGTGATTCAAAGCCATTCTTTATTCAAGAATTCATGCGCATTTTGTTTTATAACACCAATTTCAATACCTTCAATGTTTGCCATCCTTTTATAGGTATATTGCCTTTCCTGTCAACCATCTTTATAAGTATCTGATTTTTTCATTAGACCTTCATACCACAGTCAAGAACTGTATATAAATAAAAACTGTTTCTAGAATTAAGTGCTTAGATATTCATAACCACAATAACTCTCCAGTAAATTTAAACTTGACATTCTTGATCTTTTGTATAATCAGGAATTTGAAGGGATCGAAAGGTGTAGCACTGATATATGAAGCACATAAAGAACAGTGTTTTTTAATGCATTGTAATTTTATTTATATAGCTTTAGATTTGAGGCCTAAGGAGGAGTAGAGGGTTAGAAGAAATAGGGAGAATTGGAATCTAGTCCTGGCTATGTTGCTAATTTTGTGTACAACTTTCAGAGCTCTGTATCCCTATCTGTACATGAAGGTTGCTGGTACAGAAGATCTCTACAGACATCATTCTTGAGAATGTCAACCCAATTTCTTTTCTCTTTCTCCCAAAGTTATTTCCGTGGGAGAAAAATTGGGAATTTTTTAGATAATCCCTTTGGTAGAAAATATTCTGTCTTGAGCCAAAAGTGCTTGGAGATTATACTCACTCAAACCTGTTTGTCATTAAATGGATTCTGACTCATACCAACACTATAAACTGAATTCATTGCTGTAAAGTAAAAAATGACTCATAGCTGACCCTCCAGGAGGTTTTCCCAAGACTGTAAATAAAAATTTAGATAATTTCTTCATGATCCGTGATGCTCCATTGTGTGAATGTACCACAGTTTATTTGCCCATCTCTCTCCCGCCATCAGAGAGGAGTGGCCTTTGAGTTACCAGTGCAACTCTCTACAAAATACAACACAAAACTCCCTGATTGTAACTGCAGGGAGACAATGGTTGACTACAACCCACAATGATACCAACCGCTCTATAGCATTTTTGTAATAAAGAAAGGTCTTGTAAAAACTCTTAATTGAGTGATTGACTATGTTTTACTGGTCCTTTTTCTACAATGCAGGTATGTCTTGTGGTTTGGTAAGAGACATCCATTTTTTTACAATGATGCTCAAGGAGAAGCAACAGAAACTTCATCCAGTTTTTATTATTCATAGCAATACTTGATACTTACAGACTATGGTATTTTCATCAAAGGATCTAAGAACACCTAATTAGCAAGTATTAGTCAGTTTTCAGATAGGAAGTCAGAGTCGCTGAGAAGGCAAAGGCAGGCATAGTGAATCTGCCTGGGATGGTAAACTTCTGGAAAGTACCTTTTCTAACCCTAGCCCAGTCAGTAGGAGTTTGAAGGTGACATGCTCTCTAGTCCAGAAGCCCAGCTTCATTTAGAAGTAAAAGAGAAATATCAGACTGTCAAGGAATCAGAGACAGACTTGAAAAATGTCTGCGGAATAGATGCAGCCCAGCCTTCTGCCCAGTGTGTATCCTTGTTCTAGATTAATATCCAGAGTAAGGGATCATGCGGTGTTTAGGAACTAGACACTATTGGCTCACAAAACAGCACATTTCATGATTGAAACTAGGTTATCCTCTAAGTTGAACATTTTCCTCTCCAGAACAGTCTTTCATATCTCTCATTCATTCTTGAGGGCCTGCTCTGTGACTGACATTCATCAATCAGCTAAGGGTTAAAGGTGAGGAAGACTTGGTCTGTATCCTGAAGGACCTCACAGTCCATGGAGGAAATAGATGCATTTGTCTGATAGGCCCTTTCATGGAGGTGTTAACATGGGAGCCCAGAAGTAAATGTGCTTACCTCTTTTCTTTTTAAAATTGATTTTCATACATTCACATATATTATATTTAAAAATATTAATTACAGTTGATCAATGTCTTTTGTTGCCATATGTGCTTATATTTTTGTAGAGAGATCAAAGAAGTCTTCGTGGACAGGCTAACCCTGGAACTGATTTTCAAAGGATGAATAAGAAGACACCAAATGAACAAGAATGTATCCTGGACTAGGCAGAAGCCTACCAGCACATCCAAAGACACAGAGATGAATAAGAGAATGGCTGAGAAGGGAACTCAAATAAGTAAGTATAACTGGGGAAAATAGTGCAAGAGAGTTTACAAGGACAAGCTGTAGAGCAAAGAGAGATCATATGATGAAGGGCTTTCATGACACAGCAAGAGTATGCTATTTACCCTATAAGCTTGTTGGTTTTAGCATTTCTAAGATTATAGACCACTGAAAATCTGATGAAAAGTTAGGAGTCCTCTTTCCAGAGAAATACATAAACACGTATGCACATGCACATTCACACACACACTCACAGAGAGAGAGAGAGGAGAGAAAACATTTTGACATCAATTCATTCTCCCAATAAGAAATTAGAAATGAGAACCAGGCACTGTCTTAGGTGGTAGAGATCGAGCAATGAACAAAGAAAACTTGGATTGTGTTTTCATGGAGCTTACACTCCAGTGAGGAAGAGAGAGAATTAGATTTTTATTTATTTTTTTAAAGAAAATGTATACTTTATTTGGTATTAACAAGTTTGAACATTTTTCTTCATTCATTCATTGTTACATATTTTCTTCCCAGTCCCCCCATCCCCTCAGTTCATTTTTTTCTTGGGGAAAAAAGGTCTTTCACTGTTATAGAGTCCACTCCTCCTGACCTATAGCTGACCACTTTACTATGCAACTCTTATTCTGGACCCTTGTCATGATATTAAATAAAAAGTCATATGTTCCTTTTATACAGTTCCCTCCCTCATCTGTTTCAATGTCGTGTACATTATTTATTCCCTCTTTTCTTAGTTTCCCCCCAACCCCCTCAGTCCTGTTCTAGAACAGTGACATTATACAGTATTTGTCTTTTTGTGACTGAGATATTTCACTCAGCATAATGTCCTCCATGGTCACACATTTTGTATAATATTTCAGAAGTTCTTTGTTTTTCAGTGCTGCATAATATTCCATTGTTTGAATACACCACAGCTGCTCTATCCACTCATTTGTGGATGGGCACTTGGGCTGTTTCCAACTCTTTATTATTGTGAACAAAGCAGCAATAAACATGGGTGTGTTTGGGTGGCAGTTATGGTCTCTTTAGGGTACATTCCCAGTAGTGGAATTGCTGGGTCAAATGATATCTCTATTTGCAACTTTTTGAGAACGTTCCATACTGCCTTCCATAATGGTAGCACAATTTTACACTCCCACCAACAGTGAATAAGGGTTCTAGTTCCTCCACAACCTTGCCAGCATTTGTTGTTTGCTGTTCTGTTGAATTTTGCTATTCTTACTGGGTAAGATGATATCTCATAGTTGTTTTGATTTACATCTCTCTTAGAGCTAGGGATTTTGAACAGGTTTTTTTTGTTTGTTTGTTTGTTTGCCATCTGAATGTCTTCCTTGGTGAAGTGTCTGTTCATATCCTGTGCCCATTTTGCAATTGGGTTGTTTATCTTGTTGTGGTAAATACTTAGATTTTTTAAAAAAATTATGTGCTATGTGACAGGATACTGTTTTAAAAACTTGGCATCTAAAATAAAGCAATGTCAGTGGAAATGGAGAGGAAGGGGATAGATTTGAAAATTTTAAGGAAACAGAAATTATGGCCTAGTGGCAAGAAGCTGTGCTGCAATCCCAAAGGCACATGGTTCGAATCCACCAGCTTCTCTGCAGTAGAAGGATGGGCAGTCTTCTCATGTGTGACTAACTGCCTCTGAAAACCTGCTGGAGGGTCAGCTATGGGTCAGTTTGACTCAACAAGAAACAACAACAACAACAGATAGAAATAAGAGGTGTCTATGGTGATTTCTGGGTTCTTTAGCACATAGATGAGATGTGCTGAAGCATAAAACTCTGGAGAAAATAGAGCATGGGGAGTATGGTAAATTCTATTATAGAGATAGTGTGAGTCCATTGGACTTCAAAGTACAGCTATATAGTTGCAGTTATCTGTAACGAATTCCTCCTCTTTACATCATCAATTACTCTTTTTATTAAATAGGAGAAATCAACATGCAAATGCAGTCTCATCATTCCTATCTTTAAAAGTTATCCTTTGTGCCTATAAAGCCTGCAAAGCCACTCTCTCTCCAGTAAAAATATTGCCAGGTTGTATACCCTTTCTCATTTCTCATTCACTCTTTTGTCTTCTCTGATTGGATTTTCGTTCCCACCACTCCATTGAAAACACATTTGTCAAACACATCATTGCTAAACTCAATGATAATTTTTCTATTATTATGTTATTCAGTTTCTAAAAACATTCAACTCAACTCCTTTCTTGAAGTACTTCCTTCTCTTGGTTTTAGTGGCACAGCATTTCCCCACCCAACTGGTTGCTTCTTCTCAATTTCTTGACTGGTTTCTCCCTTTCTATGGGATCAGGTGTGTCAGAGATGATGAAGTTGGCTCAGGATAGGGCAAGGGTCAGAGCTGTTGTTCATAAGATGTGTCATACTTGACTTAATGGCACCTAACAACAACATTCCAGTTCAAAATGTTTGAATGCTCTAGAGTTTGATCTTGAATTATCTGCCTATGTTCGGATATAATATTCTCATATGTTGTTATCTCTAAAGTTTTATCTCCTTGGGCAAGCGACTAAAGAAACTGTGGAGGAAAGGCACATGGAAGGAAGCTGGGACAGCACTGCCTGTGTGGCTACCACAGTTATTTGGGGAAAAAAACTGCTGTTTGGCTTGGCCATGAGGGAGCTCTTAACTGAGGCAAGAGAGATGTCCTGGACACCTCAATGGAAGCAAGAAGCCACTTCCAGAAGGGAAAATCAGGCTTCCTCCTTGGTCATTCAGGTACTTTTGCTGTCTGTCTTGAGCACGTGGAACCCCTTACCTCAGGCAACAGGGAGGTCCTGAGAACCACGGCAGAGGCAAGAAGCCACTCTGAGAAGAGAACAACAAGCTTCCTTCTTGGTCATTCAGCTACTTTGGGGACAAAAAAATCCCCTGCTGTCTGGTTTAACCACGCCAGACCCCTTAACTCAGGCAAGAGAAAAGTCCTGAGTATCTCTACCAAGGTTAAAAGCCATTTCCAGAAGGGAACAATAGGCTTCTTACTTGGTCATTCAGGTACTTTCAGGAAAAAAACTGTTATCTGGCTTGACCACACGGGACCCCTTAACTCAGGTAACAGGTAGGTTCTGGGTACCTCGACAGAGGTGAGAAGACACTTCCAGAAGGTAACAACAGGCATCCTGCTTGGCCATTCAGAAAATTTGGGGGCAAAACTGCTGTGTGAATTGACCACATGGGAACCCTTAACTGAGGCAACAGGGAAGTCCTGGGAACTTCAACAGAGGTGAGAGGCTACTCCCAGAAGGGAACAACAGGCTTCCTCCTTGGTAATTCAAGTAAGTTGTGGAAGAAACTGCAGTCTGTCTTAATCATGCAGGACCCCTTATCTCAGGAAACACAGAAATCTTGGACTCCTCGATGAAGGCAAGAAGCCCCATTCAGAAGGGAAAATCAGGCTTCCTCCTTGGTCATTCAGGTACTTTGGGGAATAAACTGCTGTCTGGCTTGACCACGTGGGACCCCTTACCTCAGGCAAAAGGGATGTCCTGGGAACCTCCATGGAGGTGAGAAGCCACTTCCAGAAAGGAACAACAGGCTTCCTCCTTGGTGACTCAGGTCTTTGGGGGAAAATCTGCTGCCTGGCTTGACCACGTGGGACCCTTTACCTCAGGCAACAGGGAGGTCCTGGGCACCATGACAGGTGAGAAGCTACTTCCAGAAGGGAACAACAGGCTTCCCCCTTGGCCATTTAGGTATTTTGGAGGGAAAAACTTGCTGTCTGGATTGACCACATGGGACCCCTCATCTCATGCAACAGGGAGGTACTGGGCAACTCGAAGAAGGTTAGAAGCCCCTTGCAGAAGGGAACAACAGAGTTCCTCTTTGATCATTCAGATTTGGGGGGGAAATGCCGTCTGGTGGGACCCCTTAACTCAGGCAACAGAGAGATCCTGGACAGCTAGACAGAGGTGAGAAACCACGTTCAGAAGGGAACATTAGGCTTCCTCCTTGGTCATTCAGGTACTTTTGGGAAAAACTTACTGTCTGGCTTGAGCACATGGATATCTTTTCTCTGGCAACAAGAACGTCCTGGGCACCTCGATGGAGGTAAGAAACCACATCCAGAAGGAAAAACCAGGCTTCCTTTTTGGTCATTCATGTACTTTGAGGGAAAAAAAACCCTGCTGTCTGGCTTGACCACATGGGACCTCTTAACACAGGAAACATGGAGGTCCTGGGCACCTGGACAGAGTTGAGAAGCCACTTCCAGAGGGAACAATAGGCTTCCTCCTTGGTCATTCAGGTACTTTGGGGGAAAACTGCTGTCTGGATTGACAACGTTGGACCCCTCAACTCAGGCAACAAGGAGGTCCTGGGCACCTTGAAGAATGTTAGCCATTTGCAGAACGGAACAACAGGCTTCTTTCTTGCCCATTCAGGTACATTGGGGGGGGGGAAACTTCTGTCAGGATTGACCACACAGAAGCCCTTAACTCAGGCAATTGGGAGGTCCTGGGCATCTTGACGGAGGTGAGAAGCCATTTCCGGAAAGGAACAACAGGCTTCCTCCTTGGTCATTCAGACACTTTTTGGAAAAAATTACTGTGTGGTTTGACCAAGTGGGACATCTTAACACAGGCAACAAGGAGGTCCTGGACACCTCAACAGAGGTGAGAAGCCACTTCCTGAAGGGAACAAGAGGCTTCCTCCTTGGTCAGCCAAGTACTTTCTAGAAAAAAAACCCTGCTGTCTGACTTGACCACAAAAGACCCCTTAACTTGGGCAACAGGGAGGTCCTGGCCACCTAGACAGAGGTGAGAAGCCACTTCCAGAAAAGAACAACAGGCTTTTTCCTTACCAATTCAGGTACAGTTTTTTGGGGGGGCTGCTATGTGCCTTGACCATGCATGAGATTTTAACCTGGCAACAGAGAGGTCCTTGGTACTTTGATGGAGGTGAGAAGCCACTTCCAGAAGGAAAAAACACACTTCCACTTTGGTCATTCAGGTACTTTGGGGGGGGGGTAACTCCTTGCTGTTTGGCTTGACCACACAGGACCCCTTAGCTCAGGCAACAGAGTGGTCTTGGGCACCTCGACAGAAGTGAGAAACCACTTTTAGAAGGGAACAACAGGCTTCCTCCCTGCTCATTCAGGTACTATGTAGAAAAAACTGCTGTCTGGATTATCACACGGAACCTCTTAAGTTGGACAACAGGGAGATTCTGGGTGCCTCGATGGAGGCGAGAAGCCCCTTCCAGAAGAGAAAAGCAGGCTTCCTTCTTGGTCATTCAGGTACTGGAGGGAAACTGTTATCTGGCATAAGAATGCAGGACTTCTTAACTCAGACAATAGTGAGGTCCTGAGCACCTCGATGGAAGTGAGAAGCCACTTCCAGAAGGGAACAACAGGCTTCCTCCTTGGTCATTCAGGTACTTTGGGGGAAAACTCCTATCTAACTTGACCACATGAGACCCCTTAACTCAGGAAATTGGGAGGTCCTTGGCACCTGGACAGAGTTGAGAAGCCACTTCCAGAGGGAACAACAGGCTTCCTCCTTGGTCATTCAGGTACTCTGGGGGGAAAAACCCTGCTGTCTGGCTTGACCACATGGGACCCCTTAACTCAGGCAACAAAGAGGTTCTGGGCATCTCATTGGAGGTGAGAATGCACTTCCAGAAGGGAACAAAAGGCTTCTTCCTTGGCCATTCAGGTACTTTGGGTTAAAGTCTATTGTCTGGATTGACCACGTGGGACCCCTTAACTCGGGCAACAGGAAGGTCCTGGGCACTTTGACGGAGGTGTGAAGCCATTTCAAGAAGGGAACAACAGGCTTCCTCCTTGGTCATTCAGGTACTGTGGCGGGGGGGTGGGGGGACCTGCTCTCTGGCTTGACCACACGGGAGCCCTTAACTCAGGAAAAACAGAGGTCCTGTTGTTCTATTGACCATTTAAGCATTCTTGTCCTTTGTGATGGTTTTTGCCTTGAAAACTATTTTAGTAGAAATTAATATTGTTTCTCTTGCTTTTTTCTCGTTGTCACCTGCTTGGTATATTTTTCCCCCCAACCTTTTATTTTTAGTCTGTCTTTATCTTCATTTTTACAGGTGTGTCTTTTATAGACAGCATATTGATGGATTTTGGTTTTTTAATCCAATCTGATACTCTTTTTTGTCTTCAGTACTGCATTTAAACCATTTACATTCACTGTGATTATTGAGAGGCAGGGTTACGTTGCTATCATTTTGTTGAGGTCTTTTTGGTGTTGTTGCTAGTTATTTTGGTCTGTCCTGCTTTCTGCAGCACCTCTGTAAGGAGGACATCTCTCAGTGTTTCCTGCAATGCTGGTCTTGTTTTTATGAACTCCCTTAGGTTCTGTTTTTCCTGGGAGTATCTTGATCTCTCCTTCATATATGTTGGACAGTTTTTCTGGGTATAATATTCTTGGTTGACAGCTGTGTTCTTTGAGTGTTTGATATATGTCGTTCCATTGTGTTTTTGTTCACATGGTTTCTTCTGAGAAATCAGCATTTAATCTTTTTGCTCTCCTTATAGTTTACTCTTTGTTTCTCCTTTGCTGCTTTCAGAATTCCCTCCTTATTGTTGTTTCTGGCAAATTTGACCATGATATGTCTTGGTGTTTTCCTTTTGGGGACTATTCTATATGGTGTTCGCTCAACTTCTTTATGCCTGGAAAATTTTCTTCTAATAATCCTTCCACAAATTTTTCTGTGTCATCTGCTTCTTCCTGTTGTTGGATTCCAATTATGTGTATGTTATTTCTCTTGATAATGTTCCACATTATTCTTAGGTTTTATTCTTTTACCTTCCTTTTTGATTCTGCTTTTTGTTCTAGCAGATCAGTGGTGACAATTAATTCTGTCTTCTATTTCACTGGTTCTGTGTTCCATCCCTTCAACTCTGTTCATGTGACCTTCCATCATGTTGACAGCTTCTGAAACATTGGTCCTCATACTTTGGATTGTGGTTTCTTGTTTTTCCAAAGTCTGTAATGCCTCATTTGTTTTATCTGCATTGTTTTGGATTGTTTTTTAAAGCTCCTCCTGGTTTTTGCTTATGGTGTCCTGCAATTCATCAAATTTATCTTTCAGCCCTTGAAAATATTTAGTCATTACTTTAAAAAACTCTTTTTCACGAAGTTTCATCAGACTTTCTGGCTTCAGTAAATCCATTGATACTGTGTCACTTTTTTTTTGGGGGGGTGACATCTTACTTTGGGCTTGTGTAGGGGGTGAGGTAGCCTGTTTCCTATATGACATTGCTGTGGTAGAGTGTTTCGTGCCTAAGATGATAGCAGGTTCTTGATCTGAAGTCACTACTCCAGAGGGGGTGGGGCAGCTACCCTGCCTGGGTTTTTCTCAGTTCGATAGAGAAAAGACCTGTGGAAGCAGCCTCCTCTGTCAAACAACCACCACATCTTGGGTAGCCCAAGGTGCTGTGGACTAAAGGTAGTTGATGGACTGGATGTGAGGAGATGCAAGGTGGAGAGCAGAAACCTCATTGGAAAACCAGGAAGCTTTGGTTTTCCCTTCAAGAATGATCTCCAGCTGTTCCAGCATTGCTCCTGGTGCTAGTTGGAGCTGCGTTCTGGGTGCAGACTGGTGGCGTTGGGACAGGAGTTCTGGGCACAGGCCAGTGAAGACGGGACTGGAGTTCTGGGCTCACACTCACTTAGATTCCAGCTTTCTTGCTTTGTGTCAGCAAGCAGCTCCCCAGTGCATGCATGGCATCAGTAAGCAATTTCCCCAGCATGTGCTGACAGTTGCTTTTGACTTCTCTCACTCAAACTCCAGTTGTCTGCCTTGCTGCTGTGTCTTGTTGCCCTTCTGTCAGGGCTGCCCTTCCATTAGCATGAATTATTTTTTTTAATGTGCTTTTGGATTTTATTGGCTAGGATTTTGTTAGGAATTTTTGTGTCTATGTTCATGAGAGGTATTGGTCTCTAGTTTTCTTTTTTGGTAATATCTTCGTCTGGTTTTGGTATTAGGGTTATGCTTGCTTCATGAAATGTCTCTAGGAGTGTTCCTTTTTTTTCCTGAATTTTGAAGTAACAAGTAGAATTGGTGATAAATCTTCTCTGAATGTTTGGTAGAATTCAGCTGTGAAGCCATCAGGTGTAGGACATTTTTTGTGGGGGAATCTTTTCATGACCCTTTCAATTTCTTCTTTTTTGAAGAGTCTGTTCAAGTGTTCTACATCTTAACATGTCAATCTGGGAAGGGCATAAGTTTCAAGGAATTTGTCCATTTCCTCTAAATTTTGAAAGTATAGCTTTTTATAATATTCTGATATTACAGATTTAATTTCTTCTGGTTCTTTTTTGATGTCACCATCATTCCTTAATCAAGTTATTTGTTTCTTATCCTTTTTTCTTTCATTATGTTTACCAGTGGTTTGTCAATTTTATTGATTCCTTTGAAAAACCAGCTTCTGGTCTTATTGATGGTTTCAGTTGTTTTTCTGTTTTCTTTCTCTCTAATCTCTCTTATCCTTATAATTTCCTTTCTTCTAGAGGCTGTTGAGTTAGGTTTTTGTTCTTTTCCTATTTGATGAAGATGTTGAGTTAGATATTTTATTTTGCTTCTTTCTTCATTTTTTTATGTTTGACTAGTGGTATGAACTGGCACCTGGGGACTGCCTTAGCTGCCTCCCAGAGGTTCTGGTACTTTGTGTTTTCATTATCATTTGTTTCAAGGAACTTTTTTTATTTCATTGTTTATGTCTTCTATAAACCAATCGTGTTTGAGCAAGGTGTTATTTAGCTTCCACACCGATGGGCTTGTAAGCTTTATCCTTTTGTGGTTAATTTATAGTTTTATTGTGGTCTGAGAAGATACTTTGTATTATTTCAATGTTTTTTTAATTTGTTGAGGCTTGCTTCATGCCCTAATATGTGATTAATTCTGGAGAATGTACCATGTGCAATTGAGAAGAAAGTAAAGTGAGTTTTAGTTAGGTTCAGTGCTCAGAATACATCCACAAGGCTCAATTGGCTAACTGTGTAGTTTAACTCTTTTGCATATTTGCGAAATTTCTTTTGAGTTGACTTATCTTTTGGTGAGAGTGGTCTGTTAAAGTGTCCTACCACTATTGTGTATTTCTTATGCTATTTCTATTGTTCTATTTCTTTCTTCAGTTCTGTTAACTGTTGTTTTATGTATTTAGCAGATCTATAATTTGGTGCATAGATATTGACCAACATTATATTCTCTTGATCTCCATGCCTTTAAACACTTTATAGTGCCTTTCCTTATCTTTTATGGAGATTTTCATTCTGAAGTCTATTTTATCAGTATTGCCAACCCTGCTTTATTGTGGATGCCATTTACTTGGGATTTTTTTTACTACATTTTGATTATGCATGTATCTTTCTCTTCATTTATTAGCTGTATCTCTTGTAGACAACATATTGATGTGTTTTGCTTTTTTTATCCAATTTACTACTCATTTTCTTTTAATTGGTGCATTAAGTCCGTTCACATTGTGATTCTTGACAGGCCAGTGTTTATTGCTGCCATTTTGCTGTTTCTTTTTTTGTTGTTTCTTGTTACTATGGTCCATCCACTTTCCTTTGCTGTCTCTGTGTATAGGACTTCCCTTAAAAGTTCTTGTAGGTTTGGTCTTGTTTTCACAAATTCCTTAAATTTTCTTTTCTGCAAAGGATACAATTTCTCATTCATATTTGATGGAGAGCTTTGCTGGGTACAGGATCCTGGGTTGGCAATTGTTTTCTTTCAGCTTTCTGCATATGCCATCCCATTGTGTTCTTGCTCACATGGTTTCTGCTGAAAAATCAGGACTTAATCTGATGGCTTTTGCTTTGTAGGTGACTCTTTGATTTTCTTATGCTGCTGTCAGTATTAGTATTCTATCCTTTTATTTTGGAGAATTTGACTTGATATTTTTCTTTTGGGATCTAGTCTATTTGGTGTTTGCTGAGCTTACTGAATGTGGATTTCCTTATTCTTCATTAATACCTGGGAAGTTTTCTTTTAATACCTCTTCTACAATTTTCTCAGTGATTTCCCTATTCCTCACTTGTTCTGGAATTCCAATCATACATATGTTATTTCTTTTGAATCACCCCACATAATTATAATATTTCCTTCATGTCTCATCTCTGCTTTTTTCTCCTCATATGTTTCCATTGAGGTTCTTTTCTTCCCACTCACTGACTCTCTGTTCCATTTCTTCTGTTCTATTTTTTATTCCCTTCCAAAGTGTTGGACACTTCTGACATTTCAGTCCTAACATTCTGGATTGCATTTTTATACCTTTCTGTTATTTCTAATACTGTGTTGGCAGTACCCTATCTTGTGATGATTTTTTAAAATTTTTGTATCTCTTCACCTATAATTTCAATTCTTTCTTCCATTTTTTGCATTTCCCCCCATATTTGTTCAAGTTCCTCCTCATCAGTATATTTCTTCTGGCCCTGTGTCCCTGGAGCATTTCCTTTCTTGTTGATTTCCATTGCTTCTTCCATCATTTGTACCTTCTTCTGTAGCTATTCAAATAACTCTTAATCAATATATTTTTTTCTGGTTCTCTACCTCTAGGTTATTTACTTTATCTGTGGCTTCCATTGTTTCTTCCATTCTTTGTACTTTTATTCGT
Organism: Elephantulus edwardii; assembly: GCF_000299155.1. NCBI lineage: Eukaryota > Metazoa > Chordata > Mammalia > Macroscelidea > Macroscelididae > Elephantulus > Elephantulus edwardii. Next base: position 19,385,175 of record NW_006399766.1, on the reverse strand, counting down.
AGCTATTCAAATGTCTCCATGTCAACATATATCACCTGTCTTCTTGACTCTGGGATATTCAAGAAGTCTCTGATTTTTTAAAGAAGGCTTAATTTGTTTTTTTCATGGTGTTTGAAGCTGCCTGTTGCTTTCTTGACATTATGTGAAGTTTTTCTTGGTGTTAAGTTGTTTCTATTGTGTCCATGGAAGTTGTTGTTGGTTCTTGCCTTTATAATGTTACTAGTTACTTTCCATGTTAAAACATGGTGAAGTACTTACTCCTGATCTCCTGACTGCTGGTACCAAGGATATTGATTGTGGATCCAAATAAGATTAAATAATTTACACTTTCAATTCTTTCTCCACCTGTCATGCTGTTGCCTATTGGCCCACTGGTTAGAACATTTGTTTTCTTGATATTGTTATATAATTCATATTGAAGGCTGTAATACTTGATCTTCTCAATGCTGTCAGTTTGAGGGCTAAGGTGCACCTGATTAATAGTTTTTCTGATCACTTGCTATGCATCTGAGAGCTGGACAATGAATAAGGATGACAGAAAAATTGATACCTTTAAACTTTGGTGTTGAAGAAGAGTGCAGAATATCCCGTGAACTGCCAAAAGAACAAATAGTTATGTCTTGAGAAAGTGTACCCAGGTGCTCCTTGGAAGCAAGGATGATAGAGGTTTATCTTACATACTTTGAGGCTATTGCTAGTAGAGGCTACTCCTTGGAGAAGGATATCATGCTTGGGAAGGTAGAGGGTTGGTGAACGAGAGGTAAACCCTCAACCAGGTAGATTGACATAGTGACTACTACAATGGGCTCTAGTATGTCAGAGATTATAAAGATGACACAGGGTAGGACAGGCTACAGATCTATTGTTCCTAGAGTTGCTTTGAGTGATACTTGACTGAATGACAACTGACAACAACAACAACAAATTAGCTGATCCTTCAATAGGTTTCAGAGGCAGTAAATCACATGAAAGTAAATTATTAATCTTTCCCTTTCAGAGCTGCTGGTGGATACAAACTGCCTTCCTTTGGGTTGGCAGCACAATTATTTACCACTAGGCTACAGCAGTAAAAAAACCCAGATAATTTTTGGTAAAGATACAAAGTTAAAGCTCAATGAAAAGGTTAACATTGGAATATTATGAAAAACTATACTCAAACAAATATGAAAACCTAGAGGTAATGGACAAATACTTAGATATGCACAACCTACCTAAACTGACAGAAACTGAAATTGAACATTTGAACAGACCCATTACAAAAGGAGAAATTGAAAAAGTAATAAAACAACTTCCAACCAAAAAAAGCTCTGGGCCAGGTGGTTTGTTTTTTTATTTTTTTTAATTTAATTT
>NW_006399766.1:19381164-19382976 GCF_000299155.1 Elephantulus edwardii | reverse complement strand
GATTTTGAACATTTCTTCATGTGCTTGCTGGCCATCTGAATATCTTCTTTGGTGAAGTGTCTGTTCATATCCTGTGCCCATTTTTCAATTGGATTATTTACCTTTATCTTGTTGTGGTACTCAAGTATTTTCTAAATTCTAGATATAAGTCCCTTATCTGACATGTCATTCCCAAATACTTTTCCCAGTCTGTGGCTTCCCTTTTTACCATGTTGGAGAAGTTTTTGGATGTGCATAGAGATTTGATTTTTAGGAGGTCCCATTCATCTATTTTATCTTCTCCTGGTTATAGATTTTTCTGGATACTTGGAAGACTGTTTATGTTGTGGATTAGGATCACTAGAGTTCTTCCAAGCTTTTCTTTGATGAAGTTTATAGTCCTTGGTTTTAGTCCTAGATCCATGATCCACCTTGAGTTGGTTTTTGTATATGGAGTGAGGTTTGGATCTTGCTTGAGTCTTCTGAAGATATTTTTCCAATTTTGCCAACACCATATGTTAAAAAGACTGTCATTTCCCCACTTCACTGATTTCACCTCCTTGCCAAAAATCAGTTGACCATAGGTAGATGGGCTGATTTCTGGGTTCTCAATTCTATTCCATTGATCTATGTCTGTCATTGTACCAGTACCATGCTGTCTTAACCACCACGGCAGTGTAGTAGGATTTGAAATCAGGGAGTGAGATGCCTCCTACCTTATTTCTCTTTTTAACGAGTGCTTTGCTTATTTGGGGCCTCTTTCCATTCCAAATGAAACTGGAAATTGTCTTTTCCATTTCGTTGAAGAAAGGGAGTGGTATTTGTATTGGGATTGCTTTGAATGTGTAAATTGCCTTTGGTAGTATTGACATTTTCACAACATTGAGTCTTCCTATCTATGAGCAAGGGATATTCTTCCACTTCTCCAGGTTTCTTTTTGTTTCTTGTAGTAATGTTTTGTCATTTTCTTTGACTAGATCCTTTGTGTTTCTGGTTAGATTTATTCCCAAGTATTTACTCTTGTGATTCTCTATTGTGAAGGGTATTGTTTTTCTTAGTTCAGGCTCTGTATTTTATTTGTCACTGTAGAGAAATCCAACTGATTTTTGTATGTTGATCTTGTATCCTGCTACTTAGCTGAATTGGTCAACTATGTCCAATAGTTTTCTTGCTGAGTCTTTAGGGTTTTCTATGTATACTATCATATCATCTGCATGGAGAGATAATTTTACCTTCTTTTTGCCAATTTGGATACTTCTTATTTCCTTCTCTTGTCTTATTGCTACCGCTAAGACTTCCAATACAATATTGAATAAGAGAGGTGAGGGTGGGCATCCTTGCCTAATTCCTGTTATTAAAGGGAATGCCTTTAACCTCTCTGTTGAGAACAATGTTGGCTCTCAGGTTTTCACTTCTTACTATGTTGAAGAAATTCCCCTCTAATTCTATTTTGTTGAGTGTTTTAATCTGGAAAGGGTGTTGGATTTTATCAAAGGGCCAGATGGTTTTACAAGTGAATTTTATCAAGGATTCAGAGAAGAATTCTACATAAACTATTTCAGGAAATAGAAAAAGATTGCATTCTCCCAGACTCATTTTATGAAGCAAACATATCCTTAATATCAAAGCCAGGTAAAGACACCACCAAAATAGAAAACTAGAGGCCAATATATCTTTTTTTCTTTTTTGATTTATTATTAATTTCAATGAAATTGTACAGAGACTTTGGATTTCCATTCATTCATTGTTGCACTTTTCTCCCCTCCCAACCCTCCCCCCTAGTATACTACCCTCTTGGAAAAGTAAAAGAAAAAGTCTTTCATTGTTTTACAA
>NW_006399766.1:19360635-19380287 GCF_000299155.1 Elephantulus edwardii | reverse complement strand
CATTTCTTCATGTGCTTGTTAGCCACCTGAATGTCTTCTTTTGTGAAGTGTCTGTTCATATCCTGTACCCACTTTTCAATTGGATTATTTACCTTTATCTTTTGTGGTGAGGCCAATATATCTTATGAACATAGATGCAAAAATTCTGAATAAAATCCTGGCCAATAGAATCCAATGATACATAAAAAAAAAAAATTCATCATGACCAAGTGGGTTTCCTAACAGGTATGCAAAGATGTTTCAAGATAAGAAAAACAATGTAATTCATCACATTAACAAAGCAAAGAAAAAGAACCACATGATCCTATCAATTGATGGAAAAAAGGCAGTCAATTCCTGATTAAATTAAATCAATTCCTGATTAAATTCCTTTCCTGATTAAAACACTCAAGAAAATAGGATTAAAGGTGTATTTCTTCAATATAGTAAAAAGTATACACATAAATCTGAGAGCCAACATTGTTCTCAATGGAGAGAGATTAAAGGCATTCCCTTTGAAAACAGGAACTAAGCAAGGATGCCCACTATCACTTCTCCTATTCAATAATAAGTCTTAGTGATAGCAATAAGACAATACAAGGAAATAAGAGGTATTCAAATTGGCAAAGAGGAGGTAAAATTATCTCTGTATGCAGAGACTCAGGAAGAAAACTACTGGACATAGTTGACCAGTTCAGCAAAGTGGCAGGATACAAGATCAACATACAAAAATCAATTGGATTTCTCTACAGTGACAAAGAGAAAAGAGAACTCAAACTTAGAAAAACAATACCCTTTACAATTGCTAATTACAAGATAAAATACCTGGGAGTAAATCTAACTAGAAGCACAAAGCATCTATTCAAAGAAAATTAAACATTACTACAAGAAACAAAAAGAGACCTGGAGAAGTGGAAGAATATCCCTTGCTCATGGATAGGAAGACTATATGTTGTAAAAATGGCAATATTACCAAAGGCAATTTACACATTCAAAGCAATCCCAATACAAATACCAATTCCATTCTTCAATGAGATGGAAAAGGCAATTTCAAATGGAAAGAGGCCCCGAATAAGCAAAGTACTCCTCAAAAAGAGAAATAAAATAGGAAGCATCTCACTCCCTGATTTCAAATCCTACTACACTGTCGTGGTGGTCAAGACAGCATGGTACTGGTATAATGACAGACACAGATCAATGGAATAGAATAGAAAATCCAGAAATCAGCCCATCTACCTATGGTTAATTGATTTTTGACAAAGAGATGAAATCAGTTAAGAGGGGAAGTGACAATCTTTTTGACAAATGGTGCTGGCAAAATTGGAAAACTGCCTGTAGAAAACTCAAGCAAGACCCACACATCACTCCATATACAAAAACCAACTCAAGGTGGATCATGGACCTAGGACAAAAACCAAGGACTATACATTTCATTGAAGAAAAGCTTGGAAGAACTCTAGTAGTCCTAATCCACAGCATAGTCTTCCAAGCGTCCTGAAAAATCTACAACCAGGAGAGGATAAAATAGATGAATGGGACCTTCTAAGAATCAAATCCCTTTGCACATCTAAAAACTTCCCCAGCATAGGAAAAAGGAAAGCCACACATTGGAAAAAATATTTGGTAATGACATGCCAGATAAGGGACTTGAATCTAGAATTAATAAAATACTTGAGCACCACAACAAGATAAAGATAAATAACCCAATTGAAAAATGGACACAGGATATGAACAGACACTTCACAAAAGAAGACACTCAGATGGCCACCAAAAACATGAAGAAATGTTCAAAATCCCTAGCTCTTAGAAAGATGCAAATCAAAACAGTTGTTTGAGATATCATCATCTCACCCGGGTAAGAATAGCAAAATTTAACAGGGCAGCAAGCAACAAATGCTGGTGAGGTTTCAGAGAAACTGGAACCACTTTGGTGGCAGAGTAAAATGGTGCAACCACTATGGAAGGCTATTTGGCGCTTTCTCAGAAAGTTGCAAATAGAAATACCATTTGACCCACCAATTCCTCTACTGGAAATATACCCTAAAGAAACCATAACTGCCACCCAGGCAGATATATGCACACCTATTTATTGTGGCTTTGTTCATAATAGTAAAGAGTTGGAAACAACCTAAGTACCCATCAACAACCGAATGGATAAAGAAGCTCTGGTATATTCACACAATGGAATACTACGCAGCATTGAAAAACAAGGAACTCGTGCAATATTATTCAAAACAGGTGACCCTGGAGGACATTATGTTGAGTGAAATATCTCAGTCACAAAAAGACAAATAATGCATAGTGTCATTTTTGTAATGCAAGACTGACATCAGGGTGAGACTGAGAAAAATTGGATAAATTATGTATACTGCATTGAAACAGATGAGGGAGAAAACAGTTTAATAGTGATATATGATTGGGTATTATTGTTATGACAAGAGTCCAGAATGAAGGTTGCTTAGTGGAGTGTACTCGGGGCTGGGGGGGGGTGCGCATTGTTTATCAATGAATGAATTTTACTTTTCAAAGAGAAGAGCAGACTAGGAGGGAGGGGTGGGGCAGGGAGAAAAATGCAGCAATGAATGAGTGGAAATCCAAAATCTCTGTAAATGTTCATTAAAATTAATAAAAACCCCACAAAGTTAAAGCTCAATAATATCATATCATAGGAGCCTTGGTGGTATGGTGCTCAAGAACTTGGCTTCTGACCAAAATGTTGGTAGTTTGAACCTACAGTTTGTACAAGGGAGAAAGATATTACAATCTAGATGCATAAATATCACAGCCTTGGAAATGGTATGCAGCTGTCCTAGTTTGCTCTATAGGGTTACTGAGAGTTGGAATTAACGTACGGCATTAATTTAATGTCATATCTCCATGTTCCTGCATTATGCAAATGGTCAAGCATTTAGTTGCTAACTAAACAGTTGATAGTTTTAGCCCAGACAGAGGTAGCTAGGGCAAAAGGCCTAGTGAGTTACTTCTGAAAGATGACAGCTGTTGAAAACCTTATGAGGTCTTAAAAGCTTGAAAGTGACCAAGTCTCTACTTATCAACAATTGGTCTCTATTTGTGAACTGGAAGAATAAAAGGTCACTAAAATCTCAGAGAAGAAACAAGTCTACAAGGCTGATAGCTTACAATGAGTCATGATTTCATGTACTCTGAGAACAGAAGAACTAGATGGTGCCCACCTACCTCCACTGACCATCAGACTGAAGTTCTAATAGATGATCCATGTTAAAATGAAAGAAAAAAAATGCAGAACAAAACTAAAATTCTTTCTTTAAAAGGGCCCGCTAATGTTATTCTAATAAACTGTGAGTCCAAAAGGTCAGTGTTTAACCTAAAGCAAAGATGAGAATAATAAAGGCAGAGAAAATAGAATCAGAACACTAAAATTAAAGAGAATGTTGACACAATCTGAAAAATGTAATTAATACCACTATCAGTGAGTATGAAAACTTGTCACATAGGAACCTTACTTGCTGTATAAACTTTCACCAAAAACACAATGATATTGTTATGTACCATTGAATCAGAAGTGAGTCATTGCTGACTCTCTAGCCAGTTTTCAGAAGCAGTAAATTGCACAGGAGGAGATTGTCCATCTTTCTTCTGAAGAGCAGCTGGTGATTCAAACCACATGCCTTTAGGTTGGCAGCACAGCATCTTACCATTAGGCCACCAGAGCTCCCTAATAGTACAGTAGTACATTTTAAAATAATTTCCCACACAGCACAAGCACATTCCAAAAAATAGCCCATTGGAGCAGCTCTACTCTGATGCATAGGGTGACCATGACTTAGAATCAACTTGGCACCTACTTATTTGGTTTATCTTAGGTCATAGATAAACAATGAGCACTCTCACATTATAGTCTCATCACTCACAACTGAGGCCATATGTTTACCAACATAATATCCTTTTTCAAGTGCCTTCTTGGCACAGTGTTGTGTTTGCATGCAATTTAAATGTCACGTTAAACAATATTTTGTTAAGAATAGCCAAGAAATACATCCCTGGGTGAATGGAGGATCAGGGGACATCTGTTCAAGGGTAGGGTGCAGATGAGGGTGCGGCACAGGTGAGGGTGGTGGTGAATGAGCACTCTAGGTAAAAGATTCTGTGCATCTAATACAGATTTGAGTTTGACTCCATCCACCCCCTTGTTTCTGAGGATTACTGATCAAATTCCATTCAGTTCCCCCCCTTTAAAAAGCATTGCCTTTCATTGCCAGTGATTTTGAGCATTTCTTTATGTGTCTGTTGACCATTTCAATGTTTTCCTCAAAATCTTTCCACGTCTTTTGCCCATTTTGTAATTGGATTATAAATCTTTTTCTTCTGGAGGCCCAGGAGTATTCTGTAAACTTTTGTTATGAGACTCTTGTCTGTGATGATATTGCCAGATGTTTTTTCTCAGTTGATAGGTGATTAATTTTATAAAACATAATGAATGGGAATGATTGTATGAAATGCAATATGAATGAAGGATAGTGTGAAACACAATGTATACTAACTTTGTAAGCAAACCAATATAAAATAAAATTAAAAAAAAAACATTGCCTGGCAAAGATACTGGTCTTGTTGTTATGTGCCATTGAGTCAACTACAACTCATAGTGACCCCATGAACAATAGCTCTGAACTTGCCCTATCTTGAGCCAATCTCATTGCCTCTGATACATCTGACCCCATTGCCACAGTCACTGAGTCAACCCACCTCATCAAGGGTCTTCCTCTCCTGCACTGTCCCTCCATCCTTCCAAGTATGATGTCCTTCTCCAAGGACTGGTTCCTCCTGGCTGCATGCCCAAAGTATGTGCGACAGAGCTTCAAAATCTTTGTGTCCAAGGAGCAGCCTGGTTTCACCCTCTCCTAGACAGATCTGTTTGTTCTCTTGACAGTCTGGTATGCTCAGGACTCTTCTCCAGTACCACAACTCAAAGATGTCGATTCTTCTTTTGTCATCTTTAGTCATTCACCAGCCCTCTTATGCATAGCAAGACCATGGTTTGGGTCCAGAACAGCTTAATGTGTGGTCCAGAGCATCTTCAAATATCCCTTTTCAGAGAAGCCTTTTCTGATGGGAAAGCGCCATAAGTTAGGATCCTGTGGAATCTCATTGTTTCTTGTTCTCTTTTTTCAGACAAAACACTTAATGATGGACAATACATTGTGCAATGATTAGTATTGTGACAGAGACCATGTTATTGTCATTAATTGTCATCTAGTCAGCTCTGACCGATGGCAATGTTATTTTACAATGGAATGAAGATTACCCAGTCCTGTATGCCATCTTTTTAATTGTTGGGAAGATTGAGTCCATTGTTGTAGATAATGTGTCAGTTAATCTTATTTAACTTTTCCCCTAGATTTGGTTGAACCTCTGGTTTACCACCCATGAAGAGGCTTAATCCAAACTGTGGTATTTTAAATAACTTCATATGTGTGTGAAAGTTGGACATACTTCACAGATATATGAAATAAGGATGAACAAAGAAGAATTGATGCCTTTGAATTGCTGTGTTGGCAAAGAGTATTGAACACACCATGGATTGAGAAAAGAACGAACAAATCTGTGTTGAAAGAAGTACAGCCAGACTGCTCCTTAGAGGCAAGGATGGTGATACCATATGAACAAGAGCCAATGGCAAGAAAGGAAGAAGTTGAAGCTGCACTGAAGGCATTGACAAAAAAAAAAATAAAGCCCTAGGAATCAATGGGATGCCATTTGACATATTTAAACTAAAAGATGCAGCCCTGGATGTGCTCACCCTCAGCAGTCTATATCAGGAAATTTGGAGGAGAGTTGTCTGGCCTACTGACTGGAAGAGGTCCGTATTTGTTTCCATTCCCAAGAAAGGTGATCCAACAGAATGTGGAAACTATAGAACAATATCATTAATATAATATGCAAGCAAAATACTGCTGAAGATCATTCATAAAAGCTAGAACAGTATATAAATATGGAACTACTAGAAATTCAAGCAGGATTTAGAAGAGCCCATGGTACCAGGGATATCATTGCTGATGTCAGATAGATCCTGGCTAAAAGTAAAAAGTACCAGAAGAATGTCTATTTATATTGACTATCCAATATTTATATTGACTATCCAAAGACATTTGACTGTGTGGATCAAAACTTATGGCTGACATTGAGAAGAATGGGCATCTGAGAATTCTTAATTGTGCTCATGTGAAATCTATGCCTAGACTAAGAAGCTGTTGTACCAAAAGGTCAAGGAAACACTACATGGTTTAAAATGAAGAAAGGCATGCAATCAGGGTTGTATCCTGTCTGTATACCTATTCAGTCTGTATGCTGGGCAAATTACTTGAGAAGCTGAACTCTATGAAGAAGAATGTGGCATTAGGATCAGAGGAAGACTCACCAATAACCTGAGTTATGTAGATAACACACCTTGCTTGCTGAAGGTGAAGAGAAATTTGAAGCACTTGCTGCAAAGGATCAAATAATACAGCTTTCAATGTGTATTGCATTTCAATGTCAAGAAAACAAATTCTGGACTAATAGGTAACATCATGATAGATGGAGAAAAGATTGAAACTGTCAACAACTTCATCTTACTTGGATTCACAGTCAACACCCTTAGTATCAGCAGTCAAGAAAATAGGAGACATATTATACTGTGAAAGTCTGCAGTCAGGGACCTCTCCAAATTTTCAAGGAGCAATGATGTCAATTTGAGGACTGACATGCATCTGATTCAGGTCATGGTCTTTTTATATCACTTGTTATGCATCTAAGTGTTGGACAATGAATAAGGATGGCAGAAGGATTTTTGCCTTTGAGCTATGATGTTGGAGAAGAGTACTGAGTATCTCATGGACTACCAAAAGAACAAACAGCTATGTCTTGAAGAAAGTGCAATCAGAGTGCTCCTTAGAGGCAAAGATGATAAAGTTTCATCTGACATACTTTGGGTTATATATACAGAGGTTATTCCTTGGAGAGGAACATCATACTTGGAAAGATTGGTGAAAGAGAAGAAGGCCCTCAACCAGCTGGATTAACCAAATGGTGACTGCTACAATGGGCCAGAATGTGTTGGACAGTGTGAGGATGACATAGGATAGGACAGGGTTCAGATCTGTTGTTCATAGGGTTGCTATGGGTGGTACTCTATTCAACAACACCTAACAACAACAGAGACTATTTTAACAAATATGATGTCCCTTCTAAGGCTTGTTCATTCCTTCATGTTCGACCAAAGTAGGAGAGTCAAAATCTCACTAACTTCACTTCTAAGGTGCACTCTGACTATACTTTCTTCAAGACAGTTCAGAACTGGTTTTCATTCTGTCACTCAATATACACTTTGTTTTATAACATTAAGTCCAATTTTATGATGCCATTATTCACAGCATCTTACCAAAGTTTCACTCTGCCCTCCATTTTCCTTAAACTTATCTATCCATTTACTAATCTTTACTCCCTCCTCCCCCCTTTCTATCCCTGCCTGTTCACTCTCTGCAATTGCTTCTGTTAATTTCACCCCTCCCGTGTCATAATTCAAATGTGTCCATTCTTCTCATCTTCTTCCCCCCCCCCCAATGTTCAGCTTTTAATCACAGCTTATCAGGTACTCTTAGTTCTTTCAGTTCAGAACCTAGAACGTAGTTGCTACTCAGTTAATATTTCTGAGGTTAAGTTTCCCACCTACCCTTTATCTCAACTAGCATAATGAGTTTCTCTTCCTTTGCAAACAATAAGCTTGACAAGAACAAAAAGAAAAAAAATGTCTCTGAGAAAGTTTAGCCCATGTTTCATTCTTGAGAGTTGTATTTTGCAAAGGAATAAATTCTGTTTGCAGTGCTAAGGACCGAGACTTAAGGTCTGAGTGCTTGGATAATTAAATCTGTGACCCAGTAGTCCCTCTTCTTAACTGGAGATAAAATGTTACACTACTCCTTTCATCACCTCTATTCTAGTTTCATTTTTAGGTTGCAATTTGACCTTTAATTTTGAAAAAAGGCACCAAATTCAAAGAGAAAGTAGGTATTTTCCCCAAGGTGTTATTGCCAATGCAAAAACAGTATTGTTTCTTAGACTTTACTTAGGGGATCCATTCGCAGTTCATTCTTGTACCTCACATATATGCTAAAGTGTGCTTTGTCTAGCATTATCCCAGGCTCAATTTTTCTTGTAAAGGTAATTTTGGAGTCTATAAGAAAAGATATTACTGGGACGAGAATGGCATAGTTAATGCTTTATGAATTCCAAAGTTTTGGCAAACAGCAGACTTCTTTTTTTTTTAAATAACTTTTTTCTATTTTATACTTGTTTACTGACAAACTTTTTTACATTGTTTTTCACACTGGATCTTTCCCATTTCCTTTACGCACCCCTCCCTCCACCCATCAAATTATGTGACCTTATGATCACCAACCCTCCATCGCCGATCCTCACCCCTCTGCTCCTCTCTCCTCCCCTTGGATCCTCATACACATCTCACTAGTTATCTAGTTCTACAATAATAGTCTTATTCAGTATTTGTCCTTATCTTCTTGTTGTTGATTGCCGTCAAGTCGAGCACGACTCATAGTGACTCTATGAACAAAAGGCCTGAAGCCATTCTATAACTATTGTAGTTTCTCAAAGTTCATAGAGTTTCCAGAGGCATGAGGTTTAGGAAGTGGATGCCACTCCTGATTTTTTTGGCTCACAGTGACCTTCCATCCAGTTTCTGAGGCTGCAAATGTTTATGGGAAAAGAGTGCACATCTTTTTGCTCAGGAGCAGCTGGTGGACTCAGACCCCTTTCCTTTTAGTTAGCAGCACATGTGTAACGAACGCGTTTTGCCACCAGAGCTTCTTAGTAAAAATAAGTAGGAAGTGATGTTTTGAGTATATATTGCCTTTGCTTGAGATAGCTTTTATTTCATTTTAAGTTTATATAATTTAATGATGAGTATATTTGTTGTTGATGATGTTGTATACTGTTGAATCAAAACAACTTCCAGCAGGTTTTTAGAGGCAATAAATCACATAAAAGGAGATTGCCCACTTTTCTTCCAGGAAGCAGATGATGAGTGCAAACCGTGTACCTTTGTGTTGCCAGTGCAACTCCTTACCACCAAGCCACCAGAGCCCAATAATGAGTGGATTTAGCAATCATCAGTTCTCTTGAATCTGTGAGAGCTGGCTCCAGCATGCCACCTGGATCCCTGACTAACTGTGATCAATTTGGAAGCCAAGACGGGGACTGTATTTTTGTCATTGCCTCTTTACCACTCAGCACAGGGGAGACACTCTATAATATCTAGTGAATGAAGAGAAGTAACTCATCTTTTTCCTCCCTTTAAAGGGACTAAGGGAGGGTGTAGAATGTAGTTTAACCACAAATGGAGCTGGGCACATGCTTTAGAGGAAGCCATACTAACCTCAGCTAAGAACAAGGTTAACTCACCGTTATATATAGCACCTCACAACCAACTTCATACACACGGACCCAATGTGCCACTCTCCATTGAGAAACTACAGGAGGCTTGGCTTTGCTGAATGTTGGCTCTTTTCCTTGGGGCTCAGCATCAGTTTTCCTACCAAACCTATTGCCATGGGGTTGATTCTCACTCACAGAAACCATTCATTAGGTTTCTGCGCTTGTGAATCTTTACAGGAGGAGAGTGCCCATCTTTCTCCCCAGGGAGCAGCTAGTAGATTAGATATGCTGACCTCTCAGTTAGCAGAGCAACGCGTAACACACCAGAGCCACTTCTAGATGTCCTAAGGAAGTAAAAGGGAGGAGGTCTGAGCTTAATGACAAATCTCATCTAACATAAGTCAATTCTTGCCCAATAAGAGTTTTCCTAAGAGTTGGGAAATACATTTCTTTTTAAAATTGATTTTAATGAACATTTACAGAGATTTAGGGTTTCCAGTCATTCATTGTTGCACTTTTCTCCCTGCACTTCCCCTCTCCTCCAATTCACTCTTCTCTTTGAAAAGTAAAAGAAACCCTCATTGTTATGCAATGCCTAGCTACCTTCAATCCACTACACTTTGCAGCCCTTACTCTGGACTCCTGTCATGACAAGAATACCCAATCATATATCCCTTTTAAACAGTTCTCCCCCTCATCTGTTTCAATGCAGTATACATCATTCCTCCCCTCCTTGTCTTCCCTCAACCTCAATGTCAGTCCTGTTTTACAATAGTGGCCCTATGCAATATTTGTCCTTTTGTGACTGAGATATTTCACTCAGCATAATGTCCTCTAGGGTCATCCACTTTGCATAATATCTCATGAGTTCATTGTTTTTCAGTGTTGCATAGTATTCCATTATGTGAATATACCAGAGCTTCTCTATCCATTCATTTGTTGATGAGCACTTGGGTTGTTTCCAGCTCTTTCTATTTTGAACAATAAATTAACCAACCACACAAGATCAAAAGAGCAGAGTTTGTGTGGGGATAAAGCTCATAAGGCAGGAAAGGGTAGGCTAGAGGTCAAAGGGAAATGAGAAACACAAGAAGGAAGTGTGGAGAGTGCTGTTACAATTGCTGTTGTGTGCTGTTGAATCAGAATGGCCTCAGAGCTGGCCATCCAGTGGATTTCCAGAGGCATTATATTGTACAGGAGTTGACTGTCCATTTTTCTGCTGTGGAGCAACCAGTGGATTCTAAGCATGTGCCTTTAGATTGACAGCACATCTCCTTACCACTAGGCCGCCAGAGCTCCCTGCTATTACAATGGAGGGATTGTAATAAACATCCCAAAACATATTGTGTATGAATAGTTGAATGTGAAAATCAATCTGCTCTGTGTGTAAGCTTTCTCTCAAATCACAATAGTGTTTTAAAAGAAAGTTTTCCAAGTGTCAGACACTGGCCCACTTATGTCAAGCAACATTAAAATGGACGTCATTTTGACTCAAAAGGAGAGTTTCCCTGACATTCATCTCTTTAGTGGTTTCGATCATCCCAAAGTAGCAGGCCTACCACCAGCAGGATAGGACCGCAGGAACAGTCACTGTGTTTGAGGTCAAATTCCAAGTGCTGGAAACATATCTTTCAGCCACTAGTGAAGCCTTCTGATACGCAATTTTGACCTCTTTAGAAATAGTTAACAAGCAACGAAGCTGTCAGAGGAGGGTGGCCTCGTCAGTGAGTGTGCCCCAGTCACCTTGAATTATTGTAGTGAGAAGTGCAGTAGGGGGAGATCCCACAGCTCAGCTGCTTTGCCCTCACTGACATCCGCTCAGATGGCTGTTGATGACTGTGAGTGGCTAACACTACCCACGGTCCCCAGAGATTTTCAGTTGATTGACATTTCAGTCACATCTTTTTTTTTTTTAAGTTATAACTGAATCTTTATTTAAGCCTTATGTGCCCACTTAACGTTTTCCACCAACTCGGGGAGCAGAAACTTTCACAGGCTTCACAATTTTTTGTTTAGGCGCTGCTTTCGTGGGAGCCTTAGTAGCAGCCATTGCAGTCATTTTAGTTGCTTGTTTAGCCTTTTTTTGATTCCTTGGCAGCCCTGATAGCCTGTTCTCGTTGAGCCTCTCTAACTTTAGGCTTTTGATTCCTTTTGGCCATTATATCAGCAAGAGATGCACCAGTGATGGCCCTTTGGAATTCGACTGCATGGCAGGTTCTTTTCTTTTTAATTTCTTCTGATTGGCCCTTTTTGTGCTTCCTCCTGTGAAGGACAGTCCAATTGATCTGCCGTGGATTCCTTTTGGAAAGGAAAGCCGACTCACATTTTGCATTAAGAAACTGGAACACCTTCCTGTCGGTCCTGGCGTAGCGCCTCCCGTGCCCGGGGTAGATCTTGTACCCGCTGAAATTGCACAGCTCAACCTTCATGGCTGCAGCTTCAGGGGAACCGGGAAGCTCAGTCACATCTTTTTAATAAATCAAAGTGGCAGCAGTACAATAAGTTGCTGAGTGGGGAAGATGATTACAGAGAAGTAAAAAAAAAAAAGATATTTTCATTTTCTTGCTGATGAGCAAAATGACTACATTTTGGAAAGGAGGCAGGGCTCCTCGTGTGAGGAGCAGTTCTCAGGGAGTGTTGCAGTAGGACCTCCATCCTGGTCATTGGTGAATTGGCGGGGAAAGTTTTACAGACCGTCGATCAATGAAAGGTGTCCTCTGATATGTACAAACCATACTTTCCGTAGAAATGGGAGAGCTCTGCTTTGGTTACGTCCTGATCTTGGAACACACATTGTCAGTGTCACTTGTTAGGTGCTGTTGTTAGGTGCTGTCGAGTTGCATACGACTCATTGTGACCCTATGAACACAAGATCTATCCTGTGCCATCCTCATCATCTCTGACACATTAGAGTCCATTGCTGTAGTCACTCTGTCAATCCATCAATGACATGGATTTTTTTTCTTGCTGGTCCTCTACCTTTCTAAGTATGACATCTTTCCAAGGACTAGCTCCTTTTGTTAACGTACCCAAACTAGGTGAGATGAAGTTCCATCATCTTTACATCTAAGAAGAACCCTGGTTGCACTTCCTTCAAGATAGGTCTGTTAATTCTTTTGACAGTCCATGAGATAATCAGTACTCTTCTCCAATGCCACAACTAAAAGGCGTTGATTCTTCTGCCCTGCTCTCAGATGTATAGCAAGTGATTTGAAACACCACAGCCTGAATCAGGCACACCTTAGTCCTCAAATTGACATCATTGCTCCTCAGTGATTTGGAGAGGTCCTTGACAGTAAACTTGCCCAATGCAATACATTGCTTGAGCTCCTGACTGTGGTAACAAGGGTGTGGATTGTGCATCCAAGTAAGATGAAGTCATTGATGATTTCATTCTATGCTCCACTTATCATGATGTTGCTTATTGGTCCCAGTGGTGAGGATTTTTCCTTTTCTTGATGTTGGGATGTGATCCATATTGAAGGCTGTAATCTTTGATCTTCGGCAGCAAGTGTTTCGAGTGTCACTTGTAGGAGCATCCAATTCAATCTCAGTTTTAATTGAAACTTGAACTTTGATTCCCCATGTCTGTTGACCCTTATCTTTTCTTGCAGAGGATCATTAATGAAACATGCTTAGATTAGTGCTCTCCAATTTGTGGACATAAGCAGCCCAACTTGACTTAAAAATATAAAGTCCCAAGACAGCACAAGCAGTTTGTGATGGGCTACTAACCTAAAGGTTGGCAGTTTGAACTCACCCAGTGGCAATCCAGAAGAAAGCCCTAGTGATACGCTTCTGTAAGGATTAACTCTTTACTACCTAGTCCATTCCTCTTGGGAGCAACCCTAAATGGGCGGAATAGAATGCCTCATAGGGTTTTCAGGGCTGGCAATCTTTGCTTAGGGAGTCTGGTGGTGTGGCCTGTAGGGAGTTGCACTGCCAACCCAAAAGCAGGCAGTTCAAATCCACCTTCTGCTCTGTGGGGGAGAGTTGGACAGTCTCCCCTTGTGTGATTTACAGTCTCTGAAAACCCACTGAGGGTCAGCTATGAGTCAGTTCCTATTTGATGGTAATGAGAGTTTATGAATCTTTATCTAGGTTACCACATCTTTCTCCCACAGAGTAGCAGTTGAACATTAACCACTGCACCACCAGGGCTCCTTCCACAAATGTTACAGTCATTGCCAACCCTGTGGAGCACAGTTCTACCCAGTAACACATGGGTAGTCATGAGTCAGAATTGACTTGAGAGCAACATGCTTGGTTCAAAATGTGTTTCAAGGACTTGACGAGTAAAAAACAAAATAAATATACAAATGCTTGAGTTGCCTTGTGATTTGGGACAAGAGTTGGAGAATCGAGTTCAGAAAGGAAGACCTTTCTCATACTAATCAACTACTAATTATAAAAGATGTGTTAGCAGTGCTGTGAAAAACTACAAAGGGCATGCTGAGGGCTGTACTACTTTGATTTAGTCACCCTTGATACGAAAGTGGGCACTGTAGGATTTGGCACCAAACCCCAGCGAGTCACTCTGGAGTGTGGGTTTCTTTCACTTTGAGCTTTCAGTTTGGGCACAGAATGAACAACAACAAAAAAATTAAAGCCAGAAGGAGCCGTTTTAAAAGGCCAAGCTGCGAAGAAGAGTGATTTCAGGTTCCTTTGGAAATAGGGTAAGACTAATGAGACGAATCAAGCTCCATCACACTTGGAAAGATGGAGGGTCAGTGAAGGAGAAGAAGACCCCTAAGGAGATTGATTGACATGGTGACTTCAGCAGTGGGCTCTCTTGTCTCAGAGATGGTAAGGATGGCACAGGATAGGACAGAGTTCAGGTTGGCTGTCTGTAGGGTCGCTGTGACTTGGCAGTATCTAACAATGAGACTAAACTCGGCAAGACCTGAGGAGATGGAAGCAGGTGAAGGTGATCAGCCCAAATGTCAAGCTCTTTAAAGTAGAGCTAACAGCCTGGGCAGAAGAGGGAGTCTGGGCAGGACTAATCATCAGTGGTCCAGAACTCTGGCCAGGTGAGGGTATTTTGGGCCTGGAAATATACCTAACATAAGTAGTCTTCATCTTAGGATCAAGCGCTTTAAAAATCTTGGGGTCCTGGCCACACCTTAGAGAAACGACATCAGAATCTTTGGGGAGTGAGACTCAGACATCAATGTTATTTGTTCATTTTCTAATTGTAATAAAATTATTTCTCTGAATCAGTTAAAAAAACCAAACCAAAACAAAAACAACTCCCTAAGATGAGAACTATTAAATAAACAGCATTTCCAAAAACCCAACCCGAACCAAACCAACCACAACAACCCAAACAAGTCATAACTGACACCAACCAGGAGGCGTGGAAGGGAGCTCTAGTGGCCTAGTGTTAAGCTGCGCTGCAATCCCAAAGGCATGCAGTTCGAATCGACCAGCAGCTCTGCCGGAGAAAGATGAGCGACCTCCTCCTGTTGAATTAAGTGCCTCTGAAAACGCTCCGGAGGATCAGCTACAGGTCGATGCTGACGACAACAACAACAAACAAGGCAAGTGTAAGCTTGTGTGTCTTTAAATGTTTTCTCTTACAATTGGCATACAATAGGACTAAAAATGGTTGGTGTTGCTATGCAATACTAGTATAGCTATAGATGTACAGAGCATAATGAAGGCCCTTTTTCAGGGCCTGATAACGGGCAAGGCTGATGCCCTTCTCAAAGAAGTGTGTTCTTGAGAGGTGAGGAGCTTAGCACTTCATGGAGTTGCCTAGTCAATTGCTACAAGGTGGCCAGCTGTGACGTGGACCTAGTATGAGAGGCAGGTAGGTAGAAAGAGGTCAATAGGAGGAGGCAGGGCAGATTTAGGAGACCGAGTGGTGATGGTTATTGCTGTTAGCTCAGCGTAACAAGAGTCAATAGTTGCTGGCCCTGTGCTACCCTCAAGCTTTCTGGCCTATTGGCTGCAGCCACATATGCTAATAAAAGAGGTTTGGACCTGTGCAATACAGTGACAATGATTATATTCTTTACTTGTGCAACTGTTAGCATTATCCTTTTCAGACTTGTTCTACCACCCTTGACATCATCACCAATGTCCCCTAAGGAATGACTTCCCCTTTGTCTCTCTCTTAGCTCTAGTCATCACTAATAAGCTTCGGTTTCTATTTCCTATTTCAAGTGGGTTCATAGGATATTTATCTTTTTGTGACTGACATCTTTCACTCTGGTGGCCTAGCCCGTAGGGTGTTTCACTGCTTCTTGGTCCGTGTACAGATTCTGCATGAGCACAATTATACGTTTTGGAATTCCCATTCTTAGCAACAATTTTCCATAATGGTGGCACCATTTTACATTCTCGCCAAGCAATAAATAGACGAGGGCTCTTTCTCCATATCCTTCCCAACATCTATTATTTTCTTGATTTTTTTTTTGTCATAGCCATTCTAGTGGAGATGACATAGTATCTCACTGGAGTTTTCATTGTCCTTTTCCTATTTACTAAGGATGTTTTGGAGAAAGTGCAGCCAGAGCGCTCCTTGGAGGCAAAGATGATGAGGCTTCGCCTTGCAAACATTATCTTGGGAATATTGCTGGGAGAGGTTATTCCTTGGAGAGGGATATGATGCTGGGGAGGGCAGAGGTGGAGGGTTGGTGAAGGAGAGAAAGTCCCTCAACCAGGTGGATTGACATAGTAACTGCCGCCGTGGGTTCTAGTGTGTCAGAAAGTATGAGGATGGCAGAGGGCAGAGGGCAGAGTTCAGATCTGTTGTTCATAGGGTTTCTATGAGTCTTACTTGACTTGACAGCATCTAACAATAACAATAAAGGATGTTGAAGGGAGCTCTGGTGATCTAGGGTCAACACTGCCAATCCAAAGCTACGCAGTTGGAATCCACCTACTGCTCTGAGGGAGAAATATGGACAGTCCTCTGAAAACCCACTAGAGGCTCAGTTCTGACTCGATGGCACTTAACAAGGATGTTGAACACCCCTTCTTGTGTTTGCTTACCAGTTGAGTATACTGTTTGATGAAATGTCAAGTTATTTGTCTATTTTTTTGTTTGATTTTTGTTAATTTGTAGGAGTTTTCTATTATTTGGATATTAAATTCTTAGCAGATATGTTGTTGTTGCTATGTTCTGTTCAGTTGGAACCTACCCATAGCTGACCCTCTAGTAGGTTTTCAGGGGCTGTAAATTGCACTGGAGAAGACTGACCATCTTTATCCAGCAGAGCAACTGGTGGATTTGAACCACATGCCTTCAGATCAGCAGCACAACTCCTTGCCCACAAGGCCACCAGAGCTCCCTATCAGATACATGGTTCTGATAAAATTGTCTCCAAAATTGTAGGTGACTTTTTCTCTTTGTTGATCAGTATTGTTATTGAAGGAACCAGGAATCTTACTTATTTTTTATTATTTATGATTTTTTAATGCAACATATATATTTTTACAACACATTCTTTCCATTTAATTTTTTTCCCATTCATTCATTGTTGCACATCTTCCTCCCTGCTCCCCCCTCCCTCGGTTTGTTTTTCTCTTTGGAAAAAAATTCTTTCATTGTTATACAGTCCCCCCCAAGTCCACAGTCCACTTTACTATGCATTTTTTTCTGTAATCTTGTCATGAAGATAATACCTAACCCTATATTCCTTTTTGTAATTCATTTTAATGAATGTTTACAGAGATTTTGGATTTCCATTCATTCATTGTTACATTTGGAACCCTACTTCTTACACTCTTGTGACACTTCCTGCACTTTTGTTATTCTTTCTTTGGGACTCTGTTTTTCTACATTGAGCTTTCCAACGACAAGGGCCAGAACCAGAACTATCATCCTTGTTTTCACAGCAGGTAGCTTAATACTTTGTACCGAGTGGACACTTGGTAAACCATGCTAGTTTGTGATGGTAGTAGTGGGGCCAATAGACAGTGCTAGCGGCAATGGACAGAAGCCTAGCATTTTTACAAATTTTGTCTTTATTAGTATTTCATATTTCAGTTCAACATCATGACAAATAGTACTTTGCTGTAATAAGTATGAGCAATATCTCTTACTTTCCTTTGTAAACATACAAACAACATGAGTCTTTAAAATCTGGGATCACATCAGAGAGCAATAAGATGAATTTTTCCCCTTGACAATTAATTATCTTACCAACAACTACATTTATGAAAGCGTGGAAGCCTTCATGCCTTGTGCCTTAATATCTCAATTTTAGATAGCTAATTTCTGGTTGTTTTCATCCCTATTAAACCAATACGTTGAGGGAATAAGGAGATTCCTTTTGCTGAAGAATCTTCTGTTCAATTTGGAAGCTTTGAGCATCTGCATCCGCAAGCAAAGTGAAGCCCACACAGAGCAAGCCATCAGGTTGCAGCCATCAACCCTAGCTCACAGCAAGGATCATGTTTTCTTCAGCTGGTTGGGTTTCGGTCAGCTCATCCTCAGCCACCTGTAGTTAGGTTCACATAGGCATCAGCTGCGAGCTCAGGTGTCCACACTTCTCTCTGCATTCCGGACTTGTTGATTCCTTCCTTCAGCATTAGCCCCCCAGGCAACCCGGTTTTGCTCATCCGTACGTCTGTGCATGCTAGGTGGACAGTGCTGAAGGTACACTTTCAAGCTCTGTTTGTTTCTTCATTGTTGTATTCCTCTTACTTCTACTCTGGTGGATCCAAGCGATCACTACTGGCCCTTTAACTTCCAAGTCCTGGAAGTGCAAGTCTAGCAGTTGGAATTTTCTCAACGACAGCCTGTGTCCAGCAGAGGGCAGCAGAGGACCCCCCCAGCCTGTCCTTCCAAACATCTACGCCTAGGGCCTGTTAAGTAGCCTGAGTGGTGAAGTGATCTGCTGGATTTGACATCGTTCCTTTGCAGAAGATGACAGTCATTTTCTGTAGGGTTTGGGGTTTTTTTTCCTCTTCAGACATTTCAGGTAGAGCTCCTTCTCAGCCCTTGGACAGCCATTGGCCACCTCTGAAAGCCGTGGAAATTGTGTGCACGTTGACTAAAATGTATTTCCCCAACACCTAAGCCGTTTGCAAATTTCAGTCAGAAACTAGGGCAACAGGAGCAGTTTTAGTCACTAAGGTCATTCCCGATGTTAACTCAGCCCGCAGCATCCCTGAAGTCTGAAACTCTCACAGAAGGATGATGCAAGCAAGCGCCTCTCACCACTTCCTTAATCAGCAAAATGTCTTTGACCAAGAGATTTGTGTTTTGTTTTTTTAAAAAAAATTATATTGTTTCCTTACAATGTTCGTATACATTGTGTTTCACCCTGTTCTTCATTCGTTTTGTCTTTCATACAATCATTCCCATATATTATGTTTCATAGAATTAATCATCATTGAACCTTGCCCATCATTTCCTGTCTTTTCAGGTCCCCGCGATATCCTTCCCATTTCCCTCTCCCCTCACCCACCAAGTTGTAAAACCCTGTAGTTTCTCACCTACCCATCCTTGCCACTCTGCTCCCACCCTTTCTCCCCTTGGGTTCCCATACATGTTTTACTAGTTATCCTTGTATTTTTACAATGGTCTTATGCAGTATCTGTCCTTATGAGACTGAGTTTACTCAGCATAATACTTACGCTCCAGTCTCTCCCAAGTTAGGTGGCATTTTTCGTAAATCATTGCTCCTGAGTGCTGCATAGTATTCCATTGTATGGATATACCACCATTTCTCAATCCATTTCGTTGTGGTTGGACATTTGGGCTGTTTCCATGTTCTTGCAATGGTGAATAGCACTGCTATGAACACTGGTGTACAGATCTCCGTTTTTCTCCCAGTTCTAATTTCCTTGGGGTATATTCCTAGTAGGGGAATAGCTGGATCGTATGGAGTTTCTATGTTCAGCTTTTCAAGGAAATGCCAAACTACCTTCCAGAGTGGTTGTACCATTTACAATCCCAACAACAGTGTATGAGGGTTCTTATCTCTCTACATCATCTCCAACATTTATTGCTTGCTATCATGTTAAACTTTGCCACTGCTAATGGGGTGAGCTGATATCTCAGAGTGGTTTTGATTTGCATCTCTCTTATTGCACATGATTTTGAGCATTTCTTCATGTGTCTGTGTTGTTGTTGTTGTTGTTATGTGCCGTCGAGTCATTTCCGACTCATAGCGACCCTATGCACAACAGCCCTAAACCCTGCTCTATCCTGGGCCAACCGCACCGCCTCTGACACACCCATCCCGATTACCCCAGTCACCGAATCAATCCATCTCATAGAGGGTCTTCCCCTCCTGCGTGGTCCCTCA
>NW_006399766.1:19337326-19360015 GCF_000299155.1 Elephantulus edwardii | reverse complement strand
CGGATAATCTGCTCTGCATACATGTTGAAAAGGTATGGAGACAGGATGCATCCCTGGCGTACACCCTTCCCAATTTTGAACCATGCAGTGTTACCCTGTTACCATGTGTCTGTAGGCCATCCAAATGTCCTTCTCTATGAAAATTCTTTCCATATGTCTCGCCAATTGTGTATTTGGATTATCAGTCTTTTTTCTTCTGGAGGCCCAGGAGTGTTATGTAAACTTTTGTTATGAGACCTTTGTCTGAGATGCTATTGCCAACTGTTTTTTCCCCACTTGTTAGGATTTATTCTCACCCTGTAGGAAAAAGTTTTTGAAAGAATCTCTAGCTTTAGAACATTGAGAGAGCGGCTTCTGGTTTTACTATTGCTATTGTTTTCTGATAGTTTTTAAAATTAAATATGTTATTTTCTGCTGAAAATATACAGGATCAATTTCTCAATTTCTAGGCCCACAACTGAGTCACATAGATTGTTGCTGTTTTGACAGTTCTTCAAAAGACCTCTAGGAAGTGCTGTCTGGCCATATATTGAGATGATACACTTTAAAAAATTATTTTAATTGTGATTTTAACGGAAGTTCACAGAAAAATTAGATTTTCATTAATTCATTGTTGCACAATTAATTACCTCTTCCTCCCCATTCCCCCTCTCCTCTTTGCAATGTACCTTTTATTCTGGGCTGTTGTATATATAATGTCTAATCATACATTCCCTTTTAACAGTTCTTTCCTTCATCTGTTCCAATACAGTGTTCATTGTCTATCTACTCTTGTCCTAATCTCCTCCCAACCCTCCATGTCAGACCTGCTTTATCACAGTGGCACTATTCAGTATTTGTCCTTTTGTGGCTGAGATATTTCACTCAACATAATGTCCTCCAGGGTCAACCCATGTTGCATAATGTTTTATGAGTTCATTGTAGATGATGTTCTTCTGTTAAGTTCTTCAGCTTGTTTTTTTAAATTTTTTTTTATTTTTTATTTTTGTGTGAGTGTACCGTCAAATCAGATCTGACTGGTACGGGAGGAGATTGTTCCTCCTTTTCCCGGCAGAGCATCTGGTGGATTCGAACTGTGTGCCTCTGGGATTGTAGTTGCAGCTCCTTGCCATTAGGCCACCAGAGCTCCCCCTCAGCTTGCTTTATAACAGTGGAGAACTAATGAAAGCAAATGGATTAAGAGTTATTAAAATGGTTGAATATGTATCTAGGAAGCTCTGGTGGCCTAGTGGTAAGAAGCTGTGCTGCAATCTCAGAGACAAGCTGTTTGAATCCACCAGCTGCTCCAGGGGAAAGTTGGGTAATCTTCTCCCATGCAATTTACTGCCTCTGATAATCTGTTGGAATGTCAGCTATGGGTCTGTTCTGACTCGACGATACACAACAACAACAAAGTGATTTAATGGATGTGGTGGCATCACTGAAGTTGGTGTCACCCAGTGTGATAACTTATAATGTCACCATCTGCCATAACAGATCATGCAGAATCCTTGTTATGTACCATAGAATGGGAACTCACTCATAACTGACAATCCAGTGGGTTTTCAGATGTAGTAAATTGCACGGAAGGAAATTGCCCACATTTCTACCATGGAGTGGCTGACTGATTCAAATAGATTTCAGTTGGTAGTGCAACTCCTTATAGAATCTTTAGACATATATATTGGAATTTTTAAATCATAGAATAAATATAGTTGTAAATTGTTTAGATGTATTCTTTCTTAGATTATATGAGTTGTTGTTGTTGTTATGTGCCGTCGAGTCGCTTGCGACTCATAGTGACCAGCCCTAAACTCTGCTCTGTCTTGTGCCAATCGCACGTCTCTGACACACCCATCCTGATTACCCCAATCACTGAATCAATCCATCTCATAGGGGGCCTTCCCCTTCTGCGCTGTCCTTCCACCCTACCAAGCATGATGTCCTTCTCCAAGGACCTGTCCCTCCTTGCAACATGTCCAAAGTATGTTAGATGGAGCCTCAGAATCCTTACCTCCAAGGAGCAGCCCAGTTTGACCCTTTCCAGGATGAATCTGTTTGTTTTCCTAGCAGTCCATGGTACCCTCAATATTCTTCTCCAGCACCAAAGCTCAAAGGCATCAATTCTCCTTCTGTCCTCCTTAGTCATTGTCCAACTCTCTGATGCATAACAAGTGATAGCAAAGACCATGGCCTGTATCAGACGCACCTTGGTCTCCAAAGAGACACCATTACTCTTCAGTACTTTGGAGAGTCCCTAACAGCAGACTTTCCCATGGCAATGCGCCTTTTAATTTCCTGGCTACTGGTGCCGAGAGTGTTGACTGTGGAGCCAAGCAAATTGAAGCTGTGAACAATCTCAATCTCTTCACCATCCATCCTGATGCTGCCAATTGGCCCAGTGGTGAGAGTCTTTGTCTTCTTGACATTGAGCCTCAATCCATATTGGAGGCTGCACTCCTTGACCCTCTGTAGCAAGCGCTTCAGGTCCTTCTCAGTTTCAGCAAAGGGTTGTATCATCTGTATATTGCAGATTGTTGATAGATCTTCCACCAATCTTGACCCCACATTTCTCCTCATAGAGCCCAGCCTCCCGGATAATCTGTTCTGCATACATGTTGAAAAGGTATGGAGACAGGACACATCCCTGGCATATGCCCTTCCCAATTTTGAACCATGCAGTGTTTCTACCAACTAAATTGTTTTGTAAAATCTATCACTATTGAATTACAACATTATTTGTGCTGTTGGGTGTCATCATCAAGTCAGTTCCAAGTGACAGGGGCCCTAAGTTGGATCGAAAGAAACCTGCACCATCTTGCAGCCATCCTTAGAAGAATACACTATTGTTATTACAACATTATTAGTAACTGAACAAAAGCCTCTTGAAGTTTTTCTCCTTTGTCTTTAATGAAGAACCTTGTGGTAAGGTGTCAGATTGCTAACCCAAAGGTTGACAGCTCAAACTACCAGTGAGTGGTACAGCAGGTCAAAGATGGGGAGTTCCTTTTGGTAAGGATTACAGCATCAGCAACTTAATGGAGGATAGCTTTGTGTAGGCATCAAATCAGTGGCAGCGGGTTCCTTTAATTACTACTCCATTCTCGGAAGGTTATATGTTTTTGTTGTTAGGTGCCGTCAAGTTGAGTATGACTCATGGTGACCCTATGAACAGATCTGAACCCTGTCCTATCCTGTGCCACCCTCACAATCGCTTGCACACTTAAGCCTATTGTTAGTTGCCATGTCAACCCACCTGGTTGAGGGTCTTCCTTTCCTTCGCTGTCCCTCTGCTTTTCCAAGCATAATGTCCCTCTCCAAGGAATAACCTCTCCTATAAACATGCCCAAAGTAGGTTGCTTAATTACCTTTGCCTCCAAGGAGCACTCTGGCTACACCTTCTCCAGGACATATCTGTTTGTTCTTTTGGCAGTCCATGTGATTTTTAGCACTCTTCTCTAATACTGTAGTTCAAAGGCATCAACTCGTCTTCTCTCATCTTTAGTGATTGTTCAACTTTCAGATGCATAGTAAGTAATTGAAAAAAACATGGCCTGTATCAGAAGCATCTTAGTCCTGAGACTAACATCATTACTCCTCAATAATTTGGAGAGGTCCCTGACTGCAGAATTTCTCAGTTTAATAACAGCTCTTGATGTCCTAACTGCTGGTACCAAGTGTATAAATATGATTGCCATAATACTGTGGAGGGTCGATGAAAGAGGGGAAGACCTTCAACCAGATGGGTTGACATAGTGACTGCAGCAATGAGTACAAGTGTGTCAGAGATGATGAGGATGGACAGAGTTCAGATTTATTATTCATAGGGTCACTGTGAGTTATACTTGACTCAGTGGTACCTAACAAGAAGAACAACAGTATGCCTAGTATGTATTGTTTGTAGTTTTTAATTCTGATTCACATTCCACCCACTCTGTTGAGGATCTTCTCCTGTGATCCGGTTGAGAGTGGTCAGTGGTAGCCGGGTTCTTCTGATCTCAAGGTCATGGGCATTGAAGTTCTCATGGTCCCTTAGTCCTTTGGTCTAATTGTTTCCACACATCCTTGCTTTTCTTCCCTCCTCTTTGTTCTGATCCAGGAGAGACCAATAGCTGCTCCTTAGATGGCCACTTGGAAATCTTGAAGACTCCACCTCGATGCACCAAACTGAGATGTGGAAGGTTGTTTTTCTGGACGATATTATGCCAACTCACCCTGATGCTCTCAGAAGTGTGGTCCTGAGGCCCCAGGACCAGCAATTCATTCCCTTGGAGTGTTTGATTATAATTAAGACATTTCCTTAACTTCTCCTCACTACAGGGGTGTTGTTAATGGCAGTAATAAAGTTCGGCTGAAACACTGCACAACCATTTTATAGGCAGTCATTTGCATGTCATTTCCTTTGACAGTGTTGCCAGGTATGGTGTGTACCTCCCACATCCCCCTAGTGATGCCAGTGAATGGGTGGTAATTGTTTCAGCTGGCAGTGGAAGACTCCCACATTCTGGTGAAACGGCCCACCTGCTTCTAGTAAACGTCTAGTAAAGAATAAAGGCCTACCTTGATATCATTTTTCCATTTGACACCAAAACAAGCTGCTGGGACGAAAGGATTTTCAAGAGGAAGGAAAAGCTTTTTATTGACTTTATTCCTTGGCATTTATGGGTTTTCATTGAAATGTCCCTTAATTGTTCTACCAGAGTTGACTGTAAAGGTTAAGAGCATGGGCTTTGGAGGCTGAAAAAACCAGACTTGAAATTCCAGCTTCACAACCTACTAGCTGAATGATCTCTGCTACTTACTCAGCCACTCCGAGGTTTGATGCCCGTACTGGTAAAATTGTAGTTATGTGCCATCGAGTCGCTTGTGACTCATAGCGACCCTATGTACAAGAGCTCTAAATGCTGTTCTATCCTGTGCCAACCTAGCCATCTCAAACGCACTTATTCCCACCGCTCCAGTCACAGAATCGATCCATCTCACCAAAGGTCTTCCTCTCCTTCGCCTCCCCTCCACTCTGCCAAACATGATGTCCCTCTCCAAGGACCAGTCCCTCCATGCAACATGCCCAAAATATGTCAGATGAAGCCTCAGAATCCTTGACTCCAGGGAACACTCTGGCTTCACCCTCTCCAGGACAAACCTGTTTGTGAAGACTGGTAAAATGGCAGCCTGAATTATTGCTTCAAAGGGTTGTTGTGAAGATTCAATGAGGTGATGTATCCAAATCATGTAGCACAGAGGCTGCTTTTTCCCAGAGTGCTCAATAAATGGAAGTCATTGTGACCTGAACATTGAGAAAATTGTAAACCACAAAACCAAGGATTCACGTTGAGGATAGAAATGGCAGAGCTGTCGTGAGGTGCACCGTCCCATCCTGCTTCTGCCTCACCATTGTTGCTGTATTTGAACTCGTTGCTTTAAACATGTTGCCACAAATGATGGCCATAGCCGTCATGCACATTTTAATTAAGCACTGTTTCAATCCAGCTCAATGAAGCTCTTCCCTTTTTTCCTATGACCCTCTATTTTACCAAATCATGACTCCTTTCTCCAGAGACTGGCCCCTTGTGGTGACACACATACCCAAAGTATGTGGGGGGGGGAAAATCTCGTTAGTCTTGCTTCTAAACATGAGAGTAGCTAAATGTCTACCAAAACACATTTGTTTGTTATTCTGGCGACCTATAATTTAGTTAATATTCATCACCAACCCCACAATTCTGAGGCATCCAGTCTTCAGTCTTCCTTATTTACTCTCCAAATTTCATAGGCATATGAAATAATTGAAAATACCATGGCTTAAGCCTTTTATGCAGTATTTTTGCTCTTCAGCACTTTAAAGAAGTTCTGGCAGCATGTTCGCCCTTTAAAATATTTCCTTTGAGCTCTAGACTGATGCTTCCATAGGTAATCATTGTGGATCCAAATAAAATGAAATTATTGACAATTCCAATCTTTTCTCCATTTATCAGGATTGCTTATTGGTCCAGAGGTGAGGATGAGGATTTTTGTTTTCTTGATCTTGAGGTGCAATCCCTACAGAAGGCTGTGGGTTTTTTCTCTATCAGTAAGTGTTCCAAGTCTTTTTAAAGTTCCGCAAGAAGCACTGTGTTATCTACATCACAGATTTCGAATGAGTCTTCTTCCAATCCCGATGCCTCT
Source organism: Elephantulus edwardii (assembly GCF_000299155.1). Classification (NCBI taxonomy): domain Eukaryota; kingdom Metazoa; phylum Chordata; class Mammalia; order Macroscelidea; family Macroscelididae; genus Elephantulus; species Elephantulus edwardii. The sequence goes on along the minus strand of NW_006399766.1, from coordinate 19,353,871 downwards.
TTCTTCGCCATACAGTTCGACTTCTTGGAGTATTTGTTCACCGTACAGACTGAATAAGGATGATGGAAAGATACTATTTTGACACACAACTTTCCTTGATTTTCAAATATGTAGTATCCCTTTGTTCTGTTCAAATGATAGCGTCTTGGTCTATGTATATATTCTGCAGGGGGACAATGAAGTATCTTTTTTAACTCCTTCAAAATGTTATCCATAACTTGTTAGGGTCCACATGATAAAATGGCTTTGCATGGTCAAGAAAACACAGGCAGACATCTTTCTGGTATTCTCGGCTTCCAGTCTAGATCCAGCTGATGCCAGTGATGTTACCCCTCATTCCATACCCTTTTAATCCTACTTCTCAGTGAATTGTGTAACAATTGTGCATTTGTGCTTAGAATTCTTCTAGTAGCAAGGATAAGATTCTCAAAACAAGCTCCAATAAAAGAAATGAAGTCCAGAGGATGAGATAATTGCAAAAGTTAGTCAGAACATGTTGTATGCCTTAGTTCCAGTTGCTGAATACCAAGCCTTCCAAGTATCAGTTTAATTTTGGAGGAGCTATTTTGCTTTTTCTGGGAAACTAAGGTCACTCTCAGAGCCCTGCTGTGAGAAAATGAACTATACCCCCCTTGAAGATTCATCCTTGAGCTCACTACTTTGATTGCGGCTGGCTCCGAGGAGGCCAGGTTCTTTGCCTAAGATCACACAGTTCTTTGAACTAGAATGGAAAGAGTTCAGATATCCATCATGCCTTGGCCTCCAACTTGTGCTTCTGGGACATAAATCACATTTCATGAGTTAGTCAAGCGCTCAGTCATTCACAGACATGGTGCCAAGGAGATAGTTATGATCAAGTCAAGCCTCCTCAGGGTCCTTCTGGGGTTCACAGTCTAGTGGGGAGGGCAGATAAATTAATGGTGGCAGTTAAAAAACAATATGACCAATGCTGTAATGGGGAAAATCTAGGCTGCTGTGGAAGCCCAGAGGAGGCCATCTAACATAGTAGGCCAACCTAACATTAGCCAGGTAGGGAAGTCCAGGGAAGATGTGTGACGTTCATTTGTTTCCTTCATTGACTAACTCTCATCACAGCGACACAATGCTGCTTTCACTCATTCATTTATTGAATAAAAACTTACTAAATGAGGCCTCTGAGCCAGGCACCATGCTGGACGTTAAAGAATACAGACTTGGCTCAGAAATAGCCCTTGCTCTTCTGAAAGCCAGCCCTTCACTTGAGGAAGTAGATAGCAATGGCATCCTTCCATGTATTTCAGATTACAAACCTCACTGGCCACAGATAACAACTAACAACATCAAAGGCAGAAGAATTCATTGGACACATTTCTGCCAGGTAAAAAAGCATGTTACTTATCTGCTACCTTTGTGACATACAGTGTATTAGTTCGTGGGCTGGAAAGTGTACCTCAAGTTTCTGGAACTTTCTGCCATGGTTATACATTATGAGATAAGGTTATGGAGTCTTGAAGACTAACAATCTTGCATTAGCTTTCTGGGGATGAAATTTAATGTCGGTGATATAATATGTTACTATTATACTATCAATCAAGGTTTGTTCCCACTAACCATGGTACAGAGCACTTGGATATGATGTGCAAACTACTTGGTTGGGAAATTTGAGACATTTCTGATTGTGCTTCTGGGGGATGGGGGAGGAAATTAAGACATGTTCAGAGTGTCCTCAATTCCATAGTGGCCTGCCTGGCGTGTGTTGAGGAATAGTTTCCTCCACTCTTTTAGTGGCCTGCTTCTTTTTGATATCTGCTCTGCTTACTTGTTCTCCTGTTCATCAGTTGCTATTTTCGCATACAACTTTTCACCTCCCCCACTGCCTGCTTCCTGAAAGTTCCCTCTTGGAGCTTCCAACCTCGAGTCTCCTCATAAGTCTCTAAGTCTGTAAGAGGAATCTGGGCTTACGGACCTTAAAGGTCAGGAAACAATTATGATTCTAACTTTCCAGTGAAATAATATAATGCTCCCTGCTAGATCTTTGTGGGTCATTTGGGGAAAACCCAACAATTAACTCAAACTGTGCTGTGAGCCCCAATTTCTACTCTGGTTGGGGTTCAGCCATCCTGCTTGGTTGACTGTCTAAAAACTGTGCTCAGAGGAGATACTTCAAGGCCTCTAGGAATTTAGCTGTTTGCTAATAATGAGTTGAATGGGTCCTAGGGATGAACTCCTCTCCTAGAGGGAGGTTGGCCAAGTTTATTCTCATTGGAAACCTTTCATGAAAACCTTGCCCAGAAGGTGGCACTAAGCCACCACACCTGGCTCTCAGTCAAGAGAGCTATTTCAGTGTGTACCTCTCCCAGGTGGTCTTGGATCCTGTGATTCTCTGGAGAAATTTAAGCCTATTTATTCTAGTAGGAGGATTTCCGTAGTTCTGTTCCTGTTGACCGAGACTGTCAGTCTCTTTTGGTTCCCTGCAGCTACAGTAAAGTAGAAAGAATGTTGACTTTGAAGTCAGTCCAACCTGTTAGATGACTTTGAACAAGCGACTTAGCTTCTCCAAGCTTCCATTTTCTTAGCAGTCACATATTCGTTGCCACAAACTCCTAATAACTCTATAGGACAGAGTAGAACGGCCCCATCGAATCCCCAAGACTCTAATCTTTACAGGAACAGATTGCCACGTGTTCCCCTCTCAGAATTGCTGTTGAGTTTGAACCACTGATTTTTTAGTTAACAGCTGAGTGCTTAACCACCTCACCATGGCTCCCTATTCAGTAAATGACAATAATAAAGGCACCTTCCTGTTAGGATGGTTTTGAAAGTTAATGAGATCATGTATGACCAACCATGCTAGATTGGCTAGGACTGAGTCATGAGATTTTGATTGTGAAAACCAGACCAATCTCAGGCAAACCAGGGCAGTTATTCACCCCAGATGAGTAAAGGAAGATGTTTCCTGGCCTTGTTCTTACCACTGTTCCAAACCCAAACCGAATCAGTGCCATGGAACCAATTCTGACTTGTGGAAAACATACGTGTTGCAAAGTTCCATAGGGTTTTTGAGGAAGAGTTGAGACATCTGCTGCAGAAGATCAAGTTCTACAGCTTTCAGTATGACCTCCATCTCAACATTGTTGTTGTATGTGCCGTCGAGTCGTTTGCGACTCATAGCGACCCTATGTACAACAGCCCTAAACCCTGCTCTATCCTGTGCCAATTGTACTGCCTCTGACACACCTATCACGATTACCCCAGTCACTGAATCAATCCACCTCATAGAGGGTCTTCCCCTCCTGCGCTCTCCCTCCACCCTCCCAAGCATGATGTTCCTCTCCAAGGACCTGTCTCTCCTTACAACATGTCCAATGTATGTCAGAATCCTTGCCTCCAAGGAGTAGCCTGGTTTAACCCTTTCCAGGATGAATCTGTTTTCTTGGCAGTCCATGCTACATTCAATATTCTTCTCCAGCACCACAGCTCAAAGGCATCAACTCTCCTTCTATTCTCCCTAGTCGTTGTCCAACTCTCTGATGCATAACAAGTGATTACAAAGACCATGGCCTGTATCAGGTGGACCTTAGTCTCCAGAGAGACACCGTTGCTCTTCAGTACTTTGGAGAGGTCCCTAACAGCAGACTTTGCCATCGCAATATATTTTTTTTAATTTCCTGGCTGCTGGTGCCAAGAGTGTTGACTGTGGAGCCGAGCAAACTGAAGCTGTGAACAATCTCAATCTCTTCGCCATCCATCCTGATGCTACCGATTGGTCCAGTGGTGAGAATCTTTGTCTTCTTGACATTGGGCCTCAGTCCATACTGAAGGCTGCAGTCCTTGACCCTCCGCAGCAAGTGCATAAGGTCCTCAGTTTCAGCAATCAGGGTTGTGTCATCTGCATAAATCTCAACATTAGGAAAACAAAAATCCATAAGATTGTTGTTGTACCAATAAGCAGCATCATGATAGATGGAGAAGGGAGTGAAGCTGCCAATGATTTTCTCTTGCTTGAATCCACAATAAACACCCTTGGTACGAGAAGTCAAGAACCCAAAAGATGAGTTACATTTGGGGACATCTGCTGTCAGGGACCTCTCCAGAGTACCAAAGAACAACGATGGCAGCTTAGAGACTTAGACCTGATTCAAGCCTTGGCCTTCTCAATTGCTCACCATGCATCTGAAAGTTGGACGATGACTAAGGACGACAGAAGGAAAATCAATGCCTTTGAGTGGTGGTGCTGGAGAAGAGTACTGAGTATTCCATGGACTGCCAAAAGAACAAAGTCTGTCCTGGAGGAAGTAAAATCAGGATGCTCCTCAGAGGCCAACATTGTGAAACCATCTCACGTGCTTTGGGTATATTGTTAAGACAGCCCAGTCCTTGGAGAAGGACATCATGTTTGGAAAGGTGAAGAGGCAGTGAAAGAGAGGAAGACCCTGGATAAGATGGATTGACATAGGAAGTGTAGCAATGAGCCCAAGTGACTAGAATGACACAGAATATGGCAGATTTCAGACCTATTGTTCACAGGGTCCTTAATGAGTTACAGTCAATCCAATGGCACATAACAACAAATTCTGTGAAAGATACTGTGCTAATCAATAGAATAATATTGTACTGGGGGAAATGAGAATAAAATTACAACTTGTTAAGCTAATTTTTTTATGAAGTTTAACACATATACAAAAAGGGCACAATTCTTTTAAGCCTGATGAATTGTCAGAAAGTGAAAACACATATGTAATCAATGCTCAGATCAGGATACAGAACTTCACCAGGACCCCTCAAGCACCTCTTTCCCTTGCCCTCCTCTCTGATACTATCTATTTACCCCAAGAGAAATCTTGATTTCTTGTAATCTTTATTATGCCCTTCCTTGTACCCTTTTTTGAGTTCATTTGCTTTTATGCTAGCTTTTTGAGTTAAAAATTTATTTCTTTTTTATTGACATGGGTTTTTAGGGCTATGAATTTTCTTCTGCCACTGCCTTAAATGCATCCCCTTGATTCTGAAATGTAGTGATTTTATTGCCATTATTTCTCGGGAAATTTAAAATATTTCCCACTTTCACCTAAGAGTTGTTTAATAGGTTTTTTTCCCCATCTCCCAGGTACAGTTGTCGTTGTTGTTATGTGCCATCAAGTCACCTGCGACCCTATGTATACTGTATCAATCCATCGATCTGGAGTCTTCCTGTCTTGTGCTGTCCCTCCACCCTTCCAAGAATGATGTCCTTCTCCAAGGACTTGTCTTTCCTGGCCACGTGCCCAAAGTATGTGAGACAGACCTTCAAAATCCTAGCCTCCAAGGAGAAACTTGGTTTCACCCTCTCCAAGACAGACCTATATGTTTTCTTTGTGGCCCGTGGTATATTCAAGGCTCTTCTCCAGAACCACAATTCAAAGGCATCAATTCTTCTTCCGTCATCCTTAGTGATTGTCCAGCTCTCTGATGCATAGCAGGTAATTGTGAAGACCTTGGCCTAGATCAGACACACCTTAGTCTCTAGACTGACAACGTTGTTTCTCTGTATTCTAGAAAGGTCCCTGATGGCAGATTGAGCTAATGCAATTTGTCTTTTGATTTCCTGACTGCTAGTCCCAGTACAGAGACCCCCTTTTTAAAATTCCACTTAAAAAGTCTAGCTTTATTGCGTGCAGATCCCTGCTATCAGGCACCATCGCTTCAGTTTGCCTGCTTGCTTTTAATTTTATATAAATGGAATCTGCTATTCCTTTTTTAAAAAACTCTAAAGTATCTTTCTTTACAGAAAGAAGACAGTATACTCTTAAAGGTATCACAGTCTTCTTACCTAGAGTTGGAATGTGTGTAACATAAGATTATTAATTCTGGAAGCTAGTAAGGATAAGAGCTTTGTGGACCAGCAATAAAGCGATGCCACCCAGAGGCTTGTGATTTGAATCCAACCGCTGCTCCATAGGAGAAATATGGACAATCACTTCATACGGCCTCTGAAAAACAGATAGAAGGTCAGCTACTAGTCAGTTCTGACTCAATGTCACATAACAACAACAATAAAATTAAGGATAAGCACAAAATTCCAACCAAACCTCAAATCACAGTAGAAGTTAATCATAATTTATGAAGTAAATGATCTGGAAAAATTTAAAATAAACCAAAACATTTTACATGCCAGTTATATTTGGACATACCACTAGATTGTACAAAAACCTAGTTTTATGATAATGATTTGGTTGTTGAAGGCAACTGCTCTGAATATGTTCTTTGTGTTGGTGGAAAGTAAAATATATTGAAATAACATCTGGAAAAGCACATTACATACCTGTCTTCTGTTACTTTACTTTTAGCTTGCTAACAACAGAAAAGACAATCAGAAAGACAACAGAATACATTTTCCAAAGTTCTTAGTCCTTTGGTTGGGATTTTGTGCTCTCAAATGTAATTCCAATGGTACTACGGATAAGGACCATTCCGAAGAAAGGTGACCCAACAGAGTGTGGAAACTACAGAACAATATCATTGATTTCACACACAAAATTCTACTGAAGATTATCCAAAAACGACTGGAACAGCACATCAGCAGAGAACTGCCAGAAGTCCAGGCTGGGTTTAGAAGGGGTCATGGTACTAGGGATATTGTAGCTGACGTTAGATGGATCTCAGCTGAAAGCAGGGAATACCAGAAGAATGTATATCTGTGTTTCATTGACTATGCAAAAGCATTTGACTGTGTGGATCATAACAAACTGTAGCTGACTCTGAGAAGAATGGGAATCCCAGAACATTTAACCGTGCTAATGCGAAACCTATACTTGGACCAAGAGGCAGTCGTCAGAACAGAGCAAGGAAACACTGCATGGTTCAAAATTGGGAAGGGCATATGCTAGGGAATGTGTCCTATCTCCATACCTTTTCAACTTGTATGCAGAACAGATTATCCAGGAGGCTGGGCTATATGAGGAGAAATGTGGGGTCAAGATTGGTGGAAGATTCATCAACAATATGTGATATGCAGATGACACAACCCTGCTTGCTGAAACTGAGGAGGACCTGAAGCACCTGCTGCAGAGTGTCAAGGACTGCAGCCTCCAATATGGATTGAGGCTCAATGTCAAGAAGACAAAGATTCTTACCACTGGGCCAATTGGCAGCATCAGGATGGATGGTGAAGAGATTGAGATTGTTCACAGCTTCAGTTTGCTTGGCTCCACAGTCAACACTCCTGGGACCCAGCCAGGAAATTAAAAGACATATTGTGATGGGAAAGTCTGCTGTTAGGGACCTCTCCAAAGTACTGAAGAGCAATGGGGTCTCTCTGGGGACTAAGGTGTGCCTGATACAGGACATGGTCTTTACAATCAGTTGTTATGCATCGAAGAGTTGGACAATGACTAAGGAGGATAGAAGGAGAATTGATGCCTTTGAGCTGTGGTGCTGGAGAAGAGTATTAAGGGACTGCTAGGAAAACAAACAGATTCATCCTGGAAAGGGTTAAACCAGGCTGCTCCTTGGGGGCAAGGATTCTGAGGCTTTGTCTGACATACTTTGGCCATGTTGTAAGGAGGGACCAGTCCTTGGAGAAGGACATCATGCTTGGGAGGGTGGAGGGACAGCGCAGGAGAGGAAGGCCCTCTATGAGGTGGATTGGTTGATTCAGTGACTGGGGTAATCGGGATGGGAATGTCAGAGACAGTGCGATTGGCACAGGACAGAGCAGAGTTTAGGGCTGTTGTACATAGGGTTGCTATGAGTCACAAGCGACTCGACGGCACATAACAACAACAACATTGTGATTTGAGTGAAAGTTAACAGAGCAGATCAGTTTTCCATTCAACAATTCATACACACTATGCTTTGTGACACTGATCACATATCCACATTGAGCTGCACTCTTCCCACCTCATCCCTGTGTTTCTCATTTCCATGCATCCTTCTTTCCCATTCCTTCCTGCATCCTGAGCTTTATCCCTAGGCAAACGCCGCTCTTTTGGTCTTGTATAGTTGATTGTTCTAAGGAGTGGATTCCTTCCTGTGCTATTGATTACCTACTGGTTGGCTGAAAGTGCAGTTGCAGGTTCAAAGAATAACCTAATCTATTTTATGATTTTGAGGTTTGTTCGACATTGCTTTCCACTCACTGTACCAGAGATTTCCTGTTTTGATGTTTTTTGAGTTAAAGGTTCTTTGAGAGAATCCTTGAGAATGCAGATCATTGTACACTGTCTCATATGGTGATTATGTGTTGCTGTGTGTACTATTGTATCAGAACTGCCCATAGGTGACCCTCCAGTGGGTTTTTCAGAGATAGTAAACCGCATGGGAGAAGACTGCCCATCTTTCTCCCACAGAGCAGCTGGTAGATTGGAACTGTGCTCCTTTGTATTGTCAGCGCAATTTCTTACCACTAACCCACTAGAATTGGTCACCTCTTACGCTCTTCATTATTACTGTAAGGTGGAATAGAGTATGACAGAATCCATTTTATTACAAGACTAAGAGCAAGGAATACATGTACACTGTTAAAGTGCAGAAAAGCAAACTTTCACCATCTCTTTCTCTTGTTTACTTTCTTGGACCTTGTTAAGAAGTTCCCAGAATCCTCTACTAGCTTTTATCAAGAGTTGATGACAGACATTTAGATAGCCTTCAATTCAGGATTCTGCACAAAAGTTTTAAAAATTAGATTTTCTAGAATATCACAGGCTTGTAGCAAGGGAATTTAAGGCCTTCCAGGGGAAAGTTACAGAGATACCCCAGCAAGCTCACAGAGAGAACATTTCACAGAAAGTCGAGCTGGTGTACACCCACCAGGGAGTTTTCAGGAGGCTGTAAATCCATGGGAGGAGATTGCTCACCTTTCTCCCCAAGAGCCACTGGTGGATTCAAGCTGCCAAAGAGGTACCACCTTTGGATTAGCAGTGCAATAAAACATTCTTTCCACTTCTTATTTGGACAATAGGTACACATTTCTCTGAAACTCACTTTCTCTGTTAATTGCACGTGATCATTGTAAAGTTTTGGGTCTTGAGTGACACAAACCCAATTACTAATTTAAGCAGTCAAATACTATGTGAAAGATCGTCCTTTCTGGTGATCTGCTTCTGAAAGGTCACAGCCTTGAAAACCTCCTAGTGAGTTGGTGTCACTATACCACAACTAACAACAACAGTTGCAACTAACCAACAGCAACTGTGAGTGTGAAAATGCGACAATATGTGGAAAGTAACTTTATAATGGACAACGAATGAAGTAGAGGGAGTTCTGGTGGCCTTGTGGTAAGAAGCTGCATTGCAGTCCCAAAGGTTTGAATCCACCAGCTGCTCCATGGGAGAAGGATGGGCAATCTTCTCCCTTGCGATTTACTGCCTCTGAAAGGCCACTGGAGAATCAGCTATGGGTTGGTTCCAATGCAATGGCACACAACAACAATAACAACAACAACTGCAGAGATTGTAACTAATCAAAGAATAGTAATAAAATACAGATAACTAACATTTCCCTTAAGAAGACTTTTAACATTTTACTCTTAAATGTTCGGTATTTTCATACTCTAGATACTTTTAAAAATTATCCATGAAGGCAAGGATCTGATATAAATAATCTCTTATGGCTGTGTCTTCCCTGGTAGTGTATAATTTTCTGATGTAAGTCTTAACAAAAGTTAAGGGTAAGAGAAGAGAGCCTGGCTTGCCTTATCAGAGAAGCCTTGAAAAAACAGTGCATATTCCATGGTTCATTTTCTCCAAAAATGTTCTACATAAGATGTATATTAACATTTTATCATAAAAGCAACTCTTGCTTATAAAAAACCCCACAATTCAAGCAAGATTGTTATGTGCTGTTGAGTTAAGAACAACTTGTAGTGACCCTATTTGAACCCTGTGCCATCTTCATAATCTCTGACATACTTGAACTCATTGCAGTAGTCATTGTGTCAACCCATCACGTTGAGGATCTTCTCTGTCCCTGACCCTCCACCTTTCCAAGAATTGTGTCCCTTTTTTAGGAATAGCCTCTTAAACAACATGCCTAAAGTGTGTGAGGCATAGCTTTTTCATCTTTGCCTCCAAGCAGCACTCTGGCTGAACTTTTCCCAAGGCATACCTATTTTTTCTTTTGGAAGTTTATAGGCTATTCAGTGCTGTTCTCCAACACTACAACTTAAAAGTAATGATTCTTCTTCTGTCATCCTTATTCATTGTCCAGCTCTCAGATACACAGCAAGAGATCTTGGCCTGAACCAGGTACACTTTAATATTCAAATTGACATCATTGCTCCTCAATAATTTGGAGGGATCCCAGGTCTCCTGAGTGCTAGTTCCAAGAGTGTCGAGTGAGGATCCCAATTAAGATTAAAGTATTGACAATTTCAACCTTTTCTCCATCTATTATGATGTTGCCAATGTAATCCATAATGAAGGTGTTTGATCCGTTGCAGTGTTTCAAGTCTTCCTTATTGTATAAGGAGTAGTGGTAATGTGAGAAAGGCTGAGTCTGGCCATTTATAAAGGGGAACCAACTTCATAAAAGGGAACTGTTTCCATCAATAATATACATAGTATCAAACAAATAGCTAAATGGACAGACATGCCACCCCACATGGTCCTGCAACTATTTCTACCAGTCATTGGGTCTAATGTTAATTGCAAATTGACTCATAGACTTTACTCACATTTGTGGAGGAATGTGGGGAGGCAAAGAATATCACACACAAGTGCAGGTTTAGTCCAGCAGTCCTAAGGCAAGTTAACAGCAAGACACAATTCCTCAATTAGTTCAGACAGCTTCTCAGTAAACAAGTGAAAGTATAGGTTCAGTTCAGCAACACAAATAAACCTCTGGTTTCCTCAATCATCTATCCAACTTGATCTTAGAGCAGTAACAACTCAGCTTTTTCTTCAATCATCCAGGAAATAAAACCTTTAACTGCGGCTCCATCTCCAGGGTTCCTCTGGTTACACCTTGCCACAGTTTCTTCACTGCTTGCCACAGTCTCTTCCCCCTCTCTCCAGCACTGCTTTTCACAATGTGGAAAGTGCTCTCTCATATTGATCCCACACCTTGATTATTCGTAAGATCATATGTCCACAAATAACGTAGTTGTAGACCATGCCCCAGTGGGGGCTAACAAAATGGATAGAAAAACCAATTTTCAAGGTTTCTGATACCACACTCACTCTCATAAGCACAGCTGTGTCTTCTCTATAGTGCAGCTTGTTGATGAGTATAATGTGAAACTAAAATTTCCCATATCAATAGTGCACACTTGTGTGTACGTGTGTGTGTGTGCACGCATGCACACACACACACACACACACTGGGGGGGGGGAGAGGGAGGCATATCCTCTCCAATTCCATTCTCCAAAGGAAACCACTGAGAAAAGATTGCTTGGTATTGCCTGTGCAATTCCTGTGAATGCACAAATAACCATATACTCTGTACATATACTATGTGTTTAACTCACAACTACTGAGTGGCTTTTGACACATAATGATCCTATAGGACAGAGTTGATCTGCCCCTTAAGGTTTCTGAGATTGTAAATATTTACAGAAGTAGACTATCTCACTTTTTCCTTAGGAGCATCTGGTCCTGGACTGGAACCAGTAACCTTTTGGTTATCAGTCCAAGGCTTAATATTGATACACACACACACACACACACACACACACACACACACATCCATCCATATTTATAGATACACTTTGTTTTTAGGGATCTCAATTTATGTAAGATAGCATGTGCTCATTTTTTGCCTCTTTCATATTTTGATAATTCTCACAATATTTCGATTTTACCCCCCTAATGCTATTGCACACTTAGCAGCCCATCCAAAACTTGCTGCTGTGGCATTGATCCTGACTCATCATGGCACTGCATTGGGTTTATGAGGCTTTAAAATCTTTATGGGAAGAGACTACTCACCTTTCTCTCAAGGAGCAGCTGCAGGATTCAAACTGCTGATTTTTTTCCCCCAGTTAGCAGCACATCATGTAAAATGATATAGCACCAGAGCACCTTTAACTGAGTATAGTATAGTACAAACATAGCCTATACAAACTAGGAAACAGAACGTTCACATAACTTGCTTTCTTGTGAAACATCCTTTAATGTGATAGTATAACCAAACCTGCAATTATCTCTGAGGTACATCTGTCTGGGTGCCAAAGAAACTAAACCCATTGCTGCTGTGTCGGTTCTAACTGATGGCAGTTCCATGTGCCACAACGTAGAATCACTTCATAAGTTGCCAAGGCTGTGACAGCTTGACAAGCCTAATTCATTCAATCTCACAGCTAGATGTATTCAAATCACCAGCGTAAGGTTAGTAGTAATTTTGTTGTTAGGTGTTGTCTAGTTGAATATGACCCATAGTAACTCTCCACCTTTCCAAACATGATGTCCCTCTCCAAGGCATAGCTTCTCTCAACATCATGTCCAAAGTACATGAAATGAAGCTTCATCATCCTTGCCCCCAAGGAGCATCCTGACTACACCTTCTCCAAGACATATCTATTTGTTCTTTTGGCAGTCCACGAGATATTCAGTACTCTTCTACAACATCAAAGCCACAAGGGCTCCTTGTTGTTGTTAGGAGTCATTGAGTCAAGTACAACCCCTAGTGACCCTATGAACAACAGATCTAAACCCTGTCCTATCCTGTGCCATCCTCATCATCTCTGACACACTCAAGCCCATTGCTGCAGTCACTGTGTCAACTCACCTGGTTGAGGGTCTTCTTCTCTTTCACTGACTTCCATCTTTCCAAGCATGATGCATCCATCTAGATAGTATTTTTCACTATATATATTTTATCTGTTTACACACCCACCCCTAATTTGCAAGAGGAAAAAATGCAGGCTGTAAAGAAATGCTTCCTAAGTTAGCTCTTGGGAAGTAAGGCGGAACAGAAAAAACATCACAGATATAACTCAACTCATTGCTGTTGAGTTGGAACTGATTCATAGCTGTCCCTCCGGTGGATTTTCAAAGGCTAGGAATCACATGGGAGGGGATTGCTCATCTTTCTCCCACACAGCCATTGGTGGGTTCTAGCTGTCAGAGAGATGAGGCCTTTGGGTTAGCAATGCAACTCCTTAAGGACAAAGCCATCAGAACTATCTACTTCAGATATGCTGCTGTTGTTGCTATGGGCTGTCTAGTTGGAATTGAGGCTGAACACTGTGACGCTGATGTGTCAATGGTTGGTTACCCATGGTGGACAGTGTTGGGTGAAACTCCCTGATTAAAACAAGCTTGGAAGCAGGAGTGGCATTCACCTCCATAATAGCTTGCCTCCAGAAACCCTATGAACCTGGAGAGAGGATGAGAGACACACAAGTGTTGAGGACTCTCCTTCATAGGGTCGCTAGGAGTCGCCTGCGACTCAACGGCACTTAACAACAACATAACAACAGTTGGAATTGACTTATAGCTCACATTCTAGTGAGTTTTCAGAGGCAATACATCACATAGGAGGAGGTTGCAGCTGATGGATTCAAACTGCTTGCCATTGGGTTGGCAACAAATCTTCTTACCATTAAGCTGCCACAGCTCCCTATCACACATATAAAATACCAGAAATCTCAATCTGGAATTAAGACAGAGATAATCTGGGCAGTGATTTATCTATGTATGAGATAAGTGAAAAGAGGGTTTTTTTCCTTCCCTCTTTATTAATATGAAGAGATCGGTTACTGCTTTAAGCTTTATTCCAGAAGGATCTTCCAGGCTGAGGGATTGGCAAGGAAATTCTATCCAATCTCCTAGGCTATGTGAAATATCAGCCCTATTGGAATAATTTCTCCTTTCCCCTAGACAGTATAAAGAGAGTGCAATTATGATATTACATATGTTATCTTCTAACACAGGCAAGAGAGTCTAGAATGAACCAAGGTGGCATCACAAGCACTGGTTTCAAGACAAGAGAAATTCACCTTTACATAGTGTTTTCCCAGCCATTACCTACAAAGGAGCATAGCTCCCACCACCTTTTAAAAAGTTTTATTATACTTTGAGTGAAGGTTTACATCGCCATTAAGGTTCTCATTCAACAATTTCGCCACAAATTGTTCAGTGATATTGTTTCCATTCTTCATGATGTAAGTATGAACCTTTTCATTGTTCCCATCAATCTAGTTTCTCTGCCTTTCTTACATTTTCATCTTGTTGGGGTTTTTGTTGTTGTTGTGTTGACCATTTAATCTTGTATGTTACACCATGGAGTCAGAATTGACTCAGAGCTGACCCGCCAGTGGATTTTCAGAAGTTATATGCAGCCTACAGTATGGATTGAGGCTCAATGTCAAGAAGACAAAGATTCTCACCACTGGACCAATTGGCAGCATCAGGATGGATGGTGAAGAGATTGAGATTGTTCACAGCTTTAGTTTGCTTGGCTCCATAGTCAACAGTCTTGGCACCAGCAGCCAGGAAATTAAAAGGCGCATTGCCATGGGAAAGTCTGCTGTTAGGGACCTCTCCAAAGTACTGAAGAGCAATGGTGTCTCTCTGGAGACTAAGGTGCGTCTGATACAGGCTATGGTCTTTGCTATCACTTGTTATGTATCAGAGAGTTGGACAATGACCAAGGAGGATAGAAGGAGAATTGATGCCTTTGAGCTGTGGTGCTGGAGAAGAGTATTGAGAATACCATGGACTGCTAGGAAAACAAACAGATTTGCCCTGGAGAGGGTTAAATCTGGTGGCTCCTTGGAGGCAAGGATTCTGAGGCTCTGTCTAACATACTTTGGACATGTAGTGAGGAGAGACTGTCCTTAGAGAGGGACATCATGCTTGGGAGGGTGGAGGGACGGCGCAGGAGGGGACGGCCCTCTATGAGGTGGATTGATTCAGTGACTGGGATAATTGGGATGGCAGTGTCAGAGACACTGCGATTGGCACAGGACAGAGCAAAGTTTAGGGCTGTTGTACATAGGGTCACTATGAGTCGCAAGCGACTCGATGGCACATAACAACAACAACATATGTAAATCACACAGAAAAAGACTGCCCATCTTCCTTTCCGAGTTTCTGGTTGGTTCCTTTGGGTTGGCAGTGCAACTCCTTACCCACTAGGCCACCAGAGCTCCCTCCCTATTTGTATCATATAATTTTTTTAAGGAGCACAGTATTCACAGATGATAGGTATTTTTTGTATATTTTCCCCTCTTTTTAAAAATTGGTATTTTTAGAATTTATTTAATTATGTTTCATGCACATACATTGTATTTTATACAATCTTTCATTTCTATTATCTTTTCCATGTATATTGTGGATTCCTCCCCTTATAATCATCTTACTAATAACTACATTCATGAAAGCAGGTAAGCCAGCTATCTCATGCCTCATGTTTTAATATCCCCCTTTTAGATAGCTAATTTCTGGTTTGCTTATCCATAGCAAGGCTATACTCTGAGTGAACAAGAATATCACTTTTTCCTTTTCAACTTGGGAACTTTGAGCATATGCAGCCACAAGCAAAGTCCAGTCCAGAGCAAGCCATAAGGTTGCAGCAGTCTATCTACCCTAACTCACATCATGGGTCACCTTCATCTGACTGGGTTCTGGTCAACTCATCTCCAGCCATCTGTGGTTAGGTCCAAATGAGCATGAGCCACAAACTCAGTAATACACAATTCTACTTGTGTTCCAGACCTGCTGGTCTCTTTATTCAGTCCTAGCCTCCACATGAGACCAAGTCAAGAAGCCAGGCGTCCTCAAGACTTCCTGCTCCTCAAGCCAACAACTCTTCCCTGCTCATCTATACTTCTGTGCATACTAGGGCGTCAGTGCTGAAGGAAAGCATCCAAGTTCAACCTGTTCTCCATTGTTCATTTTGTAAGCCAGTCTGTTATTTACTTACAGGATTTAGTTTTGGTTCTCAGGGTAAATGTCTTGGGGAGTCCTTTAATCTCAATTGATATAGTAAATCCAATTTTTTAAAAAAAGAATGTGAAGTTCTTTTCAAATTTTTTTCTCTCTCATTTTATATAGCTCTGTCTTTTGTGGCTCTGAGCAAAACAGTTTGTAGTGGTAGCTGGGCACCCTCTAGTTCTTTTGGTCTCATGGTAGATGAAGCTGTGGTTTGTTTATAGACAGAAAATATTTTTTAAGGACAAAATTATTGTAGTATGAGTGAAAATTTACACAGCAAATTAGTTTTCCATTCAATGATTTACTCCAATTTGGTTTCAACAATTGGTTGCAATCCCCTCAATTACAATCCCATTGCACAGCACCCTCTCCACTTCCTCCTTGAGTTCCTCCTTTGCCTTTATCCTTCTCTCCTGCCCCTTCAGTTTTGGTTTTGGGTTAATGCTGCCCTTTTGGTCTCCTATGGTTGTTCTGAGGAGTGTGTGACTCACAGATGTTATTGCTCACTTTATGAAACTGTCTGTTGTTTGGCTAGAGGGTGATCTTCCAGGGTAGGTTCAGTTCTAAGCTTGAGAAGTGTCTAAGGACATGCCAGGGATTACATCAGTATCTCTAGTGTCTTTCTTTCTTTCTTTCTTTCTTTCTTTCTTTCTTTCTTTCTTTCTTTCTTTCTTTCTTTCTTTCTTTCTTTCTTTCTTTCTTTCTTTCTTT
>NW_006399766.1:19312479-19337100 GCF_000299155.1 Elephantulus edwardii | reverse complement strand
CAGGATTTTCTACTGTGATCTTGATCAGAGTGGCCAGTGATGGCAGTTGGGCACCATCTAGTTCTAGTCTCAGGCTGATGGAGGTTGTGGTTCCTATGGTCCATTAGTCCTTTTTTTTTTTTTTAATTTTTATTATTTTTGTGTGAGTGTACCGTCAAATCAGATCTGACTGGTACAGGAGGACATTGTCCCTCCTTCCCTGGCAGAGCATCTGGTAGATTGGAACCAAGCACCTCTGGGATTGTAGTTGCAGCTCCTTGACACTAGGCCACCAGAGCTCCCCTCATTAGTCCTTTGGACTAATTATTTCCACATGTTTTTGCTTTCCTTCCCTCTTCTTTGTTCCAGACAAAGAGCAACTTAGATGGCTGCTCAATATAGCTTTTAAGCCTCTAATCACTACCCACAAAAGTAGGATGCAGAGCGTTTTGTTTGTGGCCTATGTTACATCAGTTGGCCTAAATGTGTCCATAGACTATAGTCCTGAGCCCCTCATTCCCTCAAGTTTTCTCTTTATGCCTAAGAACCCCCTCAGAACTTTGTCCCCTACATACGCTACTGTATACTTGCACCACAAAGGCACATGTAGAATTGTCATCTGCCACACATGTACTCATTCGTGATTGACTTTCATTCGACCTTCTAGATATGCTCAGCTTGCGTGCTTGCCTATATATCTGCTTGTAGATGTTGTTATGACTATTATTACAGGGTTTTACTGTCTTTTATGTGTATATACTCCTGTGACTTCCTTGGTCATGTTGTGCAACACTCTCTGTTATAGTATATTATTTTCACTCAAGTTAAGATGTGTTTATTCTCCAGTCAGTGATTTGCCCTCCTTGGCCCTCCCACCTGAGAACATGGCTTTTTTTGAAGATAAAGAACTTTAAGATAAACTACTGTTGTGTACCATTGAGTTGGAACTGCCTCATAGCTGACTCTTCAGCGTGATTTCAGAGGCTGTAAATTGCATGAAAGGAGATTGCTCATCCTTCTCCCTAGAGCAGCTGGTGGATTCAGACCACGTATCTTTGGATTGGTAACACAATTCCTTACCACTAAGCCACCAG
Organism: Elephantulus edwardii; assembly: GCF_000299155.1. Lineage (NCBI taxonomy): Eukaryota > Metazoa > Chordata > Mammalia > Macroscelidea > Macroscelididae > Elephantulus > Elephantulus edwardii. Next base: position 19,336,027 of record NW_006399766.1, on the reverse strand, counting down.
AGCTCCCTTTAAAAGAAACTATAATGGCTAAATTGATTTTTTATATTCTCACCCTTCCTTTTGCCAAATCTAAGCAGCATATGTAGCACATTGGAAAAAAATATTAAATTCCCTTATGCAAGAGCTGAGGGTCTTTATTTACCTAAGATGGAAGGGGAAAAATACCCAAGAATCAACCCCAAAACTCAAGTGTACTGTGTCTAACATGTGGATTAGAATCACTCCCTTGGGTTTTCTTGGCTGTTAAGAGCCAACCTGATATGGACCCTTGATAAGTATTATGGTGGCAGGGAAAAAAAGCACTGGGTTAAAGATCTAAGTTTGAGTCTGGGCTCTGTAACTGGCTATAATTACTGGAAGATTGCCACCTCTGAGTCTCTGTAGCCACATATGTTAAATGAATATAAGTGATGCCAGTCCTAGGGCTGCTAAAAAATTTGAGGAGATAGATAGGAAAGAATATAGACCCCAGAATAAAGCTATTTTGAGAAGTAACTTTTATTATTTATTAACTCTGAATGATTACAAAAAAATAAGTAGGGTAGAGCTGGGGGGTAGAGCTGGGGGGGCATTATCAGCAGAAGCCAAATAGCAAACACTAAGCCCATACATGAGACAAGTATGAAGAAATTGTCATTCTATCTGGAATAATCAGCAGGGAGGTCCTGCTTCCATGTCTTGAGCTAAACTCTATATTTCTCTTGCAACTTGACTAAGGGTACTGATGGGATTCATGTGGGTTCATTAGCTGAAAAGAAAAGGGGAATTCCCCAGATACATTAATAGGAGAAGTTCTGTTGTTTGTGGAAGCAAGGTGGGCCACTCTGGAAGACTTCAAGGGGCCACCAAGGGTCTGCTGAACAATAGGATGTATTCTTATCCACAGGCCCTGCTTGGGACAAGGAAATGGCTCTACTTCTAACAAGTAAATTCTTGGGTGTCCAAGATTTTGCAACTGTTTCACTAGGATTTTTTTTTTTTAATTGAGGAAACACACCTTTCTAATGAAAATATTTCATTCATCAGGGACAGCCAGATTGGAAAACTTCAAGGTGTTCTAGATCTATGATACACTTTAAAAAGTAAGACAGCCCTACAGGATACTATATTGTCATTCTTGGTTTGAAGAACTATGGCCGGTGATAAGGAGACTGACTTTTAAGTAGGAAGGTGCTGGGTATAGGAGAAGGTAGAATGAGCCTGGAAAGCAGCGTTCTCTGCCTCCTATCCTAAACAGCTTGCTTTACTATTTTATATTCTAGGAATTTACTTAAGTTTGAAACCCTACTATAGACTAGATGTCAAGGAACAGGAGTGTCTGAACTATATTAGGAGGAATGTGAACTTACTGCAGGGAAAGGAAAAAGAAAAGGATAATGCTTTCAGACATTCTGGATTCACACTGGAAAATCAGGAGCAGGTTTGGAAAAAGAATTCTCTTCTTCAAATGAAATTTCAATAAAAGAAAAAGTTTGGTCTTCTCGGCACATACTGGAACCCTGAAAAACAGAATAAGAAAGATGTTTAAGAAGCCAGTTCTGGAGTCCGATAAAACCCTGATTCATGGTCTTACCACTCTCAAGCTGTGTGACCCTGAACAAGTTACCTATCTTCTCTGGGGGTCTGCTAAATGAGAATAATGTTGCCTACTTCCCAGGAGTCTGGTGAGGACTACAGTACCTTTAGGAAAATAATGCACATGCACAGTTTTGACAAGCCATCCAACCACCCAGTAGCATTAGTTTCCTATGAATGCCATGTGCACCACATGTATATGTGCATTATTTATGTGCGCACATTAGAATAGTGTGTGGTATCTATGTGTTCAAAAAATGCTAACTAGTGTTTTATTAGAGACCCTGGGTGGTAGAAATAGTTAAAGTGTTCGACAACTAACCAAAAGTTTGTAAGTTTGAGGCTACCCAGAGGCAACTCAGCCCAAAAGTCAGATGAAAATGCTATGGAGCACAGTTCTACTCTCATCCACACGGACAACATGACTGCAGCTGCTTGTTTACTGGTTATTACTTGGTTAGAGAAGCTGTGTCTCTATATGCTGAAATAAATCATTGAGCCAAGATGCAGCTTAGTTTAGTGGGTAAGCCCTAGGACTTTGCAATCATAGACACTGCCTCTGACACTTATTTCTTTTATGACTAAGGCAAGCCTATACAACCTATCCCTGCTACAAGGTTCCAATCTTGTGAAATAAGGTAAAAAATAGAACTTACATTGCAAGTAGTTAAAAACAAACACACAAAGCAAACACTTGGCCATCAAGGCAATCCTAACTCATAGTGACCTTATATGACAGAGTAGAACTGATTATTTAAAAAAAAATCATAAGGTCTTTCTTTTGAGGTGAATCAGTAGCCTTGACTCTCCAACCTTGTGGTTCGCAGTTGTTTGTATTAACTGTTGCTACCATCTACAGACTCCAGGAAGGAGCCCTGTTGACATCGTGTATTATGTAATGGCCTGTTAATCCAAAGATAGTTCCAATTCACTAGCTGCTCTGCAGGAAAAACATGGACAGTGTCTTCATGCAAAGATTTATACCTTCTGAAACCTGATAGAAGGTCACCATGAGTTGGAATACACTTGACAGCAGTGGTTTTTGTTTGTTTTAAGCTTTCCAGGAGCATGCTGTATGCCCTCCAAAGAAGGGTTATGCATTTGGATGGCTTATGGTGTGTCAAACTGTGGTAGTGTGCTCAAATGTGTTAGGGGTGATGAGGACAGCACAGGATAGGACAGAGTTCAGATCTGTTGTTCATAGGATTGCTAAGAGTTGTACGGAATAATAACAGTGGCATGTCAGGCATCATCCTAAGCATGTACATAGGTTTTCTGTGAGGGCCACTTGAAATAACCTATCAGAACCGACTCATAGCTGACCCTTCAATGGGGTTTCAGAGGCTGTAAATCGCATGGGAGGAGATTGGCCATCTTTTTGCCCAGGGAGTTGTTGGTAGGTTCGAACCACCAGAGAATCATCACTTTTGGGTGAGGAGCATAGCTCCCTCCAGCCTAGACCACCAGAACTCCCTTCCGAAAGCACAAAGAGGTTAAGGAACATGGACAAATTGCTGGAGATAGGAAGTAAATGAAGCTGGGATTCGAACCCAGGCTACAAAGCTCCTCATATCATCCCACTGAGACTGTCTTCACTGGAAAGTTCTTACTGAGTGGAGTCCAGGCCCCAGTGGGCATTTGCCTGGCTGCCCAATGTCCTGGGGTGGTCCTGTGTGCTAGGCAGAAAAATGGAGCATCTGGGGCAGATCATGCTAATCCCCAGGAACCTGCACTTTCTGAGTCACCTTGGTTACATAGTTCAGTCAGGCTTAGATGAAACAACCCAGCTGAGATACATCTACAGCAAAACAAGCATATGGGTAAGACATTTCACAAGATACGAAATGGCTCTTGGAGATGAAGAGGAAATAAATTCCAAACACAAAAAGACTAAAATTCAAAATTCAGGCAGGACTACAAAATTAAACAGCCCTCCCAGCTGCTGAGGACATAGGGGTTTATACCCGTGGTTAGACAGAATCCCTGTCAAAGGTAGAAACCAGATACGTACTTTGATTTTCAAAGCCGACAGCACCCACTCTACCATTTGGGAAGACAAAACTTTTCCTGTCTGGAAAAGAAGAAGGAAATACAAGTGGAAGTGAAATCTTCAGGCCTCAGTTAGAAAGTGCACGATAGCACTCTCCTTTAAGAAAAACCCAAGCTGTCGCCATTGAGCTAGTCTCCAACCTGGGCAACCCCATGAGTTACAGGGTAGAACTGCACATCTGAATGTTTTGCTGTCTGTGATCTTCGCAGTAACAAATCAACAGGCCTTTCTTCTGTGATACCACTAGGTGGGTTCAAACGGCCAACTTTTAGCTTAGTAGTTGAGCGCAAACCATTTACGCCACCAAAAGATCCCTCTAGTAACCAAACCTATTGCCCTAGAAGCCATTCCTCCTCATAGCTAACCTGTAGGACTGCACAGAACTACCCCACAGGGTAGCCAAGGTTGTAAATCATCACAATGCAGATCACCACCAGCAGAGTGACTGCTGGATTAGAACTGCTGACCTTTTTGGTTAGTAGCAGAGCACTTAACTAGCCACTGCAAATGAGGGTCCAAATTGCCTGCCCTTGGTTTCTAGAGATCTGGCCTGTTCTCCCTATCGCTGGCAGCAAAGGCAGAGAAGATGTTGTCTTTAAGACACTTGGACCCCATTCCCTGTGCCAGGTAGTACTCCTGATTAGGAGTTTCTGAATTCATGCAGAAATTCTGGAAAATCAAGTCAAGATGAGAAGACCATGGTGAGTTGGAAGCAGTGGAGATTTTGCAAATTGTGGCAAGAGCTAGAATAGTACCTGTATTATCATTTCAGCATTGCGCCTACCAAGAGTAGATGTTCACTGTCTGTGGGGTTGGAGTTGAGTTGTTCAGAGTGGGTAAGTTTGGAAGCAATGATTTGAGGTATGTGGGTTCTATCTGAGCAGGGAACGGAGTTTCACTGTGTCTGCACATGCAAATTCAGTTGGGCCAATGTTCCCTCTGAACCTAGTAAGAGCACAGTTTTGTCGGAATGCAGAGGTAAGAAGTCTCACAGGTTTCCCAAGCATGGCGTTTTAATAGTAGAGTTTAAGCACATTTAACCAATGTTTGGCATGGCAAGTGTGGTATATCCATGAGAAATTTGTTCTCGGTGTTCAGATGGAACCTCGTGCCTGGGTTAGGTAGGCTGTGTTGAACAGGCCTTTTGGGTACTAACCGCCCAATGTGGATGAGGAAAGCTTCTGAGAATGAGTTTCAAGTCAGGCATCAAAGGCTACCCAAACCCCCACTGTCACCAAGTTGATTCCCACTCATAAAAACCTTCTAGGCAGTGCCAATAATCAACTCGTATTTACTATTCTGTAGTGAACAGTCTCCTCTTTTCCCATCACGTCCGACATTCTGCATCTAAGTACTGCTGGTGATGGTTTCTCTCCCAACCCTGCACCTTCTTACAGAGTCAAAACCCCTTTTCAACTGTACTGTCCTGGACAGGGTCAGAGTATCCAGTAAGCAAGAGGAGCATGGGCTCACCCACTCATCTTTCGTGAACAATTTCATGTGTTCTCCACCGTATCTTTGAACCCCTACGAAACTGCTAATTAGTAATAATAATAATAATTAGTAAGTAAGTAAGCACAAGTCAGCCCACATTTATCTTGCTTATTGAGTAATCTGCTTTGGCCTGCTGGAAAGAGCTGAGCCACCCCAAAGGGTTTCCAACACTGTTATCTTTATGCAAGTAGAATTGCCACATCTTTCTCCCGCAGAGCAGCTGGTGGATTGAAACTGCTGATCTTTTGCTTAGTGGTCAAGCAGCACTTAACGACTACATCATCAGGGCCGCAAATAGGAGCCCAGAAACATAGACATCCATGGACTAGGGAGCTGTGAGAGAAAACTCACCAGAATATAGATCGCTAGAGAAGCTGACTTACCTTATTTGCACAACATGCAAATCTTGCCACATATTGGGTTGGTTGCTTTTTGGGTACAATTATAAATCAAGTTTATTCTTAAGAAGGACATTTTTTTTTGTTTTCTTTCTAAAAAGTATGTGTTCCCTAATGTAGGCACAAATTAAGAGTTCCTGGGTGGTGCAAACGGTCCAATCTGGATTACTGGCCCAATGACTTGAGGTTCAAAACCAGCTGAGGGAAGCTACCTAGAAAGTTTAACCAGAATATTGCATCTCTATAACCTCAGGTCTGCAATGGAACCAAGTCATTTTCCCGTCCCCCATGCTAACGAATTCTCCCCCGCAACCAGAGGCAAGCCTCCCAGGATTTGTAGGCGTGTTCTTACAGTAGGCAGGGCCAGGAGGCAGGTAGAAGGGCAATCCAGCTCTTCGATAAAATGCCTCGGCAGCTGCCGCCGCTGCAGCCGCCTCCTCAGGGTTCTGCCTCATGAGGAGCTCTTGAGTCGGGTAGGGCAGGTAGCTCTCCGGATAATAGTGACTTTGAAAGAGCTGTTTCTCTTCAGGCCTGAGTTGCGGAACCAGGTGACCTCCGAGGAAGGCACGAGGGTGGAAGACAGGCTGGGCGGCTCTGGGGCCGGCCAGAGAGGGGAAAGGCCACTGCTCTCTGGGCTGGATAGGGAAGCTCCCGGGCACAGGTCTTGGGTACCGATTCGGAGCCATAGTAGGGGGCACAAACGCAGAGCTACTGCCTCCAGCATTTGTGAGAGGGGTTTCAGGCAGTGGCGGTCTCCACTGCGGAGTGGGAACCCACTGTCTTGGAGGCATGCTACTATCTGGGAAGGGAAAAATTGAAAAGACTGTTAGCGGTAAAAACAAAACCAACCACAACAAACAAACAAGATCAGAGCCAAATCTTGTTGCCATCACTCTCTCCAGTGGCTTTTCAGTGGCAGTTAATCGCACAGGAGGAGATTGCCCATCCTTCTCCCGCAGAGCAGCTGGTGGATTCAAACAGCACGCCTTCAGAATTGCAGCACAGCTTCTTAGCACAAGGCCACTAGGTGCCTAATGAGTGACTGAGATTATTGTTATTAGGTGCCCTGAGTTGAAATTTCAGCTCTTCTGGTGGCCTAGAAGGAGCTGCTCTGCAATCCCAAAGGCACACACTTCAAATCCACCAGCAGCTCTGACGAAGAAGGATGGGTAATCTCCTCCCATGTGATTTACTTTGAAGGGTCAGCTTTGGGTCGGTTCTGACTCAACAACATGTACTAATACAATATGTATTAACCAGAAAAAGAAATTAAGTCCATTCTCCATAATCTTTCAAAAGAACAAGCAAATCTGTCTTGGAAGAAATACAGCCAGAATGTTTCTGAGAAGCAAGGATGATGAGACTTGGTCTTGCATACTCTGGGCATGTTGCCAGGAGGGCCCAGGCCCTGAAAAAGGACATCATATTTGGTAAAATTGGAGGTCATCAAGAAAGAAGAAGACCTTTAATGAGATCAATACAGTGGCTACAACAATGGGTTCAAACACAACAGGGGTTGTGAGGTTGTCAGATGTGGCAGGGTTTCATTCTGTTATATATACAGTCATTGTTATGCTGTCACACAACAGTCAGAACCAATCCGTAGCTGACCCTCCAGCAGGTTTTCAGAGCCAGTAAATCGCATAGGAGAAGGCTGCCCATCTTCCGTAGAGCAGCTGGTGGTTTCAAACTTCATGCCTCTTTTATTATTGCATGTGTGTGGAGGGAAAGAGGAAGAGAATAATTTCTATGAGTATCAATTGGTGACATTAATTACATTCTTCAAGTTGTGCAATCATTCCAAATTACTTTTTTAATGTGAAGAAAAAAGTATAAAAACCACCATTATCACCTTAATAATAATATCCAGAGACCACCACTTAATGCACTTCTTTCTAGATTTTTTTCTTTTCATGTGTGTTCTTTTAGAACATGTATTGTTACCTAAGCAACATTTTCATCATTATAATTTTTTGAATATACTTTAATAGCAACAATTAGATACAGCCAACTTAGAGATTTTTTAAATGGCCTCACAGCATACCAGTAAAAGGTAGAATCATGACTGCTGGAATCCCTTGGGTAAATGATTAACATGTTTTGCTGCTATTTTAAATGTCAGAGATTCAGGCCTACTCAGAGGCACACTGGAAGAAAGGCCTGGCAATTTCCTTCTGAACAGTCAGTCATTGAAAAAAAAACCTCTGAAGCATAGTTCTGCTCTCTCACATACAAGGACGAGTCAGAAATTGACTCCACAGCAAGTATTCCGCCCCCCCAAGCTAATAAATATCACATTTGCAGGCAGTTCAATTACTTCTATTTTATTGGTGATATGAACAATATTGTAATTATTGATTGTCACTGTTATATACATCTTTATACCATTACCCAATAAAGGCAAATCTTCTAGAATTAGAATTACCTGAGTATAGGTGTTTTGTGCTAGGCTGTTGCTGTTATTTTGCTTTCTGATACAGTTACTGTTTTAAATATATCAAACAGAAGAAAGCCACAGAACTTTCTTAGGGGTTTTGTTGTTGTGTGCCACTCAGTTGGAACTAACTCATAACTAACACTCCAGTGAGGTTTTCAGAAGTTATAAATCTTGAGGAACAGATGGTAGATTTGAGCCACATGCCTTTGAGTTTGGCAACATAACTTCATACCCAGTAGTTCTTTTTTAGCTGGCCTTTTACACAACTCTGTTGTTGCTGTGTGCTGTCTAGTCCCTTGTGACTCATAGCGACCCTATGTACAACAGCTCTGAACCCTGTTCTATCCTGTGCCAGTCTTGTCTTTGACACATCTTCCCCATTACCCCAGTCACTGATTCAATCCATCTCAACGAGGGTCTTCCTCTCCTGAGCTGTCCCTTCACCCTCCCAAGCATGACGTCCTTCTCCAAGGACTGGTCCCTCCTTGCCACATGTCCAAGTATGTCAGACAAAGCTTCAGAATCCTTGCCTCCAAGGAGCAGCCTGGTTTTACCCTCTCAAGATGAACCCATTTGTTCTTTTAGCACTCCATGATATAGTCAATATTCTTCTCTAGCACCATAACTCAAAGGCATCAATTCTCTTTCTATCATACCAGTCATTGTCTAGCTTTCTGATGCATAGAATGTAATAACGAAGACCATGGCCTGGATCAGGCACATCTTAGTCTCTGGACTGACATCGTTGCTCTTCAGTACTTTAGGTGTTGAAAATCCGTTTTGTGGAGAAGTCTGGGCCACAGGGATGTTAAGAGGGTCCACCAAGGCAGCAAAGCCACTGAGCCAAGTAGGAATCTGAGTCATAAGTGATGGCCGGGAAGTATTCACTTGAACTTCAGCTTGCAAAATGCTCAGGGCCAAAGGGTGACTATGCTTATTCTTGCAAAGTTTATGTAGGCTGGCTGATGGAGATGGGGATTCCTTTGGTGCCATAGCCACTACTCTAATTATGCCTGTCAGAGTGGTTGAGTTTTAGGTCTCAGAAAGTCTACAATATCTCATGACATAACACCCACATTGGAAGGAGGGGAGGAGGAAGAGAGCTCTGCCAGATGGCACATAAAGCCTGAAGCCTCTCATATATCCAAGCTAATGTCAGTGGAGGGGGTGGAGGCCTGAGGCAGCAAAGGAAAATATGAGGGTCTGGTGCACAGAGAACATTGGGCTTGTTCATCCCCTTCCCCTCCAAGGACACTTTTCCCAGGTCTCCTGAATGTTCCATTTGACTGGTTTTTAAACAAGATAAAAGTACTTAGGAGCCCTACCCAGTAGGACTGAAGCAGCCCCACCCACTCTAGCAGTTTGCTTAGATACAGAAGATAAAAATTTATTGGGTTCTACCCCCTTGGGGTATACATCCTGCTTGGTTTATAGCCTTCACTATTGGTGCTAGTCAATTATTGGCCTCTATAAGGAAAACACCAGTAAGAAAACACCCATTAAAATTTGTTTCTGAGGGTGAATGCTACTTTTCATAATTAATTTCTGGAGGCAATAGCAATTAGGATGCCATGTGGCACAAATAGAGAAATTAAGCTGATTTGATATAATCCCTGTCTGTACTTCGTTATGAAGGAGGGTTTTGCATTCTCTAAACACAAAAGAGGCATCTGGGAGGGTGCAATCTGAAGTGCCTCTGCAGATCCCATATCATTGGCCTGGGGGTTCTGGCTGCTGGAAATGTGCAAGGCAGGGTCTCGGCTTATTTCTGGTCTTTCTCTAACACCTTTTTTACCATGGTTCTCTGGCTGCAATGTTATGGGAAGCGGGTGGTGGTCTCCTCTCCAAGGTCCCATTTTGGCTACTAGATTGCATGAGAACACTGTTTGAATGGGAAGACGATTGGGAGGTACCGAAAGTCCCAATCCCAAATTTGCAGCAGCCTCATGTGGGCCTTGGGAACCTGGTGTTCCAAGCTGGAGAGCCCCTTAAGTTTGGTGGGACTGAACATTCTCAGGCTTCCTGCAGCACTGTGACAGTTTTCTAAACCACAATCTGGGAGAACTCAAGGCTATTGCTGTTGTTTAGAAGCCAGTCTCAGAGTCACTTTCTTCTTAACCCACAGCCTCCTTTGGTTATCCCTGGAGGGGAAGGAGGGAGGGAGCTATGGGGGAGGGCGGTAGATTCAGGCCATCACCTTTACACTCCCAGAGGGCTTTTAGTGCCTTTTCAAAGGCCCATAGCACATTATCAAATGGAGAAAGGATGAGGGACACTTGGATTAAGGAACACTTTAGATAAGCTTTTTCTCTCACTAGAAATATAAAATACTTGCTTCCTCTCCATATATTCCAACCTTCAGCATCTAGACCCTACCTCTTAGTCCTGGCCAGGACCCACCTGCTCAACCATAGATAAGCCATGCCCAGGAGAACAGGCTACCATGCATGGATTCCTATGAATTCACTAGCCTTCTAAGGGAGCTCGGTAAAGCCATTTTTGCAAAGTCTAACACGGACCTGTGTGCCTAGAGAATGAAACCAAAGGCCCCGGCTTATCCTTCCACATCAAAGTGATTGTTTAATTGACTTACATGGTAAGGAGTTGTGCTGCCAACCCAAAGGCATGTGAATCTAATCTACCTGCTGCTTCTCAGGAGAAAGATGGGCAATCTTCCCTCGTGCAATCTGTTGTTGTTGTTGTGCGCTGTGGAGTTGGAGGGGCCTCAGAACTGACCCTCCAGAGGGTTTTCAGAGGCAGTAAATTACACAGGAAGAGATTGTCCATCCTTCTCCTGCAGAGCAACTGATGAATTTGAACCATGTGCCTTTGAGATTGCAGCACAGCTCTATACCACCAGGCCACCAGAGTTCCCTTGTGATGGATGTTATTGTTTCTGAAAACCCACCGGAGAGTCAGAGGTGAGTCAGTTCCATCTCCACAGTACACAACAACAACACATGTATTCCAGTCACATTTCAGAAGAGAAAACCAAATTTCAAATGTATCCTTACTTCTTTTTCATTTTAAAGACAATGGAGGTTTCAGCATTGGTAACTCAAGAAGCTGAAGTGGCTGTCATTTCTGTGTGATGTGATTGAAGTCAGGTTGAGGGAGCAATGAACTACAGCAGATATTGCTGATAGATCAAATGAGATGAGCGCAGGAGTAGAAGCCACAGGCTAACATTTTTTTCCTCTCTCTCCTTTTTCTTTTCCCTTTTATTGATTTGATAATTTTTTTTGTGTGTGGTGGTGATTTGAGTGAATGTTTACAAAGCAAATTGATTTTTCATTCAACTATTCATATACATTTTGTTTCACAACTTTAATTATAACAATACTTATAATGTACTACACTCATAGCACCACTTTCTCCCTGTGTTTCTCATTTCCATTAATCCTTATACTCTATCTAGTCCTCTTTTCTGGACTTTACTCATGGGCAAATGCTGCTGTTAGTAAGTGCCTCCCAGGTGATACTTTCTCCCTTATTCGTCTATTGTTTGACTGAAAATTGAGCCTCTGGGGTGGGTGAATTTTGTTCCAAGTTTGAAGGGTAATCAAGCCTTGAAGGGGTTCCACAAGTTTCTATAAGACTGTAAGCTTGAACTTTTTTATGTTTTGGGGGTTTGTTTCACACTTTCCCCCTTTCTATCCAGGACCTTCTTCTGTGATCCCTTGTAGAGTGACCACCAGTGGCAACTGGGCACTATCTAGTTCTTTTGGTCTCAGGGTTGTGGAGGTTGAGGTTCTCATGGCCCATGAGTAATTCAGACTAATTGTTTCAATACATCTCTGCTTTTCTTCCCACTTGTTTTGTTCCACACGCGGAGAAACTCATTGCATCTTAGATGGCTACTCACAAGCTTTTAGGACCCCACTCAGTACTCACCAAAGTAGGATGTAGAATCTTGCCTTCTCGGAGTCTCCTGCACATTCATCATCTCTGATGGTTCTATTTTCACGGAACGACGAGGATCAGGGCCAGAGTGGAGTGGATTCAAGAGAGCATGAGGAGAGAGAAGAGGTAATGGGCAGGAGTATAAATTTTCAGGGTTGTTGTGTTTTTTTTTTAAGAAATAAAAAAAGATTGTATTTGTTTGCTTACCAAGTTCGCGTTTCACCCTAGCCACTTGTCTTCTCGGAGTCTCCTGTACATCGGTCAACTCTGCTGGTTCTGGTTTCATGAAGTGGTGAGGATCAGAGCCTGAGTGGAGTGGATTCAAGAGAGATAATGAGCATGAGGATAACTTTTGAGGTGGTTATTTTAACAGAAACAACAAACAAACAATATTTGTATTGGTTTGCTGACCAGATTCGCATTCCACCCCAGAACTTTTTCTTTTTGGAGTCTTCCTTAGATTGGTCAACTTTGACGATTGTGGTTTCAAGGATCGATGAGGATCCGGGCCTGAGAGGAGTGATTCAAGAGAGCACAAGGAGAGAGAGAGAAGAGATAATGGGCAGGAGTAGAATTTTTGAGGTTGTGTTGTTGTTGTTGTTGTTGTTGTTGTTATGTGCCGTCGAGTCGCCTGTGACTCATAGCGACCCTATGTACAACATCCCTAAACTCCGCTCTGTCCTGTGCCAATCGCACTGTCTCTGACACTCCCATCCCCATTACCCCAGTCGCTGAATCAATCCACCTCATAGAGGGTCTTCCTCTCCTGCGCTGTCCCTCCACCCTCCCAAGCATGAGGTCCCTCTCTAAGGACCGGTCTCTCCTCACAACATGTCCAAAGTAAGTTAAACGGAGCCTCAGAATCCTTGCCTCCAAGGAGCCACCCGGTCTAACCCTTTCCAGGACAAATCTGTTTGTTTTCCTAGCAGTCCATGGTATTCTCAATACTCTTCTCCAGCACCACAGCTCAAAGGCATCAGTTCTCCTTCTATCCTCCTTGGTCATTGTCCAACTCTCTGATGCACAACAGGTGATTGCGAAGACCATGGCCTGTATCAGACACACCTTAGTCTCCAGAGAGACACCATTGCTCTTCAGCACTTTGGAGAGGTCCCTAACAGCAGACTTTCCCATGGCAATGCGCCTTTTAATTTCCTGGCTGCTGGTGCCAAGACTGTTGACTGTGGAGCCAAGCAAACTAAAGCTGTGTACAATCTCAATCTCTTCACCGTCCATCCTGATGCTGCCAATTGGTCCAGTGGTAAGAATCTTTGTCTTCTTGACATTGAGCCTCAATCCATATTGGAGGCTGCAGTCCTTGACCCTCTGCAGCAGGTGCTTCAGGTCCTCTTCCGTTTCAGCAAGCAGGGTTGTGTCATCTGCATAACGCAGATTATTGATAAATCGTCCACCAGTCTTGACCCCACATTTCTCCTCATAGAGCCCAGCCTCCCGGATAATCTGTTCTGCATATAGGTTGAAAAGGTATGGAGATAGGATTCATCCCTGGCGTACGCCCTTCCCAATTTTGAACCATGCAGTGTTCCCTTGCTCTGTTCTGACGACTGCCTCCTGGTCCAAGTATAGGTTTCGCATTAGCATGATCAAGTGTTCTGGGATTCCCATTCTTCTCAGAGTCAGCCACAGTTTGTTATGATCCACACAGTCAAATGCCTTTGCATAGTCAATGATACACAGATAGACATTCCTCTGGTATTCTCTGCTTTCAGCTAAGATCCATCTAACATCAGCTAGAAATTTAAAAAAAAATCTTTTATATTGGTTTGCTTACCAAGTTCGTATATATTGCGTTTCACCCTAAAACTTCTTTTTCTTGGAGTCTTCTGCACCTTGGTCAACACTGGTGATTCTGGTTTCACGAAGGTGGTGAGAATTGGGGCCCAAGTGGAGTGGATTCAAGAAAGCACGAAGAGAGAGAAGAGAGATAATGGGCAGGAGTATAGTTTTTTATGAGTATAATTTTTGAGGGTTTTTTATAAGTAAGAAATTTATTTTTTATTGGTTTGCTTACCAAGTTCGTATTTCACACTAGAACCTTGTATCTGTGAAGTCCCCTGTGCATAGGTCAAGTCTAATGGTTCTGGTTTCACAGAGTGATGTGCGTCAGGACCCGAGTGGAATGGATTCGAGAGAGCATGAGGAGAGAGATGAGATCATGGGTGTGAGCATAACTTTTGAGGGTTTTTTTAAATGAATAAAACAATATTTTATATTGATTTGCTTACCAAATTCGCATTTCACATTAGAGCCTTGCATGTTCGGAGTCCCCTGTGCATAGGTCAAGTCTAATGGTTCTAGTTTCACAGAGTGATGTGCATCAGGGCCCGAGTGGTTTGGATTCGAGAGAGCCCGAGGAAAGAGAAGAGATCATGGGCAGGAGGATAGCTTTCGAGGTGTTTTTTTTATAAATAAATAAAAATATTATTTTTTATTGCTTTGCTTACCGAGTTCGTATTTCACACTAGAAACTTGTGCTTTTGGAGTTCCCTGTGCATTGGTCACGTCTAATGGCTCTGGTTTCATGGAGGGATAAAGATCAGGTTCTGAGTGGAGTGGATTCAAGAGAACATGAGGAGAGAGAAGAGATCATGTGCAGGAGTATAGCTTTCGAGGTGTTTTTTTTTTAAATAAATAAAACATTTCTTTTATATTGGTTTGCTTACCAAATTCATATTTCACACTAGAACCTTGTGTTTCCAGAGTCTCCTGTGCATTGGTCATGGCTAATGGTTCTGGTTTCACAGAGGGATCAAGATCAGGGTCTGGATGGAGTGGGTTCAAGAGAGCACGAGAAGAGAGAAGAGATCATGGGCGTGAGGACAACTTCTGAGGGCTTTTTAATAAATAAACATTGTTTTTAATATTGGTTTGCTTACCAAGTTCGTATTTCACACTAGAACCTTGCATGTTCAGAGTCCCCTGTTCATTGGTGTTGTCTAGTGGTTCTGGTTTCACGGAGGCCTGAAGATCAGGGTCTGAGTGCAGTGGATTCAAGAGAACACAAGGAGTCAGAAGAGTTAATAGAAATGAGGATCGCTTTTGAGCTTTTTTAATACATAAAAAATTATTGTATATTGGTTTGCTTACCAAATTCATATTTCACACTAGAACCCTGTGTTTCCAGAATCCCCTGTGCATTGGTCAAGTCTAATGGTTCTGGTTTCACGGAGGGATTAAGATCAGGGTCTGAGTGGAGTGGGTTCAAGAGAGCACGAGGAGAGAGAAGAGATCATGTGCAGGAGTATAGCTTTTGAGGTTTGTTTTTTTTAAATAAATAAAACAATTATTTTATATTGGTTTGCTTACCAAATTCATATTTCACACTAGAACCCTGTGTTTCCAGTGTCTCCTGTGCATTGGTGATGTCTAATGGTTCTGGTTTCACGGAGGGATCAAGATCAGGGTCTGGATGGAATGGGTTCAAGAGAGCACGAGAAGAGAGAAGAGATCATGGGCTTGAGGATAACTTCTGAGGTTTCTTTAATTAATAAAAAAATTATTTTACATTGGTTTGCTTACCAGGTTCGTATTTCACACTAAAATCTTGTGTTTTTGGGGTCCCCTGTGGTTTGGTCAAGTCTAATGGTTCTGGTTTCACGGTGTGATGAGCATCAGGGCCCGAGTGGAATGGATCCAAGAGAACATGAGGAGAGAGAAGAGATAATGGGCATGAGTGTGTGTCATTTTCAGTTGGGTTTTTGGTTGGTTTTTTTAATTTTCCAATTAGGTGATGCGATTTTCTTAGAGGGCCTTTGAGGTCCAGTGTATGTGACAGTAGCAAATAGAAAAAGAAATTATGATAAAATGGGCACACAGAGGTGAGTAGAGGGTTTGTTGTCGTTGTTGTTAAGTGCCATCGAGTCGCAGGCGACTCATAGCGACCCTATGAAGGAGAGTCCTTGACGCTTGGGTGCCTTTCATCCTCTCTCCAGGTTCATAGGGTTTCTGGAATCAAGCTATTATGGAAGTGGATGCCACTCCTCTTTCCAAGCTTGTTTTAACTGGGGAGCTCCACCCCACTCTCTGTCCGTGTTGGGTAGCCAACCATTAACACATTTGACACATCAGTGTCACAGTGTTCAGCCTCACAGCAACCACAAGTGACCGCGGTACAGCAACTTGTACACCAGGGCTATACGACCCAGAGGGATGTCTGAACAAAAACAATGAAAGACAGGCCCAAGGGCCGCAGTTTAAAAGTCACCCACCTTCAGCTTGGTAGCATTGCTTTCTGTTCACTAGGCCAACTGATCTCTGTGTTGATGTTATTGTTGTTAAGTGCTGTCAAGTCACAGGCGACTCATAGCGACCCTGTGAAGGAGAGTTCTCAACGCTTGGGTGTCTTTCATCCTTTCTCCAGGTTCATAGGGTTTCCAGAGGCAAGCTGTTACAGAAGTGGATGCCACTCCTCCTTCCACTTGCCGTACAGCGGTAACTTGTGCTTACTGTGGGACTGAACACTGTGACACCGATGTGTCAAATGTATTAATGGTTGGTTACCCAATGCAGACAGTGTGGGGTGGAGTAGAGGGTGGGGAGTTGATATCCAAGGGTTTGTTGAACTAACGGAGCATGAACAAATATGCCTGTAATCTTGAGCAATTTGGAGATACTGTGCAGAGGACTGACATTAAAGTATCAGAAATCTAGATTGGAGATTGACATATGTTAGGAACTCAAAATGAGGTATGTAGGATTCAGAAGGATAAATTTCTAGGAGAAATGTAAATACTCACCATTCCTTGGGGTCACATCTTGGCTCAGCCCTGAAGGGTTTTCCATGTTGCTCAGAGCTCTGGAAAAGTGTCCATCCACCTCGGTGCCTATGTCCCCTTGAAAATAGGTGATAAGGAAACAGCGAGAATTCCACTCAGTCTTTATAGGATTTGGTTTTTCCTTGTCAGGCTGTCTTCCTTCCATTGGAGCAGACATAGGTGACAGCAGTATGGCAAGGAACTGAATGAAAAATGTCAAAGAAAGAAAGAGAAAAAGAAAAATTTCATTGGTGTTATTTTTCTGAGGCTTGGTATAGCTGGGGTAAGCAGCATCTTCGGGGGTATTCAGTTTGCTCTGACTAATTACTTGCCCTCAATGAGCCCCATGGAGCCACTGAGTTCTTGAAGAGTTCCAAGAAGCTCAACAACAATGCTCTTCTTGGCGGAGTATCTGATGAGGAGCCTGATATATCGGTGCTCAAGAAACAAGAAGACACAGTTCTCGGAAGTGCCGAGAGAGGCCTTCTTTCACAGATGAGAAGGCTCACCAGGCAACATGACTAGAAGGATGACATGGAATGGGAGAAAACATAACAACAACAACAACAACAGAGTTGTGTAAATGGCCAGCTATAAAAGTACTACTGGGTACAAAGTAATGCTGCCAACTCAAAGGCATGTGGTTCAAATCCACCATCTGTTCCTCAAGAGAAAGATGGGCAGTCTTTCCGCATTCAATTTATAGCTTCTGAAAACCTCACTGGAGTGGCATTGTCACTGTCTCACAGTCTTGGAGGCTTGAAGTCCAAGTTAGGGGGTGAGCTGTATTGATACTCTGTGTTAGTATATCCTCTTTTTCATGAGGACACCAATCATATTGGATTAAAACACACTTCACTTCAGTAGCTGATAACACCTTCACACAAAGAACTTCTTTCTAGAAAGGTCATAAAGGGTTTAGAACTTCAGACTATCTTTTTAGGGGACACAACTCTATTCACAAACACAATTCACCCCCTAGTAAAATATGAGCTAAAACCAACTCTTGGCCTAATGCCTACTTTCTCTTCTTAATTTTCCAGCAAAAAAAAAAAAAAAAGGAAAAATGTTTGTTGTAATAAGCTACGTAGGCCACATTTGAATCTAGATTTCTATTACTCTGATGTCAGTCCTCTGCACAGATTTCCTTGTTTTTAGGTAGGTACACTTTGAACTAGGTAAATTTTATATATATATATATATATATAGTCTATTTGGATGCTATGCTCAGGTTTGCCATCATTTGTGAGAATAATAGCCCTTTTCTCTCTCTAGGACTAAGTCTCCTCATCTGTCCCATGTGGGAGTTGTGCCTCTAAGGCTCAAGGTGCCCTAAGGGGCCTGATACCATAATCTTACATCTGCCATTTTGTTTTCTTCAGGGAATACAGGAAGGACACCAGCCCAGCTCTGCAGGGGCTTCTCTTGGGAGCCTATCATTTGCCAGGTTTGCTTAGCACCCTGGTAGGAGTCTCCTCTTTGTCCTAGAAATGCTGGAAGCCACTGTTCGATAATGGCCCTGGTTTGACACAGCTTGTCTTTCTTATCTCTCCCCGAAGCCACAAGGGAAGAAGATGGCCATTGGCACCTTAAGAAACTCTCTGACTTCCCAGGTAGAGGAGCCACAGAACTCATGAGGCACCATCTGATGGTGGGACTGGTCTGAGAAACTCTGAAGGGCTCCTATCACCTTCCACAGCTCGCACAACGAGCAACGGAGGGCCCTGAACCAGCACAAGCACTATCTCTGTCCATCTCTTCCTCCCTCCAGACACACGATGCACACTTGAAGAGGAAAGTTGGGAGTTGTGTGTTCTGGTTTCAACTCAATTCAATGGAACTCATTGCCGTGGAGTTATGGAAGGCTCCATACGGAAAACATTGAGTACGGACATGACTCATAGCTGACCCTCGGGGGTAGGGGGGGGCGGATTCCGAAGTTGTTCCAAGGGAGACCTTTCTCCCAGAACTCTGGAGCAAAGGAGATTATGATAAAGGCAGCTGGTGTGGTTAGCCTGGAGAGGTTTCTGTGCGATGTCTTTGATCCTAGTGCCTGGCTTGCAGGCAACACTGCCCCAGGGCCAAGTTTTACTGGCGGTCGTAACCACACTGACATAGTGAACACACTACACTCACTAACTGTGCTCCTTTTTCCACTCACAAAACATAAAGACACTAAGTACAGTCTCCCACAGTGCGGCTGGTGGATTTGAACCGCCACACAGGCAAAGCCTTTGAGTTAGCAGTGTAACTCCCTGTGGACTAAGCCAATCTTCTCTGACTGCACTCTGATCCCAGACCCCAGAGAGGTCTGCTCAGGAGGGACATCAAAATTCTAAGAGCTGCCACATGCCTTTAGCCTGCACAGAACAGAAATGTTAGCTGCTCTCTCCCCCAGCGAGCTTTCCCTTTCCCTGGCGGGCTCGCTTGAGCCCGAGCGAGCTCTAATGAAAGAGATGTGAAGGCGCCGGGAGGAAGGGTGGGGCTCACTTTCTCCGGGCAGAAAAGTTGCTCTGCAAGATTGGTTGGTGTAGGAGCGAGGGATGCTGTGAAGCCGAAGCAGCTGCTGGAGTGAAGAGGATGTGAGGGCGGCTGGAAAGGGTGGGGTTGCATCCTAAACTCGGGAATCAGAAGGGTGAGGCTGATTTAAGAGAAAAAGGATGCTGTGCAGCGGCTTGAAGAGGATGCCAAAGGTTGCTGTGCGCTGTCTATTTCTGCGCCTGGCTCCCAGGCAGCACCTCAGAGCCACGTTTTGCAGCAGCGTGTTGAATGCACTTTGCGAAGTGCGCCCCCTTCCTCTGCTCATAGAACATGAAGACACCAAGCGCTCCACGTGGACCTCGGAGTATGGTCCAAGCCTCTGCACACCTATTTAAACACAGACGCTAAAAGCAACAGTTGGTCCTCGACCCAACCACCCGTCTGCAAAATTGTTCCCAGTGTGCGAGACGCTAGGCTCACAAGTTACAAGGGTTTGTCATAGGGAGTCACTTGGAATAAAAACCCCCAAAGAACCAGATAGGCTGACGTGCCTCTATGTACAAAGTGTGCAATGTCTTTCCACTCATTCGCAGATGAATGACCATCCCTCCTTCCCTAGGAAAGACATAAGCTGCACCTACCTTAACTCTTGACCACCACCAGACGGAGTAACCCTCCCGCGCTGGAGCAAGGTGTATTAAGGTGGCTAGAATAGCCCTGCCCACTTAAGTGCATTTACGTGCTTACGAAACCAAGTCCAGCTGTGAGTTTGGGACCCTCCCCTTGCTTCTTCCTGCCCCTCTCACGAATGGGGCGTTACCTCCTAGCTATCTATTAAGAATGCAGAAAATGCACTCCAACAAGTCAACCTGGTTGGCTACCTGCAGGAATGAGGAAAATAGGAAACTCTTTTTTTATTACTTTCTTTTTATCTAACAGAACACTTGGTAGTATTGTCTCTTGAGCCAGAGAGCTACACGCCATGCACAGAGTCAAGAACATTTAAATGAAGGGGTGTAGATCACGTTCAGTTGATCTGCTAGAACCTGCCAAGCCTGCCAGTAGTTCCGCCCTCTCTTCCCTGTGGGAGGAGAAAGGAAGCCCATACCTCCAGCATTCAGGATTTGTAACAGGACTCTGCAGAGAATGAAGACTGGACAAAGATCAGGAGCTCCAGCAGGAAGGGCGCTTGGAGATGGAGCCCCAATCCTCATTTTGAAAACTCCTCTCTAGCACCTCAGCTCCAAATCCCCGGGCTCCTATCTCTCTCCTTTTATTCTCTATTTCAACGACATTAACTGAGAAAGAACTATTAAGTATTTACTCCGGGCTAAGCAACTCTATAGAAGTTCTGTTCGGTAGAGAAGAACACAGGGCTGGTTTGCACTCAGCTACTATGAGTCCTAGTCAACTCGATGGCACCTAACAACAACACAGCAACTACCGACCTAAAGGTTTGTGGTTTGAACCCACTCAATGGCACTAAAGAAGGAAGAACTAGTAACCGAATACCATTTAGATGACAGTCAAGAAAACTCTGTGCAACAGTTTTACTCTACAACACCGAGTCACTATGAATCAGAATCCACTTGACCGCACCAAGTTCTCTGATGAACAAAACTGACAAATCCTTGCCCTCATGGAATATTTCTACATGTGTGTATTTAGGTATGCATGCATACATATGTACATTATACATGTATTGTCACATGGCAACAGAGGTCATGAAGAGAAATGAAGTAGGGTAAGGGACTACAGAGGAGCAAGGTAAGATGTGACCAAGAAAGGGACTCTCTGACCTGGTGCCATTTGAGCAGAGTCCTGAGGGAGAAAGTTGTGGGGATCTACAGAGAGAAAGTCAACTGCTGAAGCTGAGTTCTTGCTGGGTCTGTTCACAGAACATGAAGGAGTCCAGTGTGGCCAGAGGCTAGGGACTGAGAGAGAAGAGACGGAGCCAGAGAACACAAAGCCATGTCAGCTTAGAAATTTTCCTCTAAGGGAGCAGAACCACAGGGAGTTAGAACACATCAACAAGCCTTAGGAAGTCTACCTCCACAAAATGGAAAAAACTCAAGTGTTGATCAACAGATGAAAAGGTGTACTATGATACATATATGCACTGGAGTACTGCACAAAATATTAAAGAATGATAATGATAGTGCAAATTGGCACCCAATATGGATGACTCTACAAAAGGACAAATACTGCATAGTGCCACTGTTGTAAAACAGCACTGACATGGGGGTTGGGGAGAGACTGAGAAAGATGGGATAAATTATGCACACTGCATTGAAACAGATGAGGGAGAAGACTGTTTAAAAGGGAATATGTGATTAGGAGGGATCTCTGGTGACCAGGAAACCAGGAGAGGAATTGCATTGGGAAAGTCAGCTGTGAGGGACCTCTCAGGAGTACTGAAGTGCAACGATGTCAGGCTGGAGACTAAAGTGCGCCTGATCCAGGCTATAGTCTTTGCAATTATGTGCTATGCATCAGAGTTGGACAGTGAATAGGGATGATAGAAGGAGAATTGATGCCTTTGAGTTGTGGTGCTGGAGAAGAGTGTTGAATATACTATGGACTGCTAGGAGAACAAACAGGTTTGTCCTGGAGAGCGTGAAGCCAGGATGCTCCCTGGAGTCAAGGATTCTGAAGCTTTGTCTAACATACTTTGGGCATGTTGCAAGGTCCTTGGAGAGGGACATCATGTTTGGGAGAGTGGAGGGATGGCGCAGGAGAGGAAGACCCTCGATGAGATGGATAGATTCTGTGAGTGGAGTGGTGGGAATGAATGCGTTTGAGACAGCGAGGTTGGCACAGGATAGAACGGTGTTTAGGGCTCTTGTACATAGGGTCGCTATGAGTCACAAACAACTCGATGGCACATAACAACAACAATGTGATTAGGTATTATTGTCATGACAGGAGTCCAGAACAAAGGTTGCATAGTGGAGTGGACCTGGGGGGAGGGATTGTAAAACAATGAAAGAATTTTTCTTTTATTTTTCAAAGAGAAGAGTGTACTGGGAGGGGAGGGGTGGGCAACGAATGAATGGAAATCCAAAGTCTCTGTAAATTTTCATTAAAATTAATAATTAAAAAAAGAAACAAAACTATTCTAAATGCAAAAGAAAGGTTCATACTCAGAATCATTCTTGGATGGCTACCAGGTGTTACAGGGGAGAAAGAAGGGAGTAAAAATTAGTAAACAGATAATAGAAACAAATTAAAATGAGTGAGGGAAAAGGCAGTATGTACAATAAGGGAGTGATCTGCATAGTATTAGTAAAGAAAGACACAAAGATACATAAGAAATACACTCAACAAGAGATATATAAGCAGACAAACAACTTGGACAGATATGGAGAGATAAAAAAAAAACCACGCTACACTTATGACCGTAAATGGATTTGGAAAATTATTTTTGTATATCCAGAGCACTGAAGATCAATAATGTCAGTCTTGAGACTAAGGTGCACCTAATCCAGGCCATAGTATTTGCAATTACTTACCATGTGTCAGAAAGCTGACAATGGCTAGGAATGATAGAAGGGGAATTGATGCCTTTGAGCTGTGGTGCTAGAGAAGAGTATTGAACATATCATGGACTACTAGGAGAACAAACAGGTTTGTCCTAGAGAGGGTGAAACCAGGCTGCTCCTTGAGACAAGAATTCTGAGGCTTCATCTAACACACTTTGGGCATGTTGCAAGGAGGGACAAGTTCTTGGAGAGGAATATCATGCTTGGAGAGAGTGGAGGGACAGAACAAGAGAGGAAGACCAGTGATTGGGGCTATAGGGGAAAGTGTGTTAGAGAAAATAAGGTGGGTGCAGGATAGAGCAGGGTTCAGAGCTGTTGTACATAGGGTCGATATGAGGGGCAAGCAACTCAACAACAACATATTCATATTAGTATATGCTGTAAATACATCCATGTATGTAACAGAGCCAATAAGGAGTAATGCTTTGCAAGCTTCTTAATCATAACCAAACACCCTGGTCAGTGGAGGGAGGGGGTAAAGGAAATGGAAAAGATTTGGCAGGGACCTGAAAAGACATGGTAATGATGGGCCATGGTCCAATGGTGATTAATTTCATAAAACATAATACATGGGAATGATTGTATGAAATGCAATGTGAATGAAGAATAGTGTGAAATACAATGTATATGAACTTTCTAAGTGAACCAATATAGAATAAAAATGGGAAAAAAAAACCCCAACCAAACACCTTGAAGTAATAAGTTACTAGTATGAGGCCTTGGGAACATACTCTTCTTGGTGGATATAAAAGTCAACTGGTAATAATATAGTCTACACAAGCAATGGTGTGTGTGTATCTATCTATCTATCTATCTATCTATCTATCTATCTATCTATCTATCTCTTTGGTAAGTGGCCACTAGGGCATCAAAAGCTGAAGAATTTATATATA
>NW_006399766.1:19308655-19312379 GCF_000299155.1 Elephantulus edwardii | reverse complement strand
TATAGAGAGAGAGAGAGAGAGAGAGAGCAACTACTGGTCTCTCTCTATGTAGAACAAAGTAGAGTGAAGAAAATCAAAGACAAAAACAATGTATTCAAACTTTGTAAATAAATCAGAGTGATATAAAAAATTTAAAACATTCATTTAAAAAAACCCCAAAGACAAATGTAAAAAATTCTCTCAAAGGTCTAAAAGACACAAACTCCAGCCTCTGTGACCCTGACACCAAAAAACCTAGATGACTCCTGGCTACCACTGGTGACAGTTCTCAAAAGGATCACAGTAGAAGATCCTGGATAGAGTGGAGGAAAATGAGAACCAAAACACCAAACATCAATAAAGGCAAGTCTTCCTTATCTGATGCAGATGGTTGGAACCATCAAAATTTTGGCCCTTAGTCACTCTTCAAACCTGAAACAAGACTAATTCCTATGGCCCAACTTTAAGGCAAATAATAGATAGGAAGGAAACAAAATACCAAAATGGATGTCAGAAGACTCTCTGAAACTTGTTATTCAGTATAGAGAGGTGAAAGCAAAAGGGAGAAGTGATGAAATAAGAGAATTAAATGGGTATGGAAACAGCCCAGATGTCCAGCCACAACTGATTGAGAAATGATGGTACATACACACAATGGAACACTATGCAGCATGCAGAAGCAATGATTTTGTAAATTATTACCTAACTTGGGAAGGATTGGAGTGCATTATGCTGAGTGAACTAACTCAGTCCCATGAGGACAAACACTGTATAAAACCATTTTTGTAGGATGAGTATGAGGATCTAAGGGGGGTGGGTGGGGGTGGAGGGTAAATCATAAGGTTGTGCAGTTTTATGGGCGTGGGTGGGTGAAGGAAATGGGAAAGATCTGGTGTGAAAAACAATGTATTGGAACTTTGTAAATCAGTATTTAAAAAAATGAAAAATTAAAAAACAAAACAAAATGTAATTATGTGAAAATCAATAAAAATATTTTTTTAAAAAATTCAAAGAACCACTCCCACCCACAGAGGAAAGTGCTATAATGAAGAGTGCAAAGAGTTGGAGTTAGAAAACCAAGGAAGAACATACTAAGCATATCTCCAGCTAAAAGAACTGAAGAACAAATTCAAGCCTTGAGTCGCAATACTGAAGGGTTCTGTGGGGGAAATATTGAATGATGAAGGAAGAATCAGAAGAAGATGGAAAGAATATACAGTTCCCATACCAAAAAGAATTTGTCAACACAGAATCATTTCAAGAAGCAGCACATGACCAAGAACTAAATAGTACTGAAGGCATTGACAAAAAATAAGGCCCCAAGAATGAATGGAATAACAGTGAAAGCATTTCAACAAACAGATACAGCCCTGGATGTGCTCACTAGTCTATGTTAAGAAATTTGGAAGACAGCCAATTAGAAGAAACCCACATTGGTTCTAATTTTTTTTTTTCCAGAAAAGGCAATCTAACAACAGAGTGTGGAAAGACATATTGATTCTCATAAAAAAAAAAAGTTGATCCAATAGAGTGTGGGAATTATCCAACAATATTATAAATATGGCATGCAAGTAAAATCTTACTGAAGATTATGCTAAGACAATTGGAGCAGTACACTGACAGGGAACTTCCAGAAATTCAAGCTGAGTTCAGAAGAAGCTGAGGAATAAGGATACCATTGCTGATGTCAGCTGAATCTTGGCTAAAAGCAGAGAATACCAGAAAGATGTTTCCTTAGGTTTTATAGACTATATGAAGACATTCTACTGTGATGTGGTTATGTGGCATCAAGTCAGATACAACTCATAACAACGTTGTGAACAACCTATCAGAACCTTACCCTATCGTACATGGTGCTTATAATCTCCGATATGCTCAAATATAGTGTTACAGACACAGTGTCAATCAATCATCTTTAAGACCTTCCTCTCTTTCTCTGACCCTCCACCTTTCCCAGAATGATGTCTTTTTCCAAGGACTGGCTGGCCCTTCATGCTAATATACTCAAAGTTGTAAAATAAAATTTCATCATCCTTCCCAAGGTATGTGCGATAAAGTTTCCCAATCCTTGCCTGTAAGGAGCACTTTGGTTGCATTTCCTCCAAGACAAACTTGTTTGTTCCTTTGACAGTCTATGGAATATTCAATTTTCTTTGCCAACCCCACAATTCAAAGATGTTGATTTTGCTTCTGACATTTTGTGGTCTTAACTTTCAGATGCATAGGAAGCAATAAAACATACTATGGCTTAGATTTTTCCACTGTGGTGGTGGTGTGATGTGTTGTCGAGTCGCTTGTGACTCATAGCGACCCTATGTACAACATCCCTAAACCCTGCTCTGTCCTGTGCCAATCGCATCATCTCTAACACACACACCCTGATTACCCCAGTCACTGAATCAATCCACCTCATAGAGGGTCTTCCTCTCCTACGCTGTCCCTCTACCCTCCCAAGCATGATGTCCCTCTCCAAGGACTGCTCCCTCCCTGCAACATGTCCAAAGTATGTCAGACGAAGCCTCAGAATACTTGCCTCCAAGGAGCAGCCCGGTTTAACCCTCTCATGGTTGAATCTGTTTGTTTTCTCAGCAGTCCATGGTATTTTCCATACTCTTCTTTAGCACCACAGCTCAAAGGTATCAATAATTCTTTCCTCCTTAGTCATTGTCCAACTCTCTGATGGATAACAAGTGGTTGCAAAGACCATGCCCTCTATCAGGCACACCTTAGTCTCCAGAGTAACACCATTGCTCTTCAGTACTTTGGAGAGGTCCCTAACAGCAGACTTTCACATTACAATACATCTTTTAGTTTCCTGGCTGCCGGTGCCAAGAGTGTTAACTTTGGAGTCAAGTAAAGCTGTGAACAATTTCAGTCTCTTCATCCATCCTGATGCTGCCAATTGGTCCAATGGTGAGAATCTTTGTCTTCTTGATATTGAGCCTCAATCCATATTGAAAGCTGCAGTCCTTGACCTTCTGCAGCAAGTGCTTCAGGTCCTCCTCATTTTCAACAAGCAGGGTTGTGTCATCTGTATAACACAGATTGTTGATGAATCTTCCTCCAATCCTGACGCCACACTTCTCCTCATAGAGCCCAGCCTCCCAGTTAATCTGTTCGGCATATAGGTTGAAAAGGTATGGAGACAGGACACATCCCTTCCCAATTTTGAACCATGCAGTGTTACCCTGCTCTGTTCTGACGACTGCCTCTTGGTCCAAGTATAGGTTTCGCATTAGCACGATTAAATGTTCTGGGATTCCCATTCTTCTCAGAGTCAGCCACAGTTTGTTATGATCCACGCAGTCAAATGCCTTTGCATAATCAATGAAACATGGGGATCATAATAAATTATGGACATAATTGAGAAAATTGGAAGTTCCAAAACACTTATATGTGCTCATGTGAAACCTTTACACAGATCAGAATCAAATCTTGTGTACAACAAGGGGATATTGCATAGTTTAAAATCAGGAAATTTGCTGTCAGGGACCTGTCCAAAGTGGTAAAGAGCAAGGATATCTATTTAAAAACTAAAATGTTCATCCCTATAAAGCCTCAATTGCATTGGAATAGATGAAAGAAAAAACTGTCTAAAATGAATTTCTTATTAGGCCTTGTACGTATGACAACAGCCCAGAATAAGAGATATAGCATTGTAAAGCAGACCAGAGATGGGTGTGGAGAGGGGAGGGGGTAATTGTGCAACAATGAATTTTTTTTTTAAGTTTATTCTTTTTTAAAT
>NW_006399766.1:19299010-19305950 GCF_000299155.1 Elephantulus edwardii | reverse complement strand
ATCCTGGAAAGGGTTAAAACGGGCTGCTCCTTGGAGGCAAGGATTCTGAGGCTTCGTCTGACATACTTTGGACATGTTGTACGGAGGGACCAGTCCTTGGAGAGGGATGGCGCAGGAGGGGAAGGCCCTCCATTTGGTGGATTGATTCAGTGACTGGGATAATCAGGGTGGGGGTGTCAGAGACAGTGCTATTGGCACAGGACAGAGCAGAGTTTAGGGTCAGTATGAATCACAAATGACTCGATGGCACGTAACAACAACAACACAGCCATAGTAATCAAGACAACATGGATAGGACTGGTACAGTGACTGAAACACAGATCAATGGAATAGAACAGAAGACCCAGAAAACAATCTATCTACCTATGATCAACTGATCTTTGACAAAGAGATGAGATAAGTGGGGAAACAACAGTCTCTTTAACAAATGGTGCTGGAAAAATTGGACACCCATCTGCAGAAAACTAAAGCAAGATCCACACATAGATACAAAAACCAACTTACTTAAAGTGTATCAGTGAACTAAGAGTTAAAAAAACCCAAAAGTATAAAGACTATTAGAGGACCATATCTAAAATCCCTAATCTACTTTCAAGCATAACCAAAAGCTTCTAAAAAATCAAATCTTTGTATGCATAAAAAAACCCTTCTTTAAAAGAGTAAAAAGGAAGCTTACAGATTGGGAAAATATTTGGCAATGACATATCTGATAAGGGATTAATAGCTAAAAGTTATTAAATACTCCAGCACCTCAACAAGAAAAAGACATACAACCCAAAATGGACAGAATGTATGACTAGACATTTCATCAAGGAATTCAGAATTCCAACAAACATTAAAAAAAGAATCAAAATCACTAGGTTTTGTTGTTGTTATGCACCGTTGAGTTGGAACCAATTCATAGCTGACCCTCTGGCAGGTTTTCAAGGCAGTAAATCACAGCGAAGGAGATTGCCCATCTCCCGTCACTAGCTATTAGAAAGATGCAAATCAAAACAACAATGAGACATCATCTCACCCTAGCAACAATACCTAAGTTCAACAGGACAGCAAGCAGCAAATGCTGGCGAGGATTTGGCAAGTTCAGAATTCTCATACACTGCTGGTCAGAAAGTAAAATGGAACAACAACAATTATGGAAGCCAGATTGGCACTTACTCCAAAAGTTAAAAATAAAAATATGATTTGACCCAATGATCCCATTACTGGGAATATACCCCAAAGAAGTCAAAGCTGTGACACAAACAGACATATGCACATCCATGTTCACTGCAGAACTATTTGCAATAGTAAAGAAATGGAAGCAGGACAAATACTGCATAATACCAATGTTATAAAACAGGAAAGACATGGGGTTTGGGGGAAACTAGGAAAAGAGTTAATAGATAATGAACACTGCATTGGAACAGATGAAGGAAAGAACTGCTTAAAAGGAATATATGATTAGGCATTATCTCTATGACAACAGTCCAGAAGAAGAGGTGCATAGCAAAGTGGACTGGGGCAGGGGGAAAGGAGAAAATTATACAACAATGAATGTTTTCTTTTTAAAATATGTGGGAGGGGTAGAGAGGAAAATGTGCAACAGTGAATGAATGAAAATCCAATATTTCTGTAAACTTTCATTAAAATAGCGATTAAAAACATTTTTTAAGATAAAAAAAAGAAATGGAAGCAGCTCATCAACAAACTAAAGGATAGAGAAACTGGTACATCCACATAGTGGAATATTATGCAGCATTGAAAAACAATGAACTCATAAGACACTATGCAACATGGATGAGTCTGGAAGACATGCTGGGCAAAATACCTCAGTTACAAAGGGACAACTGTTATAACAATAAGATGGATACAGGGTGAGGGAGAGAAGGAAAAGAATGCATAGATAATGAACTCTGCACTGAAAGAGAGGAAGGGAAGGCCAATCTCAAAGGAATGGATGATTAGACATGTGTATGACAACAATCTGTAACAAAACATGCATTACGAAGTGAATTAGGGGAAGGGTAGGGAGTAAAACATGTATGAATCAAAGAAAAAACTAATCTCTTTCTAAATGTTCACTAAAATAACAATTAAAAAATAAATGGAAAAAATAAGAAAAATCAAGCAGTACATTAGCATATCATTTTGGCTTTGTGGATCTATTAATGGATATTGGCTGCTAGGCTTATGAAAAATTATTGGTAAACTACAAGCATATTTATCTTTATATATATATATTTTTTTTATTGTATTATTTTTTTACATGTACCATCAAATCAGATCTGACTGGTACAGGAGGAGATTGCCCCCTCCTTCTCCAGCAGAGCATCTGGTGGATTCAAACTGCTCACCTCTGGGATTGCAGTGTAGCGTCTTGCCACTAGGTCAACAGAGCTCCCTAAGCATATTTATCTTAAAATAAAAAATTAATGCTCAAATACTAGGGGGGGGGGACTCTAAAGTGCTTGTGGTGTAAGCCATGATATTTTTAATTGAGATATATATATATATGAAAGTTGGATAATGAATAAGACTGGAGAAGAATCTGTGCCTTTGAATTGTGTTGTTCAAGAGTATTGGATATTCCAGGAACAACAAAAGAACGAACAAATATGCCTTGGAGGAAGTGCAACCAGGCTACTCCTTAGAAGCAAGGATGGTGAAACTTCATCTCACATACCTTGGGCACTCTGTCATGACTTAGCAGTCCTCACCATGCCTGGAAAGATCATAATGCTTGGAAAGGTCAGTGAAAGACAGGAAGACACTCAACAAGATGGATTGATACAGTGACTAGCCATAGGCTTGAGCATGGCTCAGATCATGAGAATGGCCCAGAATAGGGTAAGATGTCAATCTGTTGTTCATAGTGTCACCATGAGTAGTAGTTGACTCAACAGTACCTAACAACAATAACAACGACAGAGAGGTACTTGCTTCTTAGAATAACCAACCACATAAGGTCAAAGAGCAGTATTTTCCCAGAGATAAAGCCCTAAAGAAAGCAGTAAAATTAAAAGATTAATAGAAATGAGAATTACAGAGAGGAAGTGAGAAAAGCACAATTCCATTGTGGCTGTTCTTCACTGTGGTTACATTAAAGAGCTCTGATGGCCTAGTGGTAAGGAGTTGCACTGTCAACCCAAAGGTAAGTGGTCTGAACTCACCACCTGCTCTGAGGGAGAAGTATGGACAGTCTCCTCCTGTGATTGATGGCTTTTGAAAACCCTTTAGAGGGACAATTATGATTCAGTCTCAGCTCAAGGACACATAACAATAACATCGCAACTGAGGTTATAAAGTCAAATGTGTATAAATGGTTGAGTGAAGGGCCAATTTGCTTTGTAAAGTTTTACTCCAAAAGCAAAGCAATAATAATAATCTGCCTTCGATGTGAATTCTAAGCTGTCCTTTCTTTGCATCTCTTCTATGCTTATCTAAGGCTTAGCTCTCTCACTGTTTCTCTTTGGGATCAGAGCACAACCACGGCCTTCAAAACTGAACTCCTTCCTTCCACTCCTTCGTAATCCATACATTACTAAATCTCTACAGTGATAATCCTAGGACAGAAACAGAATCAAGCCACTCTCTTAGTCTCCTTCATATAGAGATACAGCCTTAGAAAGTGCATGGAGCAGTTGTATTCTATCCTGTAGGTTTGCTAAGAGTTGGTATCATCTCAGCAACAGCGAGGTTCATTTTGATAATGTAATGGGGAAATTTATAAGCACATAAGGAATGGATAACAAATTAATGGATAGAAAAGCGGTGTTGTATTCACACAATGGAATACTACGCAACACTGAAAAATGAGGATCTCATAAAATATTACATAACATGGATGACTCTGGAGGACATTATACTGAGTGAAATATCTCAGCCACAAAAGGACAAATACTGCATAATACCACTGTTATAAAACAGGAATGACATGGGGGGGACAGGGGAAACTAAGAAAAGAGGGGATATATAATGAACAGTGCATTGGAATAGATGAAGGAAAGAACTGTTTAAAAGGAATATATGATTAGGCATTAGGCATTATTTGCATGACAACAGTCCAGAATAAGAGGTGCATAGCATAGTGGATTGGGGGGTGGGGAGAGGAAGGAAACTGGGTAACAATGAATGAAAATTTTTTTTAAAAAAAATAAGCAAACTGGGAGGTGGTAGGGAGGAAAATGTACAATAATAAATGAATGCAAAATCAAGTTTTCTGTAAACTTTTGTTAAAGTCACAATAAAAATAATTTTAAAAAAATCAAGATTGAACAATATGATAGACATATAGTTAATGCCACACTATTCACAAGGAAGAACATTGAAATGCCAAATGCTTTCTTACATATATATTTATGAAAAGGGAAATAACCCCCCTTCTAATGGTTTCTCTTCTTGTATCATGGCCTACAAGGCCATTGGTGCACTGGCCCCTGTCTTCCCCCTCTGTCCTTATCTCTTATCACTCTCCCTCATACCATTTCAGCCATGCTGACTTCCTGACCATTCCTTTGTTGTTGCAATGTGCTGTTGAGTCAGAACCAACTCATAGCTGACCTTCCAGCAGGTTTTCAAAAGCAGTAAATTACACAAGAGGAGACAGCTTATCTTTCTCCAGAGGAGCTGTTGGTGGATTCAAGACACATGCCTTTGGGTTGACAGCCCAACTCCTTACCACTAAGCCACCAGAGCTCCCTGTTTTTAGATGCCATCAAATTGGCTCTTAACTCATAGGGATCGTATAAGCCTTGCCCAATCTTGTCCCGTCCTCACAGTTTTTGCTGTGCTGAAATCCATTGTTGCAGCCACTGTGTCAAATCATCTTCTTGAAGGCCTTCCTCCTTCTGCTGAACTTCTCCTTTTTCAAGCATGAATTCCTCCTCAAGGACTGGTCCAAAGAGTGTGAAATGAAGTCTAATTATTCTTGCTATTAAGAAGCACTCTGGCTATATTTTTTTCCCAAGACAGACTTACTTGTTGTTTTGGCAGGCCATCAAAAAATAAAAATAAAAAACAACCCATTAACCCTTCAAACTCTTTGCCAGTGAGTTGGAACTCTCTCAAAGCTGACCTTTCAGCAGATTTTCAGAGGCTGTAAACTGCATGAGAGGAGATTTCTCAGCTCTCTCCTGAGGAGCCACTGGTATATTAGAACTGCCAGAGAAATGCTGCCTTTGAATTAGCATTACAACTCCCTATGAACCCTGTCACCAGAGCTCTCTTTTGAAGGTCATGTTGTTGTTGTTGTTGTTAGGTGCAGTTGAGCCAAGTATGACCCATGGTGATCCTATGAACAACAGATCTGAACCCTGTCCTATCCTGTGCCATCCTCACAATTTCTGACACACTAGAGCCCATTGTGGTAGTCATTGTGTTAATCTAACTGGTTGAGGGTCTTCCTCTCCTTCACTGACTCTCCACCTTTCCAAGTATCATTCCTTATATATTGTGCACGTTTTGCATGCTTATGAGGCAAT
The DNA here is from genome assembly GCF_000299155.1 of Elephantulus edwardii. Classification (NCBI taxonomy): domain Eukaryota; kingdom Metazoa; phylum Chordata; class Mammalia; order Macroscelidea; family Macroscelididae; genus Elephantulus; species Elephantulus edwardii. Next base: position 19,300,488 of record NW_006399766.1, on the reverse strand, counting down.
TGAAAAATACCATGGCTTGTGTCAGGTGCACCTTAATCCTCAAAATTACATCCTTGCTCTTTGGCACTTCCCAGATGTCCATGGCAGCAGATTTGCCTGAAGCAAAATATGGTTCAAAATATTGTTTTGTTTCCTGACTGCTGCTTCTTTGGGCTAAATGCACTCTAGTTACTACTCTCACTTTTCTCTCTCCCAGGAATGCTTGTGCTGCAGAAATTCTTATGACTCTCTCTGACTTTGTTCAGCTTCAACTCAGTTATGTCCTCAAGGAAGCCTTCTAGAGAAAGTGTCTTCTTTTTAATAGAAAATATGTTATTCAAACCAGGAGCCTTTCAAAATCTCTATCCTGTTGCCCCACTTCGTATTTCTTCAAGCAGTTCCACTCCTTGACATCATATTGTATATTTATTTGTTTATGGTTTGTCTCTTTTTCTAAAATAATGGCTAGTATGGGGTTGTTGTTGTTAGATGCTGTCAAGTCAAGTATGACTCCTAGCTACTCTATGAAGAGAAGACCTGAATCCTGTCCTATTCTGTGGCATCCTCATCAACTTTGATATACTAAATCCCATTGCTGAAGTCACCATGTCAATCCGTGTCATTGGGGATCTTCCTCTCCTTTGCTGATTCTCCACCTTTCCAAGAATGATTAATGTCACTATCCACGAAATAGCCTCATTTATTAAAATATGAAAGACTAAGCTTCACCATCTTTGCCTCCAAGGAACACTCTGGCTGCATTTTCCCCAAGATACATCTGTTTGTTCTTTTGGCAGTCTTCTTTAGCACCACAACTCAAAGGCAAGTGTTTGTTGAAAGAATGAGTAATGGGGAAGATAGAAATTATTCAAGTGTTTGCAGAAAGAAATGAACAATTATAACCAACAATGATGCATTCATAACCTTGTTATGCATAGAATTATGTCTCTCAAAATATGTGTTGAAGACCTAACCCTTGTATCTGTCATTAAGATCTTGCTTAGAAATAAGGGATTTCTCTCCTTAGGTTAATGATGTCATATAAGTGTGTAGAGTGGGCCCTAAGCATTCTTATTATTAGGTGACATTGAGTCTATCTTGATTTATACTAACTTCAGGCAAAACACAAACCCCGCCCCCGCCCGCCTGTTTCCTGTTTCATGCTCATAATTGTTGCTATTTGAGACCATTATTTCTGTCACTGTGTCAGTCCCTCTCCTTGAGGGTCTTACTCTTTCTCAACAACCCTGTGCCTTACAAAATCACTTCTTGAAATCTTATAAAAACAGTAGATTCAACACAGAGACATAAACACACAAAAGCAAGACTGATGTCAAGGAACACCAAGGATCTCCAAGAATCTTTCAGGGTTAGCATTAAGAAAATAAGTGTCGAGCACCACAACAAGATCAAGGAGAATAATCCAATTGAAAAATGGGCACAGGATATGAACAGACACTTCACCAAGGAAGACATTCAGATGGCCAACAAGCACATGA
>NW_006399766.1:19282887-19298185 GCF_000299155.1 Elephantulus edwardii | reverse complement strand
TTGTGCAGGGAGAAGGGTGCAACAATGAATGAATGGAATCCCAAAATCTCTGTAGATGTTCATTGAAATGAAAAATAAACAACCTAAATTTAAAAAAAAAAAAAGAAAATAAGTGTTGGAGATTGTGGGGAAGAGAAAATAATATAATTAGATTTGTGTGGTAAGATCAATCAAATCTGACTATAGTATAGAGAAAGACCCACAAGGAGTATGGATATAAACAGATAGAAGGATATTATAAGAAAGGCAAATGTGGTAGTAGTTTCATTTGGAACTGAGGGGAAGAAGGTGAAAATAGAGTGAAATTAGTGGATGACTTCAAAGATAGTTAGAAGTGATCTCAACAAATTTGTCACTAAATGAGATCTGAGATCCAGGGAATAAGAGGTATCCAGAATAATTCAAAGCATAATTCCTAGGGGCTAATAAATAGCTTAATTGATGACTGTGCCTTTCACTGAGATAGGAAACACTGGAAGAGTTTCATGCTTAGGATATAAAAGGAAGAATTCCATTTTGAAGTATAAATTTAGAGGAATTCTGCATTATCTAAGAAGAGATGAAAGGTCCAAGTAAATTGGGAGAGAGACCAAAGCTAGAGGTAAACATTTGGAGTTCAAAATACAGAGATGGAACCTGAAGCCTTGGACTCCTATGATATCAAGCAGAGTGAAAAGAGAGAGAGAGGGACTTGAGTCTTGACTGACCCCAACATTTACTTATCCAAGAGGGTAAGTCAGTAAGGAGGAATGAGCAAGGATGGAGGATGTTAAGAGTCCTGAAGCCAAAAGAATGATGAAGAAGGTTACCTGTTGCAGATGCCACAAACAAGTGGGAATGTGTTACACTAGAAAATGTTCTATAGGATTCAGTAACATGGAGGTCAGAAGTGATCTTAGCCAAAGGTGTTTGACAGAGGAAGCCAGATGCAAATTCATGTGTCGTGGAGGAAGCAAAAAGGGAGGCAGCAGGTACTAATCACATAGTAAGGACTTGATAAGAGTGTGGCCTTGAAAGAAAGTAGAAAGAGCAAAATCTGGAGTAGAGAATGTGTTTCTGCTATTAATGGAAAGATTAGATCTGGAGATCTGGAGATCTGGGCACCTGTAAAGTTCAATTGAAAGGATCCAGTTGAAAATATTACAAAGTAAAAAGCTAAACAAGTCTGCTACCATTGAGTTGAGTCTGACTCACAGGTTGTAGATCTTTACCAGAGAATGCCCATATTTACCTCTGGAGAAGCTGATGGATTTGAACCACTGACTTCTGGATTGTAAGCACAACACGTTACAAACTACACCATCAAGATTACACACTTCACCACAAAAGAATTGTATTTATAATATAAAAATCTAGATAAAGCAGTAGAAGATTGGGGGTGGAAGTCTAGGGATAGGAACTTGATGTAAATGAGAGAAAGGACTGGGCTCTTATCAGGTTTGGGGGGTAGTGTGTGTGTGTGTGTGTGTTGTAAGAGGTAGGAAGTGACCTAGGAAGGAACTTGACTAACTCCCAAACCAAACAAGGGAATGCGACACGGTTCAAAATGAGGAAAGGTGTGTATCAGAGTCGTATCCTGTCTCCATAACTATTCAATCTGTTGTTCTTGTTGTTAGGTGCTGTTAAGTAGAGCATGACTGTATCATAAGATCTTATCACAGTGATCTTATGATCTGAACTCTGTCCTATCCAGTGCCTCCTCCTCATCTCTGGCACACTTGTGCCCATTATTTCAGTCACTGTGTCAATCCATCTCATTGGAGGTCTCCCTCTTGTTCACTGGCACTCCATCTTTCCAAGCATGATGTCCCTTTCCAAGGGAAATCTTCCAATAACACATGATAGATTCCTCTTCTAACAACCTGCCCAAAGTACGTGAGATCAAGCTTCACCATCCTTGCATCTAAGGAGTATTTTGACTGCATTTTCTCCAATAAAAAGCTCCCCGATTAAAACAAGCTGGGAAGCAAGAGTGGCATCCACTTCCGAAATAGCTTGCCTCTGGAAACTCTATGAACCTGGAAAAACAACCAAAGTTATACAAGTGTTCAGATCTTTCGTCCATAGGGTCACTATGAGTCGTCTAAGACTCAACCGCACTTAACAACAACAATAACAACCACTTAAGCATTGGAAAGTTTTACTGTCTATGAGAAATACCAAAGAATAATTGATGAGTTTGAATTGTGTGAACTGTGGTGTTGATGAAGAGTATTGAATGGACTGCCAAAAAACCAAACAAATCTGTTTTGGAGGAAGTGCCACTAGTGTGCACCTTAGAGGCAAGGATGGTAAAACGTGCTCTCTCACACTTTGGGCATGTTGTCAGGAAGGGTCAGTACTTGGAAAAAGACATCATGGTGAAAAAAATAATGAAAGAGAGGGTGAAAAAGATAATGAAAGAGAGGATGACCTTCATCGAGTTCAATTGACAGGATCAATTGACAATGATAGTTAAAAAAGGACCCAAGCATGTCAGAGATCATGACGATGTTCCAAGATAGGGCAAGATACGGATCTGTCACTATGAGTCATGGTAGACTTGACAGCATGAGAATCTCATTACCAGCATGAAAGAAGATGCAGAGGTTGCAGCCCACACACTTTAGTGCCAGGGGTTCCTGTGCCAGTAAGACCTGGACCTAAACAAAAGCACCAACAGCCACAGCAGTTATTAGAGCTGATTTGAGACTGCTACCCCATGGAGCCAGAGCCAGGGCCCTTTGTCCAATCTTGCTGGAGGACTAGGGGAAGATGTCATGACTGACAGGGCTAAGAGGGGCTATTCGTTGGAGAGGGACATCATGCTTGGAAAGTGGATGGAAGGTGAAGGAAAAGAAGACCCTCAACCAGGTAGATTGACACACTGACTGCAGCAATGGGCTTGAGTGTGTCAGAGATGATGAAGACGGCACAGGATAGGACATAGTTCAGATCTTTGTTCATAGGGTCACTATGCATATAAGTCTTATGCAACTTGACAGCATGTACCAACAAGAAGAAGAAAATTTTTAACACTGACCTAAACTGTGGGGCTGAAGGGCAACAGGCCTGCACATACGCTTGTGAAGCTGACCTAATTGAGAAATTATATACCCTCCTTTTCACCTGGGTTGTAACCTTTTAACTTCCCCAAGAAACTCCATAATCTTGAGTTTCTCAGACTTATAACCTAGCAGTGTTGTTGTTGTTGTTATGTACCATAGGATCAGAGCTGATCCTCCCATGTGCATTCAGAGATAGTAAATTGCATGGGAGGAGATTGCCTCTCTCTCTCCCCATGGAACAGCTGGTAGATTTGAACTGCATACCTTGGCATGCGGTTAGTAGCACCCTACCACTCAACCATCAGAGCTTCGGTATAACACAAATAGTGTTGATTCGTACAGTTTTTCTAGCACATTAATGTTTTGATGTAATCAGTGGCAAACTTCTTTTCATTATTAAAAGGAAGATTTTATGCATTTACTGGTGATCTACACAGACTCATTTAGTGATTTCAAGGTTCTTGGGTGGCAAAAAGAGAGTTTTGCTCTTGACTCCTTATTTTAAAAAAGGGAGCACTGGTGGCCTAGTGGCAAGAAGCTGTGCTGCAATCCTGAAGGCACGTAGCTCGAATCCACCAGATGCTCTGCAAGTGAGGAATGGACAGTCTCCTCCTGTGCATTTAACTGCCTCTTAAAACCCGCTGGAGGGTCAGCTATGGGTCAGTTCTGACTCGACAGTGCACAACAAAGACAACAACTTATTAAAAGTCTGATGGTTCTAATGTGCCCCACAGTGTTGCAGAAGAAAGGCCTGGCAATCTGTTTCAGTAAGATTGTTGTTGTGTGCTATCAAGTTGATTCCAACTTATAAAGACTCTATTGGACAGAGTAGAACGGCTCATTGGGGTTTCCAAGGTTGTAGTCTTCAGAGAACCAGACTACCTCCTTTTCCCCCCTCAGACATACTGGTGAGTTCAAATAGAGAATTTTTTTTCTGTCAGCATCTGAGTGCTTAACTTCTGTGTCACCAGGGCTTCTTTGTGTAAGATTGAAAATCCAGTGCTGTCAGTTCTAACTCAGAGACCCCAAAGGACTGGCTAGAACTTCCCTACAGGATTTCCAAGACTCCCGCATCTTTTCCCATCAACCTATGCTTTGCTGATGAGTGCTCTAACCACTAAGCCCCCAAGGCTCCTTCAGTTAGTTCATTGCCATTGAAAACCTTATGGGATGCAGTTCTGGAAACCCTGTGGTCTCTATGAGTTGGAATTAGCCAGGCATCATTGGGCTTGTGTTTTCTTTTGGTATGACTTAGTGGTTTAAAGAATAGCTATGTTTATTCCCCCCACCCCCGCAGTAAGTTATTTGGCAAAGCTGTGAGTACAGATGGAATGGCAGTGACATTTCTCTCATGTTAGATTAAAGATTTAGTGACAACAGTACGTTGTAGATCACATTTTAATTTGGATAAATATGATCAATCTTGGAGGAGAAACCACAGGGTTTAATGCTGCAAAGGATTAGAATTTCCAGGTAAGATGGCAGACTATATCAATGGAAGTCCAGACCCTCTTCAATGAAAACACCAGAAACAAAAATGAAATATACAGATGAGAATTCTGGAACCCTGAGTTGAAGAGGAAAAGAGAAAATGTAGTTCAGACCAAAGGAAGAAATGTAATGAGAACAGCTAATAAAGAAACAGACAGAGGACCCAAAGGGAAACAGCATGGCCTGGCCTCCTTAAAACAGGCCTGGTGGCACAGTGGTTAGCCATGTTCAAAAGGCACCACGTGCATTACCCGAGGCACCTCTGAAGCCAATAGACACTGTGTTCCAGGCCAGATGTCCTGATCCTCAACACGCTTTTAGCCAGAGAAAATGCTAACCACAGCCCAGATCACATCTAGGGCCCTCAGTCACCTCTCAAACAAGCAAAAATTCTGAACCGACTGCACACCCCAACTCTGACCTCCTGTTGAACTGATAGACACACTGTTCCAGGACAGACATCTTGCCTGCACCCAACAAGGCAAAGTGACAAGAGCACCAATCACCTTCCTGGGCCACTCCGCACATGCCCCACAAAGTCCCTCCCTTTTCCTTGTCTTATGATTTTCATTTTCCATCACCTTTCAGATTTTTCTATTCTTGAGGTTATTTAAACTTTTTTTAAAATTTTTACTTTATTCAGGTCACATGTCTTCTGCTATCTCTTCACTCTGGCCTATCTCCTTCCTATTGCAGCTTTTTTAACTCTTATTCTGTGGCCTCTATTTTTTTGCCTTTATGTTGAGTCTCCTTCCTTTTGATCCTCTCTCTGTTTTGGTTCTCTTTCCTTTCGATTTCATTTTCCTCTACAGTAACAAAGCTAACTCTGATAAGAAATAATATAATTTACAATAGCCACGTAAAGGCTATAATATATAGGAATAGATCTTAATAAAGATATAGAATTATTATTATTATTATTATTATTATTTTAAAAAACAAACCAACCCCAAAAAACCTTCCTCACCCCTCTGCTTCAATCACAGGGTCACACAATTTGATGGGTGGAGGGTGTGTGTGTGTGAAGGAAATGGGAAAGGTCCAGTGAGAAAAACATTGTGTTCAAACTTTGTAAATAAACCAGTACAAAATTTAAAAAAAAACCAACAATTTAAAAAACTACAAAATACTACTGCAGGTAACTCAGAGACCAACAAAAATGAAGAAATAATAGACCATGTTCATGGATAAGAAGACTTCACATTGTGAAAAGCAATCCACAAATACAGTGCAATCCTGACACAGATCCTCTCATCATTTTCAAAGAAATGGAAAAAGTAATCAATAACTCAAAGGTCCATAGTGAAGTTCCTCCCATGATAAACTGTCGGAAAGCATAACATTTGCGCTGAGGCATTTTGCTCTTCTGGGCTGCTAACCTAAAATTCAGAGTGTAGAATTCGCCAGAGAATGGTTGTTGTTGTTGTTGTTGTTGTGTGCTGTTGAGTCAATTGTGGCTCATCATGTCCCTATGAACAATGGATCCAAACTGTGCCCTATCCAGTGCCATCCTCACCATCTCAGACACACTTGAACCTACTTTACAGTCATTATGTAGGCAGTCCTGTTTACTATATTCCAAATCTAGTTTCATATGAAGATGAAAAGGAGTTCTGTTGGGTGGTTAAGCAAAAAAAAAAAAAAACAATTATCAGAGATTCCAATCCACTCGCTGCTCCACAGGAGACTAGTAGGTAAAGAGTTATATTGCCCACCCAAAGGCAGGTGGCTCAAATCTCTCCTCAATCTCCTCCTGTAAAATTTACAGCCTTTGAAAACCTGCCGGAGGGTAAGTAAACCAGTTGCAACTTGATGGCAATAAGTGAGTGAATGTCCCCTCATAAAGATTGGGAAACTCCATCACGGATTGCCATGAGTCAGAATCAACTAAGTTTGTAACAGAATCAACAGTAAGTTTGTGGCTTATGAAGAGGAAGAACATAACAAAATTATAGTATGTCCCCAAATTGTGACTAACTGCGCTTCTCACTGTGAGCCTTACGCTTCCAAAATCCTCTCTTGTTGCGTTTATATTACAATGAAATGTTTGTTATTCCTTACCCTTAACCTATTACAATCCTCTAAACACATGCAGCCCCTTTTATGATGGTCATTCTCAATTCTTTGAAGTAATAGACATTTTGGTTGCCAAATGTTTGACACACACTGTTGTTCTACACACCAGAGATAGAGCAGAGCAAAGAGGAAAAAACTCCTGGTTGTTACAGAGCTTGCGTGGGGAGGGGTGTAGGGAGTGGGAAAAGACAAGTAAGCAAAGTACCTTTAGCATAAAATGATGGCTCCAGAGATTAAAAGAGACCAGAATTAGGGCAGAGTTGAGTGAGAGAGGGGTAGACTACTGTGGCCAGAATTGTAAGGATTTCTGAGTTGGTGAGACTTACCTGGGGTGGAAGTTCTTGTTGGTGCCAACAACAAAGCTTACCCAAAGGCAACGCCTCTCTAGCAGTTCTCCTTCACCAGCAGGCCCCTCTGGAAGAGGTGCAGATGGGCAGTCTCCTCCCAAAGCAATATACAGCCTTCTGAAAAGCTGCTGGAGAGTGGGTGATGACTCAGTTCCGACTCAATAGCAATAAATTTGAGGTGGTGTGGGGTTTTTGGTGGTGTTTTAAAGATATACTTACAGAAGACTTGAAAGACGAGAGCCAGGTTGGCTGGGGAGAAAGAACTTCTCAGGTAAAGCATCAGTGAGTGCAAAGGTCCCCGAGTTAGGAATGAGGAAGCAAGACAAATGCTTGAATAGAGGTGGGTTAGAGACAGTTCTGCAATGATTCTGAAGAGGTAGGCAGGCAAATAACTTAGGGTTTTGTCCTAAGGCCAAAGAAAGAAGTTTGGGTTTTATTCTAACTGTTCTTGGAGCACATTTATAGGAAGCCATTAAGGCATTCAATGTACCCAGGTTATTTTGACTAGATGCTACAGGTCCTGTGAATACACTAGATTTAACATTACTAGTATTACTATGGTAAACGAAATATGTCTAGTAAAAGTAAGTTGGTTTTAGAAAATCATTTTGCCTACAGTGTACACAATTACTAAAAACTGATTCCTTGGCAGAGAATCCCTGAAAATCAAGCTGGATTCATAAGTCATGTGGAACATGGGATATTATTGCTTATGTAAGATAGATCTTGGTTGAAAGCAGAGACTACCAGAATGATGTTTATTTATATTTTACTAATGAGGCAAAGGCATTAGACTGTATGGATTGTAACGAATTATGACTAACATAGAGAAGATTTGGGATTATGGAAGACTTAAGTGTGCTCATGCAAAACCTATTCATAGGTTAAGATGCGGTCATCTGAACAGACCAAGGAATTACTACATGGTTTAAACTCAAGACAAGCGCATGCCAGGCTTCTAGCCTTTATTCATACATGCTCAATATGTACACTGAGCAATTAGTGAAGCTGGACTATAAGAATGTGGCATCAGGATCACAGGAAGACCCATGTTATGCATATGATACAACCTTGCTTGCTGAAAATGAAGAGGACGCCTCCTGTGGACTTACAACTTCGGAAAACCCTCCTGAGGAGGGTCAGCTATGAGTCAGTTCTGATTCAATAACAATGAAGTTTTGGATTTTGGTTTTGTTCGTGTGTTTGGTTTTGTTTTGTTTTGGTTTTTGGTTTGTTTTTTTTTTGTGTGTGTGTGGTTTTTTTGTGAGGTTTTTTTAAATGTCACTCAACCTATTTGTTCTAGATATATCCATGTTTTTCAGTATTTTACAAATTTTTTATCGTTTTTAGTGATGCATAATACACCATTGTGTGAACAGAGGCTACTTTAAGCAACTGTTTTTATTAGTTGTTATTGAGTTGGCCGAGAATCATGGTGATATTATGTGAACAGAATGAAATGTTCCCAGACCTGCATTATCTTCATTATCTACATATAATACAATCTAGTCCAGTTCCCTAAGTGAGCCAAAGTAGAAAATAGGCATGGCCTACTAGAATGGAAAGCAGAACCTGTTCTAGATACATAATCTTTTCTCTCTGACAACTTGCATTGGTCAATTGTCCCAAAACAACTTTATTGCATCTCTCCATCTGAAATAGCTTAGTCAAGGCTTTAAATCTTAGAATCGTTCTCTCCTCTGTTGTACTTCAATTTCTCCCTTCTGCTGTTTCGCATCAGTATGCAACTTGTCTTGATTGATTTTATCAATCTTTTTTTTTTTTACAAAAAAACACCCTCCTTCAGAATATGTCCCATTCTCTGCTCTCCTTCACAAAAAGTCCTCAACTTTTCCAGGTTTTGTCTCCACAGTCTTGCCTGCCATTCTCAGCTCTTTTCCACTTGGGCTTATTTCCTCAGCACCTTGATGAAATTTTACGAAGAGCACTGACAATCTCCATCTTGCTCATGCCGATGGCTAACTGTCTTTATCTCCCTCTACCTGCTAGCAGCATTTGGCCCCATTGAACACTATTTCCTTCTTGAAATGTTTTCTTCTCTAGAATTCTTATCAAAATGCCTGCCAAATTGGGAAAAGCTGCTGTCAAGGATCACTCCAAAGTGTTGAAGAGCAATGATATCAGTTTAAAGACTAAAGTGCACCTGTTTCATGCCATTGTCTTTTCAATCACTTGCTATGCATCAGAGAGCTGGACAATGACTAAGGATGACAAAAGAATTATCAATGCCTTTGAGCCGTGGGGTTGGAGAAGAGAATATCCCATGGACTACCAAAAGAATGAAAAGATATGTATAAAAGATGCAATTGAGGTGCTCTATTGAGGCGAAGATGGTGAAGCTTCATCTCACATACTTTAGTCATGTTATTAGGAGAGGCTATTCCTTGGAAAAGGACATCGTACTTGGAATGGTGGAGGGTAATTGAAGGATTGACACAGCGACTATAAAATGGATCAGGTGTGTGTCTGGCACATAACAACAATCAGACCTCCGGAAACCCATATCTTCCATTTGCCTTGTGTCACTAACCACGTGTGTGCTCTCCACCTCTTTCTCTGGGTTGTGTGTTGCTTCTCTCCTCTTTGATCTCACTATAGTTTTCCCTGAAGGCACCTTATCTAATCCCTTGCCTTTAAGTAACACCTATAAACTGTTGTCATTTGAATTTAAATGCCTAATCTGACCACATCCCTGAGCTTTATTCTCCAATCATTAATTGCTGCCTGGATAAAGCTTTCATCCAGCTCTTCACATAGCAAGTGTTTTCTCGTAATCCAGGTATTATTTTAAATGCCCCCTACTGCTTATATGTCTTGGAAAGAGTGTAGCCATAGTGCTCCTTGGAGGTAAGATAACAAAGCTTCATCTCTCATATTTTGGACATGTTGCTAGGAGAGGCTATTCCCTGGAAAGGGACATCATGCTTGGAAAGATGGAAGGTCAGTGAAAGAGAAGAAGAACCTCGATGAGATAGATTCATACGATGATGGCAGCAATGGCCTAAAATGTACCAGGATAAGGATTGCTCAGTTCAGGTCTATTGTACATAGAGTTGCTATGAGTCATACTTGACTCAAAGACATCTAGCAGCAACAACAACTGCTGGTGAGAGTGGGGAGCAGTGGGTATGGAGAAATGGGAGAAAACAAGTAAGTAAGGCAGCCTTTGTGAAATGATTGCTCTGAAAGTTAAATCATGCCAGCTTCAAGAGTTGCACGGGAGAACAACCATTGTGGAGAAAATGGTTGGTATTTCTGAGTAAGCAGTACATACACAAGGCTTGAATGATGAGAGCCTGCTTTGTTTGAGGGAATGATCTTCTCCAACAGAGCTATCAGTAAGTGAAAAGGCACTGAGATAAAAAATAAGGGAGAAAGATAGTGTTGTGGGACTGAAAAGTTGTGAGCTAGGGAAAGTTCTGCAATGTTTCTGAAGAGGCAGACAGGGCAAGGTCATTCAGGATCTTGTGCAAAGCCTCAGGGAAGGAGTTTGGGTTTTATTCTAAGTGGTCTTTGAACATTTTAATAGGAAATCATTAGGGCATTCCATTTACCCGTGTTATATTGACGAGATGCAACAGTGAGTAGAAGAAATACACTAAATGAATAACATTACTCGTACCTCAGTATGATAGTCTTTGTATTCCTAATGAAATTAAGTGATTTTTTTCTAAATCCTCTTGGCTAATAGTGTACACAATTACTGGGGAAAGGATAAGAGTGCAAGCAGGAGTTATAGCTCACACATCCTTCTGGATGAGCAAGTCTGATACCATGGTGGTTTGCCCTAGAGTGGTGGATCAGAGATGGGGAGATTTAGACTCTGGATCTCCTTCCATGTGGAGTCAATGGAACTTAGATGTGGGCGCTGGAAGAGAGATAGAAATCAAAGACAGTCTCTGGATCTTTGGTTTATATAGTTAAGTTGCTGAGATGAGACACTGAGAAAGAAATAGCATCATCTTCTTAGACATTGGAATTATATCAAAAATGACTAAAAAAAAGAACACGTACAAATCTGTAGGTTCAGTGTTAATACTGAGATATTGGACAAGACTTAAAACATAGTAAATCACTATAAGTTGTAATATATTTAAAGTAGGTACGTCAAGAAATACGATGTCGTTTTCGATCCTGGTTACATTGGCGAAATAATTGCATGCGCTTGAATAGGTGACTTTAAATATAGTTAGAAGTTTTACAAATTAGGTATATTTACATCAGCCTAATTCAGTTTGGTGTAGACTGGTCACTTGAATCCAGTGGAAATGGCACTCGCCTGGTTGGATGCCCACTGCAGGCCCTTGCATCATTTGTACCTCGGCAATGCTGGACAATGTTAATTCGATGCATTGAGCCAGTGGCAGGCGCCAAGCCCATCTATGTGTGCGTGCATCCAACTGTAATGAGCCCATGTATGTCAAGTTAGCAGAGGCCCTTTGTGCTGAAGACCAAATCAACCTGATAAAGGTTGATGATAATAAGAAACTGGGGGAGCGGGTAGGTCTCTGCAAAATTGACTGAGAAGGAAAGCCCTGCAAAGTAGTTGGCTGCAGTTGTGTAGTTGTTAAGGATTATGGCAAAGAATCCCAGGCCAAGGATGTCATTGAAGAGTATTTCAAATGCAAGAAATGAACCCAATAAAGAACTTGGCATGTTAAAAAAAAAACACGTGTTCAAATGATTGAGTGGGAGTGATCCAGTATATCCATAAACGAAAAACTAACCCACTGTCATCAATTCTGACTCAATGACCCGACATCAATCCCCCCAACAAATATTATTGAGCCTTGTGTGGCCCCACAAAACAGATTAGGAGCTCCAGCAGACGTTTGGAGCTGGGGTCTCAATCTTCATTTTGAAACCCCTCACTAGTTCTTCAGGATGTGGTACCATCCTTCAGCTCCAAATCCCTGAACTCATCCATTACTACTTCTCTATTTCCACGACGTTATTTCATAAAATAACTACTGAGAATCTACTTTGGGCTAAGCACCTCTACAGATATTCTGTTCTACAGAAATGAACACAGGGTTACAAATGGTTTGCACTTAGGTACTAGGAGTCCTAGTCAACTCAATGGTACCTAATAACAACAACAACTAACCTAAAGGTTTGTGGATTGAACCCACCCAATGACACTAAGGAAGGAAGGACTAGTAATCGGATACCATTAAAATGACAACCAAGGAAACTCTGTGCAACCGTTTTTTACTCTGCAGCAACACCGAGTCACCATGAATCAGAATCCACTTAACTGCACCAAGTTCTATGGTGAACAAAACAGACAAATCCTTGCCTTCATAGAATGTATTCGGGTATACATGTGTACATTATACATGTACTGTCAGATGGTAACAGATGTCATGAAGAGAAATGAAGCAGGGAAAAGGACTAGAAAGGGGCAAGGTGACCAAGAAAGGACTCTTTGACCTGTTGCCATTTGAACAGAGGCCTGAGGGAGAGAGTCACAAGGAGTCCTGCAGAGGGAACATCAGCTGCTTAAGCTGAGTTCTTGCTGGGTCTGTTCACAGAACACAAAGTAGTCCAGCATGGCCAGAGGGAAGGGAATAAAGTAGGGTAGATGAGACCAGATTACACAGGGCTGTGTGACCTTTGGAATCACCCTCTAAGTGAAGAGAACCACAGGAATATTTGGAAGAACGTATCAACGAATCTTGTAAGATTTACTTTCAAAAATATAAAGAACTCAAGTGTCCATCAACAGATGACAAGACTAAGAAACTACAATACATATGCATAATGAAGCACTATAAAATGCTCTAGAATGCTAATGAATTCACAAAATGTGGATAACTCTAGAGGATTTCCTGCTGAATGAAATTAACCAGTCACAAAAGGACAAATACCATATACGATCACTATTCTAAAAAGCTAAAGAAAGATTTCCATGCAAAATGAGTCATTCATGGATGGTTACCAGGGTCTGAAAGGGAGGAATGTTGTTGTTAGGTGCTGTCAAGTACAGCTCATAGTGACCCTATGAACAACAGATCTGAATGCCTGTCCTAGCCTCTCAATCTCACAATCTGACCCACTTGAGTCCGTTGCCGCAGTCACTGTGTCAATCCATCTGGTTGAGGGTCTTCCTCTCTTTCACTGACCCTCTGCCTTTCTAAACATGATGTCCCTTTCCAAGGAATAGCCTCTCCTACAAACATGTCCAAAGTATGCTATATGAAACTTTGTCATCTTTGCCTCCAAGGAACATTTTGGCTGCACTTTCTTTGTTCTTTTAGCAGTCTGTGGGATCTTTAGCACTTTTCTCCAACATCATAGCTCCAAGGCATCAATTCTTCTTCTGTCACGGAGGAATGTTGTTTTTGTTAGGTGTGGTTGAGTGAGTATGACTCATAATGATCCTCTGAACAACAGACGTGAACCTTGCCTTCTCCTGCGCCTTATCATTTCTGACACATTAGAGCCCATTGCTGAAGTCATCGTGTCAATCTATCTTTTGGGGGAGCTTCCTGTCCTTCAGTGAACCCTCTGTCTTTTCAAGCGTGATGTCTCTTAGAAGAATAGAGGAGTAAAAATGAGTAGGTTATTTTAAAAAAATATTACTATTGAACTGAATGGACTCAAAGCTTATAGCTAAACCCTCCAAGTGGGTTTTCAGAGGCTATAAATCACTTGAGAAGCAACTGTTCATATTTCTCCCATGAAGCAGCTGGTGGATCTAAACTGCCTGCCACCGGGTTGGCAGTACAACTCCCTATCCACTAGACCACCAGAGCTCCCTAGAAATAGACAATGTTGTTGTTATGTACTGTCAAGTTGAAACCAGCTCAAAGCTGACCCTCTGACAGGTTTTCAGAGGCTTTAAACAGCATGGAAGGAGATTGCTCATCTTTGTCCTGTGGAGCCATTGGTAGATTTGAACTGCATTCCTTTGGTTTGGCAGTGCAACTCCTTACCACTAAGCCACTAGAGATTCCTAGAAATAGATGACAGACACATATTAAAGTGAAGTAAGGGAGGATTAAGGGAAAGGCAGTGCACAATAAGGGGGTGATCAGCATAGTGTCTTCAAAGAAATGAAATCGAGTCAACAGCAGATATATAGGCAGACAGGTCACAGGAACAGACATGGTGAGGTGAAAAAGACTATGCTCATAATCATACATGGGTTGGGAAAATGACAGTCCTGCACTCTTATTAGTGATGATGCTATGAATGCATGCATGTGTGTAGCGGAACAGAAAAAGGCTTGTTTCTTAAGCATGACAAACCCTCTGAGGGAATGAGTTGCTGGTTCTGGAGTCTTGGGACCATAGTCTTAGGGATCATCAAGGTCAATCAGTCTAACAGTCATAACAGTCCACAAAGACAATATTCTACATCCTAATTTGGTGAACAGTGATTGGGGTCTTCAAATCTTGTGAGCAGCTGTCTAAAATGTAACTTTCTATTGTAGTCTGTCCAGAGAAAAAAAGAGTGGAAAATAGTCAAAGACCACTGGAAACAATGAGCCCAAAGGCCTAAGAGATCACAGTAACCTCAGCCTTTATGATCCTGAAACCAGAATAACTAGATGGTGCCTGGCTTTAGAAGGTCTAGGATAGCAGGGTGTGGGGGTGGGGAATGAACAAGGCCAGAGGGAGTTGTGGACCTAAAGATATAGAAGAGAGCTATTCTCAGAGTCCAAAGGAAAGATGGTGGTAGGTGCATCTGGAATGAGGGGAAGAAGGTGGAAATGGATAGAAGTGGATTATTTCAAAGGTATTTAAAAGTAATCTGGACAAACTGATTACTAAATTGGATCCAGGGAATAAGGGTAAGAAACTGTGCTGTAATCCCAAAGGCCCATTGTTCCAATCCACCAGCTGCTCCGCTAGAGAAGGATGGACAGTCTCCTCCTGTGTGATTTACTGTTTCTGAAAATCCACTGGAGACTCAGCTGTGAGTTGGTTCTGACTCGACAGCATACAACAACAACAGGAGTATTCCTAGGTTTGGGGCTTGGTAGCTTAGTTGGTAACTGTGCCTTTCTCTGAGACATGAAACATTGGAAAGGTTTCCTGTGCAGGAGAGAAAATACAGAATTCTGTTTGAAGTATTGATTTTGAGGAGTATCTAAGTCATCAAAGAAATGTAAAATAGAAATGAGTTAGGGGAAGAGATCAAAGTGAGAGATAACAATTTGGCATCCTTATGCACATCCAAAAACTTCTCCAGTAGGGTAAAAAGGGAAGCCACTGACTGGGGAAAAGTATTCAGTAATAACATATGAGATAAGGGACTTATATCCAGAATTTATGAAATACTTGAGCACCACAACAAGATAAAGGTAAA
>NW_006399766.1:19265019-19281634 GCF_000299155.1 Elephantulus edwardii | reverse complement strand
AGAGAGAATGGTGCAGCAATGAAGGAATGAAAACCCAAAATCCCTGTAAATGTTCATTAAAACTAATAAAATTTAATAATAATAAAAAAACAAACAATTTGGCGTCCTAACAGACACATGAAGATCTGCTCTAAATCACTGGCAATAAGAGAGATGCAAATCAAAACCGCAATGAGATACCATATCTCACTCTAGTAGCAGTGGCAAAGTTTAACAAGGCAGCAAGTAATAAATGTTGGAGAGCATGTGGTGAGATAGGAACTTTTAACATTGTTGGTGGGATTGTAAAATGGTACAACTACTTTGAAAGGCAGTTTGGCGCATCCTCAAAAAGCTGAACATAGAAATTCCATATGACTGAGCTATTCCATTGCTTGGAATATACCCCAAGAAAATGAGAACTGAGGCTCAAAGAGAAACTTGTACACTAATGTACATAGCAGCCTTATTCACCATCACAAGAACATGGAAATAGTCCAGATATCCAACCACAAACTAATGGATTGAGAAGTTGTGGTACATTCACACAATGGAATACAACGCAGCATGCAGGAGCGATGATTTTGTAAATTATTGCCTAACTTGGGAGGGACTGGAGAGCACTATGCTGAGTGAACCAACTCAGTCCCACAAGGAGAAATACTGTATAAAACCATTATTGTAGAATGAATATGATGATCCAAGGCGGGGAGGTGGGGTGGAGATAGAGGGGTGAGGATGAGGTGTTAATCATAGGGTTGCACAATTCGATGGGTGGAGGCGTGAAGCAAATGGGAAGGATCATTTGTAAAAAAACATTGTATTTAAACTTTGTAAAGAAATAAGTAGAAAATATTTTAAAAAGATATATTTTTAAAAAATGGCATCCTATAGTATAAAGATGGAATTTGAGGCAGTGGGAAAGCAGAGGAACAGAGAGAGACTAGTATCAAGTCTTGAATGTCTCCAACATTTACTTCCTGGCAGAAGTAGGTGAGCCAGCAAACATTAAGGAGAAATGGGCAAAGAAGGAGGACGTTAGCATCCTAAAGCCTAAAGAAGATCCTATTTCAAGAAGATGAAACAGGCTACCAGTTGCAAATGCCATTAACCAATGGGAGGTTGTGATGCCAGAAACCTTTATGTGGGATTCAGTAGCATGGAGGTCCAAAGTCATCTCAGCAAGAGACATTTGATGGAATAATGAAGGAAGATTCAGATACCAACAGTGTCACAAGGGCTTGGTAAAAGTATGGCCCTGAAAGAGAGTAGAGAGCAGAATCATCAGGAGGGAATGTGTCCTTGTTGGCTTTCCCCCCACTCCTTGGATGAATAGATTCTAGGCATGTTTTGAAGTCGATAGAAAAGGTTCCGGGTAAAAAGGACTGAATGTTTCAAACAGCCAAAA
The DNA here is from genome assembly GCF_000299155.1 of Elephantulus edwardii. NCBI lineage: Eukaryota > Metazoa > Chordata > Mammalia > Macroscelidea > Macroscelididae > Elephantulus > Elephantulus edwardii. The sequence continues at coordinate 19,280,247 of NW_006399766.1, read as the reverse complement.
CCAATCAAACCCGCAACAATCAAATTGAGTCTGACTCATAGAGACCTCTTAAATTTCCAGGACTGTAAATTTTTACAGGCACATACCACCATTCCTTGCCTTCTTGAGCAGCTGTTGAATTTAAACTACTGGTCTGCTTGAAATCCTGACATGTTACATCAGGGGAAAACAGGACAGCTTGAGATCATTGTATAGGTGGAGCACTAACTTTTAAATGGGAGGAAGGATTTATTCTGCTGTAGGAGAAGAAAAAGTGCAGAAGATGGGCACAGACATGCTTCCATCCATAACTTAGCCACATATGGTAGAGATTATTCACTTCACTGCTTTGATGTTGTTATTGTAAGGTTTTGTCTGGTCAACCACCACTCCTAACAACTCCATGAACAACAGATCTGAACCTTGCTCTATCCTACACCATCCTCATAATGGCCCGTATGCTTGGACCCATTGTTACCGTCACTGTGTCAGTCCATCTAGATGGATCTTCCTCTCTGTCTCTGGCCCTCCACCTTTCCCAGCAGGATGTCTTCTTCTATGCACTGACCCCTCCCGACAACATGCCCAAACTATATTAGACCAAGTTTTACCCTCCCTGCCTCCAAGTAGCATCATGGCCGAACCTCTTCCAAGACAACGCATTTGTTCTTTTGGAAGTCCCTGGGTCTTCTCTAATATCATAATTCAAAGGCAAAGATTCTTCTTCTGTCATCCTTATCCATTATCCAACTTTCACATGCAACGGAAGCAATTGAAAATACCCCGGCTTGGGTCAGACACACTTTAGTCTTTAAACGAACATCCTTTCTCTTGCAGTTTGGAGAGGTCTTTGAGAGCAGATGTTTTCAATGCAACATGTCTTTGCATTACTTGACAGTGGTTACCGTGGGTGTTGATTGTGTGTGAAATCATTGAAAGACAACTTCAGTCTTTTCTCTATCATGATATTGCCTATAGGTCCAGTGGTGAACAATTTGTTTTCTTGATGTTGAGATGGAGCCCATATTGAAGACTGTAGTCTTTAGTCTTTTGCAGCAAGCATTTAATGTCTTCCTCACTTTCAGCAAGCAAGTTCGTGTCATCTGCATAATGCATGTTGTTGATGAGTCTTCCTCCAATCCTGATGCCATATTTGTTTTCAAATAGTTCAGCTTCTCAAATTATTTGCTCAGCATACAGATTTAATAGGTATGGAGAAAGGATACAACCCTGACTCACACCTTTCCTGATTTTAAACTATGAAGTGTTGTTCCCTCATTTTGTTGGGACAACTGCTTCTTGGTCCATGTATAGGTTTCTCATGAGCATAGTTAAGTGCTCTAGGATTCTCATTAAACTCAATGTTATCCATAATTTGTCATAGTCTACACAGTCAAATGCCTTTGCATAATCAATAAAACACAAGTAAACATCTTTATAGTATTCTCTGCTTTCAGCTAAGAGCTGTCAGATACCAGCAATGATAAATATCCCTGGTGCCATGGCCTCTTGTAAACCCAGCTTCAATTTCCGGCAGTACCCCGTTCCAGACATTTTAAAATAATCTCAATCAAGATTTTACTTACATGTTATGCTAATGATACTGTTTGATAATTTACACAGTCTGTTGGATCACCTTATTTTTAAAAAATGTGTCCAAATATGGATCTTTTCCAATCAATTGACCAGATAGCTGTCTTCCAAATTAATTACTTTGGTGATCTGAAATTAGACTAGGGAGAAGAAAACCTTGAGCCTACTCTAGGCTACACCTCTAAATACATTTAAAGTCTTGGGAATTTATTTGCCATGTGTTTGCCCATTTCCTAATAAAGGTGTGCTATTAGGTGGTCATTAAGGTATTGTTGTAAACCCATGATCATATAGATTTGGCAGATGATATTTCTACACGTATTAGGTGTTATAAACAGATCCCAATGAAAGATAGAGAAAACAGGTGGCCAAGTCATAAAACTTGTTAGTCATATAAACAAACAACCTCATAAATTAATTTCTGGGCCTGGGAGTTTAGGACCATAATCATAAAAGACACCAAGATTTATTGGTATAACACAAAGACAATGTTTTACATCTTACTTTTTTTTTAAAAGTGACGCAACAGAATGTGGAAATTATTAAACAATATCATTAATATAGCATGCAACTAAACTCTTGCTGAAGATTATTGAAAAAGAGCTGGAAAAGGGAATCTACAGAGAATGGCCAGAAATTCAATTTGGATTCAGAGGAGACTTTATCAGAAGGAATGTCACTGCTGATGTCAAATGGGTCTTGACTGAAAGCAAAGACTATCAGAAAAAAGGTTTACTTGTGTTTTCTTTTTTTTTTTTTTACTATACAAAGGCATTTGATTGTGTGTTGTTGTTTCTGTTAGTTACCATCAAGTCAACTATGACTCATACTGACCCTATGAAGCACAGATGTAAAGCTTGCCCTATCCTGTGCCACCCACATAGACTCTGTCATTCTCAAGCCCACTGTGGTAGTCACTGCATCAATTCATCTTGTTGAGGGCCATCCCCTCTTTCACTGACGCTCTATCCTTCCGAGCTTCATATGAAGTCTCTAAGGATTGGTTCCTCCTGGTAATAGTCCCAAAGTAAGTGAGAAAAAGTCTCACCACCATTCTTAACTCTAAGGAGCACTCATCATGGTTGCACTTCCTTCAAAAGAAATTCTTCTTTCGTCTTCCTTATTTATTGCCCAACTTTCAGATGCATAGGAAGTAAGCGAAAAATACCAAGGCTTGCATCAGCTGTACCTTGGTCTTTAAACTGATATCCTCACTGTTTAGGTCTTTGAGACAGCAGATTTCCCCAATGTACCACATCTTTTGATTCCTTGACCACTGCTACCATGGGTGTTAGATTGTGAATCTAAGTAAAATGAAATTGTTGACAACTTCAATCTTTTCTTCATCTATCATAATATTGCCTATTGGTCCAGTGGGGATTTTTGTTTTCTTGATGTTGAGATGTAGCCCATATTCTGCAGTAAGTGCTTCAAGTCTTCTTCACTTTCTGCAAGCAAGGTTGTGTCATATGCCTGATGCAGGTTGTTAATGAGTCATCCTCCTAACCTGATACCACATTCATTTTCAAATAATTCAGCTTCTCAAATTATGTTCAATATACAGAGTGAACAGGTATGAATAAAAGATACAACCTTGACCCATAAATTTTTTCTGATTTTAAGCCATGTCATATTCCCTTGTTCTGTTGAGACAAACACTTCTTTGTCTATGTATAGATTTCCCATGAGCACAACTAAGTGTTCTGGGATTTCTGTAATAGGCAATATTGTGATAGACATCAAAAAGATTGACATTGTCAATTATTTCATTTTACTTGGATCCACAATCAACACTGATAGTAATAGCTAAGAAGAAACCAGAAGATGTGTTTGAGAAAGTCTGCTATAAAGGAACTTCCCAAAGTGCTAAAGAGCAATAATGTCAATTTAAAGACTAAGGTGTGTCTGCCGCAAGCCATGGTATTTTCAATTGCTTCCTATGCATCTGAAAATTGGAAAAGGAATAAGGAAAACCAAAGAAGAATCTATGCCTTTGAACTGTGGTGTTGGTGAAGAGTGGAGGAGAATCCATGAACTGACAATAGAACAAAAACCAATCTGTCTTGAAGGAAGTGCTATCAGAATGTTCCTTAGAGCAGAGAATAGTGAAACTTTGTCTCACATTCCTTGGGCAAGTTGTGAGGAAGGGCCAGTTCTTGGAAAAGCTCATACTGGGAAAGGTGGAGAGTCAGAAGAGAGAAGACTCCCAGCAGGATGGAGTGACACAGTGACAGTAACAACGTGCTCAAGGGAATCAGAGATCATGAAGGTGCAGGTTAGGGGAAAGTTCAAATATGTTGCTGTGAATCACAGTCGCACAGTGGCACCCATCAGCAAGTAGAAATTCCAATAGCATTTCTTCTCCTGCAGATTTTCTGTTTCTGTATTTCCATCTTGACCTTTTTCAGTTTGGGTTTAATTTTTTTTTTATTTGTTTAAAGTTGTCTACTCTCTCTGAGGCATGTATATATCCCATTCGAAGGTGAGTTTGTTGTGTCATATGTTAGTTTGATGATTTTCCGTTTCACCTCCTGTCTTCTGGTGGGTGTGATTATGGATGGTGGTGTATGTGCCACTCTCTGGTAAAAGCGGACCAGGCCTGTGTTGGTTGCAGTCTTTGGTTGATTAGATGAAGGCAGCTAATTGCAAAAAAAAAGAGATTGCCCATCCTTCTTCCTCAGAGCATCTGCTGGACTCGAACCACAAACCTTCCAGTGCAGCTTCTTACCACTAGGTCGTCAGAGCTCCCATTGATACATATTGGTGATAGCAAAACAAAACCTGAGAGGGGTTTAACAGGATGGAGAAACAGAATCAGAGGAAAAAGGAAAGGGGTGGGGGGATGAAGGGGGTGGGGAGAAAGTGAAGGGGGAGAAAGAGAAAAACCAGAAAGGGAACAGTAAAGAGGTAGAGAGACTAAGAGAAAGCGGAGATTATGAGAAAAAGAAAACAACAAAATTGGTTAAAAAAAAAAAAAAAGCAATCAGAAATGGGAAAGAAATGAGAATTAAGAAGGGGAGATCTCACAGGTGGTCTGGGGACCTAACTGGTGCTATTGCTACTGCTGTGGTGGGTGGAGTCAAGATGTCTGTCCAGGGACAGTGTGCCTGCCGTCCCAGCAGAAGGTAGGAGTTGGGGTGCCCAGCGAGCTCAGATTTACTGCTGGTCTCAGAGGTGACTGAAGACACGAGATGCAGTCTGGATTATGATTGTTCTGGTCAGTTGTTATGTGTCATCTGGTCAAACTGACTCTCAGTGAGTTTTTAGAGGCTACCGATCACACAGGGAGGAGATTGCCCATCTTTCTCCCCCACGCAAGCTGGTGGGTTTGAATTACCTGCCTTTGGGTTGGCAGTGCAACTTTTTACCACTAGAGGGTGTCATTGAGCAAAGCGCCCAACCTGCGTTGTTCTCTGTGTTGACCTTAGAGGAACCTAGGGGTAGTCTGCCTGGCCAGGGATGATGTCTTTGCCAGTCACTGGGGATGGGCGCGGGCAGTGTACCTAGTTTGAGATGACTAGCATGAAGAGATAGTCACTACCAACCTCAGATGCGCAAGGATGGCACATTCCATAGAGGGTACACTGCTCCAAATGTGTCTGTGGTGTTCACTTGTTGAGGTATGTACATAGTACATACCTCATATGTACACAGGCATCGACATTGTGCCCAGTGAGAGGTAAGGGCCACAGTCAGAGGTGGTGTCCCTACGAATCCAGGGGCTAATTGCAGGCCAGATACAGCATAATCTGTTGGCTTCTAGAGGGGAGGGAGTCTGTGAGTTTGGAGCTGTGCCAAACACATGCTTCTGTGCCAGATATAAAATGGTAGCTCAGGGAGAACTAGGATGGGTGAGGGAACCATGCCAGCTACCTGGTGGGGGGTGGTGAGGAAAGTCCATCCTCAGGGCACTGAGAGGGTAGGGGGACAAGGGGGTAAACCACACCTTTCCAGTCAGCAGCAGATCCACATCTGCTGCTGTGAACACTACTGCTTCCGGGTTACTCACCATCCAAATCGCTATTCAAAATGCCTGGCTCATGCAGTTTCCAGTTTAATACTTTGACACATTATGCTGTTGTGATTATGTGCTGCCTAGTCAACTGCAACTCATAGCGACCCTATGTACAACAGCCCTAAACCCTGCTCTATCCTGTGCCAATCGCACTGTCTCCAACATACCTACCCCCATTACCCCAGTCACTGAATCAATCCACCTCATAGAGGATCTTCCCCTCCTGCGCTGTCCCTCCACCCTACCAAGCATGACGTCCTTCTCTAAGGACAGGTTCCTCCTTGCAACATGTCCAAAGTATGTCAGACGAAGCTTCAGAATCCTTGCCTCCAAGGAGCAGCCTGGTTTAACCCTCTCCAGAATGAATGTTTGTTTTCCTAGCAGTCCATGGTACATTCAATACTCTTCTCCCGCACCACAGCTCAAAGGCATCCATTCTCCTCCTATTCTCCCTAGTCATTGTCCAGCTCTCTGATGCATAACAACTGATTGCAAAGACCATGGCCTGTATCAGATGCACCTTAGTCTCCAGAGAGGCACCATTGCTCTTCAGTACTTTGGAGAGGTCTCTGACAGCAAACTTTCCCATCACAATATCTTTTAATTTCCTGGCTGCTGGTGCCAAGAGTGTTGACTGTGGAGTCAAGCAAACTAAAGCTGTGAACAATCTCAATCTCTTTACCATCTATCCTGATGCTGCCAATTGGCCCAATGGTGAGAATCTTTGTTTTCCTGATATTGAGCCTCAATCCATATTGAAGGCTATAGTCCTTGACCTTTTGTAGCAAGCGCTTCAGGTCCTCCTCAGTTTCAGCAAGCAGGGTTGTGTCATCTGCATAACACAGATTGTTGATGCATCTTCCTCCAATCCTGATGCCACACTTCTCCTCATACAGCCCAGCCCATATAATCTGTTATATACTGCTTTAATGTCATTTTCCCCCTTCAGTCAGTGTTTGAAATACTTCTTTATCTTTTCCTTTTAAACTCAGAAGTTCAGAATGACATCATGATTAACTTAATACTATTAAGTTAATGTAATTTTTTTAATTGTTAATTAATTAATGTCATTTATTTCTTGTTAAATGTAATTCTTACTACCACACATAGTATTGATTTCTGGTGTCTGAGTTGAACAGAGGTCTGGATTGCCATCTGTCTGGTCTGCGCTCTCACCCAGAAGTCCTCCCTCAGAGCTCTCAGTGGGGTCAAAGTGAGAATTTCGCAGTTAGCAGGCAAGGGCTTAGCCCCTGTGCCACTAGGAGTTCCTCACAGCTATCGAGTCAATTCAAACTCGTATACAAGTTCTCTTCAACCCTATAGGATCGAATAGAACTTCCGCATAGAGTTTTCCAAGGACTCTTGAAATCTTTTACTGAAGTAGACCAGTACATCTATCCTCCTCACCCCACCTCACTCTAACCTATGGTTAGCCAGTGAGTGCTTTAACCACTGTGTCGCTAGAACTGCCTCAGTTAGGTTGTAGCCGTTGAAAATATGGTGGAATGAAGTTCTACTCTGAAACACTTGGGATCACCACGATTTGGAATTGATTAGATGCCAGTGGGCCTGCGTGTTTTTCCTTTGCTTTGGTTTGATCTTCAGTGAAAGAACAGTTGTGTTGTTTTTCTACAGTAAGTTATCCGGTAAAGCTTTGAATACAGATGAAGAAGCAGCCAGGCAATTTCTTTCATTTTAAAATGATGATATTGTGACAATCATTATGTTGGAGATCACATTTTCATTTTGATGAAGATGATCTTTGTTTCAGGTGGAATACCCTTTAGGGTCTTTGTCTTAGAGAAGGTAGCAGGCCCAGGGATTAAGGCGACATAAAGTTAACTAGGTGGCTAGTGGGCACAAATACAGTACAAATCACTCTGCTATGATTCTCACAGAGAGCCATACTGCTCTTGTTAATGCCCTGGTTACTAAGCTTTCATGGGTTTTGAGTGGTTTATCCTATCCTTATATTTCTCATATAAGCTATAATTTTTAGTGTACACTAATTGCTTCATGTATTTGTGAAAGTTGGACAATAAATAAAGAAGGCCAAAGAAGAATCAAAATCATTGGATTTTAGGTTGGTGAAGAGTATTCAACACACCAGGGACTGTAAAAAGAACAAGCAAGTTTGTCTTGGAGGAAGTACAGCCATTAGACCTTAGAAGTCTACCTTAGAGGCAAAGACAGTGAAACTTCATCTCACATACTTTGGGAATGTTGTCAGGAGGGGGCCAGTTCTTGGGAGCAGATATCATACGTGGAAAGGAAGTCAGAGAAGGATAGGAAGTCCCTCAAGGAGAAAGAGTGACACAGTGATTGCAACAGTGAGTTTAAGGCCATCATGAGGATGGTGCAGGGTCAAAGTACATAGAGTCACTATGAATTGGAATCAACTCACTGGGGCCTAACAACAAGATTTCCCAGGGACATGCCTGTAGTGAAGACGCATGTATTCTTTCTCCCAAGAGCCATTCAGACTATGCCACTGGTTGTTTCCCATTGTTGTTGTTGGTGTGTACTGTTGAGTCACAACCGACCCATACCTGACACTCCAGTGGATTTTCAGAGGCAGCAAACCCCAGGGGAAGAGATTGCCCAGGTTTCTCTGCGGAGTAGTTTGTGGATGCCAACCAGTGCTTCCGGGTTAGCAACGCGGCTTCTTACCGCTGGGCCACGAGAGCCCCCTATTGGTTGCTTGGTGGTGTGTTCTTTATTTTCGCACATTGGATATTTTCCAGTTTTCAGTCTCTTAGTAATTTCTAGTTTTCTATTCATTGTGATGTTACTAGACACTCTGCATTATTTCCTTTTTTTTACTTGATATTTTAATGCAAGACTATAGAGAATATTTCGGTCTTAAAATTTTGAAACTTGCTTTGAGTCCCAACATACGTTCTATCCTGGAGTATAGGATTCTTGTATACAAGAGAAAAATGTACATTGTGCTGCTGTTGGGTGGAGTATTCCAAATATGTCTCTTAGGTTAAGAGTTTTGTTCATATTTTCTATTTATTGAGAGAGAAGAGAAGAAGAGAAGAGAGGGGAGGGGAGGGGAGGGGGGGAGAGGAGAGGAGAGGAGAGGAGAGGAGAGGAGAAGAGAGAGAAACAGAGACAGAGAGAGATTCATTCTTCTGGTCATTATCAAAAGCTGTGCATTAAAGTCTCCAAATATTACCAGGGGAAAAGCCCCAATCGTCTGCATTTGTTATGAAATCCAAATTGTTTAACATCCTTATCTCCACCACCATGTTCTATTTTACTCAACATATGCCCCACTTTACAGTCCAAACTACCATCTGCGTTTGCCTGGACTACTCATGTCACCACCTTCCTGGGTTCCTCCTTTAAATTCACTAAAAAAACAAAACCAAACCAAGTGGGGACATTCCTCCTCATGGAGACACTACCTACGTGAGAAGAGAACTGTGCCCCACAGTGTTGTCAATGACTATTTCGGAAGTAGATTACCAGACCGTTCTTCCAAGGCTCTTCCGGATGAACTCAAACCACCAGTCTTTCCTTTAGCAGCCAAATATGTTAACCTTTTGCACCACTGAGGTGTTCCCCTAATTCATTGTTATTGTCTGCCGTCGAGTCAGAACCAACCCATAGCTGACCCTACAGTGGGTTTTCAGAGGCTGTAAATCACACTGAAGGAGACTGCCCATCTGTCTCCAGCAGTGCAGCTGGTGGAGTCGAACCACCTGCCTTCAGGATGGCAGTGCAACACCTTACCACTAGGCCATTAGATCCCTTTCTAACAGAAATGAGATGAAAAATCAACCCTTGAAACCCTTCTCATTGTACTCAGAATAAAACTAATCCCCTTTCTATGGCTCTCATGACCCCTCCTCACTGGGCTGACCTCACTGGTCTCTTGGACCTCATTTCAAGGCCTTTCTCCAGTTGTTATTGTTGGGTACCATTGAGTGGAGTATGACACAGAGTGACCCTAGGAACAGCAGATCTGAACTCTTTCCTATCCTGTACCATCATCATCATCCCCAACACACTTGAGCCCATCGCCACAAACATAAAATCAATCCATCTCGTGGAGGGTCTTCCTCTCTTTCACTGGCCAAACCAGATGTCTCCATCCAGGAAGCAGTGCTTATTCCTGCTTCCCAGTCATTGGTTCTTCCCTCCGGCCCCGAAACCTTTCACCCACCAAGTGCTTCCTCATCACTCAGGCATTAGAGTAAATGCTCTTTCCTCAGAGATTTCCCCACTTAGTTAAGGAATGCCTGCTCTCCAGCCCAGGTCTCTAGCACATCATTATTTGATTCTCTCCCAGTAATTGCCGTCTGAATTTATCTGTTAAAAGCCTGCATTTCTTGGCTCTCTTCCACTCTCTCCTAGCTGTCATTGTTAATGTGGGTGTCTCCAGACCTAGACTAATGTCTGCCCATAATCTGTACTCATTGAATGAATGAGGCAGCACTTCTGCAAAGTGTACAAGCAAACTCACAGTTGTCTGGGACTCAGCTAGAAACAAGCTAGAGTTTTAGCATCTGCAGGCCTGCCTGCCTTGCACACTCCTACTCATTCATTAAAAGAGGTTCATTGATTTAACTACCTGGCATCATTCTTCATGATTTCAGCAAAGCTCAGTGCCTTGATCTTAAGGGGACAATGAGTTTGAAACAGAGACCAGGAAATATACAAATAAAATGTAATCTCAATTGCCGGCTGCCCCAAATCCCTACTTTCTAAATTAATACTGGCTTCTGCTTTTTAGTCTGGCTCTTAAGATAAACTTTTCAAAAACAGGTAAATCTGTCTTGGATAAATAGGAATAAAATAGATGAATGGGACCTTCTAAGAATCAAATCCCTATGCACATCCAAAAACTTCTCCAACTGGGTAAAAAGGGAAGCCACAGACTGGGGAAAAAAATATTTGGTAATGACATGTCTGATAAGGAAATTTTATCTAGAATTTATAGAATACTTGAGCACTACAACAAGATAAAGGTAAACAACCCAATTGCAAAATGGGCACAGGACATGAATAGACACTGCACCAAAGAAGACATTCAAATGGAGAACAAGCACATTAAGAAATGTTCAAAATCTTTAGCTCTAAGAGATGCAAATCAAAACAACTATGAGATACCATCTCACCCCAGTAACAATAGCAAAATTCAACAGAGCAGCAAACAACAAACGCTGGCGAGGTGGTTGGTTTCATATTACAACTAAATGTTGTTTCTCCCTATTGAAGTTCTTCCCCTTCCTCTAAAAACATGGCGTTCCCAGCAGAATGCAACACTCTCATGACGATTATTTTCAATTCTTTGAAAGAATAAAACAACCCTACTTACCATTTTGGTGTCTTTTGGGGTCCTTAGGCACCAGAGATGTAGCAGAAAAGCCTTGGTTGTAATGGAGCTTACCTACTGTCAGGGAGTGGTAGAGACAATAGATGTGGAGAAAGGGGAGAGGTGACCATTTTAAACAAAGTGACCTTAGAATGTAAGGAGTGCTCTAAAGGTGAAATTGTAGCAGCATCAAGGCAGAGTTGGGTGGGAGGGGGATGGACCATTGAGAATAAAGTGGTAGAGATTTTTTGAGTAGGTGATAGTTAACACAAGACCTGAAAGAGGAGAGCCAGGTTAGGGCAGTGGGGTTGGGGCGAAAGAACTCAGACAGAAGCATAAGCCAGTGCAAAGGTCACAAGGTAGGAATGAGGAAGCAAGACAAACGGTGTGAGATTGAAGAGGGATGGGTTAGGGTAAGTGCTGGAATGATTCTGGAGAGGTAGACAGGGGCAGAACTCAGGGTCTTGTCCTAAGGCCAAAGAAAGGAGTTTGGATTTTGTTCTAAGTGTTCTTGGAGCACTTTTATAGGAAGCCATTGAGGCATTCAATGTACCCAGGCTATTTTGACTGGATGCTATAGTGAGCATGAATACATGAAACCTATAACTTAACATTACTAGTACCTCAATATGGTAACATTTGTATTTATAGTAAAAGTGAGTTTTGGGGAAAATCATGCTGGCTATATTGTGTGCAATCACTGGAAAAGAGGCAAGGATGTAAGTAGGGGTCTGTCCAGCCTGCAAATCTTTTGGAGGGAACAGGTTAGAAATGATGGGGGATTGTGCTAGGGTGGTGGGAGTGAAGATGGGGGGAGATTATTTGGATTCTGGATGTGGGTGGTGGAAGAGACACAAAGAAAAATTAAGCCCTAGCTGTTTAACGTAGATAGTTGGTTTGCTGGAATGAGAACACTGAGAAAGAAACTGTAACATTTTCTTCACTATGAGGATCACCGAAATGATGGCGTCAGAAGCCTCTCCAGAGGGTTGCGTGGGAAAGAGCAAGTCTATCGATAAACCCAAAGCCAAATGCATTGCCATCAAATCAATTCCAATTTAAAGCAACTTTACATTAATTTACCCAATAGTCATGGAGCCCAGACAGTTAACCGCTCATCTTGCTGTTGTGAGCCATGGAGTTGGTTTTCAGAGGCTGTGAATCACGTGCGAGGAGACTGCCCATCGTCCTTCCTCGGAGCAACTAGTAGATTTGGTCTGTTGAATTCTTTGGTTAGCAGCTCAGCACATAACCCAGTATTTCACCAGGGGTAGACTTTTTAAATTAATGTCATCTGTAATTTCCTACTCCCCGCCCCCCCCCCCAATACTTTTGGACCTGTTTCTGGGAGAAGTTAATCCTGGGAAAAGGAAATCATGCTTGGAAAGATGGAGGGCCAGCGAAAGAGAGGAAGACCCTGAGCCTGATGGGCCAGCATCGAGAGGACGAAGATGGCACAGGACAGGACAGAGTTCAGATTTGTGGTTCATAGGGTTGCTACGAATCATACTCGAATCAATGGCACAGAATGACAAGAACATGATTTCCAGAGAATTACCTAAAAGGCAAAGTTCAATTTATTCTAAAGATAGTATAAAAATTCTTTAAGAAAAATGCAAAGATAACACATTTTCAAAATTCTAAATATTTGCTGAGTTTAGACATTCTCCATTAAGATGCTGCAGGCTTATCAGTGTTTAAAACAAATTTCCTTTCTTTTAAATCTAATTCTATGTTAAAGGCTGGGAAATGACAAATTGCAGATTGTTTTTCTTTCTGGAGCTCTGCATTTCTAAGATTATTGCTACAATTTCAGCAAACACATTTAAGAGGTGGTGCACAAAAATACTGATGGTGAAACGCCACCCAGCTGTGGTCCCAGTTCTTAGACAACCTAGAACAACCAGTCCATCTTAATGCTACAAACATTAAATTCCACTGATGACACAAAGGTGATCTGCTTCTGACATCCCATCCCATCCCATCCCATCAGTGTCTATCTTCCAAATGGAAAGTAAAAAACACCTGTTAGAACCTGGAATTCCTAGACGTATTTTCCTAGAGAGACTATGTTCCTGGGATAACTGGTGTCCAAGAAATTAGGTAATTTGTAATAGCAATTTGCCATTTTAGAAGGGAATCATTTCCCCCCTCTTCTACCTGGGAAAGCGTTTTACATGGAGTTAATATACATTACAGGGAGTCATAGACATTAACTTGCGGTAAGAGGCAAAGATTTGAATGGAATAGGCTGACAAAGAGCATTGAATTTGTATCTAAAAGAGACTCAATTAAGGAAGAAAAAACAAATTTTAAGGATGACTTACAATATCTTGGTGCAAACAGTCCAAGTAAGGGAGCTCTGGTGGCCTTGTGGGTAAGGCTTCACACCGCCAACACAGAGGCAGGCAGTTTGAATCCACCAGCTGTTCTGTGGGAGCCGTATGGGCAATCCTCTCCCACGTGATTTACAGCCTCTGAACCCCCCCCCCCACCCCCCGGAGGGTTAGGTATGAGTTAGTTCATCACTTGACAGCATATAACCAACTATAGTCCAAGTACATGTCAAATATCCACGATGGGAAAATATACCCTCTACTGCTCTTTAGTCCCTGTTAGGAAAAGCAGAGGGTCTGTGAAAGAGGGAGACCCTCGGTAAGATGGATTGATTAATACACTGTCTGCAATAATGGGCTGAAACAGAGCAGAGCGTGTGAGGAAAACACAGGATTGGGCCAGCGTCATGTTCTGTGGTATGTGAGATCATGGAGGCAAAGCCAAGTCTATGGCACCTAACAGAAGCAACAACTGTTCTCCATTAGGTGTCTGAACAGAAAACAGATTGTTTCTCTGCATTACAATTGCACATTCTTCACCCAAGATTTACATGACTATTATTTGCAAAAAGCATTATCAGAATATTAATAAATTCCTACCTTCACTCCAAGCCCCAGAAACTGCCAAATTACTTGCTTCAGAAAAGTGGAGTCTGCTCAGAAGAAGGTATGGCTTCCAAATGGATGAGCTCAGAGTTTGCACTACAGTTAGAAGGGGCAGAAGGAAGACAAAAGACACTTGGAACCAATTGGGCCAGTTTTGTCCTATCAGCGCTCTGCCTGGGAAGCAGTTACGTTTCAAGGATCTTTCCAATGTTGGCAGGATTTTAATCTAACATAAGTTTCAAGTTTGTCTCTATGCTAGGAGTTTGAAGACTGATCCAGAGAAGGTCACTTCATGCATCAAAAAGTACCCATGAAACCAGGCCAACTTCGTATGGGAAAATCGGCACACTATCGCTAAAGGGAAGGCATAAGCTGGGAGAGTTTGGTTACAAAGTTGGTACTGAAACAATGGACAAAGAACCAAGGGCCGAGTAAAGGGAGGATCAGCCTGGGGGGGACGGAGATAAAGACAATGCACAGTACAGCTATTGCGAATGGGAGTGAGAGATACGTAGCTGTGGAAAAGAGAAAGTGGGCAAAGAGGCGTGGAAGAAGGCAGTGGGAACCACTAGGCCATCAGATTTTAGTGGGGACATGGCGGAGTGTGAAGAAGTGGGGGGGGGCTCGATATACAGAGACAAAAAGTAAACTGATCAGTGGTAATTAACTCAAAATCACAATGATGAATAATAAATACAGAACTGATTGTATAAAGCAAAATGTACGTGAATGAAATAATGTATATAACGAATTGTATAAAAGTGAATGATGGTATATATAACACAGTTTTTAAAATGAGTGGTGGTGGTGGTGTACCATCGAGTTGGAACTGACCCATAGATGACCCTATGATGGGTTTTCAGAGGCAGTTAATTGCACGAGAAATTGCCCATCCTTCTCCTGTGGAGCAGCTGGTGGATTTGAACCGTGTACCTTTGGGATTGCAGCACAGCTTCTTAGCTCTAGGGCACCAGAGCTCCCCATGAACATGACTATGCTTAAAACGCACCTGTAAACTTTTGATACATGCTGTTGTTGCCAGGTGCTGTTGAGTACGACTCATAGCAACCCTGGGAACAACAGATCTGAACCTTGTCTTATTCTGTGTGGTTGTCTCAAACTCCATTTTACAGGGCCAGTAAAAGATTAGTAATCATGGGCTGTGTTCATGCTATTTGTTGGGTTTCTTTTTTTTTTAATGACTTTGATTTCATACCACCTGAATTTCAGAATCATCTCAGGAACAGGTTTGAGGCCTTGAACACTAATGAGAGAAGACCAGATGAGTTGTGGGAGGATGTCAAAAGTATCATCCAGGAAGAGTGCAAACGGTCATTACAAAGACAGAAGAGGAAGAAAAGACCAAAATGGAT
>NW_006399766.1:19262570-19263264 GCF_000299155.1 Elephantulus edwardii | reverse complement strand
GTGACTGGGGTAATCCGGATGGGTGTGTTAGAGGCAGTGTGGTTGGCCCAGGATAGAGCAGGGTTTAGGGCTGTTGTGCATAGGGTCGCTATGAGTCGCAAATGACCTTACAGCACATAACAACAACAATATCTTTAATATCATAAGCATATAAAGTTGCTGAAAATTATTAAAAAACTGTTGGAATAGTATATAGAGAACTTGCAAAAATTCAAGCTGAATTCAGAAGAGGCTGTGGAACAAGGGATATCATTGCTGATCTCAGATGGATCTTGGCTGAAAGTAGAGAATATCAGAAAGATGTTTACTTGTGTCTTACTGGCGGTGCAAAAAATCTATGACTGTGTGGATCTAATAAATTATGGATAATATTGAGAAGAAAAGGATTCCAAACACTTTTGCTCATGTGAAACTTGACCGAGAAACAGCTGTCTAAACATAACCAGGGAACCCTGCAGGGTTTAAAAAGCAGGAAAAGTGTGTGTCAGGGTTGTATTCCTTGCCCATACCTCTTCAATCTGTATGTTGAACATGTTTTGTTTTTTTTTGTTTTGAGTTTTTTATTTTAAGTTTTTAGAAATAATTTTAATGAGCATTTACAGAGATTTTGGATTTCCATTCATTCATTGCTGCACTTCTCTCCCCACCCATCCCTCCCCCCAGTTCGCTCCTCTCTTTCAAAAGTAAAAGAAAC
>NW_006399766.1:19245657-19262145 GCF_000299155.1 Elephantulus edwardii | reverse complement strand
TGGGTTGTTTCCAACTCCTTGCTATTGTGAACAGAGCCACGATAAACATGGGTGTGCATATATCTGCTTGGATGTCAGTTATGGTCTTTTTGGGATATAGTCCCAGTAGTGGAATTGCTGGGTCAAATGGTATCTCTATTTGCACCTTTTTGAGAAAGCGCCATACCGCCTTCCAAAAGTGGTTGCACCATTTGTTGGGTTTCTTGAGATTATTGCTTCCGGTGTTTATATGAAAAAAGCCCCCATGAGTATTTGATATCAAACCAGTGAGCAGGTGAGAGGTCAGAATACAGGGCATCCAAATGTCCAACTACAATGGAACGGATTGAGAAACTGTGGTACATTCATACAATGGAAGACTGTATAGCACTCAGGAGCAGTGATTTAGAAGACTCCTATATAACTTGGGAGGAACTGGAGAGCGTTATGCTGAGTGAACTCAATCTCATAAGGACAAATACTGTAGAAGACCATTATTGTAGAAGGATAACTAGTAAAATGTGTATGAGGATCCAAGGCGGGAGTGAGGATGGGCAGGGGAGAACTCATAGGGTTGCACAATTTGGTGAATAGAGGGAGGGGTGGGAAAAGAAATGGGCAAGATCTAGCAGTTATCTGGAAAGACAGATGGTGGGCATAGTTCAATCTTGATTAATTTTATAAAATATAATGAATGGGAATGATTGTATGAAACAACGTATAAAAACTTGGTAAGCAACCCAATAGAACTTAAAAAATGTTTTAATTGAAATTTTTTACATTTCCACCTCATTTATATTTTATTATCCAATATTTTGTATTTGTTGTTGTTGTTAAGTGCCGTCGAGTCATAGGCGACTCATAGAGACCTTATGAACGAAAGTCCTGGACACCTCTTGTATAACTTTCGTCCTTTCTCCAGGTTCATAGGGTTTCCAGAGGCAAGCTATTATAGAAGTGGATGCTACCCCTGCTTCCAAGCTTGTTTTAATCGGGGAGCTCCACCAAACTGTCCACCATGGGGAACCATTCTTGCATTTAACTCATCAGCATCACAGTGTTCAGCTTCTCAGCAACCAACAGTTACCTCTGTACAGCAGGACTTTGTATTTACAATAGAAAAAATCTACTGTACAACTATTCTGCACATTAATAATGAGTGTCTGGCAGTAATACTACTGAGGTGTGAAAGCAAGAGTAATGCTGGCTGTGATGGTTATGTGTCAACTTGTCTGGGTTACAATGCTCAGTGTTTTGATGTTTTTATTTATTTTTTTATGTTAATGAAATTTTATAAGGAACTTGGATTTCCATTCATTCATTGTTGAATATTTTTCTCCCTGTCCTCTCTCCTTCCCAGTTCACTTTTTCCTTTGGGGAAAAAAAAATTCTTTCATTGTTATACGGTTCCACCACCACCACTTTAATATGCAACTCTTATTCTCAACTCTTGTCATGCTAGTAATACCTAATTATATATTCCTTTTATACAGTTTTCTCTCTCAGTCTGTTTCAATGCCATGTGCTTTATTTATCCCCTCTTCTCCTAGTTTCCCCCTAACCCCCGTGTCAGTCCTGTTTTAGAACAGTGGCATTATGCAGTATTTGTCCTTTTGTGACTGAGATTATTTCACTCAGCATAATGTCCTCCAGGGTCACCCATGTTGTATATTTCTTTAGTTCCTTGTTTTTCAATTCAGCATACTAGTATTCCATTGTGTGAAATGTATCACAGCTTCTCTATCCATTCATTTGTTGACAGGCACTTGGGTTATTTCCAACTCTTTGCTAGTGTGAACAAAGCAGCAATAATCATGGGTGTGCATATATCTGCTTGGGTGGCAGTTCTGGTTTCTTTAGGGTATATTCCAAGTAGTGGAACTGCTGGGTCAAATGGTATTTCTATTGGCAACTTTTTGAGAAAGTGCCATACAACCTTCCATAGTGGTTGCACCATTTTAGACTCCCACCAAGAGAGACTAAGGATTCCAGTTTCTCCACAACCTCACCAACATTTGTTTGCTGCTGTTAAATGTTCCTATTGTTATTGGGGTGAGGTGATAGTTATTTTGTTATTGTAATTGAAATTTTAATGAGTTTATCTAGAACTTTGATTTCCATTCATTGTTGCACAATTTCCCCACCCTCCCCAAGTCCTCTTTGCTATGCAGCTCTTATTCTGGACTCTTGTCATGCAAATAATCCCTAATCATATAGCAAGGATTCTGAAGCTTCATCTGACCTACTTTGGGCATGTTGCAAGGAGGGACCAGTCCTTGGAGAGCGATGTCATGCTTGGGAATGTGGAGGGACAGTGCAGGAGAGGAAGATCCTTGATGAGGTAGACTGACTCAGTGACTGGGGTAATGGGAGTAGGTGTGTCAGACAGTAAGACTGGCACAAGATAAAGAGCAGGGTTTAAAACTATTTTATATAGGGGCACTGAGTCGCAACTTGATGCCACCTAATAGCAATAATATATTCCTTTTAAACAATTCTTTCCCTCATGTTTCCATGCAGTGTACAGTATTTACCCCCCTTTCCTTAGTTTCCCCCCAACTCCTGTGTCAGTCCTGTTTTATAACAGTGGCATTATGCAGTATTTGTCCTTTTGTGACCGAGATATTTCACTTGGCATAATGTCCTCCAGGGTCACCCATTTTGTCTATTTCGTGAGTTCCTTGTTTTTCAGTGCTGTGTAGTATTCCATTGTGAATATACCACAGCTTCTCTATCCATTCATTTGTTGATGGGCACTTAGGTTGTTTCCAACTCTTTGCTATTGTGAACAACGCAGCAATGAACATAAGTATGCAAAATTTTTTAAAAATTTGTTTTTTAAAAAAATGCAGGGTATCATCTTTCAGACATCCCTGCCACACACACATACGGAAGAACCACATGCCCACCACGGAAAGTTGTTGGCAATGCTGTTTCCGGTAACATAACCCAAAATATAGTGGAAAATTTCTATAGCCCAATGATAGTGAAGTAATGGCTTACTATTACCAAGCAATGCCTAGTATTTTATTTGAAGCCATAGACTACACTGTATATTGTCTTTTGAGAAATTTTTGGACTTCTAAAATGACATTTTAATAGAAATAACATTGGGTTACTGTTAATGATCCTTGAGCAAAGTTGAGAGCTCTGGTGGCCTAGTGGTGAGGAGTTGAGCTGCAATCCCACCAGCTGCTCCCTGGGATAAAGATGGGGAATGTCGTCTCCAGAAATTCTCTGCCTCTGAAAACCCTCTGGAGCATCAACTATGAGTCAGTTCCAACGCAAGGGCACATCGTAACAACAAAGCGCAAACTTTATAGTTATCTGTCCCAATAGCTGTGTGAAGGTAGGCATTATTTTCCTTACATTTAGAAATCCAGTTCTCCTAAAGGGAACACTGTTTTGCTTTGCAGTTTTGCTTTATGTAACTTTCTTTGTGTTTTCACTAGATCAATCCCTGGTGAATATCCTGATGCTTTTAAAGACATTCAACTGCTTCTTGGAACACTGGCCAGAAGCACTAACTCATTTCTGTTCAAAGAGGGTAATGATTACACCTAGACACTGTAATGAAAAGTTGCAATGCAGTTTATTTTAATGCTTTGAATTTATGAGAGCAAGGTCTTCATTTTACATCAGAAGTTCACCAATACTGAATTTGGAAAGCACAATCAAGGAAAGACTCCAAATTCTACCGAGACCACACAATTTAGCACAGTGATGTTAAAACAGAAGCAGAAAACTGAAGTGCGCGATAAGAAAGTTCTTAAAAACTTAAGGGGACCCATGACATGAATCTTAGACTGTACACCAGAAGATGTGTAATATGTGTGTGCCTGTGCACATATTTTTCTGGGGAGGTCTTTCATAACTGTAATCAAATTCTAAAGGGACCCCCAATGGCTAAGAAACAGCACACAAGAGAATTCTAATTTCCCTCTATGTTTTCAACAATCATGGAAACTGTGGACCTTGAGAAATTGATTTTGTGCATCAAAGAGTATCTTTTAATGGGAAGAGGTAGAACAGAAAACAAAAGGACACTGTGTAAGAATTGGGTGGGGGAAGAACTTTGAAGTGTCAAGGAACAAATTCTGTTTTAGAGAATTAAGAACACATAAGTGGTAACACAAACCAGAAGCAGGGGGACTCCTAGGGGATTTGCAAATGCTTAGAAAACCCAAATTTTTAATAGGAATAAAGCAAATAGCATGAATTTTAAAAGCCATTTCATTCAAGCCCAATTTTCTGATTCAGTATATTCTCAACTAATTTATCTTTCTGAAAATCAAACTTCAATCAGAATTTTAAAAATATTAATCTGCATGCATTTAACAAATTTGACAAAAGGACAAGTATCCAGTTTATGAGAATTAGAACTATGAACTCATAAAGGAACAATAATTAACACGTATTTAAAATTTAGGACAGGTAGTGATGAAAATATCAGTGATTAATCTGCTGGCATCCTACCACTATGCACCTGTCCATGTGATACTACTAGTAATTACCCTGAAGCAGGAGCGATGCTGACCAAGTTATCTCCCGACAAAGCAAGTCGAAGGGATTAAATCTCCTCCTCCTCCTCATCATCATCACTACTCAGGACAAAGCTGCTGCCTGTGGACAGGGGCCCTTCTTCCTGATGATTCCCCAAATCACCCTGAGCCCCCCTCTCGTAAGGCTCAAACAACTTGTCACAGGAATCCTCCTCAAACAACTTGTCGGAATCTTCTTCTTCAAACAGCTTTTCAACTACATCACCATCTTCTTTTTCATCTGAATCTTCAAATAGTTTTTCCTCGGCTTCATCTTCTTCCTTTTCATCAGCATCTTCAAGCTCCTTTCCGCTTCTTCCATCCTCATTCTCATCTGACTCTTCATCGAATACTTTATCATCGGTGTCCTCCTCCTCCTCTTCCTTTTCGTCTGAATCTTCAGACTCTCTCTCAGAACCTTCCTCCTCCTCAGATTCTTTTTCAGAGCCATCATCTTCAAATTCGGATTTTTCAAAGTCTTCCATTTCTTTCCTGAGAATATTTTCCAACTCCTTCTCTGAGTCATCCTCGTCAGCTTCTTTTTCAAGCCCATTTGCTTCACATGCTTTTCCAGACTCTTCATCGCACTGCTTTTCTGGGGGAGTTTCTTCAGATTCTGAGTTGTCTTCAGATTCTTTCTTTGAGTCACCCTCGTCTTCAGAATGCTTTTCAGGGCTATCTTCTTTAGACTCTTTCTCAAGGCTGCTCTCTTCTTCACTATCTTTTTTCAGTTTCTTCTTGCTCCGCTCTCTTTTGGAGCCACTGTCTTCAGGCTCTTTTCTGGGACTGCCTTCTGCAGTGTCCCCAGCAGGGCAGCCTGGTTTGGACTCTTTGTTGGGGCAGCCTTCTTCACATTTTTCAGTGGAGTCACCTTCGTAAGCACCTTTTCCAGAAGCTTCTTCTTCACATTCTCTGTCTGCAGGTTTTTCAGCCTTCTTTTCCTCCACATGTGCTTCAGATGCCACTGACACTGTGGCTTCTGGAGCATTCATCTGAGATGTGCCTGCACGTTCTGAAAAATGCCTCTCTCTAGAAGGCCCTGCTCTTTCTGGAACACCGGGCTGATTTGAAACCCGAGGCCCTCTGCTGCCTTCAGGTGCATTGAGGAAAGCCTCCCATCCTCTCAGCCTTTCTTCTCTCTCTCTTGTGGTCTCCTCCACCTGTGTGTAAATGAACACAGCCATTAAAATAAGTTGCATGCAAAAAGAAGTTAACATTTTCTAAGCATTTATAATATTGTGTGGCTAATGTCCTAATTTTATTAGGCATCTCTTCCTATTGTTGTGTCTGCCTTTTAGTCCCTTGTGACTCACAGTGACCCTAAATACAGCAGCTCTGAACCCTGCTCTATCCTGAGTGAACCTTGTTGTCTCTGACATACTTTCTCCCAATCTCCCCCCCAAGCCCATCACTGTGTGTTGATCCATTTCATGAAGAGTCTTCCTCCCATATGCTGTCCCTCCACCCTCCCAAGAATGATGTTCCTCTCTAAGGACTGGTTCCTCCTGGCAACATGCCCTAAGTATGTCAGACTTAGCTTTATGTTTCTTGGAAATAATAAAAAATTTTTAAAATATTCACTTAAAATTTTTTTTAAATAAAAAACAATTTGTAATCTTTAGCTTTCAAATCTTTACATCTTGATTTACTAGCATAGACTTCACATAAAGACCATTTTAAAAACAAAAGTACCACGGAACTGCAGAAATATTTCCTTTCTCAGAAAGTTAACATTTGTACTTTGACCCTTATAACAGAGAAAGGAAGACAAAAACGGTTTGATTCAATATAGTAATTTATGCAAGCCTCAAAATTTCAGAGTTATAAATTGAAATAAAGACTCAGTCTTCTTTCGAAATACAGGGTGTTATTTAAGATAGGTATCATGACATTACACAGATTAAAGTGAACTAAAAACTGTGAAAGGCTGTTAGGTGATGAAAAAAAAATAATAATAATTATTATTCATATGCCTTCGCAGTTCTAAACTTTACCTGATAATCTGTTGTGCCATCCCATGCTTCAGCAGTGATTTGACGGCCACCAAACCACCTCCCGTCGAGGGTCTGAATGCAACAATCTGCTTCCTCTGGATCCCTGAAGGACACAGAGGCCACCCCATCTGGATGTCTCTAGACAGACAGGGAGAAGGAAAATGAGGGAATAAATGAAAAGGTTACGAAGAAAACACATATTTGATACAAAAGAGAAATTATAGTCTTTTACTGATAACTTGAGCTGAATAATTTTGTGTATGAAGTCTTTCCTCCTTTCTACCCTAGCATCAACATATGGCTAGCTGCTTCTTTAGCTTCATCTTGTTCAGCAAAAAGTAAACACGACACCTCTGGAAATACTTCTGCTGATAATCCTGTCTGAGAGGTGACACAGCATGACTGCCAACTGTGTTCTCTGAAGTCAGACAGTCTTGGAATTAAATCCCGGCTCTGATACTTCCAGCTGAAAGACATTAGGCAAAGTGTTCAATCTTTTCGGTGTCTCATTTGTAAAATAGCACCTACCTACATAATCAGGCTGCTAAAAGAAAGATTAGCAGTTCAAATCCACCAGCCACTCAGCGGGAAAAGATAGGCAGTCTCCTCCCATAATGATTTACAGTCGCAGAAGCCATGAGCTGGAATGGACTCCAGGGTAGTTGGTTTGGTGTTTACCTCCAAGGCTTGTGAGGCTTAAGTGAGGTAACAGGTCAAACAGCTTACAGCACGTAGCCGGTACACGTGGGTCTCTCCATGATTACATGTCAATGCGATAGGTAAAAAAGAGTGGAAAGGAGGATACACAGAATATTTCTCCTAATCTTCAATTCACAAAAGAGGAGAAAACATGTGCAAATAGGAAACAATGAAGCCTTATGTGTAATACTTGTCCTTTCTTCTACCTGAACAAGTACTCTACAACAATGATGAAGGAAAATCCATCAAGGTAGAGCAAGTCTATCCTGACCATCTAGTTATTACAAACAGGTGATGACCACTAGCCAGGAGATCTCCTAGAGAAAAACATTAAGATTTGGGAACACACTAATGAATGCTTGACAACTTGTTAAACCAATGACAGCTTTTGTCATTTTCTGATTTAATTGTCTAAACCATGAACTTACATCAAAGAGAATGATCCTCTTAATTTGGCCAAACTTTGAACACTCTACTCGAAGGTCGTCTCTGATTTCATTTAACACCAATGGATCATCCTGCAAAAAAAATCCACATGATTTAAAGGGATTTGCCCCTACCTTTAAGTACAAATCCCAGGTCTCAATTTGCTTGCTTTGATAAACTGACACGTGTAAAAAGGCATCACTTAAAGTTATACCTTCCAGTTATCTATGGTCAACTGATATTTGACAAGAAAATAAAACCTATCAAATGGGGAAATGACAACCTCATCAACAAATGGTGCTGGCAAAACGGGACTGCTACCTGCAGAAAGCAGAAACAGGATCCATATCTCACTCCAGACACAAAAATCAACTCAAGGTGGATAAGAAAACTGGGAGTAAAGCCCAAAACCATAAAGCTCATCACAGACAACCTGGGACCAAGCTTACACAGTCTAGTCTATGGTATAAAGAGACTCCTAAATACAGCCAGAAATGCACAGTCTGGAGAGGATAAATTTGATGAATGAGACCTTTTAAAGATTAAATCCCTGTGCACATCAAAACCTTTTCCCAACAGGGTGAAAAGAAAACCTATTGACTAGGCAAAAACATCTGGCTATGCCATTTCAGACAAGGGTCTCATATCAAAAGTTTATAGAATTCAACAGGGTCTCCACAAGAAAAACAGGTTAACACAATTACAAAATGGACAAATGACATGGAGGAAGACATTCCAATGGCCAACAGACACAAAATCACTGACAATAAGAGAGATGCAAATCAAAACCACAAAGAGATACCATCTCACTCTAGTAGCAGTGGCAAAGTTTAACAGGACAGCAAGTAGTAAATGTTAGAGAAGATGTGATGAAATAGAAAGTGTTAGACATTGTTGGTGGGATTGTACAATGATATAACCAGTCAGGAAGGCAGTTCGGTGTTTCTTCAAAATGCTGAACATAGAATTCCATATGACCCAGCTTGGATTCCACTGCTTGGAATATAGGAGAACTGAGACACAAACGGAAACTTGTACACCAATGTTCACAGCAGCGTTATTCACCATCGCAGTAACATGGAAACAGTCCGAATATCCAACCACAACTGAATGGATTGAGAAATTATGGTACATTCACGTGATGGAATATTATGCAACACTCAGGAGCAAAGAGTTAGTAAATTACTACTTAACTTGGAAGGCACTGGAAATCATTATACTAAATGAGCTAACTCAGTCCCATAATGACAAATACTGTATAAGACCATTATTGTAGAACGAGTATGAGGATCCAAGAGGGGGAGGGGAGGAGAAGGGGACGGATTTGATGGGTGGAGGGTGAAAGAAATGGGAAAGATCCAGTATGAAAAACAATGTATATGAAATAAAGTAATATAAAATAAAAAAAGGGAAAAAAATATAAAGTTAGTCATACTTGTCTGCAATGTATAACATTAAAATTTTTTTCTTCACTATCAAATTATTGATACTGTGTGGGCTGCTGCTAATACTACACGCCCACTCTGCTTTATCACTACTCCTCTGTCACTTACCTGTACTGTGGTGGCTAGCACATTGTTGTGACACTAGCAGCTATGTTACCGGTATAAATCACCAATAGGGACACTCATGATGGACAGTTTTCAGCGGAGCTTCCCTACTAAGAAGCAGGATTGGCCATCCACTCCTGAAGTAACAGGTCTTTGGACAATGGAATTCTATGGACAATTCTAAGGGCAGCGTTGAGTTCTAATTGGATATATGCTAATTGGCAAATACATTTGTCTTGGCTTTAAAATATACAACAAAAATGGGGGAAAATAATTTTAGCCTTACTCAAAATCACGCATACATTCAACTATTATAAAGCATCTTAAAAACCCCACAAACAAAAAAACCCACAATACATTCTGGGATACAAACCACAATAAACACTTGCTGTAAGTTAAATGTATACTTTTGAATATGTTTAACAGTTATGCATAAAAATCTACATAAAAATAATACCAAAAGGGAAAAGTGCTACCCTTAGAACACAAATATTAGTCACAAGTAACCATGAACAGGTGACTTTTATATAAAATTTAGTTTCTAAGATGCATTAGAAGTAACTCCCTATTTAATACAGGAAAATGTACTTGGTTGGTACAGAATACTATCATGTGTTATTACTAGATAATGATTTCTGTTCATTTACCACAGATTCCCTGTAGAGTCTGGCTTGGTATTTGGCAGAATTCATTATTTTTTAAGTCTAATTATCTTTCTAAAAGCCTAATATAAAATGGTTAGCCTAGAAGGCCATCAGGTCCCCATGTAATTCCAGCCAAATAAGGGAGTTTTGTTGTACTTTCCCCATGTTATTTAATTTTTGATTCCCATCTGTGGATATATAACCAAACTCAGGTCGGGTGGTTTTATGGAGATAATAATTATAGACAATATTATATAATTAATTTTACATAATAGATGACAATCTTGTGAGAAAATATGTTTAAACATTATAAATGATTTCACTTCATAATATAAAAGTTTTACAGTTAATAGTCATGTTAACTTTGGGTGCAATTCTTTAGTAGTTTTAGCTTTAGTTATAAATAACTGGATCTTTCTGCTGACAACCTAGGTTGTATGAGTTATGCTTAAAAGCAGATTTACCTGCCACACTATGTTAGAATGTGTCCTTCAAACATTTCCTCCTGTAACTTCTCAACTGTACTAAGTTAATATTTCTTGAAGTCTAACTCTGTGCTAAGAGATCTTAAATAGGATTTTAAATACAGTTTTAATTTTTTATAAGCTGGTGAATTTTAAAGAGAGGAGGTTTTTTTTGCCACCAAATATTTTGGATCATGCAGAGAATATATACTGCACTGTAGTAATTTTTATGATGTGACAGATGTGAATGTAAATCACTGCTTGACTATGTTAGTAAAGTTGTTTAACTATAAAAAAGAAATGAAATGGAATGCATGAAGATTGACATTCTAGGGTAAAAGAGACTGGTACTGGTCATTTTTAATTAGACAATCACATGATCTTCTATGCCAGAAATGACGACAAACTGAAATGATGTGACATTTATCATCACAACCAGCATTTCAAGATCTATCATGAAGTACAAAGCTGTGAGTGATAGGACACTATGCATACACATACAAGAACGCCTGTTATTATAAACATTATTCAAATATATGCATCAAGATAAAACTAGCAATAAAGAAACTGAGGATGTCTACTAACTTTGCAGCCTGAAGTTTACTGAACATGCATCAGGATGCATTAATAATAATCAGTGACTTGAATAAAAAAATTGGAAACAGAAGAGGACTGGTAGAAAATATGGTCTTGGTTACAGAAACAAGGCTAGAGATTTAAAGAAAGAATTTTGTACAATCAAATGCTTTATTGATTACAAAGAATTTTTTTATTATACAAAAACCTAAACAGGGAATAGATACAACCCTGGACATGCTAGACAGTCAATGCCAACAAATATGGAAGACAACTGGCCAAATGACTGGAAGAGACCTTGATTTTTGTTCCCTTTTGCAAGAAGGATTCTAAGATGATTTTTTTTACGTTTCCAAGACTGTATTTTAATTCACAGGGTTGCTGTCTCCATCATGTAACAATAGAATCACTCACTCAGGAGCTGTTGTTTACAACACGGAAGATACATGCTTAGTGCTATCCCAAAATGATGAGCATAGTATGGACACTCTGGTGCTGTGGTGGGCTTGGCTTCAGGTGGACCCCCTACCAGCACACAGCAAAAGGACTGAAAATTTCCTATGGAAATTAGCAAACAAGCACTTCTGCAAGCCCCTATTCAGGAAAAGGTTCATAAAAAGTTACATTACATTTCAACTATAAATAAAAAGAAATTAATTTCTACTGAAGTGAATGTAAAGACTTTCTATGAGACAATTCAACTCATCTACTTTTCTCACAGGGAGCTCTGATGGCCTAGTGGTTAAGGAGTTGCATTATCAACACAAAGGCAGGCAGTTTGAATCCACCAGCTGCTCTGAGGGTGAAAGAGCAACCTCCTGTGTGATTTATTGCTTCAGAAAACCCCACTGGAGGGTCAGGTACCTCCCGTATGATTTACTGCCTCGGAAAACCTGCTGGAGGGACAGCTATGTCCCACGTGATTTACTGCCTCAGAAAACTCACTGGAGGGTCAACTACCTCCCATGTGATGAACTGCCTTGGAAAACCCGCTGGAGGGACAGCTAGGAGTCAGTCTGGATTCTACTGACAAAGTGACTGCAGCCCTGGGTTCAAGTGTGTCAGAGATGATAAGGATGGCACAGGATAGGACAGAGTTCAATAGGGTTGTTGTTCATAGGATCACTATGAGTAGTCCTCAACTTGACGGCACCTATTTTACCTCATAGCATTTTGTCTCGCACATGCCAACTAAAGGAAAATGGCTAAGAACAACATAAAAGAAGCTTTCTCCTCATCCAACAGAGTTCTTGCCAAGAAGATAACAGTTACTGAAAAAAAAAATAAACAAAAAATTCTAAAATCCTACTCATTTGCATAAATCTGCGATTACCAAAACTGCAGCCGGCAGGGCTCTGGACTTCCTCCCACCCACCGAGTCTAACTTTGGAGAAGATGACTTTTTAAAAGGAATAAGAATTACCAGACAAGAGAGGAATGGGGTCTTCGGTCAAAATCACATGGTGAGGTCCATGTGTGAAGTTGTGTTGGGTTTTTTTTTTTTTAAAAAAAAAGGTATTTGCTATGAATAAATCATTGAATGTACAAAATTCAATTATTTTACATCCAGTCTCATTTCCGTCACCAATCCTTTACTGAATATAGTAGCCACTGAATACGGTAGCCATTCTAATTAACATTTAAATAATTACATGTGGCTAGAGGATATACTATATTAGACAACACATTTTGAGGTCCATGTCACAAGAATATGGAATAAATAGCAAAAGTGTGTCTAGTCCATACTGATAACAGGTTCTTAATTAGCTAATAAGACCAAGTGAGAATAGCCCAATGGGTAAATAGGTACAGTACAACCAATGATTTATTTGGTTGTAAATTCTCAAACTTTTAATGCGACAAAGTGTACCCTCCCATCCTTTGTGGCCTAACTGGGGGTGAGAGGAAGAGAGAAATCCAGAGAATTTTTATTCATTTGTAAAGATGCTAAAGGGAAAATGTTTTATCCATTGGGTGAATGAAAGAGACTGTGGTTTATGATTAACGGGGGTTTCATTCAAGCATTTGTTTTCTTCATAAAAATACTGACAGTCTGAAGGCCTACTATATGCCAACTAAAATTCCAAGCACTGGAAATGTACCTGTGATCAAGGGGAACAAAGATCATTTATAAACCTGGAATTGGATATCATGTCTATTTTTTCTCATAATACAAACTGCTCTCACTAAATTCTAGAATCCAGAAAGGAAATAAAAATTTGTTTTTCTACTAATGATCTTAGCAGTCTATGTCAAGACAGAGATAAATACAGGGCAGAATACAATTAACTTAAAGGAAATTAATGTCCTTTAAGCCTTTCTATCAGCTCTTCTTCCTTTATTGACTGTTCTAGAGATTCTTCACATAGACATTAATTATCACAAACCCTATTAAGATGTGACTGTGGACTGTTAAAAGCCATGTCCAAAAAGCTACACTGAATAAGTAAACATCAGGGGCTGTATTTCATTAAGCTAAGGGTTTTTAAAGTTGTTAGACTGTTTAATATTATTAACTTTTATTTAAATTTTTTATTTGAGTGTAAGTTTGCAGAGGACTGGTCTTTAGTACAACCATTCATACATATTTTATTTGGGACTTTTATTGTGGGACCATTTATTTATTTGATTCAAAGTTTAAAAATCATCCTGATGTTTCATCCAGTCATTAACATTTTGTTTGATAACATCAGTTACAACTGGCTAACGTAGTTTATTAGTTATAATGTCTAATCAACCCCTTATTGTATATTGCCTTTTCCTTAATTCAGCTTACCTATTTATTCCTTTTAATTCCCCTCTCGGCCTCCCTTCCCAACTCTGTGAACCCTCCAAGACTGAGTCTATCTGTGTGTAAATCTTTCCTTAGCGTTATATGAATGGTTTTATAGTTGTTCTTTTGTGACTGACATACTGCTTAGCATTATTTGTTCCAGATTCACACATGTTGTGTAGTATTTCACAAATTGTCGATCATTATAAAGTGATGCATAATACTTAAGCTAAGGATTTTAAAGGATCAAACTGCTACAGTTCAGTTTTCATTTGTAAGTGTAAAATTTGTGCTGGCCACCAAAACTGGCCCAGGCTTAAAATCCATAAGCAACTCCCATGAGTCTTTTAATGATGATACTGAAAAAATTCTTTCCCATGCCAGACAGGTACTATTGGTGGGGGGGGGGGTGTCGCAGTATGGACAGTAAACAGTTTTATCTGGGATATTAAGAATAAGAATACACAGTGGTCACATTCTCTATGAGAGAATGTGACATGGGGAAGATGAGATGAGGCAAGCTCTGGCTCCCTTGAAAGGAAGGACCTCAGTGTTTCTACTGGTAAGAACACAGATTCCTACCTCAAAATCTTCAGGATGAAACATGTTTTTGAGGATGACGACTCTCTCGTGGCGCATTCTTGATGGGCCAGCTTTCCTCTCAGGTCTCCAATCCAATTGCCTAATGTGAAAAAAGGTGAGATGAAACTGACTTTTGTTTCAGTATAGGTTCAGCTGCTGGTCAAAATGTTAGTGGTTCAAAATACAAGCTACCCCACGAGAGAAAGATAAGGCAGGCTGCTTCAGTAGAGATTTAAAGCCTAGGAAACTTTACGAGTCAGAATTATGGCTGCGAGTGGTGATGGCAATTGGAGAAAGAGAAAAAAAAAAGTTTCCAATATAATCTTTATTGGGTATTTAATGATAATGGGCTCAGGGCCCAGGATCTGAAATTCCCAGAATATATTGTTTTCAGAGCAACTGCGATCTAATTGTAACTATTCCAATGAGACACCCGATCATTACTTTACTTGGCATTACTAGCTATCTAGATAGGTTTAGATATCTAGATATAATAAAATACACTTGGAGACTAAAACATTTTTTTGAATATATTGAGTTTTAGGCAATTTATACAGTTATAAAGAAGCACACTGAAATAAATGTGAAATATGAACACTTTTTTTGTATTTATTTTAAGTACTCGCACAAAACCTTGAGGGGGCATCATACCATCTTACTAATAGTTTAGGGACAGTGTAGAAGTATCATTCATTAGAATGCATCCTGATCATCAAAGTACTTGCCATTTTGGGTAATTTCTTAAAACTAACTCATAAAATTTATCACAAATCTATTAATAATTTAAATGAGTATATAAACCATATAGGCCAAACTCATCCTTTCTAATATCTAACTTCTACTAACAAACTTGTATGCCAAAATTTTGCTCTTAATGCAGTTTATTTCAATGTACATTGAAAAGAAACTAATGATGAATCTATGTACAAAACTAAACTTTGTGTTTTAAGCTGATTTCCCTGATGTAAAACAAAGAGCATTTTCCAAAGAGCTATCATCTCTTAAATCCCTGTTTCTGTAAAAATCGCCATATAAAATAGAAACCACCAACACTGCCAAGTCACCCTATTGTATGTGTTACCAAACCCACCAATTATCAAATAAAATTCTCTCAGAATAATTTATAGGCACATCTGAAAAGGCAAAATTTGGTGGCTGTTACCAGAAATATATTCCAGGACACTCATATGGAACTTTTCAAAGAAGAAAAGCAAATTACATACTTCTGTTGCATAGACAGCTTCTTCTTGTAGTCTTTGCACTTCTTCTTCTTCTTTGAGGCATCATATTCCCCTTTCAGTTGAAACTGTGCCACCTCGACATGTAATTTGTAGCCTCTAATTTCATCTTCATCCAAGAGTTTTAATGCAAGATCCACAGATTCTCTCTTTATAAAGGTAAAAAAAGAAAATATAGTCAATAAGTTACACCCTAAAATGAAACTTCAGGGGTCTCTTAAGATGACTCTGGACCACATACAGGAGAGTTTTGGTGGCCAGGTAGTAAGGAGCTGCATTGCCAAATCAAAGGTATGTGAATCAAATTCAGCAGCTGCTCCATGGGAGAAAGATGGGTAATCTCCTGTGCAATTTATAGCCTCTGAAAACCAGCTGGAGGGTGAGCTAGGAGTAGATGCTAACTCAACATTATATAACAACAAAAACAACAACATGACTATATACACAAAGAAGATTCAAATACAATTACCTACTTGAGATAAAGAATTCTCAAAAGACAATCAAAGCTCCTGCATTTGAGACAGAGTTGTTGTTCCCAACCAACTATATGAATTTGGGCAAGGCCCTCAAGGTCTCTTAAGCCCTGACTTTCCCACGGACAAAATGGAAAAAGTCATGTTTTCATCACCAGGTTCCTCAGAGAATTGAACAGAATAATGCAGGTACTGACTGGTAGATGGGCAGGTGTTCAACAAAATAAGCTATTATCAGAAAAGAAACTTTACCTCTTCACCCTCAGTTTCCCATCTGCTGGATGAGGCAAATGGGCCTGCATGATGTCTAAGGGCCATTCTAGTCTAAAAACTATTAATACCCTTAACTTTAAAAATTATGTGACTCTGAGAAAAACTGGATGAACTGTGTATACTGCACTGAAACAGATGAGGGAATGAATAATTTAAAAGCGATGTATGATAGGGTATTATTGTTATCACAAGAGTCCACAATTAAGGTTGCATAGTGGAATGTACTTGGGGCGGTGGGAGGGGTGCGGGGGGATTGTGTACCAGGGAGGGAGTCTT
>NW_006399766.1:19239130-19245557 GCF_000299155.1 Elephantulus edwardii | reverse complement strand
TAAATAAACAAGTATAATTATTAAAAAAATGTATAATTAAAAAAAATTATGTGACTCAGGAAACTAGGAACATCTTAAGCTGCCTTTCTATTCTTTTTTATTTACCAACTAAATTCTAGCCCAATTCTGTAATATATTGAGAAGTAAAAAGTGATTATTTGATGGTATGTCTAGTAAAGACATTCGTGCATTTGGAATCTTATTATGGAAGCTGTCAGCCCGGTACATAGTCCAAACTCTGAGGAATTGCGGAGCACACATATGAATAGATGAGCTCAGCTGCTCACCTCAGACATGCAGCCCAGCAGAATGAGAAATATTCGTTGTGAACTCAATTTACTGATTTGCATATGTCATATTTTCATGAGTCCTAAGTTGCATGTGTGAAATTTTTCAAAATCATCTTTTTTCCTTTAAAAAGTTTACAATCCAATCAAATCTAAGAATCTATGAACAGATTTTTAAAAATAATCCTTAAAACGCTTGCAAAACTATCCACATGTGAACATTACCAACTATCTCTATATAATGGCCACATTCATGTCGTATTCACCTGTTTGAGATCTAGGTCGATGTCAATTTAATCCTACTCTCTTCTGATCCCACTGCAAGTTGGTCAACCTTCAACACACACACAGTGTTTGTTGCTTTATAATTCTGAGTTTACTTTGTAATGATGCTCAGGTTCTTGGTGTATGTATATGTCAGTATCATGTTTATTTCTTTCGTGCATAACACATGCTCCTAAGGTTATAGGTAGTTGTTTAGAAATGACTGCCTTTGGCACTGAACATTCCTTGTATCATTTATACCATGAATGCATGAAGACTTGTGTATCACTGTTACTCTGCTCTGTCCTCTCTCCTATGCTAAAAACATGACAAAGCAGTATTATCTTCTTTATAATCCAAATCAGAGATCACCACACTTCTCGTGTCAAAGGACAGTCAGTAACTATTCTAAGTTGCAAAGAAACAGTCAGCAACTATTCTAAGTTGCATGGAACATGAAGTCCGTGTTACAAATACCCTGCCACTGGAGCATGGAAATAATCACAGACAAATGCAGAAATCAAAGTATGGTTGTGTTTAAAAAAATACACCAAAAAACACCCTTTATTTACAAAAAGGCAGTGAACCAGAGTTTGCCAAATGTTGGTCTAAATCATTCCAATGGGGAAAATAAACACTATAGGCTTTTTTTAAAACACGTATTCTGAATTAATTATATATTTTATAGCTGCTATGTAACTTTGAACCAATGAGCAAACCTAACCAATGTGATACATACAGATCCAAGGTGAAATTCCTGTTTGCCTTTATATCCTACTTTAGATAGTCCTTGCCCTGATTATCATCTACAAAAGATTATAGCCACAGTTCCGGGATGGGCAAATGGTTAACATGTTCAACTACTAACAGAAAGGTGAGATATTTAATCTATCCAGAAGTACTTCAGAAAAAAGTCTTGAAAATCTATTTCTGGACAATCAGCTATCAAAATGCTCCAGGGGGCACAGTTGTTCTCTGACACACATGAGTGGGAGACAATTCAACTGGTTTGGTGACTGAGAAAGTCACCTGACCACATAACTAACCTTCAAATAACAGCAAAGCCCGTCTCCTTTCAGATTTCCTTGATTATCTTTGTAAAGCTTGACCTTAAATTCTTCTGTTTGCGGATCTCTCATAATAATGCCAAACTTGGACATGAGTTGTATAAATTCATCTACTGTAATATCCGGAGGCAAGCCTGTAACATTAATAAACTAAAAATTACAAAGGCATCTACAATAAAGGTGAGATGACTAACTGGAAAGTTACAATTTACCTTAGTGCAATTCTGATTTTCTAAATATTATGTAAAAATCTCACATTTACATTGAATTGAGGAAGTTGTACCATTTTCTTGTATTCAAGTATATATTAAAATCGTGCTTTGCTTAGGCCTTGTATCACTGAACCTGAAGGGGCAAGCTGCCATCAATTATTACAAGCAAGCAGAATGGATGGCATGCAAAGTTATATATACATAATTTTACATACACAAAATTATATACCTCACTAATGTACACAGCTGAACACAAAGTTATAGTTGTATTATATAACACAATAACAAAAAACCCTCAGATTTTCAATAAAGTCAAAACCAAAAACACTTTTTGAAAAAAAAAAATCTCAAAATTGAATCTTTTCAACATTAAATGGGTTTAAAAAGGTATACCTACCAGACACATACACATTGGTGTTTCTGTCTTCTTCAACATGAAACCATCCTAAAGAACAAAACGCAAAAATAAAAATACATTGCAAGGAAAGGCAGGAGTCATGACAATTTCTCAAAACTCCCCATGAACATTCTCTTACTTCAGAAGAGCAAGACAAAAGAATTCAAATAAATCACTGTCCAGCTTTTCAGAGTATTTGAATCTTTTGACAGATTATTAATTTTAGAATACTGTCTGCAATATGGTGGCTACTTTATCTTGGTTCTTTTTTTAAAAAAAAATAATTTTAATGAGCATTTACAGAGATTTTGGATTTCCATTCATTCATTGCTGCACTTCTCTCCCCGCCCATCCCCCCACCCCCATCTTGGTTCTTTAGGGTGTGACACTATCTTTTAAAAACCAGCTCATAGCTCCAAAGCTGTTATAATTTTCCCAAATTTTCATACATGTACACAAATCTCCACATGCAGTTTTCTTTTTAAATTTGTGTTTTACAAGAACTACTTGCCTGATTCCGCTTTTCTCTTTTCTCCCTTCTTTTTGGGCTCAGTGGGCTCGGGCAGTTTTCTCTGAGGAGGTTCTACTGTGCTACCAGCACTGCCATCTTGTACATTTGCAGTAGAGCTGGACGCTCCATCATTAGAGAAGCCATAATTGGCCTGATACGTAGCAATGAAATCTTCAGTTATCTAAACAAGAAAATCAACACACATATCTAGAGTCAAGTTTACAGTCTCCTCTAAAAGTTTCAAGGGAGCTCTGGTGGCATAGTAAGTAGTAAGAAGCTGTGTTGCCAACCCAAAGGCAAGTGGCTCAAATCCACTAGCTGCTCCCCAGAAAAAAGATGGGCGATCTCCCCCGGCCCATGGATTTATAGCTTCTGAAAACCCAGTGGAGAGTTGGGCTATGGGTTGGTTTCAACTCTATGGAGCACAACACAGAAAGTTTCGACTATGTCAAACTGCAGCAGATGAAAGTATATACATTAACGTAGAAGTGTTTCTGTAATAGCTGTCTCAATTAAAATGTAAATGCAAGAATCTCCAAATCCAAATTGATTAAGCCAATTCTAACTCATAGTGACCCTATAGGACAGGACAGAACTGCCCCATAATGTTTACATGAGGCTGGAATTTTTTAAAAAATTTTTATATAATTTTTTAATTTATTTTTATTATTTGTGTGTGTGTACCGTCAAATCAGATTTGACTGATACAGGAGGAGATTGTTCCTCCTTCTCCAGCAAAGCATCTGGTGGATTTGAACTGCACACCTCTGGGATTGCAGTATAGCTTCTTGCCACTAGGCCACCAGAGCTCGCCAAGGCTGGAACTTTTATAGAAGCAGACTGTCACATTTTTCTCCTGTAAAGTGCTTACTGGAATCAAACCACCAATCTTTTGGCTAGCAGCTAAATGCTTAACCATTGTAGTCACTTTGTATAGTAAACCGACTGAGTGCTCCTTGGAGACAAAGATGGTGAAGCTTCATTTCTCATACTTTGGATGTATTGCTAGGAAAGGTTATTCCTTGGAAAGGGTCCTTTGAGAAGTGGAAGGTCAATGAAAATTAGAAGACCCCCCAATGACACAGACAAACAGTGACTGCAGCAATGGGCTCAAGTGTGTCAGAGATCATGAGGATGGTACAGGATAGGACAGGATTCAGGTCTGTTGTTCAGAGGGTCGCTAGAAGTCCTATTCAACTTGATGGCACCTAACAACAACATAGTTAACACTGTCCGAAAAGGCACAAAATAAGAGGCATGGGTATTGGGATTTTCAGCACAAAAGTCCAAGATACTACTAAAGTGATGTTGGTACCTTTTCTCAAAACAACTCCAGAAATCTCAAACTCCTGTCTGTTTTAAAGTTGGAACAGACACATCGCTGACTCTGTAGTAGGTTTTCTAAGGTTGTCAATCACATAGGAGGTGATTGTTTTTCTCCCAGGGTAGCTTTTTGGTTAGGAAAGCAACTTCCTATGGACTACGTCACCAAAGCTCCTGCACCTCTCTAGTTCTTTGATTTATAATTGCTGTCCTCTACCAGCAACGTAACAAGGAAATATCAGTTAGCACTGTAACAAAATAAAAATCAAGAGTCAAATTGAAATTTTATGGACAAACAATCTAACACAGACAATCTTACTCTCTCTGTACAAACAAGCATCTTATTGTATTAAGTACTTGAAAATCCATCCATAGACTCTTGATTTAGTGTATGGAAGACAGGGCTAACTTCGTAAAACAAAAATGCTCATTTTAACTCAATCTCTAATCAAATTACAGGATTACTTGGAGTCAGAGAAAACCCAACTTTTCTCTAACAACATTTTGCAGGTAATATTGCACAAGGAAAGAAAAAAAAAGTTCTATCTTCATACCAATCACTAGGAGGCACATAGAAATGGGGAAATCTAAAACTCAAAGTTTGAAGAGTGATGGGCTTCCAAAGCATAAAAAAAAAAGACAGTGACAAGTTAATTTCTTATCAGACTGCTGTTAAAAGTACTTGGAAATCAGAAGAAATCAAATTTGTATTGCAGCTGATACAACAGAAACAATACAGGAGTGAAACAGTAAATTTTAACGATTAGGAAGGACTGGAATAGACAGATGAAAAATGAGAAAGATAAAAGTTGAAATAGTGTTTTAAATAAGAGTCAAGTTCCACCATGGAGAGATGTATGGTTTGTTGTTGTTGTTATTATTATAAGTTCCTTCTCCAGGAACATAATAGCATGCCCAATAGGCATTAACATGCTCAAAGGCATTAATTCTTTGTTTTTTTTCTTACTCCTTGTTCAGTTTTTGTATGCATATGATTAAAAAAAAACACAAAACATGGCTTGGGGCAACTACACCTTAGACCTCAAAGTGACATTATGGGTTTCTGACACTTCAAAGAGGGCTTTTGCAGCAGATTTGGCCAATGCGACTGCGTTCCTGGCTGCTGTTTCCATGGGCACGGATTATGGGTCCAAGTACAACGAAATCCCTGACAGACTTTAATATTATTGTACTATTTCATCCTTTTCTTCTCATCCATGTGAGACTCAGATCAACTAGATACTTTTAACCATCATGCTTAAAGAACCAACTTTAACACTAGTTGCTTTTGTTCTGTTTGTATGGGTTTTTTAAAAAAAAACTTTAAAGCTGAAATAAAATACCTAACATCTTCCAAATGCTTTAAACAAATATGCAAAGATCTTTTCCATCCATATTTTGCACACTTCTCATCAAGAAGCTGTACTGCAATTCCAAAGGCACACAGTTAAAATCCACCAGTTGCTCTATGGAAAAATGATGGGCAATCTCCTCCTGTGCGATTAACTGCCTCAGAAAACCCTCCTGAGGGTCATGGGTCGGTTTTGACTCTGGTACACAACAACAACAATAATCATAGTCTTGTGGTTATACAGCTAAAATACATATCCCTACTTACAAAATTCAGGAAGAAGGAAAAGACTGTTGTAAAATTCACTCTGTAAAGATATATAAAGTTACTTTAAAAAATTAATCAAGATGAACTTTTCACATCTTACAGAAACAAAAATTCTAGGATAAGTAAGGTCGGCTATTTGAGATCAGCTGCTACAAAATTTGTTCTTGGGGTTTTTCCTCCGTGCAAAAAAAAGCACTCATTAATGAAATAACCAAGTGTGACCTTTACAAACATAATTAAGAAGGGGCACAAAAGACTTTGGAACTACGTTTGCAACATCTCCCTGAAAATTTCTACCCCTTTCCACAGTAGATGAAACAAAAAGAAACGTTCCTATCCTTGAGGCTTTAACCTAGGACCTCAGTAAAGACAACATAAAAGGAGTGTCCTGAGCGGCTTGGGCCACCCTGCAGTGCCACTCGCGTACCTCACCTTAGGAAACCATGCCTTCTTGTCCAGATCCCACTCATAGGGGGTGTCATCAGGTTGTTGCCCCAAAGACTCGGCTTCTGCCCCCGGATCTTCCTTAGGGTTGCCGTCCTTGGGGTCTCCATACAATTCTTGCATCCGCAACTGCTCATCAAACTCATCGTTCGCACTCAAGTTGCTGCTGCTCATGCTTCCGACCTAGCCGAGAGCAGGGTCCCGACGAGCTCAGAGGCCGAGGAGACAGACGCTGGAGTGAGACAGAGAAGGCAAGGCTGACGAGGTCTTTGAGGCCACCGCGCCCCCAACCCCCCAGCCCGCC
>NW_006399766.1:19216705-19238989 GCF_000299155.1 Elephantulus edwardii | reverse complement strand
GACTGCGGCCCCCGCGGCAACGTCGAGAAATGACTTCTAGCCGAAACTCAGCCGCACGCCGCCGCCATTGTCGGCGCGTCGCGACGTCGTAAGTCGCGCCGTCACTCCTCCGATGACGTCAGCATGCGCCGACGCACCCGCAGTGGCACGAGGTCTAGGGCGGGAGGTGGAGCGTAGCTTCCCGCGCTTGGACGCTGTTTAGGCCCGTTGAGGCCCCAGCGAAGGGCGATGGCCGGCCCTGTCCTACCGGAGCTCGGGGTCGGCAGCGGGTCTTGGTGGTCAGGCCAGGGAGAATGGGGGTAACCCGAAGGTATGGGCACAGTGCTCGGCGCCGCCATCTTGGGAGGGGATAAGTTTTTCATGGAACGAAACAGACAGGGCTGTTGTACCCTAAGCCTTTCTCCCTGCGCTGGAAGTGTGCCTTTTGCCTATTTGTGAGTTCTTTTAATACAAGCGCCAGTTTACAAACATAGTTTGCATGCCCAACACAAGAGTTGGTACCTGGTGCCTGTTGAATGAGTGAGTGGATGCATGAATGGGCGAGTGGTGAGTGGAAGGGCCAGCCTTCTTTTCCAGCTCTCACCATCCCATTTGTTGGTTAGTTTTTCCTTCCCGAGGCTGTGGCTCGACTTTGGGGAGTGAAGCGGGACCGCACTTACTGCCTTATGTACATACTTGTGCTTCGGAAGCTCCACATTTCCAAGTGTAAACACCAGCTTTCCTCACCAAGTCAGGTCACAGCTTTGGCCAGAAATCAGACACACGGTTGAAAAAGAAGAGCCATTACCAGAGTTCTCTGTTTTTTAAATTGCACAAAAAGCTTTTGAGTGCCCACGGAGTGTCAGGTTCTAGTAACCAAGCTGTCACCAAGGCGGGTACAATCCAGGAGAGGTACTTCCTAAAGAGAAATTTTTTTACTTTTTAAAATTACTTTTAGCTCTGTGAAGGCTTTGTTGTTGTTGAGGGAGCATGGCAGAACTGCTTAGAGGACTGAACTTGGATGCATTTTTCAAATACAGTGTAAGTATGATCAGGGAGCTCTGGCGACCTAGTAGTAAAGAAATTGCCTGTCATCTAGAAGTCATGCTTTTTGAATCTTCCAGGAAGATAGCTACCACTAGGGTACCAGAGCTTCCTGTGTGAGCTCACAGAATAAGTGAGAATATGCTACACAGTCCCATAGCACACGAGGCTCTGAGTCCTGCTGTGCCCACAAATCCCTTTTAAGCAGGTAGCCAAAAAACGTTCCTTATGCCTAGGTCTCGTGTGACCCATCTTTCCTGACCCAGAGGCTGGCCAGAATCCTGTGCGATTCAGGGTAGCTGTGCATTCTAGACTCATTGACTTTAGTTGAAACAGACTCATAGTTGATCCTCCATCAGGTTTTTGAGGCTATAAGTTTCCTGGGAGGAGATTGCCTATCTTTTCTCCATGGAGTGACTGGTGAATTGGAACTGTCAGGCATGGCCTTTGCATTAGCAGTGCAACTCTACTGATGAGAGCGCCCATCTGAGCCTCTCCCAGGGAGTGTGCACAACAGGACATCATTAGAAAAGCAGACCAGATGGCTGCCATGGGGAAAGTCCTCAGGAGAAAGGAGAAGCTAAAGTAGCATCAGTAGGTCAAAAGCCAAACCCCCAGCCATCAAGTCAGTTCCTATGCTTAGCAATCCTAAAGGCAAGAGTAGGACTGCCCCACAGAGTTTCCAAGGCTGTCAATCTTTATGGGGAACACATTGCCCCACATCTTTCTCCTCAGAGTGGTTAACATCCCAACACGTAATCCACTGCACCACCACCAGAGGGACAGAGTTACTGTTAGAGCAGAGCAAGAGAATTAAGAGCTAAACTGGTTTTGCCTTCCATGGCTTTCTGCTTGGCCATGAGATCTGACAGTTGTCTATCAATATTCGAACACATTCCTGTTCCTGTTCTTATTTTCCTGTGTATTTCTAGAATAAAATCAGTTCCTGTCAAATTGATTCTTATTCATGTATTTCAAAGTGCATCTCTGTCTCATCCATGGGGTTTTCAAGGGCTGATTTTTTTTTTTCAGGAGTAGATTGCCAGGCCTGA
Organism: Elephantulus edwardii; assembly: GCF_000299155.1. Classification (NCBI taxonomy): domain Eukaryota; kingdom Metazoa; phylum Chordata; class Mammalia; order Macroscelidea; family Macroscelididae; genus Elephantulus; species Elephantulus edwardii. The sequence goes on along the minus strand of NW_006399766.1, from coordinate 19,236,914 downwards.
TGAGATCATGGTGGGCTTGAACATGTACCCTCTTGATTAGCAGCTGTGCAGGTAATCGAGGTCCTCCCGTAGTATCCTAAGGTCTCTGGGTGACACACATGGTTTACACTCAATACTAAAGATTGGCAGTTGGGCCGAACCCACCCAGCAGTACCACAGAAGAGAGTTTTGGTAATCCATAAAGAAACCCCCTGCAGAAGTTATACTGAGTTGCACATGAGATTGCCGTGAGTGGGATGGATTCGGCAGCAATGGGTTTGGTTTGGGTTTTTGTTTGTTTGTTTGTTTTCATAGTATGTCTCTCCATAATCTTTTTTGAGATTATTTTGGAGTCACTGAACTACTCAAGATCACAAGTAAAAGTTGCTGGGCGCTATTGAGTCAGTTTTAACCATCGGGTCAGACTAGATCTTCCTCATTGGGCTCCCAAGATCATATTATTTGTAGCAACAGAAAACTGGTGGCCTTTTGGTTAGCAGCTGAACACTTAACCATTGTACCACTAGAGATCTTTTTTATTTTATTTTTGAGGCTTAGGACCCTAACAAGTTGAATTTTTTTTAAGGTTAAAAGTAAAGATAAATGCACATCCAGAAACTTCTCCAACAGGATAAAAAGGGAAGCCACAAACTGGGAAAAAATACTGGGTAAGGACATATCATATAAGGGACTTATATCTAGAATTTGTAAAATACTCAAGCACCACAACAAGACAAAGGTAAACAACCCAATAGGAAAATGGGCACAGGATATGAACAGACACTTTACCAAAGAAGACATTCAGATGGCCCACAAACACATGAAGAAATGTCCAAATCCCTAGCTCTAAGAGAGATGCAAATCAAAACTACTATGAGATATCCTCTCACCCCAGTAACAACAAAATTCAACAGAGCAGTATAACAAATGCTGGTGAGGTTGTGGAGAAACTGGAATACTTATTCACTGTTGGTGGGAGTGTAAAGTGGTGCAACCACTATGGAAGGCAGTGTAGTGCTTTCTCAAAAAGTTGCAAATAGAAATACCATTTGACCAAGAAATTCCACTACTGGGGATATACCCTAAAGAAATCATAACTGCCACCCAAGCAATTACATGCACACCCATGTTTATCATGGCTTTGTTCACAATAGCAAAGAGTTGGATACAACCCAAGTGCCCATCAAAAAATGAATGGATGGAGAAGATGTGGTATATTCACACAATGGAATACTATGCTGCATTGAAAAACAAGGAACTCATGAAATAATAGGTGACCCTGGAGGGCATTATGTATGCTAGAGTGAAATAGCTCAGTTATAAAAGGACAAATACTGCATAGTGCCGCTGTTGTAAAATGGGACTGACATCGGGGTTGGGGGGAGACTGAGAAAGATGGAATAAATTACATATACTGCATTGAAACAGATGAGGGAGAGAACTGTTGAAAAGGGATATGTGATTAGGTATTGTCATGACAGGAGTCCAGAAGGAAGGCTGCACAGTGGAGTTGACCTTGGGGGAGGGATTGTAAAACAATGGGGAATTTTACTTTTCAAAGAGCAAACTGGGGTGGGGGAGGTTGGGCAGGGAGAAAAGTGCAACACTGAATCAATAGAAATAAAAAAAAATACTAGAAAGTTATATATCAAAGGGATGTACCTTCCTCCCTAAAAGGAAATAAGGAGGAGAGGCCCAAGTTGACATTTACTTTGAGGAAACATAATTCAATCCATGGCAATACAATACAAAGAAGTTACAAAGAGGGGGGAGGTCCCCTGTTAATTTAGTAGCACTGAATGTTCTGAGGAGGAGGAACCCAAAACATACTGCGTCCCTATCTGTTCCATTCTCTGACTTTAGGAGGCAGTGATCCATGCTGTGTTCCCAGTTTCATAGGCTGCTCCCTTCTTGGTAAATAAGAAGTGCATTAAACTTCAAACAGCACTAGACTGAGGAAGTCATCTATTTGGCTTAGGTAATCTTTCTGGAAAAATACTGAATTATGTCAAACTTTTTTTTTTTAAGGGGCTCATTCATGTTCACTGTGTTCATGAATTTTCCCATCCCCACTTACTGTGATGTCAAGAACTAATGCTTTTGCCCTGATTCTTGGAGGATCCTGACTTAGAAATGGTTAACACTTTGGGTCAGGGCAGAAGCAAAATTGAGAAGGTTACAAAGTTGGGTTTTCATGGTTTCTACCTCCCTCTATTAAGGAACTTCTCCAAAGGAAATATTCCATAGGAACCTTTCTGGTCCCACAATGTGCAAAGTGATAGAAATGTTGGGTTAACCTTGAGAAGGACAATCTGATTTAGACACAAAGACTGCTTCCTCCTTTGTTGAGGGAAAAAAAAATTCAACAAAGATAGTAATTTTAATTCCAGTTCTTCAATTCTGGATAGGAGACTTGAGCCCTAGAAAAACATTTAGGGAAATATTTGACATCAGGCCCCTAAATGACCGAAGGACTTCTCAGAATGAAGAAAAGGGACATTGCTGGTGTGCCATTTTGCTCAGCTGTTGAAAGACTTTTATAACCTTCTGTCCAGTTAATTCTGAAATGTCCTGCTTAGGAGAGTACTGAGGTTTCCACTCAGAGGAAAATGATGCAAATCTTTTGGGGTTTGGTGACTAAAAAAATATTAAAATAGAGAATGAAGATGAATTCCCAGTTAATGTTCTTCCAGAAGTGTTATTTTAGAATATAAAGTTGCAGAGAGCCATTCAGAACTTTATTTCATATTTATTTGTTTTCTCCCCACTTATTATAATGGCCAGCTTAAAGCATTGCTAATACAATATTGGCACCCCCAATTTAAGTCAATCCATCTTACAGAAATTTTAAGACTTATTGTTAATATATGTCCCCTTATCAAAGACTTATTGTTAATATATGTCCCCTTATCAACCCCCCTTTTAAGCCACATCATTAGCAAAAGTTCACAAACTATACAAGTCAGTTAAAGCTCAAAACTACCAAAAGCACACCCAACAAGGTTTCTCTTAAATACAAATTGAACTATAATACCAAATAGATGCTTTAATTTACCCTTAATAAAGTGTTTTCTGAACCAACACAAATCTAAAATCTGACACACCTATTGACAAGTTGTTTGAAATCACTCACAGTTATAAATAAGCTCATAGCAATAGGAGAGAAGACAGAAAATCAGAGCCTTCCTTCCATCTGATTTGCAAGGGCAGATTAAGTCACATTTACAGGGTTTAGGCACACACCAGGCTTACTATAAAGTTGAGCAGGAAGAGGATCAGAACTGACAAATGCACACTCAGGTGTCTGGAATCTCATGTGGTATTACTGCACTTCCTAAGAAAGAGGGCACTGCTTACCGGGGAAAAAATTAATTCACTCCAAGGGAAAATGTCACACGCTGACAAGCTGGAGCATTTTTCAACAAGGGTCCTTCTCTGGGGTCCTCAAATTATACCATGGACAAGGCCACTTATTCGCCCATGGATATAGCCAAATTCTTCACCATATTTGTGAAAAGAATTCTGGCCAATTCAGTAATGTATTGTGATTGTTAAGTTGAACTACAGTAAATTAATATGTGTTAACCTGGCAAGGCTAATACTTCATCTCAGTACTTTATGCGTGCTGGCCCTAAAACATTTCAATTGCAGACTTGGTGATAGTGGGATGGAGATTAATGTCAAAGGGAAGCCATTCTGGAAAGGCCTTTTTTAAAAGGATTTTGCTTTTTTAAAAAATGACTGAAGGATGCTCATTTTCCATTTCTGATCCCCTTTTCATGTACAAAGAATAATCTCTAGATTTACACCATGTAATAAACACAAGCACAATTTTATGCAAATCACATGAGTATACAAGAAATTCGAAGCATCACAGATGTGATGGAAACAGGTTGAGGTTTCATCTTGTTTTTCCATTCACCTTCCCTCCTATTTGACCTCCCTTACAACCCGCTGGCACAAACAAAAGTGTCCCTCTACAGTCAGTGTGTCTTCATTGGATCTAGAAAGCCCCCTAGCAGTCATGTTTTGCCCTTTGAGGGGAAAATCGTGGTTCTTTTTTTACTTAAAGGAACCTTTCCACACAATTCCCAAACTCAAAATTCTGACACCACGCACCTACCCACAGCTCTTAGCCAGATAAACACACGGGGAGGAAAAGAAACACCATTTTTCATTGAAAAGCTAGACTCGGTCATCTTCCATCCTCTCACCACACCCAGCCAGCAAGGTCACACTAATTTCAGACACCTGTGAGCTGCCAGCACCTGGGACCCTGCCCCTCACAGCCAGGTTGTTAAGAGGGGTCGCCGCAGGGGGCGGCTCGGGATGCTTCACCTTGCAACAGAATAACTGGGCTTTAAACTGCTGCTGGAAGGTTTTACTCAGCCAGTAAAGAGCAAAGGGGTTGACGCAAGAATTGCTGAAAGCCATGACCCTAGAGAAAATGGTGGCCAGGAAATGAATTGCAGAGGGGTCCATAATGTAGGTTTGAGAGGTGAACGAGTGGTAGAGGTACAGCAGGTGATTCGGCAACCAGCAGAGAGCAAACAGAGCCACCAGCACCAACACCGTTTTGGCAATTCTCTTCCGGGATTCAATCTTAAGAAAGATTAAAAACAAAACAAAAAACAACAACACAAGACAAAAACAAACACCGTAATTAGTTAGGAGAGACTCTTCTGGGCATTGTAATAAGAAGTCATTCTCTGATTTATGTAGACATTGACAATGAACAAATGGGTCTCACTTCGAGTGTGCATTGTAAGGTGGTAAGGCTGGGGTGTGCTGTATTCTGCAGCCTGTGGCTAGAGAATAGAGCAAGCAAGTTCATCCATGAGCTTAGTCTCATTAACGCTAATTCAGACACTCCCACCCCTGCTTTTAAGACACTCTAGATATCTGCAATTAACTCAAGGAGGACTGTGGAATTCTCCAACATTTCATTTCAGTTTTAAAAATGAAGGACCTATACAATACTACTTTTCCTGCTTCAGGAGAGGCTGATTAGAGTATTCATCTGGGGTTTTTGTAAGTTCCCAAATTGCTGTCAGAAATTGCTTCTCTAAAGGGATTCTAACCATCTCATCAAAGGAATACAGCCCAATTTTGCTGTCCTTGGCATGTGACAATAATCTTAACCACATCTATTAATGAGAGCGATGGAAGCACGTTAAGTAAAGATACACACAGCCTGTGGTCACAGAGCAAAGATCATGGGGACTTTAAATGGACGTTAAGCCCAGTTGAACCACCTAAATGGGCTAGCAAAAAGGTACTTAACTCTTTGTGTACTGAAATGAGAGAGGAATGGAACCCTGTAATCTTATCCTACCCCCTGCAAAAAAAAAAATATTTTTTTTTAATCCACTGGGAGTGGGTTCTGTCAGCGTTAATTAATTGTATTCTGCCCGTGTTCATGCCAGGAAAGCGCACCTGGCTCTTGCAGTGATCTTAATCAAGCTTCTGTGAGTCACTGTGTTTTCTTGCCACTTTGCACTTCCTCCCCCTGGACCTCAGTTTGCTCATCTGTGTGGTTTAGATTGAATAATTTTATGGATTCTTGCCAACTCTCTCAGATTGTGCTATTTCTAGAATGCTGTTATACTTCTAAAAAGTCTCTCCTTGTGCCACATTCCTTCTGTAGTCGAAGAGGCTCACACCCTATTTATACTGCTCCCAAACTTCAGTTGTCCCTTCTCTAATACTAGTGGGAGTGTCATTCGTTGAAAGTTTCCTCTGTGCGAGGCACCATGTTAATCATTTCACTTTTTATCGTGTGGTCCTCATGTAACTGAGAGGTTAAATAACTTGCTCAAAATTGTTCAACTGATCAAACATTGAGATTGAAACCCAGGTCTGACAGACTCCGGAGCCCATTATCTTAACCTAAAATATGCTGCTGCTGCTGCTATTATACTTAAGAACTCACAGGTGCAAAAGCAGGGCTTTCACTTCGCCCTTCATTAATACCTACCTCAGTACACGTGTCCTGATTGCTACACGTACCTGCTTGCGAGCGTGCCTTTGCTCCTCAGTGGGGATGTTCAGCGTGCTTTTATAGAGTGTCCTAGCGATCAGAGAATAATAGACAGAAATAATAGACAGTGGGATAATGTAAAACACCAAGAAGCACAGCAGAGAATGAATCTCTTGCAGAAGCCTCTCAGATACAGGGTAAGAAGCACACGATTCAAAAGTGGCATTTGTGTTGCGGTCTTGGAACGTATATACGTTGGAAAAGATAGCCTCTGGCAAAGCAATTATCATAGACACCACCCAGACACAGCCAGCTTTCACGCAAGTCTTCAGGATGGCATTGGAGGGCTGTCTTTCCAGGGGTTTCACAACTGCCTTGTATCTAGAAGAAGCAAAAAAGGTGTAAAAATGATGGAATCTTGGGATGGGACCCTGATTGTCATGTATCTCAACCTGCTACCCCTCTGCATTGTAGCCAAAGTGATGCTTGCCAATCAAGTGGTGATGGTTTCCACTACCCATAAGACAGCTCCGTCTTTTTGTTTATGCCAGTCACCTTTTCCCCTTATGGACTGGCAAGCAGCCTTCCAGATTTGCAATTTGAGAAGTTTGCATAGGAAGTTCCTATTTTGTTTACATTTCTTTTCTATCCTCCAGGACAAAGAAATGTTTTCAGAGGTGAGTTCACGTGTGGTTGAGAGTAATTTATGCCTAGGCATTACCTTAAGTGTTCTAAAAGACTTCCTTTTCTGGGCAGTGGCTGCTGCTGAAGGGATTTTTTTTTCCCCCCTTTCTGCATGAAGACACTGACCCTTGCTAGGAAAGAACTCCGTAGGTTTCAGTAAAGAGGCAAGGTTTAATTTCTTCCCCGTTCTTAAGTGCTAACTTATTCATTGCTGAGCCAAATCACCAACAGAATTAGGAAGCCCTGTGCAAAAATGCTTCCACGTCCCAACAAATCCACCTTAGAATCTGCAACCTTTCCATGGGTCAACACTTCAACAGAATGTTAAGATCAGCTAAGCAAAACAAAAAAAAAAAAAAAAAAGAGGCAGGAAAGGCTTGCCTCTTCTCTGATTCAAAAATCTAAAAAGAAAGAAAGAAAGAAAAAAAACCTGTCCCTTATGATCCTACATGGCTCTGACTACATACAGACTTGCAGAGTTTTAAAAGCATCGCTTTTAACATTTGGCGCCTTAATTCTTTCTGTGCTTTCACAATTAGTGTTCTATGGTAGGAACATAGAAAAAAGCAGGACTTAGATTGACCATCCTCTCACACAGACCCTGAGCCCCCTGGCTCACCTGTGTGCTATCCATAGGCATTCTCACAGGCAAATAGCTTTCATTTATTTCTCTCGAGCATGTCAATAAATGCCTATACCCACCCAGTCCCATTGCTATTAAGCAAGCCCATGCCGACTCATATCTATCCTATAGGGCAGAGTAGAACTGCCCTATGGAATTTCCAAGATGAAATCTTTCTGGGAAGAGACTACCACGTTATTCTCCCATGATGCTGCTGATGGGTTTGAACTGCCAAACTTTTCACAGCCGAACACTTAAACATGAGGCCAGCAGGGCTTTTTTTGAAAGCTTATAGAGAAAATAATTAGGTGATAACATTACACAGTTACTAGGAAACTGAAACCCCGCCGTTTTTTCTCTCATTAACTCATTTGATGAAATTTCAAATCAGTCTGAGGTACTACTTACCAGATAGACTGCAATGCATATGTAGTCAATTTCACACCTAGGCTAATGTTTTAACACTGACTGTATTATACCACTAGGCAGCACTAATGTATAAAGCATGTTTCCCCCCTTCTAGACCTGAGAATTTGCTTTACTTGATAAACTGGGAAGAATCAACCACCATTCATTATTCTTTCAAAGAAACAATTACACTTCAGAAGAGAGGAAATTATCCCTAAAGTGTGCAATTTTTAGATAGGCTATAATCTCCTCAGATGCTAACACAGAGATTTTAACATCCTGATAGCCAACTTTGATTTAGAATGCCACCCGATTGATTCTCCGATCCGGCATCCCCGATACCGAATGTGAGAAAAGCAGAAGGGCAGTCTGTGATTGCTAAGCTCAAGTTCTCTCTTATTTTTTTTTAAATTTTATCTAATTTCACCCCTTAGCAAAGAGAATGGAAAAGAAACTCACCTGTCAGCGCTGAGAATTGTCAGTGTGAACACTGACACACCAACAGAAGTAATCCGGATAAAAGAGAGCACCTTACAACCAATCCTTCCGAACATCCATCCGTCTGTAAGGTAGTGTGTTGCATCCACCGGTACACAAGTTAGCAGAAGTAAAAGATCTCCAAAAGCCAGGCTGGTGATAAAAATATTTGGCACTGTTTGCATTGACTTGGTTTTGAAAAAGACTTTGATGAGAGTAGCATTTCCAAGAATGCCTACAGAAATTATCACAGCATATGTGATATAGATGGCACATAATACTTCTATTCCTGGAGAATTGTCTTCAGCCCAGCCTTTCTTTCTAACAGTGTCATTAGAAATGACAGAGCTTGAGGATTCTGTATCATTTGTGACAGATATAAAAGTCTGATTAGGTAGCTGAGGCTTTTCATGAGACATTTCTCCTGGACACTTCAATCTCCAATGCTCTGTCTGCTCAGTGCAGAGGCAGTTTGTTTGCTACGTCTATTGCCAACACCTATCAACGAGAGGGCACTGAGAGAACAGAACAGAGTGGAAAGAGAATCCAAGACACGTGGATACTCCTTGCCATCAATTCTGTATCTCCCGGCATGCTTGGGTAATGCTTACGGAACTGGCACTGAAGAGTGGGAGGTGGAGGAATTATATTGGTGTTTGCATGTCTTAAGTGACAGTAGGTAGAGGGCAAGTGGGGCGGGAAATGTTCTGCAGTTGTGTGTTTTAACCCCCTGGGGGACAGAGGGGCATTATAAAGTAAAAGTTAATGTTTAGTGGCGCTCTACCCTTCCCCCCGACCACTTATGCAGCAAGATCTGTACAAATTTTGTCAATTTTCTCCCAGAATGTGTGTCTCTGCAACTGGAGAGACTCTAGGGCATGACAAATAAGTAGTATGTGCATGTTCCCTAAAGCACAAACTTGAATTCACTCCTCTAGATTTAATATCATTGAGGCACTGAGGCAACAAATCTTTTCTACTTCGACAGGGCTGCTTTCACCTCCAAGGAGTAATAATTCAAACAGCCTGGCCTTAACACATAGCTCTGACACGTGGTGATTCTCTATTTTGTGCATGTTACTGAGACTATGCTACATAGTGTTAGAGTACCTCCTGATGGATGAAAAAAAAATCACTCAATCCACCAGTTGCTTTGTCTCTACAATATCCAAAACCATTTCTTGGCTGATTGTCCATTTTTATGTCATATGCATTTTGAAAAGCTGTTTAGGCTTTCCTCTCTTTGTTGTTGTTGTTATGTGCCGTCAAGTTGCCTGTGACTCATAGTGACCCTACGTACAACATCCCCAAACCCTGCTTCTGTGCCAATCTTACTGTCTCTGACACATTAAACTCCACTACCTCAGTCACTGAATCAATCCACCTCATAGAGGTTCTTCCTCTCCTGTGCTGTCCCTCCACCCTCCCAAGCATGACATACCTCTGCAAGTACTGGTTACTCCTTGCAACATGTCCAAAGTATGTCAGATGAAGCTTCAAAATCCTTGCCTCCAAGGAGCAGCCTGGTTTAACCCTCTCTAGGATGAATCTGTTTGTTTTCCTAGCAGTCCATGGTACCCTCAACACTCTTCTCCAACACCACAGCTCAAAGGCATCAATTCTCCTTCTATCCTCCCTAGTCATTGTCCAAATCTCTGATGTATAACAAGTGATTGCATAGACTATGGCTTGTATCAGACGCACTTTAGTCTCCAGAGAGACACCATTGTTCTTCGGTACTTTGGAGAGGTCCCTAACAGCAGACTTTCCCACGGCAATAAGCCTTTTCATCTCCTGGCTACTGGTGCCAAGAGTGTTGACTGTGGAGCCAAGCAAACTAAAGCTGTGTACAATCTCAATCTCTTCACCATCCATCCTGATGCTGCCAATTGGTCCAGTGGTGAGAATCTTTGTTTTCTTGATGTTGAACTTCAATCTATATTGAAGACTACAGTCCTTGACCTTCTGCAACAAGGGCTCAGCTTCAGCAAGCAGGGTTATATCATCTGCATAACGCAGATTGTTGATGAGTCTTCCTCCAATCCTGATGCCACATTTCTCCTCTCTCTTTAGAAATCGTTAAAAAAATGGTTCTATTTATTTTCAAACAAAATGATATAAAGCACCATGCCATGATCCAACAGCAAAAAATGTGTAAGAATCAAAATTATTATTAAGTGATTAAAAATGTCATAGGTTACTCTAGGGATGATTATCGTGTAGAAGACATTTACATAATGTGAAACAAATAGAAAATCAAGTCAGCACCACCAAGAAAAGCCCTTATCATGTGCTTTATAGGAAGAAGTCTCTGTTAGGGTTATTTAGGGAGGGGAAGCCAGCAGTTTGGAGGTATTTAATGATACCTGCAATCTGTATGCTATTTAATCTGTTTGCTGAGAAAATTATTCAAGAAGCTGGATTCTGAAGAAGAATGTGACATCAGGATCAGAGGAAGACTCAACAACAACACTCTGCATTATGCAGATGATACGGCCTTGCTTGTTGAAAGTGAAGAGGACTTAAAGCATTTACTGCAAATCAAATAATACAGCCTTCAATATAGATTGCATTTCAATGTCAAGAAAACAAAATTTCTCACCACTGGATTGATAGACAACATCATTACAGAGAAAAAAATTGAAATGGTCAATGACTACATCTGGCTTGGGTCCACAATCAACATCCATGATATCAGCAGTCAGGAGATTAGGGGAAGTCTGCAGTTAGATATCTCTCCAAATAATTGAGGTGCAATGATGTAAGTTTGAGGACCAAGGTGTGCCTGACTCAGGACATAGTCTTTTTGATCAATCACTTGCTGTGCATCTGAGCCAGACAGTAAGTATGACAGAAGAAGAATCAATGCCTTTGAATAAAGAAGAGTACTGCCAAAAGAACAGATAAATCTTGGAAATGGGTGCAGCCAGAGTGCTCCTTGGAGGCAAAGGTGATAAAGCTTGTTTTCACATACTATGAGCATATTGGTAAGTTGTTGTTGTTGTTGTTGTTATGTGCCATCGAGTCGCTTGCGACTCATAGTGACCCTATGTACAAGAGCTTTATACGCTCCTCTCTCCTGTGCCATCCTAGCCATCTCAAATGCACTTATTCCCACCTCTCTAGTCACAGAATCGATCCATCTCATCAAAGGTCTTCCTCTCCTTCACCGCCCCTCCACTCTACCAAACATGATGTCCTTCTCCAAGGACCAGTCTCTCCTTGCAACATGCCCAAAATATGTCAGACGAAGCTTCAGAATTCCTTGACTCCAGGGAACATTCTGGCTTCACCCTCCCCAGGACAAACCTGTTTGTTCTCCTAGCAGACCATGGTAGAGGGTCGGCAAAAGAAAAGAACCTTAACAAGATAGATTGACACGTGACTGTGGCAATTGGCTTGGGTATGTCAGAGATTTTGAGAATGGCACAGGCCAGGCCAGGATTCAGATCTGTTGTTCATAGGGTTGCTATGGGCCAAACTTGTTGTTGGAACCCAACAACAACAATATCTACTAAAAAATAGTCTCTGAAATCATTCAATTTAGTGGATAACATCTAGCTAGGAGAAACTTTGAGTGCAAAGTATTTTTATGAAACACATTAAGAATTCACTGGCAAAAAAAACCCACAGTACAAAATCCAGACGAATCTTTGGCTAGTAAACCAAGACTGCTCTTTCTACTGACAGAATGTTGTTGTTGATTGCCGTTGAGGTTGACTCATAGCAACTCTATGAACAAAAGACTTAATGCCTCTCCATAGCTATCCTTGTTTCATCAAGTTCATAGAGTTTCCAGAGGCATGTGGTTTAGGAAGTGGATGGCACTCCTGCTTCCCAATGTGATTTACAACTGGGAGCACCACCAAACACTTTCCACAATGGGAGACCATTATTGTATGTGATATCCCCATGGCACAAGGGTCAGCATCATAGTGAATCCAGATTACCTCATTGACAAAGAATTAAGTGCAAAGTGGAAGAATGTTCCTCCAGATATGACAGCATAGTCTCATTTAGCAGTGGTTAAGTGTTGTTGAGTCAAACATGACTCAGAGTAAGCTTTGAACAAAAGATCCGAACTCTGTTCTCTAATTAACATCATTTCTGTACATTTATAGTTTGTAGACTTTGCAGAGGCACCTAGTTTAGGAAGTGAATGCCACTCCTGCTTCCCAACATGAATCAATCTAGCTCATCCAAGCATCGTACATAATAGGTAACCATCATGGTATCTGACATGACTATGGAATAGTGTTCAGGATCACAGGAACTCCAAGTTGTCCAGTACAGTAAATAGACAAATGATTGCTGTGTCTTTAAAAGAATATTCTTCTAAAATTAATAAATTTACGGCCCTCGGGCCCTACAGAATTTTAAAGTCACACCCTCCAGCAAGCCATCACCCTTACCCTTAGTCTAAGGTGCACGGGCCACCCACTTTTGAGGGGAAAAAAGAACAGTAACACACAATAAAAAGGACCCCAGAAACATCCCTTGCCTAACTGCCACCAAGATGAGACTGCCATCAAGACATCAGCCAGCCAGCCAACTTCTGGAGTGGAGGGAGACTTCAAGACCCAGGCCAGGCTAAAGACCCATCACCTCATCATAGATTTTAAAGTCACACCCTCTAGCAGGCCTCCACCCTTACCCTTAGTCTAAGTCTCAAGGCCCACCTCCCTTTGATGGGGAGAAAAAAGAACAGTAATACACAACAAAAAGGACCCAGAAACTTCCCTTGCCTGACTGCCACCAAGACGAGACCACCATTGAGACGCCAGCCAACCAGCCAACTTCCAGAGTGGAGACTGACAGAAGAGGTGCCATAAATTCTACAGAGAAAGATAATTGAATTGATCAAATCAGTGATCTGGTTAATTTGAGTCTCCCCAATTCAAATTAACCCCCACCCTCTATTGAACGATTTCCGCATCTTGAATTAATCAGGTCAGTAGGACTGCAGCCTTCAATATGGATTGAAGCTCAACATGAAGAAAACAAAGATTCTCACCACTGGGCTAATTGGCAGCATCATGATAGATGTTGAAGATATTGAGATCGTTGACAATTTCAGTTTGCTTGGCTCTACAATCAACACTCTTGGTACCAGCAACCTGGAAATTAAAAGACGAGTTGCACTAGGAAAGTCTACTGTATGGAGGAGCAACGATGTTAGTCTAGAGACTAAGGTGCACCTGATACAGGCCATGGTCTTTGCAATCACTTGTTATGCATCAGAGAGCTGGACAATGACTAGGGATGACAGACGGAGAATTGATGCCTTTGAGTTTTGGTGCTGGAGGAGAGTATTGAATATACCATGGACTACTAGGAGAACAATCAAGTTTGTCCTGGAGAGGCTGAAGCCAGGATTCTCCTTGAAGGCAAGTATGCTGAAGCTTCATCTGACATACTTTGGACATGTTACAGGGAGGCACCAGTCCTTGGAGAGGAACATCATGCTTGAGAGGGACAGTGCAGGAGAAGACCCTCAATGAGATGGATTCATTCCATCACTGGGGTAATGGGGATGGGCATGTTGGAGACAATAAGATTGGCAAGGGATCGAGCAGGGTTTAGGGCTGTAGTACATAGGGTCACTATGAGTCACAAACGACTCAACGGTACATAAAATACACAAAATTGATTTTGACAGGAATGGGAAGGGGCAGTATTTGCACAAACTCAAATCTCTCAGATTTCAAGATTTGCACTGGAATAAGTAATTTCATAGCCTGGGCTGGTTCTCTTAAGACCTTGCCTACAGAAAAGAACTGTATATGGTTCATAACTTGTTCTTACCAAGCTAAGGCCAAAACTTCTCTGGGATTTTTACTTTGCAAAGAGACAACCATTTTGCCTCAACTCCTTGTCTATGCTACACACGGCATTATTTCATAAGAAACATCCCCTTGCATATGACTTCTGAAATAATTTTTATTCCCAAGACTTCAGGCATGCTTTCATGGGACAGTCCTGGTAGCATAGTGTTTGAAGCCATTTGCTGAAAATCAAAGGTCAGTGGTTCGAACTTACCAATCTATCTGTGGGAGAAAGATACGCCAGCCTGCTTCTCTAAAGATGACATCATTGGGAACCCAGTAGGGCAGTCTGCTCTGTCCTATAGGGTCACTATAAGTTCAGCAATGTTTTTTAGTCCCCCCCCCCCCAGTATGCCTTGCTCCTCTTTCTCCCTACTTATCAGGAGAAGTTAGGAAAGAGCAGTAGTGTTCTCCTACCTCTAGAATTCCAGAATATCAGAGATGGAAATAATGATGCAGAGATAATGAAACTGAATCCTCTCATTTCTCAGTTAGACATGCACTTCAGTGGGAAAAATTATCTCATCTAACATCACACAAATACTCAGTAGCACAAAGCTAAGAGGTTTGAAGACCAAATAGGTCTTACAGAGTTCAGAGATTGAAAATCAGTGGCAAGAGTGGAAAAACACTCAGCTGCTGACAATGAGCTCTATTTAACCATTTGGTGTTATGGACTTTGGTTTTCTGGTGTGTTCTATTAATGAGAACAAGGCATTCTCAGGGTTACCCAGCAATTTATGATAGATATTTCAATGTGTCTACTTTTATATCTGATTCCCCTACAACTCTTAAAATTTATCCACAAACAAAAAATATGTCTAATTGATCATTGGTACCTAAAGTTATGGAGTACTCAAACTATAAAACAAAATAATTTTTAGGACATAATTGGCTAATATCACTCATTTACAACATCAACCATTTGGCTACAAATTGTAATACAATCTTAGTGTAAATTTTTAACTGAAAGGAAGTATTGCATGTTGAACAAATACATGACCAGTTTTCTGAAGATGGGTTTCCTAGTTCAGTCCAATTTAATTAATGCTGTTTAAATGCTTTTTGGTTGGGGTTGTTTTATTTTTCAAAAAAACACATTTTTATTTGGCTATTAAAGTGCTATTTCCTGGGGCGAGAAATATCTCTTTTTCTCAGTTTCATGATAGCAGCTTTATTGGAAACATACACACAAAAAGCAATCTTTGAAATAGGCCTGGGAAACAAAACAAGAAGTAAATTTATTTAATTAATTTCATCTCCTTGTCAAAAATCTGTTGACCATAAGTATATGAGCTGATTTTGGGGTTCTCAATTCTATTCCATTGTGCCAGTGGACAAATCTGTCATTATACTAGTACCACGCTGTCTTGACCACCATGGCTGTGTAGTAGGATTTGAGATCAGGAAGTAAGATGCCTCCTACCTTGTTTCTCTTTTTTAGGAGTGCTTTTCTTTTCTTATTTGAGGTATTGTTCCATTCCAGATGAAATGGAAATTGCCTTTTCCATTTTGTTGAAGAATGGAATTAGTATATTTGTATTGAGATTGCATTGAACTTGTATATCACCTTTCGTAGAATTGTCATTTTCACAATATTGAGTCTTCCTGTCCAAGAGCAGGAGTATATTCTTCTATTTCTCCAGGTCACTTTTTGTTTCTTGTAGTAATGTTTTGTCATTTTCTTTAAATAGGTCTTTTGTTTCTAGTTAGGTTTACTCCCAGGTATTTAATCTTGTGATTGGTTATTGTGATGGCTATTGTTTCTCTTAGTTCCAGTTCTGCATTCTCTTTGTCACTGTAGAGAAATCCAACTGATTTTTGTATGTTGATCTTGTATCCTGACACTTTGCTGTTAACAAATGGTGTTAGCAAAATTGAAAAACTATCTGTAGAAAACTCAAGCAAGACCCACACCTCACACTATACACAAAACCAACTCAAAGTGAATCAAGGACCTACGAGTAAAACCAAGGACTATAAACTTTATCAAATAAAAGCTTACAAGAACTCTGGAAGCCTTAATCTACAACATGAACAGTCTTCCAAGCATCCTGAAAAACCTACAACCAGGAGAGAATAAAATAGATCAATGGGATCTTCTAAGAATAAAATTCCTATGCACATCTAAGAACTTTTCCAACAGGGTAAAAAGGAAAGAATATTTGGTAATGATATGTCAGATAAGGAACTTTTATCTAGAATTTATAGAATACTCCAACACCTCATCAAGATAAAGGTAAGCAACGCAATCACAAAAAGGGCACAGAATATGAAAAGACACTTCACCAAAGAAGACATTCAAATGGTGAACAAACACATGAAAAAATGTTCAAAATCCCTAGCTCTAAGAGAGATGCAAATAAAAAACAACTATGCGATATCATCTCACCCCAGTAACAATAGCAAAATTCAACAGAACAGCAAACAACAAATGTTGGCGAGGTTGTGGAGAAACTGGAACCCTTGTTCACTGTTGGTGGGAGTGTAAAATGGTGCTACCACTGCATGGTGCTTTCTCAAAAGGTTGCAAATAGAGATACCATTTGACCCAGCAATTCCACTACTGGGAATATACCCTAAAGAAACCAGAACTGACACCCAAGCAGATATATGCACACCCGTGTTTATTGCTGAATTGTTTCACAATAGCAAAGAGTTGGAAACAACCCAAGTGCCCATCAGCAAATGAATGGCTAGAGAAGCTATGGTATATTCACACAATGGAATACTATGCAGCACTGAAAAACAAGGAACTAATGAACTGTTATACAAAATGGGTGACCCTGGAGGACATTGTGCTGGGTGAAATATCTCAGTCACAAAAGGACAAATACTGCATAATTACACTATTATAAAATAAGACTAACATGGGGGGAAACTAAGAAAAGGGGATAAATAATGAACACTGCATTGAATTAGATGAGGGAAAGAACTGTCTTAAAGAATATATGATTAAGTATTATTTTCATGACAACAGTCCATAATAAGAGGTGCATAACAAAGTGGACTGGGGGGTACGAGGGAGGGAGGAAATTGTGCAACAATGAAGGAATCTTTTTAAAGAGAAAAGTAAATGAGGAATGAATGGGTAGGGAGGAAAATGTGCAACAATGAATGGAAATCCAAGTTTTCTGTAAACTTTTGTTAAAATATCAATAAATAAAATAACATATCAACATCAAATATCAATATCAACATATTAAAATAACAAAGTATCAATGAAATAACAATAGCAATAAATAAAAAGAATAAATCTAGTAAGTATGTTGAAAAAGTCCAAATAACTTGTTGCTTTCAGCCCTGTCACTGGTGACTGATAGTGAAGTCTTTGAGGTAAATGTTCTAGGACAAAAGAAAGAGAAATTAATATCATAACAACTATTCCAATATGAGGCAATAGTGAAAGTAATTAAAACTGAGAAGAAAGTGCAACAAACCCATGAATGTGTATTTGCTAATGTAGGAGACCTAACAGTTTTAAAAGAAAAAGCAATGCAGTGTGCATTGGACAAGGCTCTTGAACTCAGAACATTTTACAGCAGTGTACTCTTTGTCAGTAAGTATACATCTTACAATAGTGTACTCTTTGTCAGCATGACCAATCCTGTACTCCGGTGTTTCTTATACCCTTCACTAACTGGGGAAGTTCTAGTCATACAAACTGCACACAGGTGTACCCCTTTTAAAACAGCATCACGTCTATCTATGTGTCTCCTGATAAGGCTTAGCAGCAAGCGTAAACTACAACTGTTATCACAAGAATCAGCCCCTGATTTTCTTGATATGCATAGCTTTTCAGAGTTGAGATTAGACATGGCTTTCAAAAATAACACACGTATTTTTGTCACGTGCCACTGGTGGCTCTACAGCTTCTGGGTGAGTTGGGGACAGTTCTTTATCTGATGTTAGCTCCGTGGACATTAATCTGTGGAAAATTCGGCAGTTTCTGGTGAATGTTTGGCTGCTGGTTTGGTCGCCATCTTTTACTTCAAACTGTTCACCTCTTGGTCTCATATGATTTATTTTTTTTAATTGGGGTTGGACAAACACATTGAGGGCAATCTGCTGAGATTGTTTTTGCAGGAATGAGGCATCCAAGTTGGTGGTGGGAGAGTTGCTTTGCTTCAGAGAGTTGGGGATTGTGTAAACCTCATGGCTGTCAGGGGCCTCCTGGCCTTCTGGAGTATGCCTCACAAAATTATGTCCCTGCTCCTCCAGCCCAACTACTTCCATGATTTCCTCATTAATCATCCTGTAGTTCATAATAACAGGAGGCAGAGGCATATTCATGGCCAGCTCTTCAATATAAGAGGTGAATTCTGTGGTTTTGATCTAAGTGGCTTGGGCAAGTTCTTGAGTTTTGGCTGAGATGATTATGGGGATCTGCTTGGGATTCTCTAACGCCTTTTGCAGCTTCTCTGCACCTTCTGTCCTAAAGAAGTCATTGATGACTTTCTCAGTCTTGTTTAGATGGCTGCTAAATCACACCCAGGCTATGATGTTGAGGACTGCAACAATGGTGAAGACCATAAAGCACACCATTCTGTAGTAGACACAGCTACAGGTGAAGATGACTCTCAGGATCACTGTGTTGTTGACAGTGCAATGAATTTAGAAGCAACACGGTTGGAAAAAAGACACCTTGGTAATATTCAGTAATCTGCCATTTTCCTCTTCCTTTGTCCTTGCCATCCTTTTCTTCTTTCAGTGGCTTGCCAATGTCTTAAGCACTCAATTCCTCAAGGCACTGTTCCATCCTTGACTATGGTATGGTCCGTAAGCACAGAATTATGGGCACAGATCCCCAAACCATATCAGTATTGTTTAAACACAACTTAGCAGTTGCTAGAGTGAATACTATGATTAAAAATGGCACAGAAGGTAAAAAGCACACAGTCAGATGGCTCTTTAATTGAACCATCTTCGCTTTCTCTGTAAGGCAATAGAAAGATGGTCTGCCAATTGAATATTTTAGTCAACACACTGTTCAGAGCAAGCCACGGGATAAGCCTGTCCTGGATCCATAGATTTGGCATTTGACTAAGAGCTGGAGGCTGCTGCACCACTCAGGTGGCTGCCATATGCCCCTCACCATCTCCGGCAGAGAGCTACTGCCACACCATGGTAGGTGCCCAATAGCACCTACTGCAGGCAAGTTGCCTCTGCTGGCGCTGGCAAAGATGTGGGCTGTGCTTCAGGCATCCAGAGCTTCCCACCTACTGATGTTGGAGCCAGCTGGCCACATAAATATATTTTAAATCTCCATGGAGCTGGGGATCTCAGAGTGTTTAACAATTCTTTTCTTCCTCTGACGTCTAGAAGAATGTCTGTATTTTATTGACCATTCAAAGTCATCTGACTGTGTGGAACATAACAGACTGTGGTTAACATTGAGAAGAATGGGAATCTCAGAACATTTACTCATGCTTATACTAACTCTATACATAGCTAGACCAAAAAGCTATTGGTCTGAACAAAGCAAAGGTTTAAAATCAAGAAATGTATGTGTGTGGGCTGTATCTTTTCTCTATACATTTTCAATCTATATGAAAAACAAATTTTATAAGAAGTTAGACTTTATGAAGAAGAATTTGGTATCAGGTTTGGAGGAAGACTCATCAACAAACTTCATTATGCAGATGACACAACCTTGCTTACTAAAAGTGAGGAGGACCTGGAGCACTTGCTGCAGAATATCAAAGACTACAACCTTCATTATGGATTACATCTTAATATCAAGGAAACAAAATTCCTCAACACTGAGTCAATAGGGTAGTAGGCCAGTATAGAAAAGATCCTAAATTAATATTGCCAAAGCATATAATCATAAAAAAAAAGCACTCAAAGCCAAAGACAAGGAAGAATCCTGAAAGCAGTTTGGGGAAACTGAAAATCACTACAATTAAGAACAAATAAGGCTCTGATTTCTCAGCAGAAGCTATACAAGCAAAAAGGCAATGGAATGGCATATATAAAACTCTGAATTTAAAAATACTAAGCATAAACTCTCTTCTGACATCCATTTTGGTCTTCACTTCCTCTTCTGTCTTTGCAATGACCGTTTGCACTCTTCCTGGATGATAACCTTGATATCCTCCCACAACTCATCTGGTCTTCGCTCAAACCTCAAACCTCAGGGCCTCAAACCTGTTCCTGAGATGGTTCTGAAATTCAGGTGGGATAGACTCAAAGTCATATTTTGGTTGCCTTGGATTTGGTTTAATTTTCCTC
>NW_006399766.1:19203314-19215950 GCF_000299155.1 Elephantulus edwardii | reverse complement strand
AAGGTGACCCAACAGAGTGTGGAAACTATAGAACAATCTCACTGATTTCACATGCAAGCAAGATTTTACTGAAGATTATCCAAAAACGACTGGAACAGCGCATCAGCAGAGAATTACCAGAAATCCAGGCTGGGTTTAGAAGGGGTCATGGTACTAGGGATATATTGTAGCTGATGTTAGATGGATCTTAGCTGAAAGCAGAGAATACCAGAGGAATGTCTATCTGTGTTTCATTGACTATGCAAAGGCATTGGACTGTGTGGATCATAACAAACTGTGGCTGACTCTGAAAAGAATGGGAATCCCAGAACACTTGATCGTGCTAATGCAAAACCTATACTTGGACTAGGAGACAGTCGTCAGAACAGAGCAAGGTTCAAAATTGAGAAGGGCGTACGCCAGGGATGCATGCTATCTCCATACCTTTTCAACCTATATGCAGAACAGATTATCCGGGAGGCTGGGCTCTGTGAGGAGAAATGTGGGGTCAAGATTGGTGGACGATTTATCAACAGTCTGCGTTATGCAGATGACACAACCCTGCTTGCTGAAACTGAAGAGGACCTGACGCACCTGTTGCAGAGGGTCAAGGACTACAGCCTCCAATATGGATTGAGGCTCAATGTCAAGAAGACAAAGATTCTCACCATTGGACCAATTGGCAGCATCCGGATGGATGGTGAAGAGATTGAGATTGTACACAGCTTTAGTTTGCTTGGCTCCACAGTCAACACTCTTGGCACCAGTAGCCAGGAGATGAAAAGGCTTATTGCCATGGGAAAGTCTGCTGTTAGGGACCTCTCCAAAGTACTGAAGAGCAATGGTGTCTCTCTGGACACTAAGGTGCGTTTTATACAGGTCATGGTCTTCACAATCTCTTGTTACGCATCAGAGAGTTGGACAATGACCAAGGAGGATAGAAGGAGAATTGATGCCTTTGAGCTGTGGTGCTGGTGAAAAGTATTGAGAATACCATGGACTGCTAGGAAAACAAACAGATTCGTCCTGGAAAGGGTTAAACCGGGTGGCTCCTTGGAGGCAAGGATTCTGAGGCTCTGTCTAACATACTTTGGACATGTGAGGAGAGACCGGTCCTTGGAGAAGGACATCATGCTTGGGAGGGTGGAGGGACGGCGCAGGCGGGTAAGGCCCTCTATGACGTGGATACATTCAGTGACTGGGATAACCGTGATGGGAGTGTCAGAGACAGTGCAATTGGCACAGGACAGAGCAGAGTGTAGGGCTGTTGTACATAGGGTCGCTATGAGTTGAAAGCGACTCGATGGCACATAACAACAAGAACCAAAAACTAGACACACAGCAAAATTGCTCCTCAAATATGTTCTCAAACGAAGAGATCTTCAAATAAACAGCAATTACGAAAATTTGTAAAACAAGACCAACCTAAGGAAAAAAATGGTAAAAAGAGTCCTTTTGAAAGAGAACACCAATGGCAGATTGTAACCTGAGATTAAGACACACAACAGGATCATCTAGAAGAAAGTCAGCTCAGATAAGGAGCTCTGGTGGTGTGGTCCACATTGTGTTGCACTGCTAACCAAAATGTTATGCTTCTCTGCTGGTATGAATCTATCAGTAGCTCCATAGAAGAGAAGTGGACAGAGGAAGTACAGTACCACAGAAAGCGTGAGACCACAGGAAGCATGGGACAGTGTTTCCTGCATTGCTCCTACAGATTTTTTTTTTTAAAAAACTGTGGTCTAGCTTGACCATGTGGGACCCCTTAACTCAGGAGCAGTGAGCCGTGGGCCCCAGTGGAAACTGCCAGCTAAGTCCCAGCCAGAAGCTGCCTGCTGTGAGACCCACCCACCAGGAGCAAGTAGGTACTTTGGGGAATAAACTGCTGTCTGCTCTAACCACGTGGAACCCCTTAACTCAGGCAACAGGGAGGTCCTGGGCCCCTTGATGGAGGTGAGAAGCCACTTCCAGAAGGGAACAACATATTTTCTCCATAATTACTCAGGTACTTTGGAGGACAAACTGCTCTCTGGCCTGACCACATGGGATCCCTTCACACAGGCAACAGAGAGGTCTTGGCTCCCTCAAAGGAGGTGAGAAGCCACTTCCAGAAGGAAACAACAGGCTTCCTCTGTGGTCACTCAGGCCTTGGACCAAAAAGGGAGCACAAATATATAAGTGCTTCTCAAAACATTGCAGTGGATCAACATAGACATTTGAGGGCTGTGAGAGCTGCAATCATTGGTAGGGTGCACCGAGTGTCAGTGGGGTACAGTGAGCCATGGTGGGAAGCAACGAGCAGCAGCAGGGAGCAGGGAGCTGCAGTGGGACCCACCCTAAAGGAGCAAGCAGGACAGTGGGAATTTGAGTGAGGTACTTAGGGGAGATCATGGCTGATTGCTGGACCAATTGTGGGACCCCGTCACCTTAAGCAGGAAGGAGAGACAGCTGGAGCTCGACTAGGGTGGCAGACCCAGGTCTCCAGGGGAAAACCAAGGCTTCCTGGTTTTCCATTCAGGTCTCCTCTGCACACCCCTCCCATATGCATCTTCATGCATGTCTCCCCCACCCTCCCGCCCATGTGTGCATCTGTGCATGCACCCACCCTAAGTCCATCTGCTTGTGTGCCTGCCCAATCTTCTTCTAGAGCAGGGACATCAGATCAAGAACCAGCTATCATCTCAGGCACGAAAAACTGTACCACAGCAATGTCCCCCAAAAGAGGCAGACTACCTCACACCCCACACAAACCCAA
Organism: Elephantulus edwardii; assembly: GCF_000299155.1. Lineage (NCBI taxonomy): Eukaryota > Metazoa > Chordata > Mammalia > Macroscelidea > Macroscelididae > Elephantulus > Elephantulus edwardii. Next base: position 19,213,216 of record NW_006399766.1, on the reverse strand, counting down.
AGCAAGATATTGCCTCCCAAAAGTGACACAGTAACAATGGATTTCCTGAAGCCTAATTCAAAAGAAAAATAATTGAATATTTTCAATGGGTAAAAAAACAAACTTGAAGAATTACAGGACACTGCGTGCAAAAATCAGGAGGGGCTTTGAAACAATGCAGATAAAATTAATGAGGCATTAGAGGCGCTGGAAAAATAAGAAACCGTGATCCAAAATATGAGGTCCAAGGTTTCAGATGTTATCAACATGATGGAGGGACACATGAAGAGAGTTGAAGAGATGGAACACAGAACCCGTGAAATAGAAGATAGAACTGTCACCACTGATCTGCTAGAGCAAAAAGCAGAATCAAAAAAGAAGGAAAAAAGAAAACCTAAGAGTAATGTGGGATATCAACAAGAGAAATAACATGCACATCATTGGAATCCCACAACAAGAGGAAGCAGTAAATGTACCAAAAAAGTTGTGGAAGAATTACTAGAAGAAAACTTCCCATGCATAATGAAGAATGAGAGAATATATATTCAAGAAGCTGAGAGAACACCATATAGAATAGACCCCAAAATAGTCAAGTTTTCCAGAACTAAAGATAAGGAGAGAATTCTGAAAGTAGTGAGGGAGAAACAAAGAGTAACCTATAAGGAAGAGCAGATAAAATTAAGTGCTGATTTCTCAGCAGAAACCATGTAAGCAAAAAGACAGGGCAATGACATATATCGAACACTAATGAACACAACTGTCAACCAAGAATACTGTACCCAGTGAAACTGTCCCTCAGATATGAAGGAGAGATCAAGATATTCCCAGAAAAAGCAGAACCGAAGGGAGTGTGTAAAAACAAGACCAGCATTGCAAGAAACACTGAGAGACGTCCTTCTTACAGAAGTGCCACAGAAAGCAGGATGGACCACAGTAAGTAGCAAGAACACCAAAAAGAACTCAACAAAGTGAATGCAATAAAACCTTGCCTCTCAATAATCACACTGAATGTGAATGGTTTAAATGCACCACTGAAGAGAAAAAGAGTAGCAGACTGGATTAAAAAACCCGAAATCTATCAATATGCTGTCTATGAGAGACACATCTGAAAAATGAAGATAAAGATTAAAAGGGTGGGAAAAAAATATACCAAGCAAATGACAATCAGAAAAAAAGGAGTAGTAGCGATATTAATCTCTGGTAAAATAAATTTCAATGTAAAAACCATCACAAAGGACAAGTAAGGTCCCTACATAATGCTTAAAGAGTCAGTAGAGCAAGGGGGCAGCAATAATAAATATCTATGCACCAAATTAAAGACCTGCAAAATATATAAAACAAACATTAAGAAAACTGAAAAAGGAAATGGACAACACTACTATCGTAGTTTGAGACTTCAATACATCACTTTCAAGAAAAGACAGAATTACCAGAAAGAAACTCAACAAAGATAATGAAGAATTAAACCAGACAATAAACCAACTCAATCTCATAGATATTTATAGGCTAATGCACCCACCCAAAAAGCACTTCTTTTCCAATGTTTATAGAACTTTCTGCAGAATAGATCACATTTTAGGTCACAAGACAAGCATCAATAAATTTAAAAAACATAGACTTAATACAAAGCATCTTCTCAGACGACAATGCTACAAAATGAAAAATTAATAACGAGGAAAGTGGAGGAAAAAAACCCATACATTTGGAAGCTGAACAACACCTTGCTTGAACATGAGTGGGTACTAGAAGAAATAATAAAAATGACATTTAAAAGTTTCTTGAAACAAATGGCAATTAAAACACCACTTACCTAAACCTCTGGGAAACAGCCAAAGCAGTAATCAGAGGTCAATTTATAGCAATAAACAAACACATCAAAAGGCAGGGAAAAATAACCATTGACTCTTTAACACAACATCTCCAACAAATTGAAAAAGAGCAGCATGAAAACCCGACACCCTCTAAAAAACCTGAAATTATAAAAATTAGAGTAGAAATAGATGAAATAGAAAACAAACAAACAAACAAAAAAAAAAAACACCAACAACACTAGGGGTTGGTTCTTTGAAAAGGTCAATAAAATTGACAAACCACTAGCAAAACTAACAAAAGAAAAGAAGGAAAAGACACAAATAATCAAAATAAAAGGTGAAACAAGCAACATCACAGCAGAACCAACTAAAATAAAAAGACTAACATTAGGATATTATGAAAAACTATACTCAAACAAATATGAAAACCTAGAGGAAATGGACAAATACTTAGAAATGCACAACCTACCTAAACTGTCACAAACCAAAATTGAACACCTGAACAGACCCATTACAAAAGAAGAAATTGAAAAAGTAATAAAACCACTTCCAGCCAAAAAAAGTCCTGGACCAGATGATTTTATAAGTGATTTTTAGCAAACATTCAGAGAAGAACTGTCACCAATTATACATCAACTATTTCAGAAAATAGAAAAATGTGAAATACTCCCAGACTCATTCTATGAAGCAAACAGATCCTTGATACCAAACCCTGGAAAGGATACCACCAAAATAGAAAACTATAGGCCAATATATCTTATGAACATAGATGCAAAAATTCTGAATAAAATCCTGGCCAATAGATCCAATGATATGTCAAAGAAATAATTCACCATGACCAAGTTGGATTCAAAACAGGTATGCAAGGGTGGTTCAACATAAGAAAAACAATCAATATAATTCATCATATAAACAAAGCAAAGAACAAGGACCACATGCTCCTGTCAATTGATGCAAAAAAGGCCTTTGGCAAAATCCAACACCCTTTCCTGATTAAAACACGCAACTAAATAGGATTAGGGGTGAATTTCTTTTACATAGTAAAAAGTATATATGCAAACCTGAGCTCCAACATTGTTCTCAATGGAGAGGGATTAAAGGCATTCTCTTTAAGGACAGGAACTAAGCAAGGATGCCCACTATCACCTCTCTTATTTAATATTGTGTTGGAAGTCTTAGTGATAGCAATAAGACAAGAGAAGGAAATAAGAGGTATCCAAATTGGCAAAGCGGAAGTAAAATTATCTCTCTATGCAGATGATATGTTAGTACACTTATAAAACCCTAAAGACTCAGCAAGAAAACTACTGGACATAGTTGACTGATTCAGCAAAGTGGCAAGATATAAGATCAACATACAAAAATAAGTTGGATTTCTCTACAATAACAAAGAGAATACAGCGTTGGACCTAAGAAAAGCAATACCCTTCACAAAATTAAATACTTAAGAGTAAATCTAACCAGAAGCACACAGGATCTATTCAAGGAAAATTACAAAACATGACTACAAGAAACAAAAAGAGACCTTAGGAAGTGGAAGAATATCCCTTGCTCATGGATAGGAAGATTCAGCTTTGTCAAAATGACAGTACTACCAAAGGCAATTTACATGTTCAATGCAATCCCAATACAAATACCAATCCCATTCTTCAACAAAATGGAAAAGGCAATCTCCAGTTTCATTTAGAATGGAAAGAAGCCCCAAATAAGCAAATCACTCCTTAAAAATAGAAACAAGGTTTCTATTTGCATCTAATTGCCAGTGATTTAGAGCATTTCTTCACATGTCTGTGAAAATTCTCTCCATGTCTTTTGCCCATTTTGCAATTCAGTTATCAGTCTTTTTCTTGTGGGGGCCCAGGAGTATTCTGTAAACTTTTGTTATAAGACTTGTCTGAGATGGTATTACTAAATGTTTGTTCCCAGTCTGTGTGTTTTCTTTTCATCCTGTAGGAAAAAGTTTTTGATCTGCATAAAGATTTAATCTTTATAAGGTCTCATGCATCAATTTTATCCTCTTTAGATTGTGCATTTCTGGTTGTATTTGGCAGTCTCTTTATACCTTGAACTAGCGCTTCTAAGCTTGATCCCAGTTTGTCTCTTAAGAACATTATGGTTTAAGGCTTTACTCACAGGTCTCTGATCAACCTTGAGTTAATTTTTGTGTATGGTGTGAGATGTGGATCCTTTGTCAGCTTTCTGCAGGAGGAAGTCCAGTTTTGCCAGCACCATTTGTTGAAGAGATTATCAATGATGTACCATCTCACTCCAGTAAGAGTGGCAAAGTTTAACAGTGCAGTAAGTAATAGATGTTGTAGAGGATATGGCAAGAAAGGAACTCTTATACGTTGTTGGTGGGATTGTAAAAGCTGAACATATATATTCCATATGACCCAGGTATTCTACTACTTGGAATATGCCCTGAGAATATGAGAACTGAGGCACAAACTGAGATTTGTACAGCAATGTTCATAGCAGCATTATTCACCATCACAAGAACATGGAAACAGCCCAAATGTCCAGCCACAAACGAATGGATTGAGAAATTATGGTACATTCACACAATGGAATAAATCATTACCTAACCTGGAAGGGACTGGAGAGCATTATGCTGAGTGAACTAACTCAGTCCCACAATGTTAAATATTGTATAAGATTGTTATTGTAGAATGAGTATAAGGATCCGGAAGGGGTGGGAGAAGCTCGAAGCAGAGGGATGTAGATGAACAGGGGAAGAAGGAATGAATCATTGGGTTGTACAATTTAATGGGTGGGGGTGAGGGAAATGGAAAGAATTTGTTCGAATTTACATTAGAATTTTCTAAATAAACTAGTGAAAAGAAAAATAAAATCAATTAAATTTAAAAAAAAATAGAAACAAGGTAGGAGTCATCTCACTCCCGGATTTCACTACACTGCCATGGTAGTCAAGACAACATGGTACTGGTAAAACTACAGACACATAACTCAATGGAATAGAATTGAGAATCCAGAAATCAGCCCATTTACCTATGGTCAACTGATTTTTTTTACAAGGAGATGAAATCAGTTATGTGGGGAAACAACAGCCTTTTAAACAAATGGTGTTGGCAAAATTGGAAAACTAGCTGCAGAAAACTAAAGCAAGATCTACACCTCAAGCCATACAAAAAAATCAACTCAAAGTAGACCGTGGACCTAGGACAAAATCTAAGGACTATAAACGTCATTAAAGAAAAGCTTGGAAGAACTCTAGATGTCCTATTCCACAACATAAACAGACTTCCAAGCATCCTGAAAAATCTACAACCAGTAGAGGATAAAACAGATGATTAGAACCTTCTAAGAATAAATTCCCTATGCACATTCAAAAACTTTTCCAATGGGGTAAAAAGGGAAGCCATAGACTGGGAAAAATATTTGGTAATGACATGTCAGATAAGAGATTTATATCTAGAATTTATAAAATACTTGAGCACCACAACAAGATAAAGGTAAACAACCCAATCACAAAATTGGCACAGGATATGAGCAGACACTTTACCAAAGAAGACATTCAGATGGCAAAGAAACACATGAAGAAATGCTCAAAATCCCTAGCTCTAGGAGAGATGCAAATCAAAACAGATGCCATCTCACCCCAGTAAGAATAGCAAAATTTAACAGATCAGCAAACAACAAATTCTGGCAAGGTTGTGGAGAAACTGGGACACTTATTCACTGTTGGTGGGAGTGTAAAATGGTGCAACCACTGTGGAAGGCGGTGTGGTACTTTCTTGAAAAGCTGCAAATAGAGATACCATTTGACCCAGCTACTACTGGGAATATACCCCTAAGAGACCATAACTGCCACCCAAGCAGATATATGCACACCCATGTTTATTGTGGCTTTGTTCACAATAGCGAGGAGTTGGAAACAACCCAAGTGTCCATCAACAAATAAATGGATAGAGAAGCTGTGGTATAGTCACACAATGGAATACTATGCTGCATTGAAAAACAAGGAACTCATTCAATATTATTCAAAATGGGTGACCTTGGAAGACATTATGCTGAGATAAATATCTCAGTCACAAAAGGACAAATACTGCATAGTGCCACTGTTGTAAAACAGGACTGACATTGGGGTTGGGGGAGACTGAGAGAGATGGTTCAATAATGTATACTGCATTGAAACAGATGAGGGAGAAAACTGTTTAAAAGGGATATGTGATTAGGTATTATTGTCATGACGGGAGTCCAGAACAAAGGCTGTATGGTAGAGTGGACCTGGGGGGAGGGATTGTAAAACAATGAAAGAATTTTTCCTTTACTTTTCAAAGAGAAGAGTCTACTGGGGTGGGCGGGGTAGGCAGGGAGAAAAGTGCAACAATGAATGAATGAAAATCCAAAGTCTCTGTAAATTGTCATTAAAATTAATATTGAAATTAATAATAAAAAATGAAAAGAATAATCATAAAAAACAAAGTTCTTTCACTGTTATACTGTCATCCCCCCCTTTACTATACAGCTCTTATTCTGGGCTTTTGTCATGCCAGTAATACCTAGTCATATTCCTTTTATGCAGTCCTCTCCCTCTTCTATTTCAATGCCGTGTACCTTATTTATCCCCTTTTCTTAGTTTCCCTTCAACCCCCATGTCAGTCCTGTTTTAACTGTGGTACTATACAGTATTTGTCTTTTTGTGACTTAGATATTTTACTCAGAATAATGTCCTCCAGAGTCACCCATTTTGTATAATATTTCATGAGTTCTTTTTTTCTCAATGCAGAGTAGTATTCCATTGTGTGAATATACCACACCTTATCTACCCATTCATTTGCTGATGGGCACTTGGGTTGTTTCCAACTCTTTGCTATTGTGAAACAATTCAGCAATAAATATGGGTGTGCATATATCTGCTTGGGTGTCAGTTCTGGTTTCTTTAGGGTATATTCCCAGTAGTGGAATTGCTGGGTCAAAGTATATATTTATTTACAAATTTTTGAGAAGGTGTCATACTACCTTCCATATTGGTTGCACCATTTTACATTCCCACCAACAGTGAATAAGGGTTCCAGTTTCTCCACAACCTTGCCAGCAATTGTTGTTTGCTGTTCTGTTAAATTTTGTTATTCTTACTGGGGTGAGATGATATCACATAGTTGTTTTGATTTATGGTTCTCTTAGAGCTGAGGATTTTGAACACTTCTTCATGTGTTTCTTTGCCATCTGAATGTCCCCTTTGATGAAGTGTCTGTTCATATCCTGTGACCATTTTGCAATTGGGTTGTTTACCTTTATCTTGTTGTGGTGCTCAAGTATTTTATAAATTCTAGATATAAGTCCCTTATCAGACATGTCATTGTTGTTGTTAAGTGCCCTCCAGTCGCCGGTGACTCATAGGGACCCTATGAAGGAGATTCCTCAACACTTGGACAGGTCATTACCAAATATTTTTTTCCCAGTCTGTGGCTTCCCTTTTACCCCGTTGGAGAAATTTTTGGATGTGCATAGGGATTTTATTCTTAAAAGGCCCTAGTCATCTATTTTATCCTCTCCTGGTTGTAGATTTTTCAGGATGCTTAGAAGTATGTTTATGTTGTGGATTACCTTTTCTCTAATGAAGTTTATAGTCCTTGGTTTTAGTCCTAGGTCCTTGCTCCACTTTGAGTTGGTTTTTATGGATGGTGTGAGGTGTGGGTCTTGTTTGAATTTTTTCCAGATGGTTATCCAATTTTGCCGACACCGTATGTTAAAAAGGTTGTCATTTCCCCACTAACTGATTTTGTCTCCTTGTCAAAAATCAGTTGACCGTAGGTAGATGGGCTGATATCTGGGATCTCAATTCTATTCCATTGATTTATGTGTGTCATTGTACCACACTATCTTGACCACTATGGCAGTGTAGTAGAATTTTAAATCAGGGAGTGAGATGGCTCCTACCTTTTTTCTATTTTTAAAGAGTGCTTTGCTTATTCTGAGTCCTTTCCATACCAAATGAAATTGAGATTGCCTTTTCCATCTTGTTGAAGAATGGGATTAGTATTTGGTAGTTTTGTTATTCAGTGACTGGGGTAATCGCGATGGGAGTGTCAGAGACAGTGTGATTGGCACAGGACAGAGCAGAGTTTAGGGCTGTTGTACATAGGGTTGCTATGAGTTGTAAGCGACTTGACGGCACATAACAACAACAACAACAACAACAACAGTTTTGTCATTATCACAATATTGAGTCTTCCTATCCATGAGTAAGGTATGTTCTTCCACCTCTCCAGGTCTCTTTTTGTTACTTGTAGTAATGCTTTGTAATTTTCTTTGAATAGATCCTTTGTGTTTCTAGTTAGATTTACTCCCAAGTATTTAATCTTATGATTAGCTATTGTGAAGGCTATTGTTTTTCTTACCTCCAGTTCTGTATTCTCTTTGTCACTGTAGAGAAATCTAGTTGATTTTTGTATGTTGATCTTGTATCCTGCCACTTTGCTGAATCGGTCAACTATGTCCAGTAGTTTTCTTGCTGAGTCTTTAGGGTTTTATAAGTGTACTATCATATCATCTGCATAGAGAGATGATTTTACTTCCTCTTTGCCAATTTGGATACCTCTTATTTCCTTCTCTTGTCTTATTGCTATCACCAAGACTTCCAATACAATATTGAACAGGAGAGATGATAGTGGACATGTTTGCCTAGTTCCTGTTCTTAAAGGGAATACTTTTAATCTCTCTCCATTGAAAACAATGTTGGCACTCGGGTTTGCATACTTTTTGCGATGTTGAGGAAATTCCCTTCTATTCCTATTTTGTTGAGTGTTTTAATCAGGAAATAGTGTTGGATTTTGTCAAAGGCCTTTTCTGCATCAATTAATAGGATCATGTGGTTCTTGTTCTTTACTTTGTTAATGTGAAGAATTACAGTGGTTGTTTTTCTTATGTTGAACCATCTTTGCATACCTGTTATGCAAACTTGGTCACAATGAGTTATTTCTTTGACATATGATTGGATTCTATTGGCCAGTATTTTAGTCAGTATTTTTGCATCTATGTTCATAAGATATATTGGCCTATCATTTCCTATATTAGTGGTGTCTTTACCTGACTTTGTATCAAAGATATGTTTACTTCATACAATGAGTCTGGAAGAATTGCATCTTATTCTATTTTCTGAAATAGTTTATGTAGAATTGGTGACAGTTCTTCTCTGAATGTTTGATAAAATTAACTTGTAAAACCATCTGGTCCAGGGTTGTTTTATTTTGCTCAAAGTGCTTTTATTATCTTTTTAATTTTGTCTTTTGTAATGGGTCTTTCAGGTGTTCAGTTTCAATTTGGGTCAGTTTAGATAGGTTGTGATTTTCCAAGTATTTTGCCCATTTCCTATAGGTTTTCATATTTGTTTGAATGTAGTTTTCCATAATATTCCATTATTAACCTTTTTATTTTAGTTGATTCTGTTGTAACATTTCCTGTTTCATCTCTTATTCTGATTATTAGTGTCTTTTCCTTTGTTTGTTTTGCTAGTACTTTGTTGATTTTATTTACCATTTCGAAGAATCAGCTCCTGGTTTTGTTGATGGCTTTAATTGTTTTTCTGTTTTCTGTTTCATATTTCTGCCCAAATCTTTATAATTTCAAGTTTTTTGGTAGGGTGTCGGGTTTTCTTGCTGTTCTTTTTCAATTTGTTGGAGGTGTTGGATTAGAGAGTCAATGATCATTTTTTCCTGTCTTTTAATATGGTTGCTTATTGCTATAAATTGACCTCTGATTACTGCTTTGTCTATTTCCCAGAGGTTTTGGTAAGTGATATTTTCATTGTCATTTGTTTCAAGAAACTTTAAAATTTCATTTTTTATTTCTTCTAGTACCAAGTCAAACTCTCTGGTGTGTAACAAGTGATAGCAAAGACCATGGCCTGTATCAGACACACCTTTGTCTCCAGAGAGACACCATTGCTCTTCAGTACTTTGGAGACATCCCTAACAGCAGACTTTTCCATGGAAATATTGTTGTTGTTGTTGTTATGTGCTGTCGAGTCATTTACGACTCAACAGCCCTAAACTCTGCTCTGCCTCTGACACACCCATCCCGATTACCCTAGTCACTGAATCAAACCATCTCATAGAGAGTCTTCCCCTCTTGCACCGTCCCTCCACC
>NW_006399766.1:19152909-19202204 GCF_000299155.1 Elephantulus edwardii | reverse complement strand
GATCTCTTCCAGTCAGTTGGCCAAGTGGTTGTTCTCCAGATTTCTTGGCACAACTTGGTGAGCACATCCAGGGCAGCATCTGTTAGCAGAAATACTTCAATGGAAATACGTCTTTTAATTTCCTGGCTACTGGTGCCGAGAGTGTTGAATGTGGAGCCAAGCAAACTAAAGCTGTGAACAATCTCAATCTGTTCACCATCCATCCTGATCCTGCCAATTGGTCCAGTGGTGAGAATCTTTGTCTTCTTGACATTGAGCCTCAATCCATATTGAAGGCTGCAGTCTTGGCCCTCTGCAGCAAGCGCTTCAGGTCCTCCTCAGTTTCAGCAAGCAGGGCACATAACAACAACAACAACAGTACCAAGTCATGTTCAAGCAACGTGTTATTCTGCTTCTACGTATGTGGGTTTTTTCTCCATTATCCTCTTGTTATTAATTTTTCATTTTGTGGCATTGTGGTCTGAGAAGCAGCTTTGTATTATTTCTATGTTTTTAAATTTATTGATGCTTGCCTTGTGACCAAAAATGTGATCTATTCTGCAGAACGTTCCATGCACATTGAGAAGAAGGTATACTGTGCTTTTTTGAGTGCAATAACCTATAAATATCTATGAGATCGATTTGGTTTATTGTGAGGTTTAATTCTTCATAGTCTTTGTTGTGTTTCTTTCTGGAAATTCTATATTTTCTTGAGTGTGGTTTATTGAAGTCTCCAACTAATATAGTGTTATCTATATTTCCTTTTTCAGTTTTGTTAATGTTTGTTTCATATATTTTCCAGGTCTTTTATTTTATCTGTGATAATATCACTACTCTTGCTTTTTTCTTGTTGCCATTTGCTTTGTATATTTTTTCCCACCCTTTTATTTTTATTCTTTATCTCCATTTTTTCAGGCATGTCTCTCATAGACAGCACATTGATGGATTTTTTTAAATCCAATCTGCTACTCTTTTTCTCTTCAGTGGTGCATTTAAACCATTTCTTTTTCAGTGTGATTATTGAGAGGCAAAGTTTCACTGCTATCATTTTATTGAGTTCTTTTTGGTGTTGTTGCTAGTTACTTTGGTCCATCCTGCTTTCTGTGGCACCTCTGTAAGAAGGACGTCTCTCAGTGTTTTCTGTAATGCTGGTTTTTACAAACTCCCTTAGGTTCTGTTTTTCTAGGAGTATCTTGACCTCTCCTTCATATATGATGGACAGTTTTGCTGGGTACAATATTTTTGGTTGACAGTTGTGCTCTTTGAGTATTTGATATATGTCATTCCATTTTCTTCTTGCTCACATGGTTTCTGCTGAGAAATTGGCACTTAATCTTATTTGCTCTCCCTTATAGGTTACTCTTTGTTTCAACCTCACTGCTTTCAGAATACTCTCCTTATCTTTTACTATAATATGCCTTGATGGTTTAGGGTTTTTTTATCTATTCTATATGTTGTGCTCTCAGCTTCTTGAATATATATTCTCTCATTGTTCATTATGCCTGGGAAGTTTTCTTCTAATAATTCTTCCACAACTTTTTAGTGCCTTTACTTGCTTCTTCCTGTTCTGGGATTCCAATGATGTACATGTTATTTGTCTTGTTGGTGTACCACATTATTCTTAGGTTTTCTTCTTTTTCCTTCCTTTTTTATTCTGCTTTTTGTTCTATCAGATCAGTGGTGACAATTCTATCTTCTATTTCACTGGCTCTGTGTTTTATCTCTTTAACTCTGTTCATGTGTCCCTCCATCATGTTGAGAGCATCTGAAACATTGTTTCTCATATTTTGTATTGTGGTTTCTTGTTTTTCTACAGCTCTAATGCCAGGGTTAGCTTCTTGGCCCTATGGTCTGTGAGAGTCTTTCAGGATGTCATTCACCTTTTTTTCAGGGGTGGTTCTTTACCCTCTGTTAGGTACAAGAATGGTTGACACCTCACATCCCATTTTCTGTCTTTCCCTTTCTCTAATTCTAACTCTCCCTTTCCTCCCAGAAGTTCCTTCTGGAAATTTCTACGCTTTTCTGGCTGTAATAGTGGCTTTATGAGCACAAGGCCTGTGCAGCCACTCACAACACTCTCAGAGCTCAAAAGAGCTCTGCCACCATCATTTGTAAATTCTGAGGAATTTACAACATTTCCATTTTGCTCTGAACCTTATAAATTACTAAAATTGGTCCCATGTGATTTTATATGACCTCAAGGCATGGAAGGAACTTCCTCTGTTTGCACCAAACTGGGTTCTGTCTGGTGGGCCAGCTCCACGGGGGAACTTTGATTTACCAATTCCATCAGATTTGTCCATTTACCTGCTGATTGGCCCGTCCCTTCTCTACTGCCCTTTACCACCTCCTCAATACACCAGCCATCCTACCAAGGCTCTGTGCTCTGAAGGTCTTGTGCTGTTTAGATTTTGTCTCCACCCTTAGCAGACTTCTTAGGATACGGTGGATCACTGGGTAGTTTCCTGGGTAGATCATTGTTGTTCCCTGGTGTATGAGATTGATGTGATTTTTCTCTAACATATGGTTCCATACTCCTGAGTGCTCCTTGGAGGCAAAGGTGAAGCTTTGTCTCACATACTTTGGGAATGTTGCTAGGAGAGGTTATTCCTTGGAGAGGGATATCAATGTTTGAGAAGGTGAAGGGGCAGTGAAAGAGAGGAAGATCCTCAATCATGTGCATTTATATGGTGACTGTGGCAATGGGCTTGAGTATGTCAGAGATTGTGAGCATGGCACAGGATAGGACAAAGTTGTTCATAGGGTTACTATGAGTCATACTCGACTCTGGTTGTTTATAACATCACTATGAGTAGTACTCGAGTCAACAACACCTAACAACAAAAACAATCCCCTTTTTATTTAAGGAATTGTTCTCCTAGGAAGACCAACAGATACCAGGGAGGAAATATGCGTTTGAGGCTGCTTTGTCCTGACTCCTCAGATTTCATGTATATCTTCAGCTGTGTCTTTATATAACCAATCAAGGTTGACTTGAACCCACTCCTTTCTGAAATAATGGAGATTTATTGAGAAACAAAGCCAGATTCTCAACAAGTTGGGTTGACACAGTGACTCTAACAATGGGCTCAAGTGTATCAGAGGTGGTGAAGATGGTGCAGGATGGGGCAAGGTTCAATTTTGTTGTTCATGGGGTGGTTATGAGTTGTAGTAGACTCAGTGGCACCTAACAATAATAATGTTGCTTTAGTACTGGATCCATTGATCTGGTGTGGGTCCTAGAATTTAGAATTTGTTAAATTTCCCAAGTTAATTTCCAATTTGCAACAAGCTTGGAGAACTAATGTTAGGGGCTTGGAGATAAGGCTAACTTTGCAACTGGGGGGATAAAATTGTCATTTCTTTGTAAGAAGTGAGATCTGAATTCCCTGGGAATTAGTCAGGGTCTTCAACAGTCAGGTTACACAGAGATGGCAAGTGATTAGATTGATTATGCTACCAAGTGTTTCTTTCTGCTGTACATAAGGTTGTTATGAGTCAGAACATACTCTATGTCATCTAACAACAATAGGATAAATAAAGACTGTCTAAAAGTTAGAACTCTGCTACAATAAAAGCAAAGAGATGTATTTAAAGACGGAACAGATTTCAAATCATGATTATGCTTGGTATACAAATATACAACCAAGTAGTCTGATGAGGTGTGGGCAAACACATTTATGTAGTAAAATCAAGAGCTAAGTATAATTTTCTGATTTCCAGTTTGAACATTAAGGAATTTAGGGACAGGCTAGCTCCAAGTGGGGCTTTTGTGGTTGAGAGCGCATGTGTAGGCTTTTTAGACTACACAAGATAATTGCAGAAGTGACTAAAGAAGGAGTTGCAGGGTGGTCACAGGATATTAGTAAAATATTTCTTTTCTGAGAACATTTAATTAAAATGGTTTCTTAGAATGTTTCCTGAGGGCTGCATGCACAAGGTAATTCTTTTTTTTTTCCCAAACCCCCTAATTAATGCTCCCTCAGAGGTAAACATTACCTTAAATCTTCACAATGGCTAATAGTTGTTTTGAAAGTAGGCAGAACTTCAGATGAAGTCTACATTTAGACTCCAGTCTACCATTTTACTAGGGCAAATGCCTTAATTTTGGATCTCTCACACAAGATTATAAATAACCTAATGTAATTTCAGAACAGGTTTGGCTACCAAATAAGTTTGGTTGTTTGGTTGGTGTTGTTTGCTTTGTTTTTTATATGGTTTTCAAGTCCTTTGGATTTGGAATTGTAACAGATTATAGGTCTGTAATAGATATTCTTCAAGGTACTTAATACATAGAAAATGATGAGAATAATATTTGGCACTTAGGAAACATTCAGTAAAAGTGTTCTGGATGTTGTTATTATTATTACCCACATCAATGTAGCCACACTACAACACTTAAAGAAGATGCTCAGAGTACATTAGGAGAAAAGACATTTCTCCCACCATGTAGTTATAGTACATACTTCCAAATTTAGGAGGACAGACAAGTGTGACTGCTGATTCTGATCAAGATGGAGTAGCTCATTCCTCCTAGGTCCTCCCCACTAGAACAACAACAAATTATGTATCTGTGGTATCTAAGGTTTATCATTCACAATGTCTTTCCTAGCCAATGACTTATTGTTTGCCTTTAAATATTTATTGTATTAAGTAGAGAGGATTAAAATGGGATGCAAGCCCCATCCTGTTGTTGTTTTTATGTGCCGTCGAGTTACTTGCGACTCATAGTGACCCTACGTACAACAGCCTTAAACTCTGCTCTGTTCTGTGCCAGTCACACTGTCTCTGATACACCCATCTCAATTACCCCAGTCACTGAATCAACCAATCCACCTCATAGAGGGCCTTCCCCTCCTGCACCTTCCCTCTACCTTCCCAAGCATGATGTCCTCCTCCAAGGACCTGTCTCTCCGTACAGCATGACCAAAGTGTGTCAGACGAAGCCTCAGAATCCTTGCCTCCAAGAAGCAGTCTGGTTTAACCCTCTCCAGGATGAATCTGTTTGCTTTCTTAGTAGTCCATGGTACCCTCAATACTCCTTGCCAGCACCACAGCTCAAAGGCATCAATTCTCCTTCTGTCCTCCCTAGTCATTGTCCAACTCTCTGCTGCATAACAAGTGATTGCAAAGACCATGGCCTGTATCAGATTCACCTTAGTCTCCAGAGAGGCACCATTGCTCTTCAGTACTTTGGAGAGGTCCCTAACAGCAGACTTTCCCATGGAAAGACATCTTTTAATTCCCTGGCTACTGGTGCCGAGAGTGTTGACTGTGGAGCCAAGCAAACTAAAGCTGTGAAAAATCTCCATCTCTTCACCATCCATCCTGACACTGCCAATTGGCCCAGTGGTGAGAATCTTTATCTTCTTGATATTGAGCCTCAATCCATATTGGAGGCTGCAGTCCTTGCCCCCTGCAGCAAGCGCTTCAGGTCTTCCTCAGATTCAGCAAGCAGGGTTGTGTCATCTGCATAACGGAGATTGTTGATAGATCATCCACCAATCCTGAGGCGTCATTTCTCCTCATATATAGCCCAGTCTCCCGGATAATCTGTTCTGCATACAGGTTGAAAAGGTATGGAGATAGGACACATCCCTGGCATATGCCCTTCCCAATTTTGAACCATGCAGTGTTTCCTTGGTCTGTTCTGATGACTGCCTGCTGGTCCAAGTATAGGTTTCTCATTAGCACGATCAAGTGTTCTGGGATTCCCATTCTTCTCAGAGTCAGCCACAGTTTGTTATGATCCACACAGTCAAACGCCTTTGCATAATCAATGAAACACAGATAGACATTCCTCTGGTACTCCCTGCTTTCAGCTAAGATCCATCTAACATCAGCTACAATATCCCTAATACCACGACACCTTCTAAACCCAGCCTGGACTTCTGGCAGTTCTCTGCTGATGTGCTGTTCCAGTCGTTTTTGGATAATCTTCAGTAGAATCTTGCTTGCATGTGAAATCAATGATATTGTTCTGTAGTTTCCACACTCAGTTGGGTCACTCTTCTTTGGAATGGGAAGAAATATAGATCTCCTCCAGTCAGTTGGTCAAGTGGTTGTTCTCCAGATTTCTTGGCACAACTACCAGAGGCTTATATAAACTCATGGGGCTTCAGTGTTCATTCTCTTTTTGGGATCCTGTCTTCAACTGATAGTCTGCAATGCTTACCAGCCTCTGCAAAACTAGACTGCATATATACAGTCATGTGAGTCATTCCCCTGATGGGTCTGAGTCTCTGGGAAACCTTCCATTGAACCACTAAACTCAGAGGATATAGAAGAGCTACAGAACTGAGCAAAGGAGGGGGCGAGAGGGTGAGATCAAGCTGCTCCCTGGAGATAAGGATTTTGGAGCTCCATCTCATATACTTTGGTCATGTGGCCAGGAGGGATTAGTCCTTGGAGAAGTACATCATGCTTTGAAGGATGGTGGGACAGCACAGGAGAGGGAGACCCTAGATGAGATGGATTGATATAGTGATTAGAGCAATGGGAGGTTGATGTGTCAGAATTTGTGAGACTGGCTCAGGATAGGGCAGGCTTCAGAGTTATTGTACATAGGGTTCCAGGTGATTCAAAGGCACAAAACATTAACATTGATGTCAGAAATCATGGACTTATACAAGCATTTGGGACGTTGACTCGGCAATTCCTATAACTGATATGCTACTAATCTTAGCTGAATGAATTATGATTATAATATAACACAGCAAACAGGAAGATTCTGAAAGGTATAAAGAAAGCAAACTACCTTGAGGCCTCAGGACTTGAAATCTCTGTGGCAGTGAATTCATGGGTTTCCTCATTGACTCCGTAATCCTGTCTTAACATGACGTTACATATTGGTCCAGTGGTGAGAATTTTTGTTTTTCTGATGTTGAGATGTAATCCATATTGAAGGCTATAGGATTTTTTAAAATTTTGTCAGTAAGTGTGCCGGGTCTTCTTAATTTACAGCAAGCAAGGTTGTGTCATCTGTATAACACAGGTTGTTGATGAGTTTTCCTCCATTCCTGATGCCACATTCTTCTTCATGCAGTCATGTTTTCTTCATATAGTCCAGATTCTCAAATTGTTTGCTCAGCATACAGATGGAATAGATATGGAGAAAGGATGCAACTCTGACATACACCTTTCTTAGTTTTAAACCACACTGTCTTCCCTTGCTCTCTTCAAAGGATTGCTTTTTAGTCTCAGTACAGGTTCTACATGAGCATACTTAAGTCTTCTAGAATTTTGATTCTTCTCAAATCTCCAATCTGGATGCTACAATTTTCTTCATATAGTCCAACTTCCTAGGTTATTTGATCAGCACACATATTGAATAGGTATGGATAAAGGACACAACTCTGATGCACACCTTTCCTGATTTTAAATCATGCAGTTTCCCTTTGTTCTGTTTGAACAATGAATTTTTGGTCTTTGTGTAGTTTTCTTATAAGAACAACCGAGGGTTCTGAAATTCCCATTCTTCTCAATATTATGATGTTGTTGTTGTTATTAGGTGGCATTAAGTCAAGCATAACTCCTTGCATCCCATGCACGACCAGTCTGAACACTGTCCTATCCCATGTCATCATCACAATCTCTGACACATTCTCTGCTCATTGCCACAGTCACTGTGTCAACTCACATGGTTAAGTGTCTTCCTTTCTTTTGCCACACCTAGACCTTTCCAAGCATAATGTCCCTCTCTAAGGAATAACCTCTCCTAGCAACTTGCCCGAAATATGTGAGATGAAGCTTCATCATCTTTGCCTTCAAGGAGCTTTCTGGCTGCACCTTCTCTAAGACTTACCAGTTTGTTCTTTTGGAAGTCCATGGGATCGTCAGCACTCTTCAACATCATGGTTCAAAGACATCACTTCTTCTTTTGTCATCCTTATTCATTGACAGCTCTGAGATGCATAACAAGTGACTGAAAAGACCATGGCCTAAATCAGGCACAGCCTTGTCCTCAAACTGACCTCAAATTGTTCCTCAATAAATTTGAGTTTCTTGACTGCAGACTTTTACAGTGTCCGGTGTCCGGGGCTTCCCTCCACCCTTGCAAACTCGGGCGGCGGACGCTGAACAGAGGGGCGGAGGGGGTCGACGGGGACTTGGGGACTTGGACGTCTCTGCGGATTCTTTCCACGGTGCAGCCAGCCAGCCAGCCAGCCAGCCCCTGACTGAATGCGCTCCCGCTCCCGCTCCTCCTCCTCCTCGCCGACTCCATCTCCACCGTGGGCCGTTGGTGACCGCCGCAAGACATCTTCTCATCTCCTGACTGCTTGTACCAAATGTATTGATTGTGGATCTAAGCCACAATTTATTGTGATTCACACTGTCAAATGCCTTTGCATAGTCAACATATTTTTTGGTATTGTGTTTTAAGCCAAGATCCATCTGACATCTGATGTACTCCTTGTTCAATGACCTCTTCTGAATCCATCTTGAATTTTTGGAAGTTCCTTGTTGATGTACTGGTCAGGCTATTTTTAAAATAATCTTCAGTTAGATTTTACTTGCATGTGATATTAAGGATAGTTTTTAAATAATTTCCACATTCTATTGGATCACCTTTTCTTTCATATTGGACACAAATGTTGATCTCTTCAGTTCTGCTGAGGTAGTTATATTCCAAATTTCTGGTATAGAGTAGTGAACACATCCAGGGCTTCATCTTTCATCCCTGGAGCCTTATTTTTTTTTCCATGCCTTCAGTGCATCTTAGACTACTCATTATCCACTAGGAAAAAATAACTTAAAACCACATATAGCACCTATTGTTGTTGTTGCTTGGTGTTGTTGAGTTGATTCTGACTTAATGACACATGACAGAGTAGAACCTCATATAGTTTTCTAAGCTATGATCTTAGATCTTAGATCTTGGGAGCAGACAGCCAGATATTTTCTTCCATTCTATGGCTGCTGAGGTTTGACTGCTGGCCTTTAAGTTAGCAGTTAAGCATGTAACCGTTGCCTTACTAGGGCTACTAATATACCTATTTTTGTTGGTGTGTGCTGTCAAGTTGGAATCAATTCATAGCTGACCCTCCAGCAGGTTTTCAGAGTTAGTAAATTGCTTGGGAGGAGACTGTCCATTCTTTCCCTACAGAGCAGCTTGTAGATTTAAACCCGTTGCCTTTGAGATTTCAGTGTAGTTTCTTACCCATTCTTATCAGGACAAAGAAAATAAAAAATGATAGTAGTAATTCTTTTGAGGATGTGGGAAAAGTGAATGATTAATACATTACAGGGAGATAAGGAAAATAATGCACTCACTCTGGAAAACAATTTGACAATTTTTAATAAATGTAAACATACCCTTACTATATGATCCAGTAACCATATTTTGGCAATGAGAACATGCAAACTTTGGTTCACAAACAAAAATTATTATACAAACAAACAAAAACCAAACAAATAAAATTTATATCACATCACTCTTAGTGGCTTTATTCTTAGTAGGAAAACTTAGAAACTGTTCCAGTGACTATCAGTGGCTAAAGTGTTATACAAATCTGGTATTATATACAGTGGAATACTAGTCAGCATTTCATTGATTAACAATTGCAAACTATTGATACATTCAGCACTTGCTATCTTAATTTCTAAGAAGCATTCTCAGAATACTTCTTCCAAGACAGATTTGTCCATTGTAGCAGTCTATCCAATGTTCTTCACCAACACTATAGTTCAAAAGCATCAATTTTATTTAAGTCTTTCCAGCTTTCACGTGCATATGAGGGTATTGACAATGCTTGATTCAGGCACACCTTAGTCCTCAAAATGGCATCTTTGCTTTTAAACACTTTCAAGAGGTTTTGTTTTTACTTTTTAAGGTAAAAAAGTAAAGATAGATTTATTAGAAAATTATATCCCAAAGGGATAGACCTTCCTCCTTGAAAGGAAATACAGAGGGAAGACTTAAAGAGGATTTTTTTTTGTCTTTGTTTTTTGGGGTTTTTTTTTGGCAGCAGATTTGCTAAATAACATATGACATTTGATTTCTTGACTGCTACTTCCATGGGCATAGGTTATGTTGTTTTTAGATGCCATTAAGTCTACTACAACTCAGAGAGATTCTGTGAACAACAGATCTGAACATTGTTCTATTTTGAATCATCTTTATAATCTCTAATTTACTCGAGGCCATTGTCAAAGTCACTGTGTTGATACATGTTTTAGAGAGCCTTCCTGTTTTTCACTGTCCCTCCACCTTTCCCAGCATGATTATCTTTTTCCAAGGACTAATACCCTCCTAACAACATGTCCAAAGTATGTGAGACAAAATTTCACCACCTTATCTCTAAGAAGCACCCTGGTTGGACTTCTTCCAAGAAAGATTTGCTTATTCTTTTAGTAGTCCATAGTATATCCAATACTTTTCTCCAACACCACATTTCAAAGCCATTTGTTCTTCTTTGATCATCCTTATTAATTGTCCAAATTTTAGATGCATATGAACCAATTGAAAGTATCCTTGATTATGAATCAAAATAAAATTAAATCCTTGACAACTTCAATATTTTCTGGTTTTGCATTGTGAAAGTGTTTGTTTTCTTAATAATTGCAGTGTAATCTATACTGACAATTACAGTCTTTGATCTCCAACCCTAACTGCCTCAAGTCCTCTTTGCTTTCAGCAATCATCATCTTCATATCACAAATTGTTAATGAGTCTTCCTCAAATTTTCGTCATATTTTCTAGCTTCTTGGTTTATCTACTTACTATATGGTTTAAATAAGTATGGTGAAAGGTTACAGTCCTGATATATACCTTTCCTAATTTTAAACCATAAAGTAACATCTTGTGTATTTGAATGACTTCCTGTAGACCTATGTACAAGTTCCTAGTCTGTGTTAGTCTGGAAGCCCCACTGAAGCCTGTCCACCATGAGTGACTCTGCTGTTATTTGAAATATCAGTGGCTTAGCTTCCAACATCATGGAACACACAAGCCACCACAGGACTACAATATGACTAGGATGTAATGTACATCTATTTTACAGACTGATCAGATCTATTTTATGGATGATAAGAGTTCTAAAACTTGCCCAAACTCACTGAAAAGAGCAAAGGTCATATCAGGACAACCATATCTGACTTCCACCAACTCCACAAAGGGGTACTGTCCACTTCGACAACATCCACAACACAAAACCAATTCCCATGAGGTCAGACATGTTCCCCCCATGCTCCCACAGCTCTTTCTTCTCATTCCAATGCCAACTTACTGCTCTACTGCGTTCAGTCAGGATAGCTGTTGAAATGTGCTTACAGGCATCTCAGCCTTCAGCCTCACCATTGCTTTTGGCCAGTGTTACAAAGCTCTTAGTCCTGCCAATTATAACTCTCTCCTTCAGTCATCCAACACACTTGGGCAAAGGCTCTTAGCTCTGGTTCCATGAGGTGGTAGTCCCTAGCTCAGCACCGTCTCATGTGGGGTCTCTGGTTCTCTGCTGCACCTGCTATGAACCTACCAGATGCTCCACAGGAGAAAGATGAGGCAATCTGCTTCCATAAACATTATAGTCTTATAAACCCTACAGGGCAGTTTTTCTCTGTCGTAGAGAGTCACTATGAATTGTTATCAATGGGAAGGCAGTGGGAAGGTTTTTCGGTTTGGTTTTGTTTGCTTAACCTATGTGAAAAAGTCTTTGTTTGAAATCACTTGCTTCTCCATGACACCAAGACATGACAGTCTGCTTTGGTAAAGACTGTTGTTGTTAAGTGCTGTTGAGTCATAGAAGATTCACAGCGACTCTGTGAACAAATGTCTTGAACACAAAAAACTTTTCGTCTTTTCTCTAAGTTCATAGAGTTTCAGGAGGCAGGCTATTTCAGAAGTGGATGCCACTCCTGCTTCCAAGCCTGTTTTAATTTGGGAAATTCACCAAACACTGTCCATCATGAGTACCCATTATCGTATTTGACACATCAGTGTCTCAGTGTTTAGCATCACTGCAACCTTTCTACACCAAATTGCCAGACCATTGCTGTATTATTTAGAAGAATGTTTGACTGAAAACAATTAAAACTAGGCCTGAGGGCCACAGGCCTGAAACTCTGTAGGGCAGTTCTACTCCAACTTATAGGATTGAAATAGTTTTTTAGTTTATTTGTTTAATCTTTGTGAGAAGTGCTGTGTCAACAGTAAAGACCCCTGCATGCTTACTACATTGCTTTTTATCTCACTACCTCTCAACTGTCAGCTAGTAAGCTTTTGTTTCTCAGCCATGCCACAATCCACAAGCTCATCACCCTGCTCACATGCTGTGTGTTTCTATGGCATCAATCACCATAGTTCCGGGATATGTTGTCAGAAATATTAGGCACAAGGCAGTTTAACAGAAGGCATCAGTGAATTTGATTAAAAGAACTCCATCCTCTCCACTATGAAGCAATGTTTATTTAGGTGCAGAAGCAGGTTATGTATCCATTGCTTCCTGATTTGTTGTTTGCAGACTCCTTTCACAAAACTTAAAACTGGTGAAGGATTTAGAGGCATTTTTGAGGCTTTCATGCCATAAGCCTTGCGCCTTAATTAATTATAGATAGATGTACTGCAAAAGCCAATTATAATTTATTTATTGATTGATTCATTCATTAATTCATAGCAACAATTACATTTTATCTACATTGCAATTCATCAATTCATAGCAAGCATCAAACAGTTAATTGCAATTTATCTACATTGCAATCCATAAATTCATCACAACATATTGATTCATCAACAGTGGAGAACACTCACTCACCCTGGGATCCCAGTTCATCTCCTTCTTTTGCCTCTCATGGTCATTGGTGCAGTCAGGGAGTTCTCCGAAGTTCAGCAGTTCGATGTAGCCAGGGAGTTCTCAGCTAGTTCAGCAGTACAATGTAGCAAGGGTCCATTGGTGTGGGCAGAATCCTCCACTGTCTCAGTAGCTCATGTCCATCAGTGTAGGCAAGAGTTCTTGGCTCTGAAAAGAGCCTTTAGGTCTTTGGCTCTAAAAAGATCCTTTGGGTCTTCTGTGTTCAGCTCATCGTGAAGTGCACAGGAAGAGTTGTGGTCACACCCAGAGTTTATCTACTCTGGCTTTCCCACTTTACATTATGGTGAGGCAAGCGGGACATGCTTGGACATGTTGAATAACAATATGGGTTTGGCCAATCATTTTCAATACTAGTTGTGTTTCCTTGGCAACATGGTAGTAACCATGTAATCTTGGGTTACTTATCAAGGGTCCACACCTGTTGTGGTCAGTGGGGCCCCAGAGCCACTAAGAGTGTGTTTTCACAAATATTCTTAACATAATTTTAATAGAAAATTCCCAACATATTTCTTATTTTATTTCTAACATATTTCTTATTTCTAACATATAGCAGAGTCCCAATATATTTCTTATTCTTAAATTTACAAGTTACGTTCTCTTAGCAACATGGGCAGTAACAAGCTACATTCCCTTATCAAGATTCACACATGCTGAGGTCAGTAGCTTTACAGCAAGTTTTTATCCGTTACATTCCCTTATCAAGGGTTTGCACCTACTGTGGTCAGTGGGGCTTTCAGCCCCAAAGAGACCTATTTAGACATGTTAAACTGCTAGTATATTTTTCACAAATATTCTTATTTTTATACTTAAGCATCAAATTCATTGTAATATTTTTCCACAATTTATTTCATAATATGTTTTACAGCTAATTATAGAAATTTATGGCATTTCATAATATGTGTTAAGCAAAATTAATATCTTTTTCTTATACTTAAACTGCTCATAACACTTTTACCACTTACTATGTTGTTTGTCTTCTAGCCAACTTAGACTCTTGGTGATCCCTTGTGTTACAGAGTAGAATTACCTCTGAAGTTTTCTTGGCTGTAATCTTTATAGAGGTAGATCTTCAGAACCAAATCCTAAATATTTAGGTCGATAAGCCAAAACACCCACTGCTATGGAGTTGATGCCAATGCATAGCAACACTCTTATTAGTTTTTAAGACTGTACAGCTTTACAAGTGGAGCCAATCAACCAGGGACTATCTTCACTAATGTCTTTCTCAAAAATCATCTTTACTCTTGGCTGGAAGTGGTAAGAAACTGCACTGAAATCCCAAAAGCTTGTAGTTTGAATCCACCAGCTGCTCCGTAGAAGAAAGACGGGCATTCTCTTCCTGTGTAATAAACTGCCTCTGAAAACTCACTGGATGCCTAGCTATGAGCCAGTTCAGACTCGACAGTACACAACAACTAGAGCAATCTCTGGTGGCCTAGTGGTAAGAAGCTGCAGTGCAATCCCTAAGGGACATAATTTGAATTCACTAGCTGCTTTGTGGAAGAAAGATGGGCAGTCTCCTCCCATGTGATTAGCTGCCTCTGAAAACCCACTAAAGGGTCAGATACAAGTTAGTTCTGACTGACAGTACACAACAACAATATACTTTGGAGTTTGGTAAACTATTACCCATGGAACACATCTTGTCTGCCATCTGTTTTTGTATGGCACTCAAGTTAAAAGTGAAATTGTTTTCACATAAATACTTGAGAAAAAGTCAAAAGCAAACTAATATGCCAACAACATATGAAAATTGCATGAAATCTCCACTTCAGTATCCATAATTCAGTTATAATTGAACATAGTCACTCTCACTGTTTCTTCACAGCTAAATTTTTTTATTAATGATAAAATATTTTAAGATAAAGGAGAACACTACAAGAAAAGATATTATTATATTAGAACATAATAGTATAATAATACAGTAGAATATTATAGTATAATATGTATATTCCATTATAACAACTATAAGTTCAATAATTTAAAGAAAAGTCATTCTACCACTCTCAGTAATTGCTAAAACTACATAGAAATTCAGTAAACATAGAAAGTGTTACCCATTTTGACCTATTTGGCATTAAACCAGTCACATCAACAGAATATACATTATTTTCAACAGAATATAAGATGTTCACCAAGATAGAGTATAAATATAGGTTTGTTACATTTAAGATAATTTGAAACATATGAGATATGTTCAATAATTTTACTATTAACTTAAGAACAATAAGATATAAAGAATAAATTAGCAAAAAAATACATGAAAAATTTTCAAATTTTTATAAATTAAACCACATACTTTTAAGCTGACCAAAGGTCATAGAAGATATTACAAATGAGATCAGAAACAATTTCAGATGTATCTACTAACAGTCTGATTAAATAAATTCTGGCTGTCTCTTTCACATTTCTCAAACATTCTTTTATTACATAGCTTCTATCCAGTGTGGTAGCCAATTCCAAAGCTCACTATATGTGTTCAGGTAATACTTACAAAAATCCTATGCTTTCAGGTACTGAATTTTGTAGAAGTTACCTATAGTTGAATGACACAACCATAAACTTAGAAGCCCAGCACTTACATTTAACCTCTCAGTGTTTCTTTGTGTCAGGACTCTGGATATGCTTTAGCTCATTTCAAGCTACAATGTGAAGATGTGATTTCACAGCTTTAGCTTTCAGAGCCGAATATTTCTAAAACTGAGCCTACTTGTCTGTTTATATGCATCTTGCTGACCACTGCTCCACATGATAATAACATCATAATCAAGAACTTAAGGCAAAAAAAGGCTGCTGCTATACTCAGCCTATAGCTAGGGTCACTCCTAGCTTCATTTCTGCTATTGTGTGTTGTGGATTTGACTCTGTCTCATAAAGGTCCCATAAGAAATAGTAGACTTGTCCTGTAAGAGTTTTATTTAGGCTTCAATCTTCATGCATGTAGATCACCAAGTCTTTTTCCTTTAAAGCTACTGGGTGGTTTCAAACACCAGTTTTCCTATCAACAGCCTATAGTTTAACCATTGTACAACCAGGGCTCCTTTCTCTACTCTTACCCCATTTTTCTCTCCCATCTCACTCTCCCCCCATGTATTGTTTGTGAAAAATGCCAGTCTCTCACACTATGTTCCAAGCTTTTTTGGGGGGGAAAGGTTCATTAATTTTTTTCTGTTTCCTCTTTGTCCACCACAAGGTGCATACCAGAATGTTTACTCGTAATAGAGAAATGACATTGTTGTTATGTGCTGTGGCGTCAGAACTGATTCATTGCTGACTCAACCCATGGCTGAACCTCCAGCAACTTTTCAGAGGCTGGAAATGGCCATTGTACAGAAGAATATCGCCCACTTTTGTCCCTCACAGCAACTGGTGGAATTGAACACCATGCCTTTGGGTGGAAACCGCAACTCCTTACCCACTAGGCTACCAGAGCTCCCTACAGAGAAATGATGAATGTTTTTAAAAACAACAGAGCTGCATCTAATCTCCATGGCAACTGGCTTTTAGAGTGAAGTTTCCCCATGCAGAATGCTTCCTTATCACTCCATTCTATTAAATGCTGGAGGTCAGGTGAGTGGGGCTGCTGCTGCAGGTGCAATTGTATTTAAATGCTATAGCTGGAGTCTCCTTGAATTGGGATTGTTTTGAATATTTGACATTTTAACCCTCAGAATAAGGAAGATCTTTCTAAATATAGCACAAAAATCCAGAAGCTAGAAAAGAAAAAGGTGATGCATTTGGCTACACAACAATAAAAACAGCTTGGCGAAAACCATCTAAACAAGGTAAAAAGACTGGGAGCTAGAGGATGGGAGAGGGAGGAATAATCAATAAAGGCTAAATTTCCCTAAATGAGCTTTTACACATCAGTAGGAGAAAGGTCAACTAGTAGGTGCTGGAGAACAAATCATTCACTGTAAAGTAAATAGAAATAGCTGTTGACATATGAAAAGACGCTCAACTTCAGTCATAATAAGATAGCTTTGAATTAAAATGACACAAAGATTCCATTTTACACCTGTAAAATTTAACACACTTTAAAGAAACAGTTCAATGACATTTTATTTATAAAGGTATGGAAAAGTTAGCACTCTTTCTTAACATTGTTGGTGAAAGTATTTATATTCTCTATAAGAAAATTATAAATAGACATGCCTTTTTTACCTGACAGTTCCACTTCTAGAAAATTATTCTACATATACATTCGTTCATGTGTTAAATAATTTATATACAAGGTTTATCTTTTCAGCATTTTGGGTAACAGCAGAATATTAATAACAATGAACATCAGCAATCGACTGGTTAAATAAACAGAGTTGATGTTATTGTTTTTAGGTGCTGTCAATCAGCACCTAGAAATCTAAAGCAGAAGAAAATATTGCCCATTTCTGGACCATCCTCACAATTGTTATGCTCAAGCCCATTGCTACAGCCACTCTGTTGATCCATCTTGCTGAGGATCTTCCTCTTTTTAACTGACCCTCTACTTTACCAAGTGAGCTCTGGTAGCTTTGTAGTAAGGAGCTTCACTGCCAGCTGAAGGCACACAGTTCGAATCCATCAGATGCTCCTTTAGAAAAGATGGGCAGTCTTTTCCCATGCAACTTAATGCCTTTGAAAACCCTCCAAAAGGTGAGCTGTGAGTTGGTTCCAACTTGACCTCGATGACACCTAACAATGACTTTACCAAACAACTTGTCCTTCTCTGGGGACTGATTCTTCCTCCTAATAATGTCCAAAGTCTCACCATTACCACCGCTAAGGAGCATTCTACCTGCACTTCTGCCAGGACAGATCTGTAAGTTTTTTAGACAGTCCATGGTATATTCAATATTTTTCACCAGCACCATAATGTGAATACATAAATTCCTCTTTGATCTTCCTTCACCATTTTCTAGCTTTCATATGCATCTGAGAAGACTGAAAATATCATGGATGGGTGTAACCTCGTCTTTAAAGTGACATTCTTACACTTTAGCAATTTAAAGTGGTCCTTGATAGTAGATTTGCCCAATGCAACATGTCTTTTGGTTACTGCTTCCATAGGTGATTTTTGTGGATCCAAGTGAAATGTGAAATTTAGTCCTGACAACATCAATATTTTCTCCATCTATTATGATGTTTGCCATTGATCTGGTTGTAAAGATTTTTGTATTTTTTTTATGTTGAGGTGCAGTTCATACTGAAGGCTGTAGCCTTTGAGCTTCATCAGTAAATGCTTCAAGTCTTTACTTTCAGCAAGCAAGTCTGTGTCATCTGAAGTTTGTTAATGAGTCTTCCCCAATCTTCTTCATACAGTCCAACTTTCCAATAAGCATTCAGATTTAATGTGTATGGTGAAAGGATCCAACCTTGACACATACCTTTTCTGATTTTAAATCCTCTTGAGCCATTTGGACAACTGCCTCTTGATCTATGAATAGGTTCCATATGAGAACAATTAAATATCCTGTAATGTCCATTCTTCACAATATACGACTCATAGTGACCTTATAAACAACAGACTTGAATCCTCTCCTATCCTGTGCCATCCTTACCATCTCTGATACACTTTAGCCTTTTGAAGCAATCACTATGTCAATCCATCTGGTAGAAGGTCTTCATTTCCTTTGCCATACCTCTAACTTTTCAAGCATGATGTCAATTTCCAAAGAACCTTTCATAGCAACATGTTCAAAGTATGTGAGATGAAACTTTATCATCCTTGTCTCCAAGGGGTACGCTGTCTGGACCTTTTCCAAGATATACCTATTCATTCTTTTGGCAGTCCATGGGATGGATACTCTTCTCCAACATCACAGCTCAAAGACACCAATTTCTCTTCTGGAATCCTTATTTATTTTCCACAATAGTATCCATTATTTGTTATGATCAACACAGTCTAATGACTTTTTAACAATTACAACACAAGTAAACATCTTTCTGATATTCTGGTATATTTGCTTTCAACGAAGTTCTGCCTGGCATCAGCAATGTTTCTCCTTCAATAGCTTCTTCTAAATCCAACTTTAATTTCTAACAGTTCCTTGTTAATATACTGCTGTAGCCATTTTAGAAATAATCTTCAGGAAGTGCTTACTTGGGTGTGATACTAATATTATTTTATAATTTCTGCATTTTATTGGATCACCTTTCTTTGGAATGGGCTCACATTCTTTTTGTTAACAGCTAAATATTAGAAAATACCTAAATGCATATTAGCAATTGGCTGATTAAATAAACAAATGAAATCAAGGTCATTTGCCGTAAGATTTCACAGAGTCAATGTTCTATATCCTGCTTTGGTTAGTCTTATGAGCCGTTATTCGCATTGCAATTATTGGTCTCTTGTAGTCTAGAACAAACAAGAAGGAAGAAATGTATAGCTGTATAGAAATAATTAGTCCAAAGGAGAATTAGATCATGCAACCCTCAACTTCCAAAACCCTGAGACCAGAAAAACTATATAGTACCCTGCTAACACCACTAACAACTATAAAAGTGATCACAATAGAAGATCTGAATAGAATGGGAGGAAATGTGGGAAAACCTTCAAAACAAACAAACAAAAAAGGGCAAGATTTACAGGTCTGAAAGAGGGTAGTAGAATCTCTGAGAATAGTTGTTACATGACCTTGAGTCAACGCCATCTCTTAGTGGCCTTCTGAACAACAGATCAGAAGCTTGTAATATCCAGTAGCATCCTCAACCTTATTGGTACAGTCACTATATCAATCCATCTTGTTCAGGGTCTTCCTCTCTTTCTCTGACTCTCCACCTTTACCAGCATGATGTCTTGTTTCAAGTACTGGCCCCTCCTAACAATATGTCCAAATGAAGTGAGACAAAGTTTCTCCATCCTCGCCTCTAAGGAACACTTTGGATGCATTTTCTCTAAGATAGATTTGTTTCGTCTTTTGGCAATTCATGGGATATTTATGACTCTCTTCCATCATCACAATTCAAAGGCCTAAATTCTTCTTTGTTCATCTTTATTCATTATCCAATTTTGAGATCCTTAGACAGGATTTGAAAATACCGTGGCTTTGATCAGGCACACCTTAGTGTTTAAACTGACATCCTTGCTCTTTAGCACATTGGTGAGGCCGTTGGCAGCAGATTTTCCCAATGGGACCTATTTTTTGATGGATTTTTTAAAAAAAAATTCGCATTGTGTTTCTTAGCATCATCCAAATATATTATGCTTTATAAAATCAATCACCATTGATCTATATCTACCATTTCCTTATCCTTTCAGGTCCCCATTGGATCATTCCTAATTCTTCCATCCCATCCTTCCACCCACCAAATTCTGTCATCCTAGTGATTTCTTTCCCTCCCCACACTCTACTCCACTGCCCTTCTCCTTTTAGACTTTTACATATCTTACTAGTTATCGTTCTAGTTTGTTACTTCAATAGGTGTTGATGGTGTATTTAAGTAAAGGTAAATCCTTGGCACCTCAATCTTTTCCCCATGTTATTATATGCTGTCAAGGACCTTTTCAAAGTGCTAAAACACAAGGATGTCAATTTAAAGACTAAGGTGTATCTCACCCAAGCTGTGGTATTTTTTCAATTGCTTCCTATATATCGGAAAGTTGTACATTTAATGAATATTACTAAAGAAAAACCAAGGTCCTTTAATTGTGTTGGAAATGAATACTGACTACCCCGGGGACTGTTGAGAGAACAAACAAATCTCTTGGAGGAAGAGCAACAGTGACTTGAAAAGTGGGCTTGACTATATCATGTATGGTGAGGGTGTTGTAAAGATAGGGCAAAATTCAGATCTGTTCATAGAGTTGCTATGAGTTGGCAAGATAGCACCTAACAAGAACAACATTATGGTATTACCGATTGGTCTAGTAGTGAGGATTTTTGTTTTCTTGAGATGTAATACACATCAGTAGTCTTTGATCTTCTTCAGTAAGTGCTTCCAGTCTACTTCACTTTCTATAAGCAAAGTTGTGCTATATACATAACACAGGTTATTGATATGTCTTCCTCCAGTCCTGACGCCACATTCTTCTTCATATAGTCCAACTTCTTAAATTATTTGCTTAGCACAGAAATTGAATAGGTATGGAGAAAGAATACAACCCTGATGCACATCTTCCCTGATTTTAAATCATGCACTGTCCCCTTATTCTATTTGGACAACTTCTTGGTCTAAATATAAGTTTCATATGAGCACAATTAAGTTTTCTGGGAAAGGAGCCCTGGTTTAACAATTGTTAAAGCAATGGTAGGTTAAACTCATTTGTCACTCTGAAGAAGAAAGATGTGTCCATCTGCTTCCTCTGTAAGGATTTACAGCCTTACAAACCCTATGGGGCAGTTCTATGCTGTCTTAGAGGGTCATTATGAGTCAGGATTGACTTCACAGCAGAAGGTTTGGTACATATTGCTTTTTTGTTGTTTCTTTCTAACACATTTCTTTTGTATCGACTCCTAAGTCAATTAAAACTATTAAAAATAATCTGTTCTGATGGGTAACCATTTGTTAATTTAGAGAAGATAGTAAGCTATATATAAATTGATATAAAGTTGATGGCAAATAAAATACAAATTCTTTGAAATATGAACATATTTTAAATTAGCCAAAACACTAATGAAACTGAATATAGGCAAAACCTCCAGTCTCTAGCGAATCATAAATTCTGACAATAGAAGTATAAATAAGACCATAAATAGAATTTCAAATCATTATTCTATGCCAAATACATATATAGTGTTTTTATTATGACACATTTATAACAAGTGGCATATTTTCCTTATTATCTGCACCCTGAACCTCAAGTCTGTTTTGGTTTGTCATCTCTTTCCAGACAATCTTTCCCCATTTATGTCAAGAAAATTTGGATCATTAATGGCTACTTCTTAAACTAATCATATTTGAAGTATCTCAAAATATCTTCATGTTTTATGTTTATAGGAATGGAATTTAGTTTGGAGCACAATCAGATTCATGTAAAAGTAGTTGTTTCAACAGTAAATTTACTTACACTAGCTATCAGGTCTGTGTTTCCTCAAGGTCTAATGTGAGACTCCAAAGTAATTAGAGATTTCATAATAAGTATCCAAATAACGTACCATATGATTTTTAAAATTCTAGGACTAGTCTGTCTCTTTCCATGCAACTTGCTGCCTCTGAAAACCCACTGAGCTAGGAGTTGGCTCTGATTTGAGGGCACATAACAACAACAACAACAACCACCACCCCCACCACCTAAATGTTGGCAGTTCAAACCCATCCACCAATGCCATGCAACAATTTTCTGTAAAAATTACATCCAAGAAAATCCTGTTGAGCACCTCTGTGCTATATCTAGCACTTGGGGTCAGCGTGAATTGCGATGGATTTTACTTTGGGTTTTTTATCTTGAAGAAAGCCTCTGGAAGACATTGAAGTACAAGAAGCTCTGCTCACGTTCTCCTCTAATTACATGCAACACAAAGCCCAAAAGGGAAATGAAAACTCTTTCCTGCTGGAAAGCAAGTACTGTGTAGCTTAGGTGCTCAGATACAGAAGAGATGGCCATGACTACACAGTTCCCACCAGACATAGAGACAGTCAACAGATGTCCAGAAGTAAATGGAATTATTTGTGGGATGCACCATGAATGAGTCCCAACACCCTGGAGGAGCTAAGTAAATGTAATTTATTAGATGATACAACCTTGCTTGCTGAAACTGAGGAGGACCTGAAGCATTTGCTGCAGAAGGTTAAAAACTACAGCCTTCAATATGGATTGAAGCTCAACATCAAGGAAACAAAGATTCTCACCATTGGGCTATTTGGCAGCACACTGAGAGATGGAGAAGAGATTGAGATTGTTAAAAATGACAACTTGCTCAGTTTCACAATCAATACCCTTGGCCCCAGCAGTCAGGAAACCAAAAGACAAATTGCATTGGGCAAATCTGTTAGGGACCTCTCCAGAGTGCTAAAGAGCAATGGTGTCAGTCTAGTGACTAAGTTGTGCCTGATGCAGGCCATGGGCTTTGCAATTACTTGCTATGCATCAGAAAGCTGGACAATGACTAAGGATGACAAAGAAGAATCAATACCTTCAAATCGTGGTGCTGGAGTAGAGTATTGAATATACCATGGACAGCCAAGAGAATAAGCAGGTCTGTCCTGGAGAGGGTAAAGCCAAGTTGCTCCTTGGAGGCAGGGATTTTGAAACTCTATCTCACATATTTTGGGCATGTGGCCAGGAGGGACCAGTCCTTGGAGAAGGACATCATGCTTGGAAGGGTGGAGGGCCAGCGTAGGAGAGAAAAACCTAGGGTGAGATGGATAATGGGGGTAGGTGTGTTAGAGACAGTGAGATTGGCTCAGGATAGGGCAGGCTTCAGAGCTATGGTGCAAAGGGTCACTATCAGTTGCAGTTGACTCGATGATACAGAACCACAACATGTGAGTCCATTCATATTGGTATTAATTTAAAGCCATCTTTTTTTTATCTGGGGTGTCAACATGCTGCCATGAATGATGAGGGAAAATGTTTCTAATATGACCCCATAAAAACATCCCTCTCTACTTGACACATCAAATAACTAGAAGGACATTCCAGTTGGTTTACAGTATTGAATAAGCAAAAAAAAAAAAGTGATAGATATTTGGTTAAAAAAGTAGTATGGCCAATAATTTGGTTCATTACTTTTCAAGGTTTTCTCAGTTACCTACATAGTCTGAAAATAAATAGCACCCAGTAAGTGCACTCCACTGCTTTGCTCCATTAGCAGAAGCTTGGATTTTTATCAAATATGAGAATGCTCTATAATTTCATCAAAGTACTGATTGCCTGAGCCAGAAAAATTGTCTTCCCAGGGGCACAAAAGAAATCCTATTTGCCATAAGCCAGTTTCAGCACTCTTGCGGCATGCAAATTCAAGGTATCCATTTTAAACACTCTTACCCAATTATGCGAAATTAAAGGGTAGATCCTTTGAGCAGGAATCCAAAGATGTAATGAAAACTCCCCTGGAAACTATGGGGCTTTCGAAGGTCATTGATGGAATTCATCCAATGAAACACCTCAACATGACTTGTGAATCATTTTCTAGTAGCACAATGGTTAAATTGTCAACAGCTCCTAAACAGTTAGTGGTTTGAACCCACCCAGCAGAGGGAGAAAGATCTGATAACTTGCTTCCACCAAGTTTCCTACTGCCATGGAGTAGATGCCAACTCATAGTGACTCATCATTGGGTTTCTGAGGCTCTACATCTTTATGAAAGAAAGTAGTCCATCTTTCTTCCTCAAAGCAGCTAGTGGATTCAAACTACTGCCCTTTCACTTGGCAATATAACTTACAACACTACCAAAGTTCTGTAAAAATTAGTATTTCCTGTGGGTTCTACTTCATTACATGAGACCATATTGAGTTGAAAGTGTATTTGAGACCATCAGACACCACCGCCATCAATATCATCAGTTTCCCATACTCTGGTGACTTGAGTTTTGTTGTGACGCTGGAAGCTATGCTGCCATTATGTCAAATACCAGCAGGGTCGTCCATGGTAGATAGGTTTCAGAGGATCTTGCAGACTAAGGCAGACTAAGAAGTAGGATTGGCATCCATGTCTGAAATCCCAGACCCTCAAGAACCTTATTAAAAACAGCGGAACATTGTTCAGTAGCGTTCTGGAAAATTACTTTTTCAGATTGGGAGGCCATTAAAATGTGACAGGCAGGAAAAGGTGTCTCCTAAATAGAGTCTACCTTAATAACATGAATGAAGTAAAGTTTTTATCCAATGAAAGATCATCATTGGCCATTTTGGCACAACTCAAAATGAAGAGGAACAGGTTCAAAAGTCTATGAAAAGTTGGAATGTAGAATGTGCAAAGCATGAATCTAGGACTATTGGAAACTGTAAAAAATTAAATGGAACACATAAAGAACAATAATCTAGGCATTGTTGTTGTTATGTGCTCTAGAGTCGACTGTGACTCATAGTGACCCTATGAACAAAAGAGTAGAGCCTTGCCCAGTCTTGCACTATCCTCATGATATCCCAGAAGCTCCACCTCATTATTGGAGCACTGTATCATTCCATCTTGTTGAAGGTCTTCTCTTTCTCTGCTCCTCTACCTTTCCCAGCATTATGTCCTTTTCTGAAAACTATCCCCTCCTTACCACATGCCAAAGTATGTGAGACATGCTTCAGCATCCTTATTTCTAAGCAGAAGGCTGGCTGCATTTCTTCCAAGACAAACTTGTTTGTTGTTTTGGCAATACTAAAAAATATTCAATATTTCAATAATCCAGAATATTCAATATTCTTTGCCAACACCAAATTTAAAGGCATCAATTCTCCTTCTGTCATTCTTATTTTTCATCCAACTCTCAGATGCGTGGAAAATAATTGGAAAGACTATGGATTGAATCAGACACACTTTAGTCTTTAAATTGAAAGAATTGTTCCTCAGAACATTGAAGAGGTACTTCAAAGCAAATTTTCCAAGTGCAACAGTTTTTGATTTCTTGACTGCTGGTGATGATTATGGATCCAAGGAAAAATGTAACGTTGACACCTTCAGTCTTTTCGCCTTCTGTGATGTTATCCATTGGTCCAGGAGGGAGAATTTTTGTTTTCTTGATGTTGAGATGTAATCCATATTGAATTTCTCTTCACTTTCAGTAAGCAAGATTGTGTCATCTGCAAACACAGATTTTTGATGAGTCTTCCTCCAATACTGATGACACATTCTTCTTCATATAGTCCAGATTCTTGAATGATTTGTTCTGCATACAGATTGAATAGGTATGGAGAAAGGATACAACCCTAACACACACCTTTCTTGACTGTAAGCAAATATTTCTTTGTTCTTAGTCTATGTATAGGTTTCTCATAAACACAATTAAGTGTACTGGGATTCCCATTACCCTCAATGTTAACCATCATTTATCATGACTATAACATAACATAGTCAATAAAATACAGAGAAACACATTTCAGTTATTCTCTGCTTTCAACCAAGATCCATCCGATATCAGCATTTTATCCTTATTCCAAAATCTCTTCTGCAAGCATATTGAATTTTTGGCAGTTCCCTGTAGATATGCTGTTCCAGCCATTTTCAAATAATCTTCAGCAACAGGATCCACATCTCATGCCAAACACAAAAATCAACTCAAGGTGGGTCAGAAACCTGGAATAAAGCCGAAAACAATAAAAGTCATAAGAGCCAAGCTGAGATAAAGTGTAGACAGCATAATCTATAGTATAAAGAGACAGCTAAATACAGCCAGAAATGCACAGTCTAGAGAGGATAAAATTGATGAATGGGATCTTATAAAGAGTAAAAAACCACTTTCCAACAGAGTGAAAAGAAAACCTACTGACAGGGAACATACATTTGGCAATACCATTCCAGACAAGGGTCTCATAACAAAAGTTTACAAAATCCTACAAAAACAAAAAAGACTGATAATACAATTTCAAAATGGGCAAAAGACATGGAAAAACTTCACAGAGGAAGATATTTGGTTGGCAACAGACACATGAAGAAATACTCAAAATCACTGGCAATAAGAGAGATGCAAATCAAAACCACAATGAGATACCATCTCATTCCAGTAGCAGTGGCAAAGTTTTAACAGGACAGCAAATAATAAATGTAGGAGTGGATGTGGCAAGATAGGAACATTTTTACATTGTTCGTGGTATTGTAAAATGGTACAACCACTCTAGAAGGCAGTTTGGCATTTCCTAAAAAAGCTGAACATAGAAAGTCCATCTGACCCAGGTATTCCACAGCTTGGAATATACCCCAAGAAAATGAGAACTGAGGCACAAACGGTGACTGGTACACCAATGTTCATAGTAGCATTGTTCATCATAGCAAGAACATGGAAACAGCCTAGATGTCCAACTATAAGCAAATGGATTGAGAAATTATGATATATTCACACAATGCAGCACACAGGAGCAATGATTTTGTAAATCATTTCCTAACTTAGAAGGGACTAGAGAGCATTATGCTGCGTGAACTCAGTCCCATAAAGACAAATACTGTATAAGACCATTATTGCAGAAATAGGTAACTAGTAAAACATGTATGAGGATCCAAGGGGAGGGGCAGGGGGTAATCATAGGGTCACACAATTTGAGGGATGAGTAAAGGAAATGGGGAAGATTTGGTGTGAAAAACAATGTATGTGAACTTTGTAAGTAAACCAGTATAAAATAAAAATTTTATTTTAAAAACAAATAAACAGACAAAAATAAAACCACAAAAAAACAAAAAATAATCTTCAGCAAGATTTTACTTGCACATGATATTAATGATATTGTTCAAAAAGGTCCACATTTTTTGTTGGATCATCTTTTATGGAAATGGGAACAAATATGGATCTCTTTCAGTCAGTTGGCCATGTAGCTGCCTTACATGTTTCTTGTTATGGTTTTGTGAGCATGTCTAGGGTTGCATCTGTTTGTTGAAGCATGTCAGTTTGTATTCCATCAATTCCCGGGGTGCTCTCTTTTGCCAGTGTCTTCAGTGCAGCTTGAACTTCTTCCTTCATCACCACTGGCTCTTGATCATGCTCTACTTCCTGAAATGGTTCCTTTTCAGACAAATCTTCATTTTCTTTTAATGCTTCCTGGATCCTGGATCACCCAGAATTTTGCCCATGGCATCCTTCAATATTGCCACTTGAAGCTTGAGAAAGGCTGAGTAAGTTCTTCCCTTTTTGTTTTCTAACTCCAGCTCTTTGCGTGTTTCACTATAATACTTTGTCTTCTTGAGGTGTCCTTTGAAATCTTTGGGTCAGCTCTCGTGCTTCAGCACATCTTCCCTTTATTTTAGTCTATTTCCATTCTGGTGCAAATTTCAGAATCTCTTCTGACATCCATTTTGGTCTTTTCTATCTTTGCAATGACCTTTTGCTTTCTTCATGGATGATATCCTTGATGTCATCCCACAATTCATTTGGTCTTCAGTTATTACTACATATTATTTATGTAGGGACAGGTCCTTGGAGAGGGACATCATGCTTTGGAGGGTGGAGGGACCACGCAGGAGGGGAAGACCCTCTATGAGATGGATTGATTCGGTGACTGGGGTAATCGGGATGGGTGTGTCAGAGGCGGTGCGGTTGGCGCAGGATAGAGCAGGGTTTAGGGCTGTTGTGCATAGGGTCGCTATGAGTTGGAAACGACTCGATGGCACATAACAACAACAACATTATTTATGTATACATCTAAGTGTAATATTTAGATGATTTTTAAGTTAAGTTGGGATATTTTTATTCTTATAACTTCATTTAATTTTGTTGAGCTTTAATTTGAACTTGCACATGAGTAATTGATGGCCTGTTTCACAGTCCACCCTGGCTTGGTTTTGACTCCTAATATTAACTGTCTCCATTGACTCTTTGTGCAGATGTAGTCAGTCTTACACCTGTGTAGTCCATCAAATAAGGTCTATGTATATAGTTGTTGGGTTTTAAAAAAAATTTGTTTTTTTTAATTATTTTTTATTATTTTGTATGCGTGTACCGTCAAATCAGATCTGACTGGTACAGGAGGATATTGCGCCTCCTTCTCCGGCAGAGCATCTGGTGGATTTGAACCGTGTTCCTCTGGGATTGCAGTGCAGCTTCTTGCCACTAGGCCACCAGAGCTCCCCTTAAAAAAAAATTTGTTATCATTTGTTGTACAAAAGAATTGCCAGCCTCATTTCTGTCACCATGCTCATATTTTGCAACCACAAGTCCTACTTCTTTGTTTCAAACTTTTGCATTCCAGTCACTAATTATTATTAATAAATCTCAACTGCATGTTCAGTTAAGATGGCAAAAAGTGGTTGTTAGCCATTGTTAGGTACCATCAAATCAGGACCAACTCACAGCTGACCCTCCAGCAGGTTTTCAGAGGTAGTAAAATGGCATGGGAGCAGATTGCTTTTTTCTCTCCCGTGGAGAAGCTGATGGATTCAAACTATGTTCCCTGAGGTTCCAAAGAAAACTCCTTACCACTAAGCCAGACCTCAGTTTCTTCATCTTTATCTTTAGTTGTCCAGGTTGCCCATCTTTCTCCAGAGAAAAAGCTTGTAGTATTGAAGGAAGAAATCAGGTTGCATTGAAGGCATTGGTAAAAAAAACACAACACTGCTCCAGGAATCAATGGAATACGAATCTGATGTGTTTTAGCAAACAGATGTAGCCTTGGCCACCCGGCCAATAGACAAGATGTGCTCCATATTTGTTCTCATTTTAAAAAATGCCATGCAAATACTATGCTGCATTAAAAAACAAGGAACTCATGCAATATTATTCAAAATGGTTGACTCTGGAGAACATTATGCTGAGTGAAATATCCCAGTCACAAAAGGACAAATATTACATGATGCCACTGTTGTAGAATGGGACTGTCCTTGGGGTTGGGGAGAGACTGAGTAAGATGGGTTCAATAATGTATACTGCACTGAAGCAGAGGAGGGAGAGAACCGTTTAAAAGAGAGATGTAACTGGGTATTTCTGTCATCACAGGAGACTAGAGCGAGGGCTGCATGGTGGAGGGGACCTGGGGGAGGGTTTGTAAAACAATGAAAGAATCTTTTCTTTTACTTTTCCATAATTTTTGGACTCATGTACTTATAACTTGTTAGTCAAATTTGTGTCTTCTAGGTTGCAACACCCCCATGATACATCTTCAGGGATATGTACATGTACAGCCAAGCACAATCAA
The DNA here is from genome assembly GCF_000299155.1 of Elephantulus edwardii. Classification (NCBI taxonomy): domain Eukaryota; kingdom Metazoa; phylum Chordata; class Mammalia; order Macroscelidea; family Macroscelididae; genus Elephantulus; species Elephantulus edwardii. The sequence continues at coordinate 19,172,732 of NW_006399766.1, read as the reverse complement.
TAAGAGTGCATCTGAATTCCAAAATCAATCTCCATAATAGTCTATGTGTTTCCTACTGCCAAAGGGGCCCTTTAGAGTAGTGAGAGAAGATCTTCACCCTGAAACCCACAGCGTCCCTTTTCAGCAGGAAGTAGCTAAGAGAATACGCCGTCCCCTTTTCCTTATGACTCAGGGTGAAGTCTCTCTCAGGGAGGAGTGATAGGGAATGGCAAAGGATACACTGACAAAGAAGATTAATCAGAACTGGCTTTGACAAGCACTGTGGCATTTGGACAAGAACAAACTGGGAGGAGGGTAGAGAGAATAGTGCAACAATGAGTGAGTGGAAGCCCAAAATCTCTGTAAATGTTTATGAAAATTAATAAAATATAATTATAGAAAAAAATTTAAAAAATGCCATGCAAAAGAGTACAGAAAATACCAAACAATATCATTGGTATCACAATCATGTAAAATCTTGCTGAAGATTATGTTTAAATGGCTGGAGCACTACGTAAACTGGAAGTGCTGAAAATTCAAGCTTGATTCTAAAGAGATTTTGGAACAAGGGATATTGTTGTTGACATCAGATGGATCTTGTCTAAAAGCAGAGAATCAGAAAAGTGTTTACTTTTGTTTCATTGACTATGCGAAGACATTCAACTATGTGGATCATAATAAGTTACGGATGCAATCCTGTCACATAACTTTCCTGATTTTAAACAATGTAGTATCCTCTTGTCCTGTTCAGACAACTGCTTCTTGATATATATATATATACACAGATATTTTCCATTGGCAAAATTATGTGTTCTGGAATTCCTATTTTTTTTTTTAAATCAAGGATTCATGATGGGCTGCACATCACTCTTTATCTAAAGAACATGTGGCACTAGAAGTCAGCCAGCATCTCTGAGTTCTTTTCCCAGGGTGGACATGACTCTATTTTGAAGCCCTTCCCATGTTCTGGGCCAGTGTCCTTTGTGAGCCATTGCACACTCTGGCAGGGTGACTGCAACGATAAGATGCAGGGAAACGGAAAGGCCCTTTAGGGACAGTGCATATGGCACTGTCTATGCTTCCACTCTGGCGCAGCCCAGTCATGGACTTGGTAAGTGACAGATAAAAAACCTCTAGCCACAGATTCACATTTGTAAAGCAAAGATTAACACTTAACACACAAACTTCTGAATTATTTACTTCTCTTTTAAAAAAAGCTCTCAAAAATTAATGATTATTTCTTAAACTTATCAATATAAAATTTTATATTTGTTAATTAACTTTCCCCATTGCCAACAGCTTAAACCTAATCCCTTCCTCCCTTGAAAGAAAGACAAGTTATAGCTAATGATTAAACATTCACCTCCCCTTCTAATTGCTGTGTAGGAGTAATTCTGTGACTCTAGAAGAAAACATCAGTGAATAAACGAGCGACTCTCTCATTTGTGATTTGGAACTTGCGAAAATGAGAAGATACCATGCCATTATATTTCTTCATTTCCTTGTCATTTGGAAAAGTTCCAATCTTTCATGATATTAAAAGGCAATTATCAAAATGTTTTTGTCTATGATAAGTTTAACAACTGGGAGAAAAAGTAGTCAGAACTCAAAATAAGGGGATTCTTTGTGCATATAAACTGGTGAGCCAACCATGGAAATCTTTGACAAAACTTATCCTGAAACCACCCCCTTGGAAAGTGATGCTTTCCCTTCAGTGGTTCTATACTGCCTAATTCCCCTTAAACCATTGTGATTGTGTTACAGATGATATCTTCTTATAGACTATGCAAGTTATGGAGTTGTGTTACAGATCCCATAAAAGTTGGCCCACAGTACCATCAAAGGAAGCTTAGCTTTGTTAGAAAGAACTCAGAGAGCACTCTTCTGTATGCAGTCAACCAGTATTCACCTCTGAAGCCACCACATGCAGAGAACTACTCTATTGAGAAGTGGAGAATTACAAAGAGATTTGAAGAGATGCCACCTAACCCCTATGTAATGATCCTTAACATTTGTGCAGAATTCTGCAGTTTACAAAGAGCTTTCCTCGGGGTGGTCACTTTTGATCCTCACCATAGCCCAGGGAAACGAGTAAAGTGGGTAAGGGAAACTTTCTGTGTCTGAATTCATGAAGCTGATGAATTAATGAATCTAAGGGAAAGCCAGCACTGCCACCACCCTCCCTCATGTGCTTTGAGGCAGGGGACTGCTGCTTCATACACATCACAAATGCAGGGGCGCCATAAAAGCGAGAAGGAACTAAGAAAGAGCCAATGGGATCTGAAAAGACAGGGTGATTGCTTTTATAAAACACAGTGAATGGGAAAAATCATGTGAAACACAACGTGAATGAAGAAATGGGAAACACACTTTATGAATTATATACAATATATATGACTTTTGTATGCAAACCAATATTAAATTAAAATATTTTACATATGATCTTAGCCAGAAGGCCAAGAAGTGATGAATTAAAATATTTTTTAAAATGTTAGTGGGTAGATGGAGGAAGTGAAGGAATAGGAAAGATTTAGTGGGGATTTGAAAAGATGAGGTGATAATATCAAAATGACTGCTTTATTGGAGATTATAGGACTTGTGGATACCAAGATGAACAAGAAAAACAATACTTATCACAAGAATAACACGTGTAGTTTCTTAAAGAAATCAGCTAATAAAAAAGAATGCATCAGAAAAGGATAATAGGCATAGATTAATTATATAAAATGCAATGTATATAAATGATTATATGAAACAATGTACATGAATGAAACACAATATACATGAATGCAAACAAATGTGAAAAAGTAAAAAAGAAAAAAGCAACAGAGATGAATAAAAGAATATATAGAATGTTGGTTTTGTTGTTGTTAGATGCTGTTAAGTACTACTCATAGCAACCCTGTGAAGACTAGATATGAGCCTTGTCCTATTCTGTGCCATTCTCACAATCTCTGACACACGTGAGCTCACTGCTGCAGTCATTGTGTCAATCCATCTGGTTAGGGGTCCCACTCTACTTCGCAGACCTTCCACTTTCCCAAGCATGAGGTTTCTCTCCAAGGAATAGCCTCTCTAACAACACGTCCAAATATGTGAGACAAAGCTTCACCATCCTTGCCTCATCAACCTAAATCAGAGTCAGAAAGGACTAATGATGGAGTGGCCTGTAGTGTCACTCACCCTTGAGGATACTAGATCATATGACACTTGTGTGACTAGAAAAAGGGTGCTTGTTTTTGATGGGGGAGTGCTGAGGGAACAGGTGACTTATAGGACTTTTTTTTATGGAATGTCAAAAAAAGGGCAAAAGGTGCTTTTTTTCCTCCCCAGTAAAGGAGATGGATCAGCAGATGTGGGTTTGATGGGCATGGATTAGGGTTCAACCTTTGTTATCTTTCTCAGCTGAGGCTTTGATTCTGAATGACAACAAACTCATACATGATGATCCTGAACAATGTATCATTGGGGGAATGGGGTATGAGGGTTTGCACTGAACTGAGTGCTACTGTCAGAGGGTTGACACCAAAATGACTGCCTATAAAATTTTTGCTCAGTCTTTTTGATGGACATTTATTCTTTTTTTTAAAATATCATATCCTTGTCTGTTCCAGTCATTTTTAGATAATCTTCAGCAGAATCTTCCTTGCTTGTGATATTAATGATATTGTTCAATAATTTCCACACTCTGTTGGATCACCTTTCTTCGGAATGGGAACAAATATAGACCTCTTCCAGTCAGTTGGCCGAGTGGTTTTCCTCCAGATTTCTTGGCATTATTTGGTGAGCACATCCAGGGCAGCATTTGTTAATTGAAATATGTCAAATGGTATACCATCAATTCCTGGGGCCTTATTTTTTGCCAATTCATTCAAAGCAGTTTGAACTACTTCCTTCATCACCATGGGTTCTTGCTCATATGTTGTTTCATTAAATTCTTCTGTGCCTGCCAATTCCTTTTGATACAATGGCTCTGTATACTGTTTCCATGTTCTTTTAATACTTCTGGATAATTTAATATTCTGCCCAAAGCATCCTTAAGTATGGCAATTCCAGGCCTGAATTTGTTCTTCAGTTCCTTGAGTTTAAGAAATGCTTAGCAAGTTTGGCCCCTTTGAAGATTATCCAAAAACTACTAGCACAGCACATCAACAGAGAACTACCAGAAGTGCAGGCTGGGTTTAGAAGGGGTCATGGTACTAGGGATATGACAGCTAATATTAGATGGATCTTGGCTTAAAGCAGGGAGTACCAAAGGAATGTCTATCTGTATTTCATTGATTATGTGTGGATCACAACAAACTGTGGCTAACTCTGAGAAGAATGGGAATCTCAGAACACTTGATTGTGCTAATGCAAAATCTATACTTGGACCAGGAGGCAGTGGTCAGAACAGAGCAAGAAGACACTGCATGGTTCAAAATTGGGAAGAGTGTATGCCAGGGATGTGTCCTATCTCCATACCTTTTTAATCTATATGCAGAATGGATTATCCGGGAGGCTGGGCTCTATGAGAAGTGTGGCATCAGGATTGGAGGAAGAATCATCAACAATCTCTGTTATGCAGATGACACAACTCTGGGTGCTGAAACTGAGGAGGACCTGAAGCACTTAATACAGAAAGTCAAGGACTTCAGGCTTCAATATGAATTTAAGCTCAATATCAAGAAAACAAAGATTCTCACCACTGGGCCGATTGGCAGCCTCATAATAAATGGTGAAAAGATTGAGACTGTAAACAGCTTTAATTTGCTTGGCTCCACAATCAGCAGCCAGGAAATGAAAAGACGTATTGCAATGGGAAAGTCTGCTGTTAGAGACCTCTCCAGAGTACTGAAGAGCAATGATGTCTGTCAGTCTGGAGACTAAGGTGCGCCTGATATAGGCCACGGTCTTTGCAGTCACTTGCTATGCATCAGAAAGCTGGACAATGACTAGGGGCGATAGAAGGAAAATTGATGCCTTTGAGCTGTGGTGTTGGATAAAAGTTTTGAATATACCATGAACTGCTAAGAGAACAAACAGGTTTGTCCTACAGAGTTAAACCAGCTGCTCCTTGGAGGCAAGGATTCTGAAGCTTCGTCTGACATACTATAGACATGTTGCAAGGAGGGACCAGTCTTTAGAAAGGGACGTCATGCTTGAGAGGGTGGAGGGACAGCACAGGAGAGGAAGACCCTAAATGAGATGGATTGATTCAGTGACTGGGGTAATGGGAGTAGGTATGTCAGAGACAGTGAGATTGGCACAGGATCGAGCAGGGTTTAGGGCTATTGTACATAGGGTCACTATGAGTCACAGGTGACTTGATGGCACATAATAACTACAACAATAGCAATGTCATATCCTTGTAGTTGGTTATAACAACAGACACTTTTGTTGATACGTCCAACTTACATATATCAATCTACATACAAGGCTCTAAGTTTGGACTGCTTTACTTTTTAAACCTTATAATGTTGCGGTACTGTTCTTTGGAGAGAGACATCATACTTGGGGAGGTGGAGTGATTGTGAAAGAGAGGAAAACCCTCTCTGGGTTGTCCCAGTGACTGTAGCAATGGGCTTGAGTGTGTCAGAGATTGCAATGATGACATGGGATAGATCATTGTTCAGATTGGTTGTTCATAGGGTTGCTATGAGTTGTACTTGATGGCACCTAAAAGTAACAACAGTGTGCTCCAAGGGAGCTTTGGTGGTTTAATGGTAAGGAGCTGCCAATCCAAAGGCATGGGTTGGAATCTATCAGCTATCCCAGGGAATAAGATGGACAATCTGCTTTGCAAGTTGCTACCTCTGAAAACCCACTGGAGGGTTAGCTATGAGTCGATTCTGACTCAAAGACACACAACAGTGAACTACAGGGAGCTCTGGTGGTGTAATATGTATGAAGGTGAACTGTTAACCCAAAGGTGACTCCTCTTTGGTGGTTCAAATTCACCAGCAGCAACTCTGTGGGAGAAAGATGGGAAATCTCCTAAGCAATTTACAGCATCTGAAAAGCTATTGGGAGGTCAGCTGTGGGCCAGTTCCAACTTGTCAGCGACGAGTTTGAATTTTTGAATGCGCTCTGGTCAGAATCATAATATTGTTTTTCTTTAACCCAATGTCAGTGACATTTTGAAACACTGAAAGTTGTTTTCATTGCTGTCTATACTTTTATAGTCTCTGATTTTCAATTTTCTAGCACTTTAGCTGAAATATTGTAGTGAGTAGTATTGTGGACCTGTATCAATGTCTTTTTTTAAATTGTTTTATAATAGGCTAATGTGTTCAACATGAAGAATAGCTTTTCTCCATAATCACCCATTTTGATACATATCTGTACAGTAGCAATACAGTATTTCTTCTGCATTATAAGTAAATTTCACATGTTATCTATTTTGCAAAATATAATTTACAGCAAGGTGATTTATAATATAAGGTACTTTCACATTCCAATTTTGTTTTAATGCTATTTCATGTTTTGAAGCTTTTTCTTTTTTCAAAATAGTGGTAGATCTGGTAGAGATTGGGCATGTCAGACATACTGCCAAAATGTAATTATTAATATCTGTGCATGTTCAATGAATGCTTGAAAAATTTCAGAACCATTATATAGTACTTAACCAAAGTTGTTCTTCTCATTGTCTTTTTATGAGAGTGAAGTAGTAATTAAAGGAAAAAATATTAAACCCAAAGCAAACCCATTACCGATTCCAACTCAGCAACCCTCTGTTAGGTTTCTGAGGCTGAATATCTTTGTTTTTGTTGTTAGGTGCTATCAGGTCCAGTATGACTCATAGCAACCCTTTGAACAACAGATATGAACTCTATCCTATCCTGTGCCATTCTCACAATCTCTGACATACCCGAACCCATTCCTGCAGTCATTGTGTCAGTCCACGTGGTTAAGGGTCTTTCCTTCCTCCACCTTTCCAAACATAATGTCCCTCTCCTAGCAATAGCCCAAAGTATGTGAGATGAAACTATTATCTTTGCTTTCCAGGAGTACTTTGGCTATACCTTCTTCAAGACATATTGTGATTTTGACAGTCTGTGGGACACTCAGTCAAAGGTATCAATTCTTCTTCTACCATCTTTATACATTGTCCAGCTCTCAGATGCATAGCAAGTGTCTGAAAAGACCATAGCCTGAATCAGATGCACCTTAGTCCTTAAGATGGCATAATTGCTCCTCAATAATTGGAAACGTCCCTAACTGCACACTTTCCCATTGCAAGATGTCTCCTGATCTACTGACTGCTGGTACCAAGTGTGTTGATTGTCATTCCAAGTGTGATGAAGTTGTTGACAGTTTCAATCTTCTCTCCTTCCTATCATGATGAGGAATGTCTATCTGAGTTTCATTGACTATGCAAAGGCATTTGACTTTGTGGATCACTGCAAACTGTGGCTAACCTTAAGAAGAATGGGAATCCCAGAATAACACTGCATGGTTCAAAATCTGAAGGGGTGCATGCCAGGGATGTATCCTATATCCATATCTTTTCCATCTATATGTGGAACAGATCCTATGGGAGGCTAGGTTCTATGAGGAGGAATGTGGCATCAGGATTGGAGGAAGACTCAGTAACAATCTGTGTTATGCAGATGACACAACCTGGCTTGCTGAAACTGAGGAGGACTTGAAGCGCTTGCTGCAGAAGGTCAAGGACTGTAGCCTTCGATATGGATTGAAGCTCAACATCAAGAAAACAAAGATTCTTGCCACTGGGCTGATTGGCAGCATTATGATAGAAGGTGAAGAGATTGAGATTGCTAATAGCTTTAGTTTGCTTGGCTCCACAATCAAAACTCTTGGCACCAGCAGCTGGGAAATCAGGGAAAGTCTGCTGTCAGGGACCTCTCCAGAGTACTGAAGAGCAATGACATCAGTCTGGAGACTAAAGTGTGTCTGATAAAGGCCATAGTCTTTGCAATTACTTGCTATGTGTCAGAAAGCTGGACAAGACTAGGGATGATAGAGAATTGATGCCTTTAAGTTGTAGTGATGGAGAAGAGTATGGAGAACAAACAGATTTGTCCTGAAGAAGGTGAAATCAGGCTGCTCTTCGGAGGCAAGGATTCCAAAGTTTCGTCTGACATACTTTGGGCATGTTGCAAGGAAGGGCCAGCCCTTGGAGAGGGACATCATGCTTGGGAGGGTAGAGGGACAGCACAAGAGAGGAAGACCCTGGATGAGATGGATTGATTCAGTGACTGAGGTAATGAGTGTAGGTGTGTCAGAGACAATAAGGTTGGCACAGAATAGAGCAGGTTTCAGGGCTTATTGTACATAGGGTCGCTATGAGTCACAAGCAACTTGATGGCATGTTAACAACAGCAATCATGATGTTAGCTATCTGTCCAGTGGCGAGGACTTTTGTTTTCTTGACATTGAGATGCAATCCATATTGAAGACTGCTGTGTTTGATCTTCATTACTTTGAATTATGGAAAATCTTTGGGGCTCACCTTTGTCCACAGAGCTCCTGGTGGTTTCAAACTGCCAACATTTCACTTAGCAGCTTACACATTATGCCACCAGGGCTCTTTATTAAAGAAAAGGATAAAAAAAATATGTTAAAACCTTGCTTGTATGTTTCTAAGCTCTTTCTATCACTTAAAAATAATTAGGTTTAGGACACACCCTACAATAGTATGGCCTCATTAACATTACAGTGAAAACCCTATGCACAAATAGGGATCACATACAAAACAGTTAAGGTTCCAACACATAGCTTTGGGGAAAACAAGTCAATCCATATTAGCTCCTCAAAGTGTGGTTCTTAAATCAGCAGCATTTCTATCCCCTGGAGATTGTGGAAAATGCAGAGCCTCAGGCTCCACTTCCATGTCTATTGACACAGCACCTGAATTTGAATAAGAGCCACAGGTGATTCTTGTGCATATTTCAGTTGCCAGGGCAGGATAATCAATGATTATCCACAGAATGGAAAGGAAGGTGCTGAGAGGAAAGTAGGGCCTGCAAACAGATCCTCCTAGAAATCCAGTTTCACATTATCTAGTACTCCCCTTTGTGCCACTTCATTCATTAGATTGTTGTTCAAACCCTCACAAATGTGCTAATCCCTACATATATAAAGCTTGGTAAGGCACATCCCCTGTGCTCAAGGAGGACGTTATCTAGATCAGAGAGACTATTCAACCCGGTGTAACAGACATCCCAATGGAGAAATACGCAAAGCACTGGGGGGAACCCCAGGAAACCCTCTTCCTGTGCTATTAGAATTGTGTGTTGAATGATGAGAAGTGGCTCAGCCAGTGATGCCTGTCTCTCTCACTGAGTTACCAACATGTCTGATTTCTGATTCTATCTTTCTCCTTTCTCCTCTCCCATTGCCTAGCAATATGGCCAGTCCATAGTAGTTGTTCAATTGAATGTTTATTAATTGAATGACTATAGGCTGCCTGAATAAATGAGGGAATGGCTTTGAAAGGAGAAGGAGTATGGGAAGACCAGATTGACATGGAAAGGTGGGGAGCCCAGGAAAGAGGTTGTTAAGATCTCCTCTGGGCTATGACTGGAGAAATGAGAGAAAGATCTAAGAAATACTACATTAAGGTCTCTTACCTGAAAGAAAAAGTAACAATGAGACAGAAACATGTTAAAATACACCTTTGTTCAATCTGAATAATCCTTAACAATGAGCTAAGATCTGCAATCAGATCCATTCTCTGCAAATGGGCTGAGTGGAGGGCACTGGGAAGGCTGCTGCCAGGAATTAGGCCTCCTTTTTCCAGCTCCCTGTGGAGTTCCATTTTGCTTTAGGTGAGAGAATGGACATTTTCCTTTTACAGCTTTCCGTCATACAGAACAAGGCAGGAGTCCTCTGAATGAAATCCAGTCATTAGTATCTCTCTGGTAATCTGCATCACACCTCTAGAGACAGGAGAAGGGAGGCACTGGCCAGTGAACTAGGGGCTCAAAGATCCTCATCTGAGCCCTGCTAGTGCCACAAGGACACACTACAGCCATTACTACCCAGGCTCCTTGCCCTGAAGATTCTTACATTGATAGGGCATAATTGACTTGGAGTCTGCATGTGCTGTAAGTTGAACACAGATGGCATTTTTTAAAATATAAAAGATATACATTAAAGGGATGTAAGTTACAACCTGCTCCTTAGTGTTAAAAAAATTATTGGACACTCAAGAAAGTTGCTGTCCATTGAGCTGATAAAATCTGAGAGGGGAAGGGCAGATTTAATGTAAGGCAGAGATCTTGCACTGAAGCTATAGTACATGAAGCAGGATAAAGGCGTGAGGAGTCTAGAGGCATTTCCAAACTGGGGAGTATATTGTATGTAATGACCAGAATATATTGGAGTGCTGAGGATGATGGTAGACTGGGAAGAAGATGATGAAGATAATGAGTTTGGGCATGACATTTTGTTTTTGAGATACCTATGAGATTTGCCACTATTGGATCAGGTACACCAAAATTGTAAAAGTAATATCCTTGCTTTTTCTGTTGGTTTGCAAACAAAACATATATATTGTGTTTTGCACATTCCTTCATTCACATTGTGCTTCATATGATCATTCCTACACATTGCATATTATAAAACCAATTTTAGGTGATACCTAATATCACCCTGTCTTTTCAGGTCTCAACTGGATCTTTCCTAATTCCTTTACCCCCTCCCTCTGCCCACCAAATTCTGTGACCCATGTTTTACCCCTTTCCACCACTAAGATTGAGAAATTGTGGTACATTCACACAATGTAATACTATGCACCAATTAGGAGCAATGGTTTTTTAAAAAAATACTATAACATGAGAGATACTAGAGACCGTTATGCTAAGTGAACTGTCTCATAAAAACAAATACTGCATAAGACCATCCTTGCTTTTTAACACTTTAAAATTATAGTATTCTCAGCTTCCTTATATACGTGTGAAAGTTGGACAGTGACTAAAGAAGAATGAATAAGAATCAGTCTTGTTGGTGAAGAACATTAAATATACTATGGATTGTCAAAAGAACAAAAAAATCCGTCTTGGAAGAGATGCTCCTTGAAGGCGAAGATGGTGAGACCTGGTCTCACATACTTTGAGTATATTATCAGAAGGATAATCATTCTGGTTCCTGTTTCTACAGTGACATATTAATTGGAGAAGGATTTCATCCTTGGTAAATATATAGGAACAACAACAACAAAAGAAAACCCTCCCTGAGATGAATTGACACAGTGACTGCCACAAGAGCTAAAGCACAGCAGCAATTTTGAGGGCAAGGCAGACCTGGGCTTCATTCTGTTGTATGATGATTTGGAATCTACTTGATGGTGCCTAACAATCATAACATGAGTAATTTGAAGAGGCCTGGTAATGTGATTATAAACAACTCAAAAGATGGGTGGTTTGAACCCACCTGTTGGGTCTTGTGCCATCTTTATAATCCTTGCTACGTTTGAGCCCAGTGCAGTCACTGTATAAATCCATTTAATTGAGGATCTTTCACTTTTTTTATTGGCCTTCTAATTTAACAGTAGGGAACTCTGGTGGTCTAGTGGTAAGGTGCTGTCAGTCCAAAGCACCTGGTTTGAGTTCACTAGCTGCTTGGTGGGAGAAAGGTGGGCAGTCAAATCCACTGCCTCTGAAAACATGCTGGAGGGTCAGCAATGAGTCGGTCCAGACTCAGTGGTACACAACAACAACAACAGTTGTTCAATGAGAGAAAGTTTTGGAAGTCTGATCCTATAAAGATTATGGCTTTGGAAATGTTATGAGGCAATTCTACTCTGTTCTGTAAGTCTGCTGTAAGTCACAATGGCATGAGTATGAGTCATTTGGAGTTCCAGGGTGGTGCAACTAATTAAGTTAACTGGTAACTGAAAGATTGATGGTGTGAGTCTATCCAAAAGTGCCTTAGAAGAAATGCCTGGTTATCTATTTCTGAAAAATTTGCCTTTGAAAATCTTATGGAGGCAGTTCCATTTAACATATTGTGGTTGCTGTTAGTGCCATTGAGTTGTAGATGACTCAAAGCAACCCTGTGAATGAACGACCTAAAACTTGTATAATTTTTATCATTTCTCCACGTTCCTAGTTTTTGGAGGAAAGGATTTCTAAAGAGACATAAACGCAGGTTATATACATGGATTTCACCTGATGGTATGCATAGGAATCAGATTGATTACATCTACAGGAAAAACCACAGGAGAAGCTCAATATCAACTGTGAAAACTAGGCCAGGATCTGATTGTGGAACAGACCACCAACTACTCATATGCAAGTTCAAGCTGAAGCTGAGAAAAATTAAATCATATCCACTGAAACCAAAATATGACTTTGAGTCTATCCCACTTGAATTTCAGAACCATCTCAGGACCAGGTTCGAGGCCTTGAACACTAATGAGTGGAGACCAGATGAGTTGTGGGAGGATATCAAGGGTGTCATCCAGGAAAAGTGCAAACAGAAGAGGAAGAGAAGACCAAAATGGATGTCAGAAGAGACTCTGAAAATTGCACTGGAGCGCAGAGAAGCCAAAGCAGAAGGAAGAATTCAAGATACTAAAGAGTTGAATAGAAGATTTCAAAAGGCAGCATGGGATGACAAAGTAAAATATTACAGTGAAATGTGCAAGGAGTTGGAGTCAAGCAATCAAAAGGGCCGAACTCGCTAAGCATTTCTTAAGCTCAAGGAACTGAGGAACAAATTCAAACCTCGAGTTGCCATAATCAAGGATGCTTTGGGCAGAATATTAAATGATCCAGGAAGTATCAAAAGACGATGGAAAGAATATATTGAGTCACTGGAATTGGCAGACACAGAAGAATTTCACGAAACAAAATATGAGTAAGAGCCTATGGTGATGAAGGAAGAAGTTCAAGCTGCTTTGAATAGCAAAAAATAAGGCCCCAGGAATAGATGGTATACCAATTGACATATTTCAGCTAACAGATACAGCCCTGGATGTAAATTACTCTGTTAGGCAGAGTAATTAACTAATTGGCTCTATTTCCCAATAAGGTCACATTCTTATCTTAGGTGCTAGGGGTTAGGTCTTCAACATATCTTTCTGGAGTAAGGAGGCGAAGACAATTAAATCCACATCTTCGCTCCCTAATTAACAACTGCTCTTTTCTGTCTAATTATTGTATACTTTTAAGTGTTATTACAAAATATTTCCTTTCTTGTGAATATCTTCTTCATTTCTGTAAATTGTACTACATAAAGTGTTCTTTTACTCTTTTCAACCCAGCACTGTAAACTAGAGTGTGTGCCCACCACATTTTGCCTCTATTCTCTCAGTGATAGATGTCAGAATGCCCTCAACTCTCCAAGATCATAAATAATGTTTTGATTAGAAGCATTCCAATTTAGAACATTGATGCAACAATGCCCCAAGTCATAGAATTAAATTCAAATGCTTCAGCTTGAGAAGTAATCAAGTTTTGGGCTCTTCTGATGCTAAATAACAATGTTACTGGGTTTTCTTCGTTGAATTGACTAGTTTCTTAGATCAATTAACACAGCTGGTCAGAAATTGTGTAGACTCTCCACCATTCCTCTGTCTCTCATCAATTGATGGAAACAATGGTTTCCCCCATTGGCTCTTCCTCCTTTTCTCTACAGCAGCTATTTTAAACCTTCATATTTTCACTTCTTCCTTCACTCTCAGCAGGTGACCTCACCTCCTAGTTTATAAAGAAAATAGATGCCATCAGATGAGTTTCCTTACGTTCTTATTAGAAAAATTATAGACTGATTTGCATCCACTCACCCTTTTCTCCTTCCTTCCTTTGCAATGGTGTGTCCTCCCTCTAAGAGGCATCTTTCCATCTAAAAGGGTCCCATTCTTGCCGTTCTTGCGTGATTGGCTAAATTATACCCTCTTCACCTGAATTAACTTCCCATTGCCATATATAAGAAATGTATTGACGTCTTTTTCTATCTGAAGACTAAATTTTAAAAGTCTCTCTCAATCTCTATGTAGCAACTTTCCACTCCAATACTGATTCCTGTAACTTGGTAAATTTAATGGCAGAGCTAAATTTTCCCTCTCTACCCTCTTCACTAATCAACCTCCTGGATCTCAACAATGCTTACATCTCACTAAATCCAGGAGATACATTTCTGCCCTTATTATACATCTATTTTCAGCAGCATATGCTAATGTTGTGCACTTTCTCAGCTGTGAACTTCACTTTTGTTGGCTTGCATGGCACTACATACTCCTCTGGGATAGACTTAAGGATATATGTTATTAACAAGAAGTAAAATGCAGCCTTAGATCTATCACAACTGAATTTAAGAACCACCTCAAGAATATATTTGATGCACTGACCAAAGACCAGACAAGTTGTGGAATGACCTCAAGGACATTATCCGTAAAGAAAGAAGAAAGTCATTGCAAAGACAAGAAAGAAAGACTAAAAGGGGTGTCAGAAGAGACTCAGAACTTGCACTAGAATGTAGAGTTAAAAACAAAGGCAGAAAATTAGGCCCAAGAGAACCGAGTAGAAGATTTTAAAAGGCAGCTCAAAAAAGACAAAGCAAAGTATTATGATGAAATGTGTGAAGAACTGGAGTAAGAAAACAAAAAGAGAAGAACACATTTAACAGTTCTCAAGCTAAAACAACTGAAGAACAAATTCAGGCCTCGAGTTGCAAGATTGAAAGATCCTGTGGGTAAAATATTGAATGGTACAGGAAGCATTTAAAGAAGATGGACAGAATACAGAGTTACTGTACCAAAAATAGTTGACAATGAAACATTTCAGGAAGCAACATATGATCAACCAATAACAAAGGAAGAAGTCCAAACTGCACTGAGGGAATTGGCAAAACTACAAGGCCCTAAGAATTGATTGAATACCAATTGACATATTTTAACAAATGAAAGGAGCTCTGCACATGCTCACTAGTCTATGCCAAGAAATTTGAAAGACAGCACTCTGGCCAACTGCTTGGAAAAGATCCATATTTATTCCTACTAAAAAAGAAAGATGATCCAATAGAGGGCAGAAATTATCAGATAAAATCATTAGTATCACATGCAAGTAAAATTTTGCTTAAGATTTTTTAAAAAATTTATTTTATATTGCTTCTGTTCTACCTCTTGGTTGATTGTATGGTGTCTAGGGTCTTAAATGCTCGTGAGCAGCCATTCAAAGCAGGACATCTGGTTTCTATTCATCTGGAGTAAGGGGAGTCAGGAAGAGGAGGGGAATATAGAATGTGTGGTCTCTGTAAACAATGGCCCATTTTGCCATGAGAACAGAACAACTGGATGGTGCCTCGCTGCCATTCCTCACCATTTTGATGGAAGATTTTAGAGGGATTTTAATCAAAAGGGGGGAGATGTAGAATAGAATTTCAGATTCTTGTGGGTTCTAGACTTTCCAGAGCTAGGAAAGGTAGATGACTACAAGAAACCATATGATTGATATGATATGATATGATATGATATGATATGATATGATATGATGATATGATATTATAAGTCTTACTTGACAGCATGATGATATGATATTATAAGTCTTACTTGACAGCATACCTATATATATACACATATATGTATGTATACTTTTGAAAGTATTGATATGAGACTCCAAATGTAATATTACAGAACAAATGAAGATAACAGGTAATAAAATCACATAGATCTCAGTATGTCACTATGAATATTCCCTGAAATCATCTTAAAACTGAACCATTTAGCTTAACTGGTAAAAATGATCAGCTTTAAACATTATGCCATTTTAAGGACTATGTAGGATCAAGCTTACAGTTGCAGCTACTCAAAGAATTAGATGAGAACCTTAAGGGGTGATCGTTGGGGAGGAGCAGCTCAGAAAAGGAATGTCAAAATTTTTGTACAATTTAAAGAGAATGTCATCAGTATCACTGACTTGTATGTCTAGTGACTGTTGAATTGGTGTATGTTTTACCATCCATATTGTCAATAATAATAAAATGGAAAAAATTTTATTTTATATTGGTTTACATACAAAGTTCATAAATTTCATATACATTATTTTTCACACCGTGCTGAAGATTTTTTTTTTATTTTTAAAATGGCTGGAACAGTACACTGAAAGAGAACTGCCAGAAATTCAAGTTGGATTAAGAAGAGCCCATGGAATCAGGGATATCATTGCTGATGCCAGATGGATCTTGGAAAGGTGCTAACTTGTGTTTTATTGACTATGCAAAGGCATTTGACTGTGCAACCATAACAAATTATGGGTACCACTGAGAGGAACTGGAATCCCAGAACACTTACTTGTATTTATGTGAAACTTATAAACAGGCCAAAAAAGTGTTGTTTTAACAGAACAAAGAAACATTGTATGGTTTAAAATCAGGAAAGGTGTGTGTCAGGGTTGTATCCTTTCTCAATACCTATTTAATCTGTATGCCGAGTAAATAATTCAAGAAACTGAGCTCTGAGAAAAAGGTGGCATCATTAGAGGAGGAAGACTCATCAACAATCTGCATTGTATAGATGACACATTCTTGCTTGTAGAAATTGAAGATCTAAAGCACTTACTGAAGGATATAAAAGACTACAGCCTTCAATATGGATTACACCTCAGTATCAAGAAGACAAAGATCCTCACCATTTGGACCAAGAGGCAGCATCATGATAAATGGAGAAAAGATTGAAGTTGTCAAAAATTTTAGTTTGCTTGGATCCACAATCAACACCCATAATAGCAGCAGTCAAGAAATCAAAAGACACGAGCAAAATGTGCTGTCAAAGACCTCTCCCAAGTGCTAAAGAATAACAATGTCTGTTTAAATACTAAGCTGCCTCTGATCCAGGTCATGATATTTTCAATTACTTCCTATGCATTTGAAAATTGGATAATAATTAAAGATGACTGAAGAAAACGGAATGCTTTTGACTTGTGGTGTTGAAGAAACGTATTGAATATATCATGAACTGCCAAAATAACACACAAGTCTTTCTTGGAGGAAGTGTATCCAGGGTCAAGGATGGTTAAACTTTATCTCACAGACCTTGGGCTTGTTGTCAGAAGGGAAGAGTCCTTGGAAAGGGACCTCATGCTGGGAAAGGTGGAAGGTCAGAGAAAGAGAGGAGCAAGATAAATTGGCACAGTGGCTGTAAGAGTGGGCTCGAGTGTGTTAGAGGTCATGAGGACGGTGCAGGATAGGACAAGTTTCTGATCTGTTGTTCATACGGTTGTTATTAAGCACAGTTGACTTGAAGGCACATAACACCACGGACAATTGCTATTGTAGCTGTGGATATTTTATTACCCTCAAGGACACTCAAAGTGTCTTATGAATAGAAATGTGGCTTACACACCTGTGAATCCTCTATGGTGTTTAGCACTGTTTTGTGTACCAGGGGGGTACCTATAATAACTTGCATGTTATATTTAGTTAGCGTGTTGTTGTTAGCGGCTAGCTGCTGTCACATCAATCCCAATTCGTGACCACCCCACATATGACAAATCAGTGCTTGGCCCTGTGCCATCCTCATGATCAGTTGTGAATTTGTCTATTTTAATCTGTAGGGTTTTCACTGATTTTCAGAAGATTGCCAAGTGTTTCTTCCTAATCCTTCTTAGTCTGGAAGTTCCACAGACAAGTCAGCATCATAGCAAAGCACATGTCTCAAATCACAGACGGGTGATGACTGCACATGAAGTGAACTGACTGGGAATTGGACCAGAATCTCAGACATGGAAGGCAAGAACGGCACCATTGGACCTCCACTTGGTTTGTTAGCACATGAAAAGAATGTGAAATCTCCCTTAAACCTTCACTTGCTCATATTTCTGAACTCAGGTCTTCAAGAAGGCAGAGAGAAGAGAAGGATACTATTTCATCACTAGCTGCACACCCACCAGCCCTAATCCTAGGGAATATACCCCCAATCATCTGTTGCTTTCTGTTTCACAACTTCTTTTTTCAGGTCCACTAAACCATAGATGTTCATAATGGAGACTGGGGAAACCTGTTCCATTATCAAATATGCCCTGATATCCCTTCCCCTAAAACGGTCCATGTCCAAAGGTTTGATGTGGCCTGCCACACATTGAGTATCTTCCTATATTGCTATTATATGTCTTCGAGTTGATGTCAACTCATAATTATTCTATGAACAATAGCCCTGATCCCTATCCTGAGCCAACCTCACCATCTCTAAAACACCTGTTACAGTCACCATGTCGATCCATCTCATCCATGGCCTTCCTGCGCTGACCTTCTACCCTTCCAAGCATGATGTCCTTCTCCAAGGACTGGTCTCCCCCTGGTAAAGTATGTGAGACAGAGTTTCAAAATTCCTGCCTCCAAGGACCAACTTGGTTTCACCCTCTCCAGGACAGACCTGTTTGTTCTTTTTGTGGTCCATGGTATATTCAATACTCTTCTCTAGCACTACAATTCAAAGGCATCAATTCTTCTTCTGTCATCCTTAGACATTGTCCAGCTCTCTGATGTATAGCAAGCAATTGAGAAGACCATGGCCTGGACCAGGCACACTTTAGTCTTCAGACTGACAACATTGCTCTCTAGCACTCTGCAGAGGTCCCTAACAGCACTTTCCTAAAACAACTCATCTTCTCCTATAAAGTTTTCAATCTCTATGGGAAGTTGTGGGCTGAGGATTTTAAGAACAATCTTTCTTGATTTAACTGGGCCTTCATCAAAATTCATGGCAACTCAGATTCATTTCCATTTCTAGTCTCAATGCTGCCCACAGCCAACTGAGCATGATGGATGAGCTCGCTAACATTTTGAAAGTGAAAACTATCTATCTAACCATCTATCTCACATGGTCCCTGATTGGAGTGCCTTGCCCCTATTAATGTGTCATCTGTCCTTACATCTCAGTGATACGGTGTTTGATCAATACTTTCCCTGGAGTTCCCAACCTTGTCTAATGGGAAGGAAAGCCATGTTTTACTAACTACCGGGAATCACAAACTTTTCTATAAACTAGCATTTCTGCTCTTGAGCACATGGCAGGCCATTGGTGACAGGTGTGCATTCATCACTCTAGTAGCAGCAGGACAATGAGGGCGATAGTTATCTCTGAAACAAACACAAACTCGGGCATTGAAACAGCCATAATGACCTAAAACTCAAAGCATTTGCAGGCTGCCTTGTCTCTCTCCTGTGGAATAGTTTGGAGTTCAAATTGCCAACCTTTGGGTTAGCAGCCTAGCATTTAACACACTACCACTGAGGCTCCTCATCTGTTTGTAGATTTGTTAATTACACTCAAACCTTGTTCTTCAATTTGTTTGCAATTGTTATTGGGAGGTGCTGTTGAGTCGAATATGACCTATAGCGACCTTCTGAACAACAGATCTGAATCCTGTCCTGTCCTGCCCTGTGCCATCCTCACAATCTCTGGCACCCTTGAACTCCTTGTTGTGGTCACTGTGTCTGTCCACCTGGTTAAGGGTCTTCCTCTCTTTCATCAAACCTCCACCTTCCCAAGCATGATGTCCCTCTCCAAGGAATAGTCTATCCTAGCAACATGCTTAAAGTATGACATGTTTTAATGAAGAAGACCTAATATTGTCATGAAAGATTTCTAGTATCTTATTGTTGTTGTTGTGTATCGTCAAGTCAGAACATAGATGACCCTCTGGTGGGTTTTCAGAGGCAGTTAATTGCACAGGACAAGATTGTCTATCCTTCTCCTGAGGAGCAGCTGGTGACCTTCGGGATTGTGGCACAGCTTCTTGTCACTAGGCCACTGAAGAACAGATTCAAACCTAGAGTTGCTGTAATCAAGGATGCTTCGGGCAGAATATTAAATGATCCAGGAAGTATTAAAAGAAGATGGAAGGAATATACTGAGTCATTATATAGAAAGGAATTGGCAGATACAGAGGAATTTA
>NW_006399766.1:19122551-19151533 GCF_000299155.1 Elephantulus edwardii | reverse complement strand
GCAGGAGGGGAAGACCCTCTATGAGATGGATTGATTCGGTGACTGGGGTAATCGGGATGGGTGTGTCAGAGGCGGTGCAGTTGGCGCAGGATAGAGCAGGGTTTAGAGCTGTTGTGCATAGGGTCGCTATGAGTCGGAAACGACTCGATGGCACATAACAACAACAACAACAAGAAGGAATCCCTTAGTGATATAAAGAATTATGTTGCCAGCACAAAGGTGTGTGGTTCAAATCCACCGGCTGCTCTGTTAGAGAAAGGAGGGAAATCAACTCCTGTGTGATTTATTGCCTCTGAAAACCTGCTGGAGGGTTGGCTATGGGTTGGTTCCAACTCAACTGCACACAACAACAATATTGCCATGAGGCACTCTGATGGCATAGTTCATTGCACTGCTAAACAAAAGACTGCCCATCTCTGACAGTTCAAATCCACCAGTGGTGTGCTAGCAGAAAGATGAACAGTCTTCTCTGTAAGATTTATAACCTTGGAAATTCGATGTGTGTGTGTGTGTGTGTGTGTATGTGTGTGTGTGTGTGTGTGTGCTGATCAGAACTGACTCAAACCAGTGAATTTGAGCATGAGCATTGAATAGCACAACTTAGAAGATATTCCATAAGATATTAGAAGATATTCAAGACATTCTGGTCATCATCTATGTTGGTCTTTCCTGACACAAACACACACACACACACATACACACACATCCTCACATTTGTCTTCCACTGAAGAAAGCATCCATATTAAGTAAAATTAGGAGCAATGGGTATGGGCATTCCTTGGAACGAAATTTTATCAGCAAGACTGCTGGCCTAAGGACCAACCTAAGAATCTCAGTGTGGTGCAAACGATCAATGCACCCAGCTGCTAACTGAAAAACTGGACTTTCAAGTCTATCTGAAGAGGCCTCTCAAGAAAGACCTCCTGATCTGCTTGTGGAAAATCAGTCATCAAAAATCTGAGGGCTACATTTCTACTCTGACAGCAGTGGGGCCAAAGAGTTGGAAGACAACTGGTGTGTTGTTGTTTTTTTAATTTTTTTTAATTTTTGTGTGAGTGTACCGTCAAATCAGATCTGACTGGTACTGGAGGAGATTGCCCCTCCTTCCCTGGCAGAGCATCTGGTGGATTCGAACCATGCGCCTCTGGGATTGTAGTTGCAGCTCCTTGCCACTAGGCCACCAGAGCTCCCCTGACAACTGGTGTTTTAAATGAAGGAAACCCTATCATTTTTTCATGCATGTGGGTAGTAGAGGAGTAAGAAGAATCTGAGAGGTTTGGACCAGTGACTGGTACCATTGCTCCAGTCTGTTTAGTAGCCAATGTTAAATTGTACTGAAAGGATCCCGTGTTGTACCGTTAATGGGCGGATGGGGCTCAATGGGAGTGAGAAATGTGTGATTGAAGGTTACAAAAAGAACAGAGATACAGACCTTATCCAAACCTCACTTGTACTGCCAACCCAAAGGCAAGCAGTTCGAATCCATCAGGAAGCCTCCATTGGAGAAAAATGAGCCATCTCCTCCTGTACAATTCATAACCTATGAAAACCTGCTAAAGAGGATTAGCTATGAGTCAGTTCCCAATAGGTGGCAATGAATTCAGTCAGTTCTGTGAGTAAGGTATTATTTCTATTATTTCCCATGATCACATATCTAGGAAATGGTAGAGATAGAACTTAAACCCAGCTCTACTGTCTTCACAGCCTACTGCACCATCTAGACTTCCAGGGTATTGGAGGACTTGATTGGAGATATTGAAACCCAGGAGTTCAGTTTTCTTTCTCACTGAGAAGGTCTGATCTTCTTTCTTTATTTATATATTTGTTGCTTTCTTTCTTAAAGAAACATGTATGAGGATCCAAGGTGTGAAGCGGTGGGAGCAGAGGCTGAGGATGGGCAGGGGGGAAATCACAGGGTCACACAATTTGGTGGGTAGAGGTGGAGGGTAAAGGAAATGGGAAAGATCTGGCAGGGATATGGAAAGACAGGTGATTAATTTTATAAAACACAATGAGTGGGAATGATGGTATGAAACACAATGTGAATGAAGGATAGTGTGAAACACAATGTTACAAGCTTTGTATGCTAACCAATATAGAATAAAAATTAAAGATATAGAGATGATTAAAAAATGAAGAGGTAATTTGTATTTCTAGTACAACATCTGAAAGATAAAAAGAAGTGTATAATGAAAATGAAATTGCTCATCTTCCATTATCCCCAAGATACCTTCTTCGCTTTCTGATGGCAATCATTGACACAACTTGTCTGTGTATCTTTCCACAATGTTCATCTCCTTAGTTTCCTATCCAAGGTTGAATGTGAGAAAGCTGGCCTGGCCAAGAGGGCTCGGAGACAATATGTGGGATTGAATTAAGATCACTTCCCATCATATTTAGCCACAAAGCATAAAATAGGCAAAATTCACCTTCAATGCTCACTTTGTTGCCTTCAGAGAACCTTGTCCTCTCCATTCCCTACTCTGCTACTCACTCTAACTTGTCCTTCACTAACTAGGAAGACCCACCAACTTGAGACAATTTGTGTTCTGTTATATTTCTGGGGAGTCTGCTTACTATTCCCTGAGGGGCTGTCTTGACTGAGAAATTAATTCTTACTGAGGAATTCATGGGTGCCTGAGAATTGATGGGCTATGCTTTTCACAAAACATGTTTACATTTTAATCGGGGGCTTCAATCAAAGGAGTGACTTGAATAATGGGGATTTAAAATGCTCTATCACGACAAGCCAACAGGGCAGAATTTTCTTCCAAAAAAAGTGTTCTCTTCATATCTACTTCACCTTGAGGCTCAGACAAACTAGGTGCTCTGCCACTTTGACTACTGAAATTATTAAGCTCCTAGGGCAGTCAGGAGCCTGGTCTTTACTCTTTTTCCTTTAAGATGTAGTCACTTTCCATTGTTTTAAAAAAATTATTGTGAAGGTTTCAGTTCCCCATTTTACAATTTCTACACAAGTTGTTCAGTGACACTGATTACAATCTCCACAAGGCGTGAACATCTTCATTATTTTCGTTTTGCTTTTTCCACTTGCCTGCCCCCTTACAGTCTCATCTTTGTTTCAAAAGCATAATCGTTAACCCTTGGTCTCATATAGGTATTATTTAAAGGCATATTTATGGGCAATACTCATTATCTTTTGGGTCAGTTTGTTATTTAGCTACTGGTGGCCCTAAGGGTTCGTTTCACCTCAAAGTTTGAAGAGTTTCTCAAGAGAAGAGGCTCAGGAAGTCTTCCAGTTTCAACCAGTCTAATAAGTCTAGTTCCTTGGGGATTTGTGTGTGTGTGTTTTGTTTTTTGTTGTTATTGTTTTATGGAATTTGAGGTTTTGTTGTACCTTTTTCTCCCTGTCTACTGGAGTCAATCTGTTATAGTCCCAATAAGAATGGCTGGTAGTGATGTCTAAGCTCTGATCTCAGGAAGTGCTTTGTGTAGACTGTCCTATAGGGAGCTCTGGTGACTTAGTAGCTAAGGAGTTGTGCTACCAACCCAAAGGCATGTAATTCAAAACTACCAGCTGCTTCATGGGATAAAGTTGGGCAATCTCCTCCCTTGTGATTTACTGCCTCTGAAAATCCTCTGGAGGGTCAGCTATGGGTCAGTTCCAACGTGGCAACGAAGAACACCGCCACCATTTGTCCTACAGACTAGTTTCTGACAGTTTTGAAATTCAGAATCTCCAAAGCTTAGAACATCTCTCCATCCTTAATATGGCATAACTATAAGCTAAAATCTCATCAAAAAGAAGAAAAAATATAGACAAATAAGAGTATGATTTGTACTGCAATATTTACTGACTGCTACCTTAGTCTGCCCCTTCCAAATTAATATTTAGACAGGAAGTTGGAACAGGTTGCTTCGCAAATATTCAACATTTCACCCAATCTGGGGAGGGGGGGATGGCATCTCTGCTGGGATTTCTTGACAGTAGCTTTGTTTTTGAATGGAATTCATTTTCATTTCCACAGGTAATATTCTTCTCACACAATTAGGCACAGTTTCACCACTCAAGGGAGAGATGCAGTAGGGATCGTCATCAATGTCATCTATAGCAAAGGGGGGGAAAGAACATTTTTCAGCTGTGTCATTAGGGAGTTCATGCATAGTAGAAGCATAAGAGATTTGTACTTAATGAAGGAATGAATAAAGGAACTCCGAAGAAAGTGAAGATTGCAGTACTTTTCTTGAGGCTCTTCATAGAATTTCAAGGAGAGTTAATTCATCCTGCCAAATGTGTATATATATTCTTCCTGCATTGTGAATCACGCTGGTGGCTGAGTGAGCAGGAGTTGTGCTTCCAACCCAAAGGGAGCTGGTTCTAATCCATCAGCTGTTCCAAAATCCACTGGAAGGTCAGCTATGAATAGGTTTCAGCTGGACAATACATAACAATGACAAACAGTGTGATAGAGAGGCAGTGGAATAAAAAGACCTTAACCAAAGGAAGGACACTCATGAACAAACCTTGGAGGCCTCCCAGAAGTGACAACATGAAATGGAAACACACATATCTATACTCCCTATGAATTTTATGCTACTGATGTTTCTTTCTCAAGCCCAAAGGGGTCTATAGTATGGACTGTGCTTTTTTTTTTTTTTTTTTTTAGCTCTGTGCTAATATGATTGAGTTTCTGGCCACAAGTTTGATGGTAGCATTCATATTGACATTTTTGAACCAGAGAGTTAAGAAGCTGTACTATCTGCACCAGTGGCTGTCATTGTCACAAGTTACTAAGCATCTCAATAAGGTCCCCAGGTCCCTTGGTTCTACTATAAGTGTAACACTTGGTACAACATTCATTTGTTACCTCTCCTCTAAAGAACAGTACATACACCTTTGGACTGTGTATTTTGCTAGTGAAACAATAAATCCCAAGAACACTCAATACTAATTGTTTTGCAAAGGTTTATTTCTGATCACTCTTAAGTGTGACCTATTCAGGAGTTTGGATACTGTATGCTTCCCCTTTAAGGAGCTCTGATGGTCTAGTGGGTCAAGAGTTGCCCTGCCAACCCAAAGGAAGGCAATTCAATTTGAACCTACTACCTGCTCTGAGGGAAAGACAGGCAATCTCCTCCTCTGCAACCAACAGCCTCTGAAAACCTGCTAGAGGGTCAGCTATGAGTTGGATCTGTCTTGATAGCACACAACATGCCTTCAATACACTGTGACACCTCCATATATGCACCAGAGCATATCTGCAAGTTAGCTGCCCAGAGTTCGATGTAATCTTTTGGCCAGGAAAATGCCCTTCACACTAACCACTACCTTTCCCATACAGAGACAGATGGGGACTGATAGTCCGTGTGCTAGCCAGTCTGCTAAAGCCAGAAAGCGTTGTCTCACACCATAATGAAGCTGATAGACATTTTGGAGATGGTCCTTTCTCAACAACTCACGCTGAAAATAGCATGAATATAGCTCCAAGCAGGGAAGTGATGTGCCCAAAGTCACAGACTATGTGGCAGAAGAAAGTGATCCAAAGCCTTTTGACGCCAAGCTAAGTGGGTTTGTATGTGTGGGTTTTGTTGTTGCTACTGTTGTTTTCCAACATGCTGCTTTAAATTATGCAGCAGCCCTTGGAAACGTAGCTGTTGCTTTACGCCAACACAATGAAATATACACATAGATGAGGTAGAACTATGGCCAACACTCAAAAGGTGGGAGAATGACCATAGCCAGGTCCCCAAATGTGATCTATGTGTACGTACTAGAGCCTGAATGAAAGGCAATCAAAATCCACAGTAGCATCATCTAATTGGAAGTACTGAACTGAGTCATCAAAACTGAAATTCTTTCTCACTCTATTTCTCTTTTTAAAGATCAATTCTTTCCCTCTCAATACTCCATCCCCATCTCAACATCTATGTCTGCTTCTTGGAAGCTTCCCTCTGGTGGTCCTGTGGTCAGGGGCTGCACTGCCAACCCAAAGGTATGCAGTTTGAATCTACTAGCTGCTCTGGGGGAGAAAGATGGGATTTCACCTCCCTGCTTGGAGGGTCAGCTGTGGATCAGTTCCAACTCAAGAGTGCATAACAACAGCATGGCAGAGGATGAGCATCTAAGAATGCTATAGAGTGGAGATTGCATTAACCTGGGAGCCAGAAGACCAGAGATCTTGTCCCAGTTCTGCTGCAACTGGGTTGAGTGACAGTATAGAAGTTATTTTTCTTTTTCCTCTTTAGGTTTCCTTATCTGTAAAATTAGGGCATTAGACTAGGTAATGTCCAAGTTTCCCCTTGATTTTAACCAAACCAAATCAAAGCAAAGCTGTTGTTATTGAGTTGTCTCTAGCTCACAGCAACCCCTTTTGTTACAGAGTAGAACGGCAATTCATAAAGTTTTCTAGGCTGCAGTGCTGCTGAGTGGGTCTGAACTAACCTTTCAGTTAGTTGTTGTTGTTGTGTACCATCAAGTCAGAACTGACCCATAGCTGACGCTCCAGTGAGTTTTCAGAGGCCTTTAATCACACAGGAAGAGACTGCCCATGTTTCTTCTGCAGCGCAGCAGGTAGATTTGAATTAGGTGCCTTTGGGTTGCCAGCGCAACTGCTCACTCCTAGACCACCTGAGTAGGTGAGCACAAACTATTTGCATCACTCAGGGACCTTGGGTTTTAACAAATGGTGACATTTCATTCTTACTCCACTGATGTTTAAACCTCCAATATTTTCTCTCTTCCTTTGGGACCAATAATTAATCAGATTTACATATATTAAATTCACTAGTGTCGTAGACACACCTGCTCCATGGCTGAGCCCAGTACATTCATGTACATGTACATTTAGTATTTAGGGGGAAGCATTATCCAAGATCAGGTGCGTGATCTGCATCAATACCTCTGACATTAATTCACTCTCTCTGGAATAGCATTGTCAAAAGCTAGTCTTTTTTCTCTCACCATTGGGAAAGATTATGTCTGAAGGAAAGCCTTGTGTGGAGCCTAAAGATTTCAAAGTGGAATTAGTCGCAGTTGACTCGAAGGATAGTGTCAACAATTTATGTTCAAAGGTTTTCTTCAGTCCTTCCTGCATGTAGCCAACATTCATCCCGTATCTGCTGCTCGCATCTGAAATGACACCTAAAGAGTCAAAATACAAAACTCATCAAACTGTACAGTTAGAATGAGTGGATTTTATAGTATTTAAATTGTACCTTAGTTAATTGTTGTTCGTTCACATTGAGTTGAGCATGACCCATAGAGACACTATGAACAACAGATCTGAACCCTGTCCTATCCTGTACCATATTCACACTCCCTGACACGTTAGAGCCCACTATCATGGCAATCACTATTTCAATCCATTCAGTAGAGGGTCTTCCTCTCTTTTCCCGACACTCCACTTTTCCAAGTTTGATGTCTCTCTCCAAGGAATAGCCTTTCCTAAAAACATATCCAAAATGTGTGAAATGAAGCTTTATCACATTTGCCTCTATGGCTGCACTTTCTTCAAGACATATTTGTTCTTTTGGAATTCTATGGGATATTCAATACTCTTCTCCAATAACACAACTCAAAGGCATGAATTCTTCTTCTGCCATTCTTATTAGTTCTCCAGCCCTCAGATGCATAGCAAGTGCATGGCCTGAATCAGATGCACCTTAGTCCTCAACGGACATAATTGCTCCTCAATAATTTGGAGAGGTTCCTGGCTGCAGACTTTCCCAGGTGCAATATGTCTTCTGATTTCCTGACTGCTGGTACCAAGGGTGTTGATTGTGGATCCAAGTTAAGATGAAATCATCAACAACTTCAACTTGTTCTCCATTTATCATGATGAATCTAGGACTCTGAACAGTGGTGTTGGAGAACACTATGGAATATCACATGGACAAAAAGTATGTCTTGGAGGAAGTGTAAGCAGGGTGCTCCTTAGAGGCAAAAATGGTGAAACTTCATCTCCCAGATTTAGAGCATGTTGTTAGGAAGGGCCAGTCCTTGGAGAAGGGCATCATGCTTGGAAAGGTGGAGAGCCAGCAAAAGAGAGAAAGACCCTCAGTGAGGTGGATTGACAGAGTGACTGTATCACTGCGCTTGCAAATGGCAGAGCTTGTGAGTACATGCTGAATAGGTGAAGGTTCTGATCACTATGAGTCATAATGGATTCAAGGGCACCTGACAACAATAATATAAGAGTCTCTGATAATTCCTACACTTCAGGAAGGGCCATTGGTCCACTCTGGAATCTCATCAGAATGCTGATAAATTCTCTCCACCTCCACTACTAGTCCTCATTCCCATTGTTCATCTAGAAAACCCCTGAAACCTGGTGTTTAACACACAGTAGGCACACAATCAATGTTCTTTTAATTGATTTAAGGTTGTGGTGGTAACCAGGGTAAGAAACACAAAGAACA
This sequence comes from Elephantulus edwardii, assembly GCF_000299155.1. Lineage (NCBI taxonomy): Eukaryota > Metazoa > Chordata > Mammalia > Macroscelidea > Macroscelididae > Elephantulus > Elephantulus edwardii. The sequence goes on along the minus strand of NW_006399766.1, from coordinate 19,143,154 downwards.
TTGGCCCAAAGAATGGCTTCACTCAGTTAAAATGTGGTCCAAGTCACAGTCTCCACCTAACTTCATTCACCTCAGCATAAAATTACAAATTATTTTTATGACATGAAAACAGCCTCCATGTGAATGAGAATGTTGGATTAGCTCCAGTTAGGAGGCAAGTGAATTGGATCCATTTTGTACAGAATGTAAAATCCAGAACCTTATCCCAAGTGGCATCTTACCAGAAGAATTATCCAGCCGAAACCATCTGCAGCAAAGGTGCATCTGCCACTGATCTCGCACATTCTCCTTCATTGCACAGTGGAAGACAAAAATGAGGAAACCTATGTCAGGAAAAAAGATCAGTCTTTTTCAGCTCCTTTCACAAGCTATCCCCAGTATCCACACTCAGTCTTCTTCTCACCACCATACCATCTCCAAGGAACCTCAGGACTACTCTTGGTTTTCTTAACTTACCTTCCTAGATTCCCACTCAAGGACAGCTGGCAGGAAGGTCTATATCAAGAATTTATGTTAATAACACCTTCCCCCTGGGTTGCTGTCTACCCTAGAGTATGAGAGATCGAGTCTCCATATTCTGCCATGCACACCCTTGTATGCTATAGTACTATGCTATAGTTGGGCAAAAGACTGGTGGAACCCTCAAGACTATGACCTTGATTAGCCCTTTGAGCCCAGAACGAAATTCATTTTTGTAGATCACTTTTAGCCAAATGACAGACATATCTACAAGGTAAACAATAACATCTCATAGAAAACAAGACCTAACAGGCCAAGGATATATTTGACCAAGGATATAGCTCACAAGGCAGGAAGGGCCAGGCTAGACGGATGATCAGAAACAAAATCATATGAGGGAGTGGAAAGGGTAATGCTGCATTATTAGGAGTACAATTAATGTCATATATAAAAATGTGGACGAATTAGGAAATTGAAAACCAATTTGTTCTGTAGGCTTTCAGGCAAAACACAATGTTGTTGTTGTTGTTGTTGTTATGTGCCGTCGAGTCTCTTGCGACTCATAGCGACCCTATGTACAACAGCCCTAAACTCTGCTCTGTCCTGTGCCAATCGCACTGTCTCTGACACTCTCATCCCTATTATCCCAGTCACTGAATCAATCCACCTCATAGAGGGCCTTCCCCTCTTGCGCTGTCCCTCCACCCTCCCAAGCATGATGTCCCTCTCCAAGGACCAGTCTCTCCTCACAACATGTCCAAAGTATGTTAGACGGAGCCTCAGAATCCTTGCCTCCAAGGAGCCACCGGGTTTAACCCTTTCCAGGACGAATCTGTTTGTTTTCCTAGCAGTCCATGGTACTCTCAATACTCTTCTCCAGCACCACAGCTCAAAGGCATCAATTCTCCTTCTATCCTTTTAAAAAATTTTATTTTATTTTATTATTTTTTGTGTGTGTACCATTAAATCGGATCTGACTGGTACAGCAGGAGATTGCCCCTCTCTCTCCAGCAAAGCACCTGGTGGACTTAACCATGTACCTCTGGGATTGCAGTTTAGCTTCTTGCCACTAGGCCACCAGAACCCCCTCCCCCCAAAACACAATACTTTTAAAAAAAAATGTAGCATCATTTTCTCCACAGCAATAAAGAATGCCCTGCTTTTTGTCTCAATTCCACTATATGGAAAGTTCCCCTGCAAGTGAAAGGAGATGCTGAAGGTGTCGATCAGTAATGCTGGCCATTTCTTACCTCTCACTCTCTAAAATATCTTCCCAGAAGATAAAGGCAAGGTTCAAGATGACGCTAATCACAGGTCAACTGGGTTTCTTAAAGATGGGAGTGAAGTGGGAAAAGGAACCCAAAGTGCTTGCTACACAGATTCCCACAGTCTTCTACAACTTTAGTAATACCAACATGGACTTAAAAAATATTTATTTGGATCGAGGGACAATTTGGAAATCTCTATGAGGGCTTCCCCTTCCTTCTACACTGGCCACTTATGCTGAAGGTAAATAATTAGTGATGGATAGCAACAGGCTTAAGTCATTGAAATGAGTAAATGCCACTAATGCAAATGGTAACTGTCACTTGTGGAATTAAAGAATCTAGGCTGAAGTAAAAGTCCCCTGCCAGTTGTTCCTAGTTTGCCCATACCTTCACCACCACCATGTTTGGTTTGGAATGTTACATTTTAAGAGAAAGATGGCAAATGGAGGCATTCCAGAAAAGGTTGAACAAGAGCAATGATGGGCTTGAGTTAAAAACTGAACGAGCTGGGATGCTTTCTCTGGTTAGAAGAAAACTGTGAGTGGGGAGCATGAAGTGAGGAGCGATAGCAGCTATGGTCATAGATCTGAAAGGTCTGTCACAAAAAAGGCATGTTAGGCTTGTTCTGTGGAGTTACCAGGTTAGAACTAGGAGGAATGGGAGGAAACTATAATCAGTTTTGACCAATTCTGCTTCCTGGTTATCACAGAACAACTCTTAAACAAACCACAGTTTGTGATGGTGACCTAGTGGTAAGGAGTTGTATTGCCAACCCAAAGGCACGTGGTTCGAATCCACCAGCTGCTCTGTGGGAGAAAGATGGGCAATCTCCTGTGCGATTTACAGCTTCTGAAAAAAAAATCACTGGAGGGTTAGCTTTGAGTTGGTTCTGACTTGACAGCAAATAGCAAGTGCTTACTAAGCAATAGTAAGCATTGTAGGAGCTCTAGAGGCATAATCCACAGTGCATTGTGCTGCTAACAGAAAAGTTTCTTGCTTCCTGTGGTTCAAATCCACCAGCCAGCTAATGGGAAAGAGATGCGCATTCTCCTACCTTAAAGATTTACATCCTTGGAAACCCAACAGAGAGTTGTTATGTGTCTGAATTGACTCAAAGGCTGTGAGCTGGAGTTTGTTCTAACAAGCATTGTGCAATTAGTCTCATATTTACATGTGAAAGGTCTTGGAGACCAAGAAGTCTAGGAAACTCAACTCAGAGAGTAAAGATCCACAGCTATCATGGGGAGCAGTCCATGTCAGGAACAACGTCCCACTGTGGAGCAGAGGTCTTCACTGTATCTCAGCTAAGAATCTCTGGGAAGAAGTGCAGCTGATGAGCAGCTAAAGGCTTGGCTTTCTGGATGGTGAATTCTCCGTCTCTCAGGCAAAGAGAAGGCAGTGAATTCCTGCCATTGAATGAGAAGTCTGGCTCAGGGGCTTCTGGGCTCCCTGGCCCTCAGCCCTGAGACTCTCAGATTCCACGTGGGAGACGGCAAGTCTGTAAACGAAATGGAATGATTTGTCTCATTCCCTCCCCTAAGAGCATTCTCTCTATTTGACACAGAACAACTGCAACTATGGGGAACATTCAGTCTTTCTGAGCAGCAGGCACCTGCAAGGTGGTGCATATGGCAACACTTGTGAGCAAAGCCCAGCGATGGCGCAGGCCAAAGTCCCTCTTCATTTCAGTGAATGAGGGGCATCAGTGACCTTAAACACCATCTTGCTTATATCTCCAGCAGGAAGTTGCGTTAGCTCACAGACTAAAAGGTTATTCCATGAATGCCAATGAGCTGCCTGACAGCCCTCCTTTTTCTTTCCAATAACAGATTGATCTGCCCACTAACTAGAACAGAGCAGAAGGGAAGATGGCAGGGGTTTGCCACCTGCATTTTCATTTGGGCACCCTTCCTTCACAAATGGCTCAATATGAGCATCCTTCCCCACCCCCTGCCCCCATTTATTCACACCTGACCATAGGGCAATGCCCATTGGCCAAAACTGTGAGCTTGCCATCTATCATTTAAATGTTTCATTTGTTCACTTGTCTCATTACATTTTTGTTTTGAAGTTCTCTGAGCCAGGTGTCTGTGGGGAAGAGAGGGAAAGGTGTGTGTGGCATGTGGGAGTGTGGGGTGCATTTTGTTTGTGTAAGTTAAGTTTGAAACTCAAGGCTCTGAAAACACTCTCTTGACAGGACACCATGGCACAACCTAGCCTGCTGGCAGGACTAGGAATGCTTGGTGCTTAATTGAAATAAAGAATGGCTGACAAAATAGCTTTCTTCTGTTGAAGCTAAATCTTTAGAATTTTGGTTTCAGTCTTCAAGAGTTCTTAGTTGGATTCTGCTTCTATCCATGTGGGTGACCCGCTTAGACGTTCTCTCCCTTCCACTGTGGGAATGGTTCACACTTGCTATGTGGAAAACACTCCCTTTTTCCATGAATTCTCTTAATGGCATTGTTATTGTTCTTTTGCCATCCTTCCCTCTTTCCACATGCTGAGCATGATTTCCCTTAGCCTTGTTGGTATGTGCTGTCAAGTTGAAACTAACCCCTAGCTGACCCTCTAGTGGGTTTTTAGAGGCAGTAAATCACACAGGATGAGACTGTCCATCTTTATCCCACAGAGCAGTGGGTGGATTTGAACTGCAAGCCTTTGAATTGAAAGTGTAACTCCTTAACACTAGGCCAACAGAGCTTTGTTTTCTTAGAATTAGTGAGCTAAAAAGCAGCATAGAGTTGTTTCTGAGGACGATGTTTGCCCCAGTTCCTAATAGACTTCTGTGGAACATTCTAAATGAAGGCAGGTTAAGTTTTTTTAAGGTATTTCCATGTAGGCCAGGTAGTGCTACCAAGAAGGGTATAGAACTACCAGTGAAGCTGCAGTCAACAGTAGTGGATACAACCAAGTGCTGGTAGTCTCAAAGAAACCAAATGAGAGTGGTATGGAGTGTGACTAAGAATTCCATCCTTATCACCAAAGGGACACTGTAAAATCTTCCCACATCATACTTGAATATCAAAATAGTCTATGTGTTTCCTACTGCCAAAGGGGCCCTTTAGAGTAGTGAGAGAAGATCTTCACCCTGAAACCCCTTTTCAGCAGGAAGTAGCTAAGAGAATACGCCATCCCCTTTTCCTTATGACTCAGGGTGAAGTCTCTCTCAGGGAGGAGTGATAGGGAATGGCAAAGGACACACTGACAAAGAAGATTAATCAGAACTGGCTTTGACAAGCACTGTGGCATTTGGACAAGAACAAACTGGGAGGAGGGTAGAGAGAATAGTGCAACAATGAATGAATGGAAACCCAAAATCTCTGTAAATGTTTATGAAAATTAATAAAATATAATTATAGGAAAAAAAAAGAATATCACTGTTCATGAACATTGCAATGGACTGAACTGTGAATTTCATTTGGATGAAAAAACATCAGTAAGAATGGTCAGAAAATTAGGATTTGAAATCACATTTGACTTTGAAGACTATCTCTGCTATAAAGAGTGGTGTGATTTTCCTTCAACTGTTTCTTTATCAGGTGTAATATCTACTGTTTATGAGGATTAAACATGATTATGATTTTTTAAAAGTACATAGAAAAACAACATATTTCGTATCTTTTTGCATTTCAATTAGAATATGGCTGTTGAGTATAGTAGGACTGAAAGTTTCAGCTGGTCCAATTCATTGCTCTAAAAATGAGATGGTTTTATGAGTTATGAAATATAAGAGCAAAATCATGCCTTATACTATACTGTTTCCCCTCACTACAATACTTTGCCTTTGCCTGGCAGATAATAACTGTATAGCAATTCACATTTCCCTCAAGATTCTCATAGGCTCCTACAGATTACCTACTACAACTACAAATGGTTCTGTGGTCTTAAAAACATTGGGTTGGGTGCATCTCACAACTTGTATGCATTTCACCACCTGCATGCATCTCGCTGCCTGCCTGGCTTGACCAGCCAGAAACCCTTAACTCAGGCAACAGGGAGGTCTTGGCCACCTCAATGGAGGTAAGAAGCCACTTACAGAAGGGAACAACAGGCTTCCGTTGCGTTAAAAAAATCATTAGAAAACATTTAATTAAAAAATCAAAGAAAAACATTGGGTTGAACAAATTATAAAGGTTTAAAAAAATTTTTTTCAGAATTTCTCAGAAGTTTTATCATGCTAATATAAGTCCTATCATTCTACGAATGAGGCGATATAATTTACAGCATGGTCAACTTTTTAGATCACAGATCTATTTTCTTGCTAGGGTATCCAATGAACCCATCAATGGACTGCACTTTGGTAAAAGGGTTTGTTGAAAGAATAAATAATGGAGGACAATGGACTGCTCATGCTGACCACCTGCGCCAGTGAGAGCCCACACAAACTGGGCTAAGTTCAGGGATGTGGTAGGGAAGATGTGGTAGAGTTTGAGACTCCAAGGAGAGAATGTTTCATGCTGCTTCTCTCCCAAAATTTTGTAATAGACAAAATCAGGTTAAAATAAATAGCAATTATTGAAAGGTCTATCAACCAGATCTTCTCATATCATTTTGATTTGTCACTTAATTACTTCACTGATCATTTTCTTTTTGTCACCAGAAAACTGGAGGGAGAATAAAAAGCTACAGAACACGTAGACAGTTTGTTGTTGTTGTCATGGAGCACTGGAGGACTAGTGGTAATGAGTTGTACTTCCAACATAAGGGTACACAGTTCGAATAAACCAGCTGCTCCGTGTTTAAGATCGTCTAATTCAACTAGTTGTGATGCTTTTTTTAAAGTTGGTTTGTAGCAAAGCTACAACTGGAAACTTGGCCTCTTGTTTCGCTTTGGGTTTTTTTTTTAAATTTTTTTCCTTGTTATGTACCCTCGAATCAGATCCAACTGGCACAGGAGGAGATTGCCCCTACTTCTCCAGAAGAACATATGAAAGATTCTAACTGAATGCCTCCATTTGTTTTGGTTTGATCTTCCTTCTCCTATAACTCTTCAATCTCCTAAACTGGTTCTTTCCCACAGTATTAGAATAGACAATGCAGTCAGAGCCTGTGGGGACAAAACTTTAATGTTTTCACTCTCTAGTAGTTTCTATGTTGTACTGGGCTGGACCCTTCAGAATGTCAACCCAATTGTTAATCTGTACATTTATATTCATGATATGTTGATGAAAAGAATACTGTAAACGTGTTGCCACAACTGGGTGTGTGTTAGCGATCTGGCCTTCTCACTACATCCTGGATGAAGTCCTAACATCTATTAACATTTCCAGTGACTGCCTTTCAGCTCACTGAGAGCAGAAGCTTTTAGAATACTTCTTAGAAACGTTCAAGTCTCCTGGAGGTGAGGTTACCATGAGAATCAACAAAGAATTAGAAGAGATCTAACTAGTCACACAAAAAGGCACAGAAGTAACAGTTACCTTGCATGGTGTTAAAAATGGCAAAAAGATATAAAAAGAGGATCCTCACAGGCCCCCAGGCAAAAAAGGCAAAGCCCCAGGTGAGGCCAAGTAAGAATGTCAGGCTTGTCGTGCCTTTGACGTCATGCAGGATCATCTTCCTCCAACTCTTTTGCCTTTGGCCTTTCATAGAATTAAGTTGAGCCAAAACAGCACAGAACATGAAGAGATTCAGGATAAATACGAGGCAAAAATAAGCCACCACTGAGATGTAAAAGATAGAATCGTCTTTAATCCAACAACTGTAAGAGACAAAGGGCAAGTTGTTGTGAGGTGGAGAGACATAAACTCATACCTTTTTAATTTTTATATTAGGTTGCATACAAAATTCATATACAGTGTGTTTCACACATTTACTTCATTCACATTTTGTTTTGCACTATCATTCGCAACCACTGTGTTTTATAAAATTAATCACCATTGATTGCCCACTATGACTTCATCTTGATCTATCCTACTGCCCACCAAACTCTTGATTACAGCTGAGACTCTGAGGTCATTTTGGTTCACATGAGGACATCCAGAAATGGAAAGATGAACCGATTCTAGTTCACTCAGAGTGAACTCTGGTCTCCTCCTTGGTCTTCAGAATTCTTTCCAATGCCAAGGAAGAGAATCTAGATACTCCTACTCTCAATGTGTAGAAAGCTCCAAGTCCAAGTACCTAGGAGATTGCTCTCTTCCTCAGCAGCAGAAAAAAGAAATGATGTATTTTCTCCAAAAGTGGCTCCCTCACATCTTACACCTGAGATTTTCTTTACAGGATGAAATCTCCTTTACTTGATAGACATCACAATAAAAGGACAAGAGCAGTGAATGGCTTTTACAAATGCTAGATCAAGCAATAATGAAATTATCAGAGTTCATGAAAATGCAATAAAAAGAGAACAGCTCTGGTTGTCCTGCTTTAAAAGATGATATGTATTTTAAATCTCCCATCACAGCTACTGCTTTGGGATCCAAAAGGCAACACTGGTCACTAGCTTGATACGTGGATCAACACTTTTCTATTAAACAAGAAATATGCAGTGATTCATATCAGCACATGTTGTTGTTGTTGTTAAGGGCTGTCGAGTCGTAGACGACTCATAGCGACCCTATGAACGAAAGACCTGAACACTTGTATAATTTTCATCATTTCTCCAAGTTCATAGAGTTTCCAGAGGAAAGCTATTTCAGAAATGGATGCTACTCCTGCTTTCAAGCTTGTTTTAGGCACGGAGCTCCACCAAACACTGTCCACCATGAGTCAATAGAAAATAAAAATAAATTTAAAAAAATAAATTTAAAAAGGACATGGTGGATTTGAATTGTGTGCCTTCAGATTGGCAGCACAGTTCCTTACCATTGGATACCTCTTAAAGAATTTTTTTTAACCTCTTAGACTGTTCCACTTCTTATAAGTCAATTCACATTTAAAAGGGATGCTTGGTGGAGGAATGAGGGGAGTTGGTTTGTCCTAATTTTGCTCTTGCTTTTTATCTTTGAAGAGAAATCACTATTCATTAGACACTGGGGACTCTTTAATCACAAATTAAGAAAAAGGGAGGGAATGAAGATGAAGGGGGGAATGAGAAGAAAGGAAAGAATAAGGAGAGGAAGAGAAGAATAACAAAGGCTTGAATTTAGAAGGTATCTGCTGAAGAGGGTGAGGTTATTTTGACCCTATGCAAATGATCATCTCTATATGAAAGGGGAGAGGGGACGTTAGGAGTTGTCTGGGTGCCAGCCCTCCTCTATTTGATTCCAGCCCAGTGGGAGAGGAAATCTAATAGCAGAACAGAGTTTGAAAGGTGATGATAAAGAGAATGGTTAGGGTAAGAAGAAGGGAAAAAGAAAAAGATCAGACGTCTAAAATGCCCATGTCCAGTCTAAAGGACAGCAGGATAACTACTGGCATGCCTCATTTCATTGTGTTTCACTTTTGTACACGAACTCTGATACTTTGACAAATGGAAGGTTTGCAGCAACCCTGTGCGCTGCAAGTGTGTTGGTACCATTTGTCCCACAGCATGTGCTCACTTCATCTCTGAGTCACATTTTGGTATTTCTCACAATATTCTGGACTTTTTCATAATGCTATCGCATTCTTGATAGACCACAGTATAGTGTCAGTGTAACTTTTATATGCCCCGGGAAATTAGAAGAACAACAACAAAAAAATAATAAAACCTTCTGTGTGATATTTTACTGAGGTGGCCTGGAACGAAACCCACAGTATCTTTCTCTGCCATCTGCCTGTGTCTACATACCTGTAAAAGGCAGTTCTGGAGAGACAGAGGGGAGCAAGTTGTTACTCTCTTATAGCTGTGGATAAGAGAACCAAAGAGATGGGCTTAAATGGCAACAAAAATTAAAGAGATAAGAGGACAAGAAGCCTAAGGAGGTTTACAAATGAAAGCTTTGGGTCATCTTCAGTAGATGCCTTTGTTGCAGAAAGGTAGAAAATATTTTCTGGCTCATTTCAGTTACAATAGCCGCTTCAATACTCAGGTTTCACTCTGGAATTTATCAGTCTTTGGTCCTTTACCAAAGATGTCCGGAGTTGGAGCTTTTATGAGTTAAACGGCACAATAGCCGCTTCAACTCTATCCAGTGGTCTGTGATCTGTTATCACAAACTACCAGACATGTTGCACTTACCATGGTACCATGTTAAGTACTTTATCTGCATGATCTAATCTTCATTTGAACACATGGAGTGGAAATGTCATTATTTTTCAGAGGAGGAAGAGGAAATAAGAGGGAAAGTAACTTGCCCAAGGTCATACAGCATCCAGGTGTCCAACCATTATATGAATGGGACTAAAACTGTGTTCATGGTGAATGCTGAGGTTGCATCTCCTTGAAACCAGAAGCAAGAGCAAGCCCCAAGCCAAGAACACACCACCATACTCCAAAGGGGAAGAGAGCCATCCTTCTAGAAGGGGCATGCCTGTACTTACAATGGAGTTACTGGGTTCAAAGTTCCATACAGATCTTTTTTCACACTGAGTATGATTGCCACCAGAATAGCTGGGATTCCTAGAGAGGGAGAGGAAGAGGAAGGCAACCCATTAGGAAGTAGGGGACAGACCATAATCTACAGTATGGACACTGATACTTTAGAACATCAATTATACAAGACAAGGTTGTGTGGGCATCGAAATGAAATTGTTTGTAAAACGTTTGTGAATTCTTCCAAGTTAAACACGTCCAGGAGTTTTCCAATCTGCTAAACCAAACAGTAAGCCAATGGTTTCAATACAAAACCCTGTGGTTATTAAAAATAGCTCATTTGCAAAAAAATTTCAACTTGGAAATGAGAAGCATGTAGATCATTGGGATGCAAGTTCGCATGATGAACTTGTTCAGTTTTTTCTCCCTTTTGATACTGGTCCTATGTTCACTGTATATTTTTTTTTCTAGGTCATCTTGGAGGAAGGGTGTAGGCAATCACCTTCAATTTTCATTGCTTTCTTTTTAAACAAAGAAGCTGTTTCCACACTCATTACTAGTTTGACATTTTTACTAGATAGACCAGCTAATGAGCAGTCAATTCAGCAAGACTATAATAAAGCAATCAGCTGAGTCAAAATGGCCTAATGTGACGTGAGTGTAGACACAGGGCTTTAATATCCAATTTCATGTACATTTTCAAAACCTAAATAATTTCCTTTCTTTTTAATGTGTTTTCCTAAACTAAGATGATACACCCACACACAGAGCTTTCTGTTTCAGAGAGTTATAAACATCTTGAAAACTCCTTCACTGTCCTAAATAGGACAATCTCTTCAAATCTGTGTAGTGCTCACCATTACAGAGATGCTTAAAAACTACCTGTTGAAGGTCAAAAGGGAGAGATGGAGGGATGCCTTACATTTAGGACAGAAGTTGCATGGTGACCCTCAAGCTGTGCTTCCAATTGATCCTGACTGGTTGCTTGTCATAATGTGGACAAATCTGCTACCTTGGATGAGGATTTAAATTAAGATAAGAAAAAAATTTCCACAAATTCTATTAGAATTATGAAGACAGAACCAGAAACTCAAAGAGCTGCCGACATTGACTTTCTTACCATTATTGCAATATGTCTGACTCATAATGGATTAAACTACTGGAGGGTAACAAACACCTTGGCAACCTTGCATGTTTCCACTTATTTAGTGCAGGCAAATACAGAGTGCATTGTGATCTAGAAACACAAGGGGACAGGAGGTCTGTGAAGATTTGCTGAGGCCAACTTTCAGGCTCCCTGTCTCTGGTGGTTCTGGTACTTTTTGCCTTGCCCCCTCAGAATATTGTACTTGGCTGCTGTTTCATTGGCCACAACTCATGGCAACAACATTTACAATGGGAACAGACTATTGTGATCTATAGTTTTCAAAGGTTGATTTAAGAAAAAAAAACATAAATGGGCATTTAATTAGTGCCAGAGAAAATGTTAGAAACAAATGTAAAATGCTAAAAGTAACTCAACTTCTAAATCTATGCATCAAATGAGGCAGTACCTGTAACTGCACTAGCAGAGGCTAACACAATGACACACTAGAGACCAAGTAGCCAAATTGCAACCTTTCTAAGGGGGCATTTTCTTCACAGAAGTAAAAATAGAGTTACTTTTTGCATTTTACATTTGTTTCTACCATTTTCTCTGGCACTTGGAAGCAGATTACAAGATCCGTCTTAGTCTGGAAGCTTCATGAAATCTGCTTAATATCAAAGCAATATTCAGGGCTCCACTGACAGGTGGACAGTGGCTGCCCATGAAGCATACTGGCCAGGAATCAAACCTTCATCTCCTACATAGAAGGCAAACGTTCTAAACTGGCTTCACCCTTCAGAATAGAGATGAAAAACACACAACCTTAGCCACTCTAGAGCTAGTCTAAAACTCCATCCTTGGCAACAAAGAATCCCACAAGCCTGTTTACAACCAGCTGGTCCTTTTTGTTTGGGTATCATTCCTTTTAGTGCATGGGAGATGAAAAGTTACTTTAAACTGCTCTTATTCATGCGTATGATAAATCTAGTGGCTCAGAAAGCAAAAAGTCATTAAAAAGATACAGTTTGCAATTCAGGTATGTTGGGTAAAACACTGCTGTCTATCTATACCAAATGGAACCCTTTAAACTCAAGCAGAAGGGGCTGGGACAGCTCAAGCAGGCTGAGACACCATTTCTGGAAGCGAACAGGCTTCCTAGTTTGCCATTCAAGTACTTTGGGTGAAACACTGATGTCTAGCTTAAGCTCAAGCTGAAGAGGCTGGGCCAGGCCAAGCCAGCAGAGATGCAGTATCCAGAAGGGAACAGACTTCCATGTTCAGGTACTTGGAGTGAACACTGCTGTTTAGTAGTGTGGAACTCAGACCAAGAAGGGAGCACAAATATACAGGTCCTTGACAAACCATCGCCATACTCAAGATCACTATATAGTTACAACAACATAACACCTACTAAGAGAAGACTCATATAATGTCAAAGCAGAAGTTTCCCTCAGTCATCATGAAAAAAAAATTAATTAACTCTTCTAAAAAAGCAGACACAATGAATAGCCCCAATGGAGAGAACCAGAAGAAATATGTTGATGTGGAGTTATTTGAACAGCTATAGAAGATGCAAATGATGGGAAAAACAATGGAATCCATTAAGAGAGCAAATACACCAGAGACAACAATCCAGAAGAAATATATTGATGAAGAGCAACTTTAACAGCTATAGAAGAAAACACAAAAGATAAAGATTTGATAGTATAGATAAAGTGGTATGTTGTTGTTGTTAAGTGTTGTTGAGTCGTAGATGACTCATAGCGACCCTATGAATGAAAGACCTGAACACTTGTATAACTTTCATCATTTCTCCAAGTTCATAGGGCTTCTGGAGGTAAGCTTTTTGGAAGTGGATGCTACTCCTGCTTCCAAGCTTGTTTTGATTAGGAATCTCCACCAAACGCTGTCTACTATGGGTAATCATTATCTCATTTGACATATCAGTGTCACAGTGTTCAGCATCACAGCAACCACGAATTACCTCTGTACAGCAAATGAACAGATCAGTGCTGTGCTACTTAGACTGGAAAGTAGTCTATGTAATTTTCAGTCCTCTTCTCCAATACCACAACTCAAAGGCATCTATTCTTTGCATATTTGTTGAAAGTATAGCTTTGTGGTATAAGAACTTAAAAAATCATCACAAGGCAGAGAGGGTACAGCCAACACAGTACTGGAAATAACAGAAAAGCAAGAAAATGCAATCCAGAATTTTAAGATCAAAAGGCAGAAGTGTCCAACATGCTGGTAGGACAAAAAAAAAGTAGAACTGAAGAGATCGAGTCAGTGAGTTGGAAGACAAGAGCCTCACTGGAAACACACTAGAAGAAAAATCAGAGATGACACATGAAGAAAATACTAGAATCATGTGGGATGACATCAAAAGGAACAATAAATGTATGATAGGAATTCCAGAACATGGGAGTGACAGGAAAAGTACTGAGAAAATTGTGGAAGAGGTACAAGAAAAAAATTTCCTAAGTATTTTGAAGAACATGGAAATCCACATTCAAGAAGCACAGTGAACACCAAATAAACTAGATTCAAAAAGAAAAACATCAATACATATCATAGTCAAATTATCCAAATTAAAATATAAGGATACAATTCTAAAAGCAGCACAAGAAAAACAAAAAGTCATCTACAAAGGGGAAACAGATTAAATTCTGATTTCGCAGCAGAAACCATGCAAGCTAGAAGACAATGGAATGGCATATACAGAAAGTTGAAAGAAAACCATTGCCAACCAAGGATCCTACACCCAGTAAAGCTCTCTATCAAATATGAAGGAGAAATTAGATCCTTTGCAGAAAAGAAGGAAGTAAGGAATTTGTGAAAACAAGAGAAAAACTACAAGATATTTTAAGTGAAGTCCTTCACATGGAGATGTTGAAGGAAAGTGGATGGACCATAGTGACCAGAAATAACAGAAAAAGAAACACAGCAAAATGGCAATGGTAAAACCTGGCCTGACAATAATCACACTTTACATGAATGGACTAAATGCACTAATCAAGAGAAAAAGAGTAGCAGAATGGATAAATAAACAAAGCCCATCAATATGTTGCCTACAAGAGACACATCTAAAAAAAAGGGAGAAAGACAGATTCAAAAGTAAAAGCTAGAAAAAAAAATAATGCCAAGCAAATAGCAATCTCAAAAAAAAAAAAAACACAAAAAAGCACAGAAGTGAGAATACTAATCTCTGATAAAATATATTTCAGAATGAAAACCACCATAAAAAAATAAGGAAGGGCATTACATACTGATTAAAGGCACAATAGATAAAGAAGACGTAACCTTGATCAACATTTATGCACCAAATGATAGAACTGTAAATTAGATAAAACAACAGTTAACAGAATTGAAGAAAGAAATAAATAGCAACACAATATTGATAGGAGATTTTAACACACCACTATCATCAAAGGATAGGTCAACCCAAAAGAAACTCAACAATGATGCAGGAGACCTAAACTAGGCAATCAGCCAACTAGACCTTGCAAATGTAGTCAGGATATTGCACCCAACTAAAGCTCAATTCATTTTCTTCTCAAGTGCAAATGCTACATTTTCCAGACTCAATCACATATTAGGGCACAAAGCAAAACTCAACAAATTAAAAAACACTGAAATAATACAAAATATCTTCTTAGACTACAATGCCATAAAACTAGGAATTAACCACAGGAGGGTAAAGCATACAAAACCACCAATTTGGAAACTAAATAACTCTCTGCTAGAACACAGTTGGGTTATAAAAGAAATAAAGAATGAAATCTAAAAATTTCCTTGAAACAATAAAAAATGAAAAGGCAACATGCCAAAACCTCTGGGATACAGCTAAGGTAGTCCTCAAAGGGAAGTTCACAGCAAAAGGCACACACATAAAAAAGAAAGAAAGAAGAAAAATCAATTATCTAATGCTGCACCTTCATCAAACAGAAAAAGAACAACAATCTAATCCTATAGCCTCTAAAAGAAAGAAAATTATAAAGACAAGAACTGAAATCAATGAGACAGAAAACAGAAAAGCAACTGAAAAAAATAAGATGAGGAGCTGCTTTTTTGAAAGGGTCAATAAATTTGACAAACCATTGGCAAATTTAACAAAAAAGAGAGGGGAAAGAGGAGACACAGATAATGATAGAGGTGACATCACAACAGAACCAGATGAAACTAATAATAATGGAAAACTACAAAAAGCTATACTCTGATAAATTACCTAGAGAAAATGAACAAATTCCTTGAAACTCATGCCCTACTTAGATTGATAAGGACGGTTATAGAACACTTGAACAGATCCATCAGAAAAGAAGAAATTGAAAAGGTCATAAAAACACTTCCCCATAAGAGAAGTCCTGGACCAGATGGCTTCTCAGCTGTATTCTACCAAATATTCAGAGAGGATCTATCACCAATTCTACTTAAATTATTTAAAAAAAAATGAAAAAGAAGGAACATTCCCAGTCATTCTATAAAGCAAGCATAATCCTAATACCAAAACCAGGTAAAGCTATGACCAAGAAAGAGAACTACAGAGTTTTTCTTGAATATAGATGTAAAAATCCTTAACAAAATACTAACCAAAAGAATCCAAAAGCACATCATAACAATAACTAATCATGATGAAGTGGCTTCATAACAGGTATGTAAGGATGATTCAACATAAGAAAAACAATCAGCATAATTCACTGTATTAACAAAGTAAATAACAACAACAACTATATGATCTTAGCAATTGATGCAGAAAATGCATTTGATAAAATCCAACACCTCTTCTTGGTAAAGACACTTAGCCAATTTGGAATAGAATGGAATTTCCTCAATGTAATGAAAAGTATATATGCAAAAACCAAGAGCCAATATCATTCTAAATGGATAAAGCCTTTAAAGCATTTTCCTTGTGAATAGGGACCAGACAAGAATGCCCACTGTCACCACTTCTAGTCAGTATTGTATTCGAAGTGCTCACTAGGGCAATACAACAAGAGAAGGAAATATAAGCCATCCAGATTAGCAAAGAGATGGTTAAACTATTGCTATATGCAGGTGATATGACAGTGTACAGAGAAAACCCCAAGGACTCAACAACAACAACAAAAACTGTTAGAGCTAGTAGACCAGCTTAGTAGAGTGGCAGGATCAATATCCAAAAATCAGTGAGATTCCTCTACAGTAACAAAGAGAAGCAGGAGTGGCATCCACTTTCTAAACAACATGCCTCTGGAAACTCTATGAACTTTGATAAATAATGATAATTATATAAAAGCTTCAGGCCTTTTGTTCATAGGGTCGCTATGAGTTGTGCTTGACTCATCAACAATCAACAACAACAGCAACAACAGAGAACTCAGAAAAGGGAACCAAGAAAGCCATACCTTTTACAATTATTGTTGTTAGGTGCCATCGAGCAAAATACAACTCATAGCGACCCTATGAACAAAAGATCTGAACCCTGTTCTATCCTGCACCATCCTCACACTTCCTGAAACAGTCACCATGTCAATCCACCTAGTTGAGGGTCTTCCTCTACTTCGATGAACTTCCACCCTTCCCAGCATTATGTCCTTCTCCAAGGAATAGCTCCTCCTAGCAACATGCCAAAGATATGAGGCAAAGTTGCATCATTCCTTCCTCCAAAGAACACGCTGGCTGCACCCTCTCCAAGATGTATCTGTTCTCTTGGGCATCCATGGGATGTTCAGTGCTCCTTTCCAATACCACAACTCAAAGGCATCAGTTCTTTTTCTGTAATCCTTATTCATTGTCCAGCTCTCAGATGCATAGCAAGTAATCAGAAATATCATGGCCTGAATCAGAAGCACCGTAGTCTTCAAACTGACATATTACTGCTCACTAATTTGGATAGGTTCCTAACAGCAGATTTTCCCAGTGCAATGAATCTCCTTATTTCCTGATTGCTGGTACCAAAGGTGTTAATTGAGGATCCAAGCAAAATAAAGCTGTTGACAGTTTCAATCTCTTCGTCATCCATCATGACACTGCCTATTGGTACAGCGGTAAAAATCTTTGTTGTTTTTTTTTTTAAATTAATTTATTTTAATGAAAATTTATAGAGACTTTGGCTTTCTATTCACTCATTGTTGCACTTTTCTCCATGCCCACCTCTCCTCCCCAATTAGCTTTTCTCTTTGAGAAGTAAAAGAAAAATTATTTCATTGTTATTCAAACCCTCCCCCCAGGTCCACTCCACTATGCTCCCTTCGTTCTGGACTCCTGTCATGACAGTAATACCTAATCATGTATCCCTTTTAAACAGTTCTCTCCCTCACCTGTTTCAATGCAGTATACATTATTTATCCCATCTTTCTCAGTCTCCCTCCCAACCCCTATGTCAGTCCTCTTTTATAGCAGTGGAATTATGCTGTATTTGTCTTTTTGTGACGGAGATATTTCACTCATTAAAAAAAAAATCTTTGTTTTCTTGATATTGAGATGCAATCCATACTGAAGGCTGCATTCCTTGATCTTCTACAACAATTACTCCAAGTCCTTCTCATTTACAGCAAACAAGATTGTGTCATCTGCATAACGCAGGGTGCTGATGAATCTTCCTTCAATTCTGATGCCACACTCCACTTCATGGAGTCCAGCTTCTCAAATAATTTGCTCAGCATATAGACTGAATAGGTATGGAGAGAGAATACAATCCTGACACACTCCCTTCTCAATTTTAAACTATGCAGTGTTCCCCTGCTCTGTTGGCACAACACCATTCTAGTCCAGGTATAGGTTCAGCATGAGCAAATTAAGTGTTCTGGGATTCCCATTTTTCTCAATGTCAGCCACAACTTTTTATGATCCACAAAGTTAAATGCCTTTGCATAATCGGTCAAGCATATATACACATTCTTTTGGTATTCCTTACTTTCAGCTAGGATCCATCTGACATCAACAATGATAGCCCTGGTGCCATGGCCTCTCCTAAATCCTGCTTGAACTTTTGGCAGTTCCCTAACTATATGTACTGTTCGAGCCATCTTAAAAATGATCTTCAGCAATATTTTACCTGCATATGATACTAATGATATTGTTCAATAGTTTCCACATTTATTTGGATCACCTTTCTTGAGAATGGGAACAAATATGGACTTCTTCTAATCTGTTATCCAGACAGCTGTCCTCCAAATTTCCTGGCATAGACTGGTGAGCATATCCAAGGCTGCATCTGTTAACTGAAATAAGTCAATTGGTATCCCATCGATTTCTGGGGTCTTATTTTTTGCCAATGCCTTCAGTGCAGCTTCTACTTCCTCCTTCATTACCATACGCTTGTTCGTATGATACTTCCTGAAAATTTTCAGTGTCAATCAATTTTTTCTAGTATAGTGATTCTGTGTATTCCCTCATCTTCTTTTGATGCTTTCTGGGTCATTCAAAATATTGTCCATAGCATGTCTGAACCATTTATAATAGCCAACCACAAACTGAGATACTTGGGAGTGAACCTAACTAGAGACACTAAAGACCTATACAAGGAAAACTACAGAACATTTCTTAAAGACACAATTAAAGACCTAAATAGATGGGGGGAAAGGTGCCCTATTCATGGATAAGAAGGCCCAATATTGTGAAAATGACAGTCCTACCAAAAGCAATCTACATATGCAACACAATCTCAATACATAGACCAAATTAATTTTTCAAGGAGATTGAAAGGAAGTCACTATGACTCATACTTGACTGATGGCATCTAACAACACGAGAGGAGATTGTCCATCTTTCTCCTTTAGAGCAGCTGGTGGACTAGAACCATGTGCCTTCAGGTTGGCAGCACAGCTCCTTTCCCACAGCCACCAGAGCTGTCTACAGATTGAATATGTATGGAGAAAGGATACAACTTGACACACACCTTTCTTGATTTTAAATCATGCTGTTCAGACAACAGCTTCTTGGTCTATGTATGGGCTTTACAGGAACACAATTATGTGTTTTGGGATACACATTCTTCTTATCGTTATTTATAATTTGTCATGATCCACACAGTCAAATGTCTTTGCATAATCAATAAAATACAAGTAAATAGGTTTTTTTCCTGGTATTCTCTGCTTTGAGTCAAGATCCGTTTGATATCAGTAATTATATCCCTAGTTCTACAGCCTCTTCTGAATCCAGCTTGAATTTCAAGCAGTTCCCCATCCCCATGCAGTTCCAGCATTTTAAAAATAATCTTCAGCAAGATTTTACCAGCAGTGCTATGCTTTATGGACTAGGTCACCAGAGTTTCCTTGCCTATTCTGCACCCCACATTCTTTCTCTCTCTCTTGCTCTCACTAACACCAAGTAGAAACTGACCCATAGCTGACCCTCCAGTGAGTTTTCAGAGGATGTAAATCACATGGGAGGAGACTGCCCATCTTTCTTCTGTGGAGCAGTTGGTGGATTCAAAGTGCCCATTTTTGAATCGGTAGCACAACTCTTTACCCACTAGACAACATGGCTGATTGTGCATCCAATGAAAGCATGTATTTTGGTAATGAACTAACTAAAAGGCTGAATAGCTAATTAGAAATATATGGTATTTACAAAGATGGTAGAAGATAAAGGGTTGGTGATTCAACTGTACCCAGAAGTCCTTGAAAGAAAAGCCTCTACTTTGCAGATATGGGGGGAAAGAAGCTGAGCTGACCATTATTAGAAATGCAGGAAAATAAACCAATGAAATGTGGGTTGTTTTGGTTTTTTTGTTTGTTTTTTTACATTGGGCGTTATTTATTCTGCATTTTTCTGGCTTCTTGATAGGGCAGCAAGGAGGATCAAGTCAGATCAAATCTTATGCATTATTCTTTCACATATTTTAAGCTCTACACTGTTCCTTAAACCATATGTCAGTCTTCTAAAAAAAACCCACAAAAAATAAACCAAAAAAATGCAACAAACAAAAACTCTAAAAGTACAAACTCTCTTTCATAGCCCAGCACTGCTAATTACTAGCTGTATGATTTGGGGACAATTATCTAATCTTTCTGTGTCTCACTGTCCTCATCTCTTAAATAGATAAAATGATCCAATTTCTCCTACAGAACATTGTTAGGAGTAAAAAAAGCAGCATATGAAACACTTAGAACAGTATCTGGCACATGTAAATGCTACCTAAGTGTTATCTGTTATCAGTAGTTATCTGTTAAGATTGTACTTATGTAAATGGAGTAGATCAAATTTAAAATTATAGATCTAGAATTTAGCACAATACCCAGATAGCTGTTCAGTGCATGTTTGTGGGCCAATTACCCAAAGCAAAGATTAAAAGTTTAATTTCTAGAGAAAAGATTAAAAGTTTACTTTTTAGAGAAAAATAGGCATCAGGAAAATTGCACACCCAAGTTCCTGTAAGTCAATTCCTTACTACTACTACCACCACTAATAA
>NW_006399766.1:19121003-19122451 GCF_000299155.1 Elephantulus edwardii | reverse complement strand
TAATAATAGAATTTGCCCCTACATAGTCTATTTGAAAGATTGAGAATTAGAAAGCTATATAGGCTTAAATCTGAGACATTGAGGGCAATGGTAGATTTACTTACCCCAACCAGCTAGACAAAATTTAAAGATGTAGTTTGGGATGTATATGTTAAAGACTTTGATTAGAGCAAAATACATGTGAACCGCCTCCAGACCCATCCATGTTAATGAAACGAGGAGGAAGTAGTGAAGAGCAACTGCAGCTGTGATACAGAGTTCCTCTTTCTGAAATGACGCTGACCAGGAATTGACCAGGAAAGCCATGTTTAGCATCAGTAGTGCTGTGCACAGGTTGACCAGGATCTTGGAAGGATAATCTTTTCGAAGTTTGCTAACAGAAAAAGCATAATGTTAAGTTAGGTACAATCACTCTTTTTCATTTGAATATTGCCACATCTTCCCTAATAAGTGAAAAATTTTTTTAAAATCCTGTCTATTAATATAAAATTAATCATATCACTTTAAAGGTAATTGAATGTTAGAATCTTCAGTAAAGTCAAAGTGACCCTAAAGGACGGGATAGAACAACCCAACAGTGTTTCTAAGAGTGTAATCTTTGCAGAAGCAGACTCACATTTTTCCCATGGAGAAGCTGGTGGTTTGACCTGATGACTTTTGGTTACTAGCTGAGATTAACTACCAAGGTTCCTGGCAACCTACACCACCAATAGAAATAATACTTTTTCCTCAGCTCCCATTTTTCCTTTTGGTGAGGAGGTAAAGAATTTCCTGAATACTGTGACTCTCATCACTGCTTCATTAGACCAAGGTTAGATCGACATATTACCAAAGAGTGGGATGACTGTGGAGAAATTTTCAAGTAGTTATTTCCAAAGATCCAGATTGTTGACATTGTGGGCATAATCTGGAGGGAATTGTATGGTTAACTTAAAGGCTGTGCTTCTCTGGCTGTTGAAATCCAACAGTAGCTTTGTGGGAGAAAGATAGGCAATCTCCTCCAATGCAATTTACAACCTTGAAAACCACTGGAGGGTCAACTATGATTTTATTCTGATTCAATGGCAATTTTGTTGCTTGTTGTTGTTTTTTTCTTTTTCTCAATACAACCTATATTCTAATATGACCTTTTTTGGAAAAAGACAGCGGTTGTTTGGAAAAGTGGAGGGTCAGTGAAGGATAGGAAGAACTTCAATGAGATGAATTGATAAGTTACTGAAGCAATGGACTCAAGTGTGTCAGAGATGATGAAAGTGTAACAGGATAGGATGGGATCCAGATCTGATGTTTATACAGTTGCTATGAGTCATACTCAACTTGATGGCACCTAAAAGTAATAACAGGACCTAAGTTTATCTCTGAGTACTTTAGAGAGAGGTCCCTAACAGCAGACTTTCCCATCGTGATACGTTTTTTTATTTCCTGACTGCTGGTGCCAAGAGTGTTGA
>NW_006399766.1:19106294-19117705 GCF_000299155.1 Elephantulus edwardii | reverse complement strand
CCTTGACACAAGTTTCCATCAAATCCCCCTGAGAAAGGGGAGGGGCTTGGCAAGCCCATCTTGTCATGTACCATCTATAAAGTACACTGTACTCAGAAAAAAAAAAAAGCAGCACTGCAATCCCAGAGGCGCACGGTTCAAATCCACCAGATGCTCTCCCGAGGAAGGAAGGACAATCTCCTCCTGTACCAGTCAGATCT
The DNA here is from genome assembly GCF_000299155.1 of Elephantulus edwardii. NCBI lineage: Eukaryota > Metazoa > Chordata > Mammalia > Macroscelidea > Macroscelididae > Elephantulus > Elephantulus edwardii. The sequence goes on along the minus strand of NW_006399766.1, from coordinate 19,117,505 downwards.
GATTTGACGGTACACACAAAAAAATAATAAAATAAAAAAAAGATTCAAAAAAATTTATTTTAATGAAAGTTTGAGGCTCAATATCAAGAAAACAAAGATTCTCACCACTGGGCCAATTGGCAGTATCAGGATGGATGATGAAGAGATTGAGATTGTCAACAGCTTTAGTTTGCTTGGCTCCATGGTCAACATTCTTGGCACCAGCAGCCAGGGAATCAAAAGACGTATTGTGATGGGAAAGTCTGCTGTTAGGGACCTCTCCAAGTACAGAAGAGCAATAGTGTCACTCTGGGACTAAGGTGTGCCTGATACAGGCCATGGTCTTTGTAATTGCTTGCTATGTGTCAGAGAGCTGGACAATGACTAGGGAGGATAGAAGATGAATTGATGCCTTTGACCTGTGGTGTTGGAGAAGAGTACTGAATATACAATGGAGTGCTAAGAAAATGAACAGGTTCATCCTAGAGAGGGTTAAACCAGGCTGCTCCTTGGAGGCAAGGATTTTGAAGCTTCATCTGACATGCTTTGGACATGTTGCAAGGAGGGACCAATCCTTGGAGAAGAACATCATGCTTGGAAGTGTGGATGGACAGTGCAGGAAGACTCTCTATTAGATGGATTGATTCAGTGACTGGGGTAATTGGGGTAGGTGTGTCAGAGACAGTAAGATTGGTACAGGATAGAGCAGGGTTTAGGGCTATTGCACATATGCATAACAACAATGAAAGTTTACAGAGACTTTGAATTTCCATTCATTTATAGTTGCACTTTCCTCCCTGCCTACCCCTCCCCCAGCTCGCTTTTCTCTTTGAAAAGTAAAAAAAAAAGAAAAAAATACTTCATTGTTATACAATCCCCCCACCCCCAGTCCACTCTATTATGCAGCTTTCATTCTGGACTCTTGTCATGACAATAATACCTAATCATATATTCCTCCTAAACAGTTCTCAACTGTTTCAATGCAGTATATATTCTTTATCCCCTCTTAGTTCCCCCTCAAGTCCAATGTCAGTCCTGCGTTACAACAGTGGCACTATGCAGTACTTTTCCTTTTGTGACTGAGATATTTCACTCAGCATAATATCCTCCAGGGTCACCAATTTTGTATAATATTTCATGAGTTCCTTGTTTTTCAATTCAGCATAATATTCCATTGTGTGAATATACCAAAGCTTTTCTAACCATTTGTTTGTTGATGGGATCTTGGATTGTTTCTAACATTTTGCTTTTGTAAACAAAGCTGCAGTAAACATGGATGAGCATATATCTGCTTGAGTGGCAGTTACGGTTTTTTAAGAGTATATTCCCAGTAGTGGAATTGCTGGGTCAAGTGGTATTTCTATTTGCAACTTTTTGAGAAAGTACCGTATTGCCTTCCATAGTTTTACACTCCCACCAACAATGAATAAGGGTTCCAGTTTCTCCACAACCTCGTCAGCATTTGTTGTTTGCTGCTCTGCTGAATTTTGCTGTTCTTACTGGGGTGAGATGATATCCCATAGTTGTTTTGATTTGCATCTCTCTTAAAGCTAAGGATTTTGAACATTTCTTCATATGTTTGTTCACCATCTGAATGTCTTCTTTGGTGAAGTGTCTGTTCATATCCTGTGCCCATTTTCCTATTGGGTTGTTTACCTTTATCTTGTTGTGGTCCTTGAGTATTTTATAAATTCTAGATATAAGTCCCTTATCAGACATGTCATTACCAAATTTTTTCCCCAGTCTGTGGCTTCCCTTTTTACCATGTTGGAGAAGTTTTTGTATGTGCATAGGGATTTGATTCTTAGAAGGTCCCATTAATCTATTTTATCCTCTTCTGGTTGTAGGAAAGTACACAAATATTTTTTTATGTATTTGAAGAAAATAATTGTATGTGTTTTGATAACAACAAATATGTTATCAAGTTATTACATGCCATTCATCAAGTTAGTTCTGAAAGATAGCGACTTTATGTACAGCAGAACAAAACACTATCTAATTCTGTGCAATCTGCATAAACATTGCTGGGTTTGAACCCACTGTTACAGCTATGTTGCCAATCCAGCTCCTTAGAGATCTTTCTCTGCTTTTCTCACTTTCTACCAAGCACGATGCTCTTTTCTAGAGACTAATGCCCATGATAAAACATGTCGAAAGTACTTGGGATAATATGTCCAAAGTTTTGCCTTCTGCACTCCTTCAGAGCTTTCTGATTGTCTTTCTTCCAAGCCAGATTTGTTTGTTTTTTTGGCAGCTCAAGGTATATTCAAGAATCTTCATTAAAAAAAGGTAAAAAAAAAAGAATCTTCATCAGCAACCTAATTCAACGGCATCGATTCTTCTGTCTTTAGTTTTCCTCCCTTTCATTATTATTATTATTAATTTAAATGAAAATTTACAGAGATTTTGGATTTCCATTCATTCATTATTTCACTTCCCTGCCCATCCCTCCACTCCAGTTCATTCTTCTCTTTTAAAAGTAAAAGAAAATTTTTCATTGTTATACAATCCCCCCCCTCCCAGTGCACTCTACTGTGCAGCCTTTATTCTGGAGTCATTTCATGACAATAATACCTAATCATCTATACCTTTTAAACAGTTTCTCTCTCTCTCTCTCTCATGTTTCAATGCAGTATACATAATTTATATCATCTTTCTCAGTCTCCTCCCCAATGTCTATGTCAGTCCCATTTTACAACAGTGGCACTATGCAGTATTTATCCTTTTGTGACTGAGATATTTCACTCAGCATAATATCCTCCAGGGAAAGTACACAATTTTTTTTATTTGTTATATGTGTACCATCAAATTGGATCTGACTGGTACAGGAGGAGATTGTCCCTCCTTCTTCAGCAGAGCATTTGGTGGATTTGAACCACGCACCTCTGAGCTTGCAATGCAGCTTCTTGCCACTAGGCCACCAGAGCTCGCCGTAAATTTTAACACAAATATTGATTAACCTCTCCGCAGATCAAGACTTGGTATATTTTCAATTCTTCAGATAACTCTGTCCTAATCTCTTACCCCATACATGGTCAGTAATATTTTTCTTTCCCCATATTTTTAGTTTTACATTTGCTTGGAGCTGCATACCGTCTTGTCACTTTCTGGCTTCTTTGTTCAATGTTATGTCTATGAGATTCAGCCATGTTATATTAGCACAGTAGTAAGTTCTTCTTTACTATGTAATGCTCCAGTTTATGAATATATAACAATCTATATCACAACAGTCAACTGCTGTTGGGTGTTTGGGTTGTTTCCAATTTGGGGATACTATTGGCAGCAGCATGATAGATGGAGAAGAGATTGAGGTTGTTAACTATTACAGCTTGCTCAGCTCCACAATCAAGACTTTTGGCACCAGCAGTCAGGAAATCAAAAGATTAATTGCACTGGGAAGATGTATATCAGGGACCTCTCCAGAGTGCTGAAAAACAACAATGTCAGTTTAGAGACTAGGGTACACCTGATCCAGGCAATGGTCTTTGCAATTACTTTCTATGCATCAGAGAGCTGGATAATGACTAAGAATGACAGATGAATCAGTGTCTTTGAGTTGTAGTGTTGGAGAGGAGTCTTGAACATATATACCATGGACAGCCAAGAAAACAAGTAGGTCGGTGTTGAAGAGGGTGAAAGCAAGTTACTCTGTGGAGGCTAAGGTTTTGAAGCTCCGTCTAACATACTTTTCTCACATACTTTGGGCACATATTCCATCTCACATACTTTTTTTTTTTCCTTTTTTTTTCTTTTTCTTTTTTTTTTTCGTCTCACATACTTTTGACCCATCGTGACCCCATATTGGATTTTCAAGGCTATAAATATTTAAGGGAGGAGACTGTTCATCTTACCCTGTGGAATGCCTGGTGGATTCAAGCCACCAACCTTTGAGTCATTATGTACCAGTGCTCACTAATAAATAAATGGAAGCATATAACTGTGGTTTTGATTTGCATATTATTGATTAGTTGTGATATTTAGAACCATATCACATGCTTATGGGGGTCATGTGAATGTTGGGTTTAGCCATGGCTATGAGATTTTGTGGTGTGCATGTTCAACAATTTTGTTCATTCTTTATTTGCACTAACTTTTGCTTATTTAATTATAGGGTTCTTTTAATATAAAAAATTTCCTTTGCCAGATATATGTACTATAAATATCTTCTCCTAACCTTTAGTCTACATTTTGATGAAAGAAGTTTTTTATTTTAATAAAATTCAATTTATCAACATTTTTTGGTTAGTGTTTCTGGTATCATGTTAAATAATTTTTTCCTTGTTTTGAAAAAGTCCAATTATAATCTTTTTTAGAGGGGAATTGGTTGTTTTGCTATTTAGTCTATCCACTTTGTAATCTCTAATGAATCTAAGCCTTAAGATTTGTTCATAATATCAAAAAGCTGACAATAAGAACAGTATGCATCAAACAAAATGAAAACTTAATCAAATGAAGATCATATCAACTTACTGAAAAGCTATGTATGTCACAATTGCAACTCCCAGGAAAATGGAGGAAATTCCACATCCAGTATATGTTATAAGTACTAGTATCCTTTCATTCACTGCATCCACTGTAGACCTGGATAAATCCTGGAGAAAGCAATATATTGTACCTTATATATTCACATGAGCAAGTTTAAGGCAAATACATCCAGTACTCAATAACATTAAATTTGCAGGACCTATAGTAATTATTCTACGGCTCTTAGAAAATAAAAATATGAAGATAGGTATATAATAAGGCTTGATATTGTCTGCTGAAAAAGCCTAATGCAATTTACTGTGTAGAGTTAATAGAAGGCCATCCAGGCACTAGTAAAGTTTAGACATTGGTTTCATTGTTAACACGTTCCACACTTAAAATAAAAACAAGTTAATATAGGCAATCCCTGGAATTAAGAAAGATTTCTAGTTCTAAATCTGTTCTTGAGTTCAATTTATACATAAGTCTTAAGTTAGAACAGTTAGGTATAGACTATTGTCAGTCAAGTACTAGTCTTGGTGGTTGTTGTTGTTATGTGCTGTCGAGTCACCTGCGACTCATAGCGACCCTATGTACAACAGCCCTAAACTCTGCCCTATCCTCTGTCAATCTCATTGTCTCCCCCATTACCCAGTCACTGAATCAATCTATCTCACTGACAGTCTTCCTCTCCTGTGCTGTCCCTCCACGCTCCCAAGCACGACATCCCTTTCCAAGGATTGGTCCCTCCTTGCAACATCTTCAAAGTATGTCAGACGAAGCTTCAGAATCCTTGCCTCCAAGGAGCAGCCTTTCTTCACCCTCTCCAGGACAAATTTGTTCATTATTTTAGCAGTCCATGGTATATTTGGTATATTGTATATATTATATAGTGTGCCTTTCTATGTATAAAAACCAAACACTTCCAAATATACTAAATTACCTTTAACAAAATAATATAGTAACAATAATGACAATGTTCTGATGTGGTTATAGCAGAGTGGTATTCACTAGACTTCCTTGTATGTGTATGGATATTATCCTGTCACTCACAACATTGTATTTTAAGACGGATCTAGAAATGACTTTTTTAATGATGAAAGAAACCCCATTTTTCCTCACCTTTTCATCTCCAGCATAGTAAATCATATTATTGTCTGGCTTAAAATGTTTCATTCCAGTCCATCTCATTTCATCAGTACCTAGTATGTCAATATTTATGTATTCCATTTCTTTCTTAACAATGTCCAATTTTCCTAAATTCATAGTTCTTACATTCCATGTTCCAATCACTAGTGTCTGCTTACAACTGTTTCTCATCCTTTGTGTCTCCATACTTGAGGGCTCAGCCTCAGTTGCCATATCTGCTAGTCTAAGTGTGCTCTATTGGACAGAGGATTTTCGAAGTCCTGCTATTTCAGAAGTGGATGGCCAATCCTTCTTCCTAGTCTGTTAATTTGAATGCTCAGATTTAGAAGAATATCTGACAAACAAGCATTTTATAGAATAGAGCAGATGAAAGATATTTTCCCAATTATAGACATAACCAATAGATTCAGTGTTGTCCCTTCCCTTGACAGATGTGTCTTGACCTACCCCTTTTCCTGCTCCACCAGCATCCCCTTCTACTCCCACCTATGCCATTCAACACCTATCTCCCTCTATCTCATCCTTGATATGATGGCTTATATCTCAAGCCTTCTGGGCTTCTGACAGTGCAGTTGGCACAGGATATAACAAGGTTTATGGCTCTTGTATGTAGGGTCTTATAAGTCACAAGCAATACAATAGCACATAACAACAACAATGTTAGATGGATCTTGGCTGAAAGCAGAAAGTACCAGAGGAATGTTTATCTGTGTTTACATTGACTATGCAAAGGCATTTGACTGTGTGGATCACAACAAACTGTGGCTAACTCTGAGAAGAATGGAAATCTCAGAACACTTGATAGTGCTTATGCAAAATCTATACTGGGACCAGGAGGCAGTCATCAGAACAGACAAGGAAACACTGCAAGGTTCAAAATTGGGAAGGGTGTACGCCAGGGATGTGTCTTCCATACCTTTTCAATCTATATGCAGAACAGATTATCCAGGAGGCTAGGCTATATGAAAAGAAATGTGACATCAGGATTGGAAGAAGACTCAACAACAATCTGCATTACACAGATGACAGAACCTTGCTTGCCAAAACTGAGAAAGTCCTGAAGTGCTTGCTGCAGAGGTCAAGGACATCGACTGCAGGCTTAAATATGGATTAAAGCTCAACACTGGGCCAACCGGCAGCATCATGATAAATGGTGACGAGATGAGACTGTTGACAACTTCAGTTTGCTTGGCTCCACAATCAACACTCTTGGTACCAGCAGCCAGGAGATTAAAAGACTAATTGCCTTGGGGAAAGTCTGATGTCAGAGACCTCTCCAAAGTACTGAAGAACAACAATGTCAGTCTGGAGACTAAGGTGCACCTGATTCAGGCTATGGTCTTTGCAAACAATGACTGGGATGGTAAAAGAATTGATGCCTTAGAGCTGTGATGCTGGAGAAGAGTATTGAATATACCATGCATGGCTAGGAGAACAAACAGGTTTGTCGTAGAGAGGCTGAAACCAGGATGCTGCTTGGAGGAAAGGATTTTGAAGCTTCGTCTGAAATATTTTTGGACAAGTTGCAAGGAAGAACCAGTCCTTGGAGAAAGATGTCATGCTTGGGATTGTGGAAGGACAGCGCAAGAGAAATGAAACGGATTGATTCAGTAACTGGGGTCATAGGGGTAGGTGTCAGAGACAGTAAGATTGGCACAGTTTAGAGCAGGGTATAGGGCTGTTGTACATAGGATCACTATGAATTGTAAGTGACTCGACGGCACATAACAACAACAACAGAACATATTAGGAATCACTAAATGTACCATCTCTACAGATGATAGATTATTTCTCAATCACATTTTCACCAGATCCATGCTGTGATGACCCTGGGCACCAATGCGTCCAGAAATCTGGACATGTTCACAGCCCAGCTCTGTTTAACTTTAATTCAAGAGTGGGATAACATCAAGGATATCATCCATGAAAAAAAAAAAAGGATATCATCCATGAAAAAAGTAAAAGATTATTACAAAGACAGAGGAGAAAGAAACAACAAAAATGGATGTCAGAAGATTGTTTGAAAATTGCACTACAAGAGAATCCAAAGCAAGTGGAAGAAATGCTAAAGTAAGAGATATGAGCAGATTTCAAAGGATGGCTTGAGAAGATAAAGAAATAAAATGTGAAGAGAGTTGGAGTTAGAAAACAAAAATGGAAGAATACATTCAGCATTTCTCAAACTGAAAGAACTAATTCAAGCCTCAAGTTGTAGCCCTGAAGGATTTTAAAGGCAAAATCTTGAATGATATAGGAGCACTATGTAGGAAGCAGCGTCATCAGCAGCCATGGATGGCTATTAATTAGAAAGAAGTTGAATTTACACCACCTTCAAAAAAGAGTGAACTTAGTTGGGAGCAATGCAGACCTAGAGCAATGTGGACCCAGAGTGACTAGCCAGGACTGACACACCAGGACCAACACGCTGAGACTGATCCACTGGGAGTGAGCAGGACAGCTGGAATTTGAGTGAAGGATTTTGTGGGGATCACTGCTGTTTTGGTGGACCACATGAGATCCCTTAAGCTCAAGCATAAGGGAGTGAGACAGCTGGAGCTCGAGTGAGGATGCAGACCCAGTTCTGAAGGGGAAAACCAGGGCTTCCTGGTTTTCCATTCAGGTCCCAGTGCATGCCCACCCTGCGTGCATCTTCACAAGCGCCCGCCCTGCATACATCTGCACGTGTACCCACCCTGTGTGTGTTTGCACACGCACCAGCCCTGTGTGTGTCTCCGTGCTCTGCTCTGAATCTCCTCATGACCAGTCAATTAACTGCCTTTAGCCTAGAGTGCCTTGGACTGGCCTAGCTGCAACAGTTGTCTCACAGTAGAGGCTGATTTCACAGGCTTTTTCTCTCCTGAACTGAAGCAAATCTTCCCTTGGATCAGAAGTTCAGAGAGAAACACAGGCAGGGAAACTGCCCCACCCTCTTCTGGAGCAGTGACTTCAGATCAAGAACCTACTATCACCTCGGGCATGAAAAACTCTGCCACAGCAATGTCACTTAAGAAGCAGGCTACCTCACACCCTACACAAGCCCAAATAAAATGTCACCCCCCCAAAAGTGACACAATATCAATGGATTTCCAGGAGTCAGAAAGTCTGATGGAACTTTTTGACACAGAATTTAAAAGAACAATGATGAGATATTTTCAATGGTGAAAGACAAACTTGAAGAATTACAGGACACCACAAGCAAAAGCCAGGAGAAGCTTGGAAAAAAACCAACCAAACAAAAATGACACCAAATTGAAAACAATGCAGATGAAACAAACAAGGCATTAGAGGTTCAGGAAAAACAAGAAACCACAATCCAAAATATAAGGGCTAATGTTTCAACATGACGCAGGAGCACATGAACACAGTTGAAGACATAGAACACATAATCAGTGAAATAGAAGATAGAATTATCACTACTTATCTGCTAGAACAAAAAGCAGAATAAAAAAGAAAGGAAAAAGAAGAAAATCTAAGAATAATGTGGGATACCATTAAGAGAAATAACGTACATAATCAGAATCCCGAACAAGAAGAAGCAAGTAAAGGCACCAAAAAAATTGTGGAGGAATTACTATAAGAAAATTTCCTATGCATAATTAAGAATGAGAGAATATATATTAAAGAAGCTGAGTTAACACATTATAGAATAGACCCCAAAAGAAAAACACCAATACATATCATAGTCAAATTTGCCAGAACCAAAGATAAGGAGAGAATTATGAAAGCAGCAAGGGAGAAACAAAGAGTAACCTATAAGGGAGAGCAAATAAGTTTAAGTGCTGATTTCTCCACAGAAACCATGTGAGCAAGAAGACAGTGGAATGACATATATAGAACAAAGAACACAACTATCAACCAAGAATATGGTACCCAGCAAAATTGTCCATCAAATATGAAGGACAGATCAAGAAATTTCCAGAAAGACAGAACCTAATGGAATTTGTAAAAACAAGGCCAGTGTTGCAGGAAACACTAAGAGACATTCTTCTTACAGAGGTGCCACAGAAGCAGGGTGGACTAAAGTAACTAGCAACAACACCAAAAAGATCTCAACAAAATGATAGCAATAAAGCCTTACCTCTCAATAATCACACTGAATATGAATGGTTTAAATGCACTACTGAAGAGAAAAAGAGTAGCAGATGGGATAAAAAGACAGTCTATCAATAAGCTGTCTACAAGAAAAATACATAAAAGGGAAGACAAAGAAAGACTAAAAGTAAAAGAATGGGGAAAAATATATCAAGCAAATGGAAACCAGAAAACAGCAGGAGTAACGATATTAATCTCTGATAAATTTCAATGCAAAAACCATCACAAAGGACAAGGAAGGTCACTACATAATGCTTAAGGGGACATAAGAGGACAAAAAAACCCCCAAATGATAGAGCTGCAAAATATACAAAGCAAACATTAACAAAACTAAAAAAGGAAATAGACAACACCACTATAGTAGTTGGAGACTTCAATACACCACTCTCAAGAAAAGACATAACTACCAGAAAGAAACTCAACAAAGATGCTGAAGAATTAAAGCACACAATAAACCAATGCGACCTCATAGATATATACAGACTAATGCACCTCCAAAAAAATGCAGCATACCTTCTTCTCCAATGTGCATGGAACGTTCTCTAGAATAGATCGCATTTTAGGTCACAAGCAAGCATCAACAAATTAAAAAACAAAGAAATAATTCAAAGCATCTTCTTGGACCACAATACTACAAAAATAGAAATTACTAACAAAAGGATAAAGGAGAAAAAAACCATATATTTGGAAGCCGAACAACACCTTGTTTGAACATAATTGGGCACTAGAAGAAATTTAAAAAATGAAATTTAGTTTCTTGAAACAAATGACAATGAAAACACAACTTGCCAAAACCTCTGAGAAACAGCCAAAGCAGTAATCAGAGGTCAATTTATAGCAATAAGCAAACACATCAAAAAGCTGGGGAAAATGACCACTGACTCTCTAAACCAACATCTCCAACAAATTTAAAAAGAACAGCACGAAAACCCAATGTTGTTGTTGTTGTTGTTGGTAAGTGCCGTGGAGTCATAGGCGACTCGTAGTGACCCTAGGAATGAAAGTCCTTAACACTTGAGTGACTTTCATCCTTTCCCCAGGTTCATAGGGTTTCCAGAGGCAAGCTATTACAGAAGTGGATGCCACTCTTGCTTTCAAGCTTGTTTTAATTGGGGGGTGCCACCAAACACTGTCCGCCATGGGTAACCATTAACACATTTGACATCAGTGTCACAGTGTTCAGCTTCACAGAAACCACAAGTTACCTCTGTACAGTAAGTGTACACAGCAGGGCTATACCACCTAGAAGAATGTTTGAACAAAAAAAAAATGAAAAACGGGCTTGAGGGCCACAAGTTAGAAGTCACCCACCTTTGGCTTGGTGGTTGTTGTTGTTGTTATGTGCCGTCAAGTCATTTGCAACCCTATGTACAACAGCCCTAAACCCTGGTCTATCCTGTGCCAATCGCATTGCCTCTGACATACCCATACCGATTACCCCAGTCACTGAATCAATCCACCTCATAGAGGATCTTCCCCTCCTGTGCCATCCCTCCAGCCTCCCAAGCATGATGTCCCTCTCCAAGG
>NW_006399766.1:19098140-19105389 GCF_000299155.1 Elephantulus edwardii | reverse complement strand
TTGGATAATCTTCAGTAGAATCTTGCTTGCATGTGAAATCAATGATATTGTTCTGTAATTTCTGCACTCAGTTGGGTCACCCTTCTTTGGAATGGGAGCAAATAATAGATCTCTTCCAGTCAGTTGGCCAAGTGGTTGTTCTCCAGATTTCTTGGCACAACTTAGCATCACTTTTTCTCCACTAGGCCAACTGATCTCTCTCTATGTTGGCGTTATTGCTGTTAAATATCATCAAGTTGTAGGTGACTGATAACGACCCTATGAAAGAAAGTTCTCAACACTTGGGTGACTTTCATTCTTTCCCCAGGTTCATAGGGTTTCTGGAGGCAAGCTATTATGGAAGTGGATGCCTTCTAAAAAACTTACATCAGAAAAATTAGGGGAAATAAATAGAAAACAGAAAACAATTGAAACTATTGACAAAACTAAGAGTTGGTTCTTCGAAAAGGTCAATAAAATAGATGAACTACTAGCAAAACTAACAAAGGAAAAGAGACAAATAATCTGAATAAGAGACAAAATGGGCAATATCACAATAGAACCAACTAAAATAAAAAGGCTAACATTGAGATATTATGAAAACTATACTCAAACAAATATGAAACTTAGAGGAAATGGACAAATACTTAGAAATGCACAAACTACCTAAACAGACACAAACTAAAATTAAACACCTGAACAGACCCATTACAAAAGAAGAAATTGAAAAGGTAATAAAACAACTTCCAACCAAAAAAAAAAACCCCAAAAAAACCCTGGACCAGATGGTCTTACAAGTTAATTGTATCAAACATTCAGAGAAGAACTATCACCAATTCTGCATAGACTATCTGAAAATAGAAGATGATGCAATTCTCCCAGACTCATTTTATGAAGCAAACATAACCTTGATACCAAAGCCAGGTAAAGACAACACCGAAATAGAAAACTGTGGGTCAATATCTCTCATGAACATAGATGCAAAAATCCTGAATAAAATCTTGGCCAATAGAATCCAACCATACATCAAAGAGATAATTCACCATGACCATGAAGTGGGATTCATAACAGGTATCCAAGAATGATTCAACATAAGAAAAACAATCAGTGTAATTAATCGCATTAATAAAACAAAGAACAAGAGCCACATCATCCTATCAATTGATGAAGAAAAGGCCTTTGACAAACTCCAACACTCTTTCCTGACCAAAAAACTCAACAAAGTAGGAATAGAGGGGAATTTCCTCAACATAGTAAAAAGTATATACAACAACCTGAGAGCCAACATTGTTCTCAGTGGAAACAGGTTAAAGACATTAATTTGAGAACAGGAACTAGGCAAGGATGTCTACTATCACCTCTCCTATTTAATATTGTACTGGAAGTCATACCGACAGCAATAAGACAAGAGAGGGAAATAAGAGGCATGAAAATTGGCGAAGAGGAGGTAAAATTATCTCTCTATGCAGATGATATGATAATATACTTTGAAAACCCTAAAGACTCACTAAGAAAACTACTGGACATAGTTGATCAGTTCAGCAAAGTGGCAGGATACAAGATTAATATACAAAAATCAGTTTGATTTCTCTATAACGATGAAGAGAATATAGGACTCAGCTAAGAAAAGCAATATCTATCACAATAGCTAATCATAAGATTAAATACTTAGGAGTAAATCTAACCAGAAGCACAAAGGATCTATTCAATGAAAATTAGAAAACGTTACTAAAACAAACAAAAGAAAGACCTTGCGAAATGAAAGAATATACCTTGCTCATGGATAGGAAGACTCAATATTGTGAAAATGACAATATAACCAAAGGCAATTTATATGTTCAGTGCAATCCCAATATAAATACCTATTCTATTCTTCAACGAGATGGAAAAGGCAATTCCAATTTCATTTGGAATGGAAAGAAACTCTGAATAAGCAAAACACTCCTTAAAAAGTAAAACAAGGTAGGAGGCATCTCACATCCTGATTTCAAATTCTACTACACTGATGTGATGGCCAAGACAGTGTGGTATTAGTACAATGATAGACACAGATCAATGGAATAGAATTGAGAAATCAGCCCATCTACCTATGGTCAACTGATTTTAGACAAGGAGATGAAATCAGTTAAGTGGGGAAACGAGAGCCTTTTTTAACAAATGATGTGGAAAAATTGGGAAACTATCTGCAGAAAACTCAAGCAAGACCCACACCTCACACCATACACAAAAAACAATTCAAAGTGGATCAAGGACCTAGGACTAAAACAAAGGACTATAAACTTCATTAGATAAAAGCTTAGAAGAACTCCAGAAGCCTTAATCCACAACATGAACAGTATCCCAGGCATCCTGAAAAACCTACAATGAGGAGAGGATAAAATAGATGAATGGCACCTTCTATGAATCAAATCCCTGTGCACATCCTAAAACTTCTCCAACAGGGTAAAAAGGAAAGCTACAGACTGGGAAAAAATATTTGGTAATGACATGTCTGATAAGGAACTTATGTCTAGAATGTATAGAATACTTGAGCACCAAAACAAGATAAAGGTAAACAACTTAGTTGAAAAATGGGCATAGGATATGAACAGACACTTTACCAAAGAAGGCATTCAGATGGCAAACAAACATATGAAGAAATGTTCAAAATACCTGGTTCTAAGTGCAAATCAAAACAACTATGAGATAGTATCTTACCCCAGTAACAGCAGAAAAATTCAACAGAACAGCAAACAACAAATGCTGGTGAGGTTGTGGAGAAACTGGAACCCTTATTTACTCTTGGTGGGAGTGTAAAATGGCAGTATGGTGCTCTCTCAAAAAGTTGGAAATAGAAATGCCATTTGACCCAGCAATCCCACTACTGTGAATATACCCTAAAGAAACTAGATCTGCCACCCAAGCATATAGATGCACACCCATGTTTATTGCTGCTTTGTTCACAATAGCAAAGAGCTGACAACAGCCCAAGTGCTCATCAACAAACAAATGGATATAAGAAGCTTTGGTATATTCACACAATTAAATACTATGCTGCATTGAAAAAACAATTGATGACCATGGGAGGATATTATGCTGAGTGAAATAATCTCAGTCACAAAAGGACAAATACTGCATAATGCTACCCTTATAAACAGGACTAATATTGGGGTTTGGGGAAAAATAAGGAAAGAAGGGATAAATAATGTCTACTGCATTGAAATAGATGAGGGAGAAAATTTTTTAAAAGGAATGTATGATTAGATATTATTTGTATGACAACAGTCCAGAAGTAGGAGAAGACAAAATCCACCAATGGGACCTTCTAAAAATTAAGTTTTTGTGTGCTTAAAAACTTTTTCCAATAAGGTGAAAAGTATTTGACAATGACATCTCAGATAAGAGTCTCATAACAAAACATTACAGAATATTACTCTTTGGCCTTCACAAGGAAAAGAATGATAGCCCAATTACAAAATGGGCCAAAGATATGGAAAAATTCTTCACAAAGGAAGACACATGGATGACCAACATACACATGAAGAAATGCTCAAAATCATTAGCAATCAGAGAGATGCACAGTAAAACTACAATGAAATACCATCTCACTCCAGTAGCAGTGGCAAAGTTTCATAGCACAACAAGCAATAAATGTTGGCGAGGATGTGGAGAGATTGGAACTTTTACGCACTGTTGGTGGAATTGTAAAATGGTACAACCACTCTGGAAGGCATTTTGGCATTTTCTTGAAAAACTGAACATAGAAATTCCATAGGAGCCAGCTAGTGCACTGATAGAAATATACCCTGAGAAAGATAGAGCTGAGACACAACCAGAGATTTGTACACTTATGTTAATAGCAGAGTCATTCACAATAGAAAAAAAAATGGAAAGAGCCCAAATGTCTATCAACAAATGAATGAACTGAGAAATTTGGTATGTTCACACAACAGAATACTATGCAGCATAAGCAGAAACAATTTTGTAAAATACTGTTTAACATGGGAGAATCCAGAGAGCATTATGCTGAGTGATCTAACTCAGTTTCATAAGGACAAATAATGCATAAGACCATTGTTGTAGAGATGAAAGGATAACCAGTAAGATGTGTTTCATAACAGCCTGCATGCTTGGAAGGGTGAAGGGACAGAGCAGGAGAAGAAGACCCCAAATGAGATGGATTGATGCAGTATCTAGGGCAATGGGGATAGGTGTGCTGGAGTCAGTGAGACTAACCCAGGACAGGGCAGGCCTCACGGCTGTTGTATATAGGGTCACTATGAGTTGTAGGTGATTCGACAACACATAACAACAACAACAAGTTATTAACTTGAGAGAACCTCACAACAATAGTCTAAAAAAGTTGTGAAATTCCTTTAGTTTAGATTGAGGAATGGTTAAGAGGCAACTCACCATTAAGACCCCAAAATGGGTGAGGTGGTCACAGTGACATATGGTGTAATTTATGTTTGTTTCATTTACTTTGCAGCCTGATGAATTCCATCCACCTAGCCCATCTGCAGGGACAGAAAGAAGTTTTATAACAATTTCATTTCCCAAGAAACCATTTTTCATTATACACACCATTCAAATGTGTTTTAATTAGGACTGTTTGTTAAGACAGCAAGATAAAGGTATAAGAGAATGCTGGAATAAAATTAAGTAAAACAGACTAACTTAACTTTTTAGGGACTTTGTAAATGGCATAACTTCTTTGGCATAGCTTTTCCAGTTCCTATGTTGTCTTATAATTTAGGAGAAACTCTAGTAATGAGACTCTGTCACCATGCTTGAAGGACTGCTTTTTAAGCATTCAACAAATGGGAAACAGACAGATCTAGTACTATGTTAAGGACATGAAGCTAACACTACACAGTGGAACTAGAATCGGCATCTGAAGCAACCAATTCAATCCACAAGTCAAATGGCCTCATAACAACAACAACAAAAATTTGTTATCAACTTGAGAGCACCTCAAGTACTTTGTCCTCAAGCCAAATCCCAGTCTGAAGATGCTTTTAGCCAACTAGATCCTCTGGTCCACTTGACATCTGCCTAGTTTCTCACTCCCCAGAAATAATCAAGGTTCTAGAACCAAGTCTTGAACCTTTATAACCTATAGGTAGATTGCAGGTACAAGATCCAAAGCAGAACCTCCAGGATGGCACTAAACCAGATGGGTTATCCTAGGGCAGGCAGCTCAGAGGGATCATAACATGGGCTTCTCTGGTAACTCCACAGATCTGAGAGATACTGGATCCATGGGACATAGGGGTAAAAAAAAAGGGTTACCTTAGGAGGAGTTCAGCAATTAACATTAATGCACACACAGATTAATTTTTATAAGCTGTATGGGAACTGAGCTCATCTTTTTACAGGATTCATCATGGGAGACTTGGAAAGGGGCAGGGAAATACAATGCTATTTCTATCATAGGAAAGAAGCAATATTCTTACACCTAAGTGAATAGGATGAGAAGAGAACTTTTCTTTCCTCCAAGGGTTTCAAAGATACTGAAAAAGAATTGTTCCCTGGCAAAGTTTCCACAGATAAAGAACTCCTCCCACAGGCACACCTAGCATCCCACAAAGAATTGCTTCTATGTGGGAATTCTCTGCAATTTTGCATCATCTCTGGAGAACCAATGGAGGAAGGAAGCCTAAAGGAGTCCATTCAGTAGTCATAATTTCCAACTCCTCCACTTATTGGTCCCAAAGACTCATGCATTATCAACTAGAAAGTCTTATTCCCCCAATGAAGACATGAAGAGATTAGAGCTCAGAGAGGGTAGACGGGCCTGCCTCAAAGTTGTACCATGTCGCAAGAGAGAGGGAAGAGACTGTCAATATTATAAATCATGGTGAGAGAGCCCATATAAAAAGCCAGGTGTTTCTTCCTCAACTCTCTCCAAACAACTTGGGGCTACAAGGCACTGGACCTTCCAACTTTATTAACCCCTGAGTTACGTTGTTTTTACTGTTTCTCAAATAAATCTCTTGCCAATAAGAAAATTTTTTTTCATTCCCATGCCCTAATTAGATATGATTGGGAGCAGGAGTGGTATACATTTCCTAGACAACATGCCTCTGGAAACTATGAACTTTGAGAAATGATGATAGTTATAGAAAGGCTTCAGGTCTTCTGTCTATAGGGTCACTATGAGTCATGCTTCACTCGATGGCAATCAACAACCACAATGAGATATGAAACTCATGGCATATTAGCTTGATCAATCAGAGGATTGGGCAAGACAAGTAGCTTAAGTATAAATAACTCCCTCTCATCCAGTTGCCAAATAGGGGAACAAGGCAACATCTCAATGAGAGGCTTACCATGAAAAATACTTACTGTTTATGTCAAAGTCCCAAAAGGCACAGTGAACTTTATCAAAATTCTGGAAAAAGGGAAATAATAGATAAACAACTTTCCCTGCGACAGTTACCACACAGCAACATATCCAAGTGTTTTCCTCTCAATGTTCTTTCAGAGAGTATATATACCGTGCACACACACAGAACATTTGTGAGTTGGTTTTAAAACTAACCTCATCTAATTCTGGGTTTACATGTGAGCAAATACCATGCCACTACAGGGTGATCTGAAATGTGTCCTATCACATATGTGATCTCACAGGCTTTTGCTATCCCTTCCGATGTGCAGGCCCTGGCGGCGTTTCTGAGTGATCTGTGTTGCTTGTTGAACTTTGCCATTTGGAACACACAACTGAGATCAGATGCTGTGGATGCCAAGTTGGGCTGCCTCTTCCTTCGGCCTACGGAGCCTTCCAAAGGCTTTGCAATCTCTCACAACCAATCTCCAGGGGACTGAAGGTAAGGAGCAGTTGGTTAGTATGGATTAAAGGAAAGCTGTGGACTCAGCCCATATTGAGAGACCTTACCCATTCAACACATTTTATTACACACACACGTACACACACACATACACACACACACACGTACACACACACACATATACACACTCTGCTCTAGTGGCTTAGTGGTAAGAGGCTTCACTGCAACCCAAAGGCATATGGTTAAAGCCCTTGGCTACTCCACAGGAGAAGAAAGGTTTATCTCCTCTTATATGATTTATTGCCTCTGAAAACCTGCTGGATGGTCAGCTATGAGTTGGTCTGACTCCACGACACTCAAAAACAATGTATACTTTTTATTTTATGTATATATTATATATATACTTTTTGGACTATAGACTGAGGGTAAATTATTAATACTTGCTCAGTAGCTTTTTAATTTGGCTGGTATGCCGAAAATGATGAGCATTCAACTGTTTT
>NW_006399766.1:19087875-19098040 GCF_000299155.1 Elephantulus edwardii | reverse complement strand
GCTTGTTCTCTCTCTCTCTGTCTCTGTATATTTATACTTATACATGTATACACTTATATACATATATACTCATATACATACATACATACATACATACATACATACATATGTGTGTGAATGTGACTTCTCATTTTAAAAATTTCCCTCTTTCAATCTTCCTTCTTCCCTCTTTGAATCAAAACCAGTGAAAAATAAGTTGTAACATATGCTCCTTTAGATTAGGAATGAAGGAAAATATTAAGTCTTCACACTGGATACATATTAATATCAAAGAATGGAAAAGCACTTCATTTGTATAAGAAAGTGAAATTTAATCATTTAGTAATGTATGTTGTGTGTTATGCCAGATGACTGTGGCTTTAGTCTTTTGCTGATAATTAGTACACATTAATGTTCTTCTTGGAAACTCAAAGAGTACTAATGGTCCATTATTTTAAATTAAGTTGTTTGCCTCACTCAAAACCAAATGGGAATAAATACCATTTAGTGTGATGGGTGAGCCAAAATATCAACCCGCCCCAAGCCTCTCCCCTGCCAATCTGTCACAGTGCTAGAATGTCTACCATTAGTTATCCCTTTAGGATGAGGCATGTTTCCAGATAGCCCCAGCTAAAACATACCTCTGCTACCTGGAACGGGACAGTCTTCATTAAGTCTTAGAATCCCATCTATTAAGTAGCCATTTATTTTTGACAGGAAAATTCTGAACGGTTTCTGAGGTCTTTTTATTCTGAAATGAAAACGGATATCTTTACCTGGTTTCCTTCAATGTGCTGCAGAGTGATAACCACTGGATCAGCCAAGTTTTGAATGGACATATCTGAAATGCTGGCACTCACGACATACGTGGTTAATGCTTTGGTGAAGGTTTTGGTCTGTAGGTGTGACATACAAAGAAGAGGAGTCAATTCCTGAATGTTTCATTTCACATACATTAATAATTGAGCTAGCATTGTAAAGCAGTGAGCACAGCATTAGGTACAGGGATGTGGAAAATAAAATTGCAGGCCAAGGATGAACTTTATCTTCATACAAGGTCTCAGTTACACCAATCTAGTACAACCCATTCATGCATCTATATACCTTGCCTTGGATTACTCATGCCAAGGGGAGAATCTTTAAGTATCTGATATTCTTCACCAGACACTACACATCTCTTGCTCACCATTGTATCTCTAGCATCCAGCACGATGCAGGATACATCACATAGATTCAATAAGCATTTGCTGAATGAATAAATGACTGAGTGAATAAATGAAGAAATTGTATCACCTTCAGCATGCCCTTTCCTCTCACTGGGCTTCAGTTTCTTCACAGGAATATTAGGAGAGGAGGTGCAATGAGTTATGGGGGCTTTTCCAACTCTGAATTTGATGGCAGTCTAGCTCCATCATCATTCTGGGACTATGACGTCTGGTATGCTAATTTTGGCAAAACCTTTACGCCATTTCAGTAGAAGATGTGAGTGAATGAAAATTACTGATTAAGAATAAAATTTATGCAAAACAACTTTAGCCCTTATTCCATGAGACAAAAAGCCATCTGAAGGAAGGAGATACGTTAAGAATGAGATAATGGTATGGCACAAAGAAACTGCAAACCTATCAAAGGGGTTAGAGGGCTATGTGCCAATATTCTACCTCTTAATTAACAGTTTGTTCACTAATTGACTTGAACTTGGGTCTGGCCTATATTTTTCCCTATTAAAAGGAATCAGTTAATATTTATTTGCTGAACACATGCTGGGTACCTATACCTGAGCTGGATTCCACAATGAAACACAACCTTTTTGGGGGAACCAAATAAGAATACAAGCAGGGTTGCTTAGTATATATGATAGGAAAGCTATGGCCTCATCCCATACTGAGAGACCTTACTCATCCAACAAATTTTATTTAACACATACAACTTAGACAGGACAGAGAAACTGATAAAGACTTCCAGGAGAAGGGCAAGTCCTACAGATAAAGCTAGAAGTGATACTCATGTGATCTCTCTGAGCTGTCCAAGCACACTGCCCCTCTCTCCAGACAAACCAAAACAAGAACCTCAGTGAATTTAATGAGTTTAGAAATTCAATCCTTCAGATTATATGTTTGGAAATTCAAACACACTTGGGAAAAGTAATGAAATTAATATACTGGACTTTTGACGTGAGATGTGGAGTTAGATAGCCTGGGTTTGATTCCTAGCTGTGTGACCTTTGGACAAAATGATTTCATCTCTGTGTCTAGGCTTCTCATAAACAGTAAGTAAGATAATAAGTGCAAATATTAACCATCAAATAATAATCATCAGTTTCACACAAACTCAGATAGTTATCTTCCTGGCAACTGAATAGATAGGGTAGTCTTTTTGTTGAGCAGAGATTCAGGATTTTTGCTGTTGTTGTTAGGTGCCATCAATTCAAGTACAATTCATAGTGACCCTATGAACAAAAGATATGAATCTTGTCCTATCCTGTGTCATCCTCACACTTCCTGACACACTAGAGCCCATTGCAGCAGTCACCATTTCAATCCGCCTGGTTGAGAGTCTTCCTCTCCTTTGCCAACCCTCTACCCTTCCCAGCATCATGTCCCTCTCCAAGAAATAGCACCTCCCAGCAATATGTCCAAAGAGCACTCCAGCTACACCCTCCCCAAGACATAGCTATTCATTTTCGTGGCTGTCCATGGAATGTTCAGGGCTCTTCTCCAACACCACAGCTCAAAGGCATCAATTCATTTTGTCATCTTTATTCATTGTCCAGGTCTCAGATACATAGCTAGTAATTGTAAATAGCATGGACTGAATCAAATGCACCTTAGTCCTCAAACTGACATCATTACTTATCGATAATTTGGAAAGGTCCCTAACTATAGATTTTCCTACTGCAATGCATCTCCTAATTTCCTGACTACTGGCACCAAGGGTGTTAATTGTGGATCCAAGCAAGATGAAGCTGTTAACCGTTTCAATCTCCTCTCCATCCATCATGACACTGCCTATTGGAACAGTGGTAAGAATCTTTTTCTTGACATTGAGATGTAATCCATACTGAAGGCTGCATTCCTTGATCTTCTGCAACAAGTGCTTCAAATCCTCCTCAGTTTCAGCAAGTAAAGTTGTGTCATCTGCATAACACAGGTTATTGATGAGTCTCCCTCCAATCCTGCTGCCTCTTCATAGAGTCCAGCTTCTCAGATAATTTGCTCAGCATATAGATTGAACAGGTATGAAGAGAGAATACGTACATCTCTGATGCACTCCCTTCCTAATTCCAAACCATGCAGTACTCCCCTGCTCTGTTCACACCACAGTCTCCTGTTCCAGATAGAGGTTCCTCATGAGCTCAATCAAGTGCTCTGGGATTCCCATTCTTCTCAATGTCAGCCACAACTTGTCGTGGTCCACACAGTCAAACGCCTTTGCATAGTCAATAAAGCACAAAGAGACATTCTTCTGGTATTCCTTATGTTCAGCCAGGATCCATCTGATATCAGCAATGATATCCCTGGTGCCACGGCCTCTTCTAAATCCTGCTTGAATTTCTGGTAATTCACTATCTATGGACTGTTCCAGCCATTTTTTAATGATCTTCAGTAGTATTTTGCTAGCATGTGAAATCAATGACGTTGTTTGATAGCTAGCATGTGAAATCAATGACGTTATTTGATAATTTACACATTCAGTTGGATCACCCTTCTTGGGAATAGGAACAAATATATACTTCTTCCAATCTGTTGGCCAGCCAGCCATCCTCAAGTTTTCCTGGCATAGGCTGTTGAGTGCATCCAAGGCTGCATCTGTTAATTGAAACAAGTCAATTGGTACCACATCGATTCCTGGGGCCTTATTTTTTACCAATGCCTTCAATGCAGCTTCCACTTCCTGTTTCATTACCATTGGTCTTGCTCATATGGTACTTCCTGAAATTTTTCAGTGTCAATCAATTCTTTCTGGTACAGTGACTCTGTGTATTCCCTCAATCTTCTTTTGATGCTTTCTGGGTCATTCAATACATTGCCGATAACATCTTTCTACATTGCAACACAAGGCCTAAATTTATTTTTTTAGTTCTTTCAGCTTGAGATATGCAGAGTGAGTTTCCCTCTTTTTATTCTCCAATTCCAGCTCTCTGCACATTCTATTATAATACTTTGTTTTGTCCTCCCAAGCTGCGCTTTGAAACTGTCTGTTCAGCTTTTTCACATTGACATGTGAACTAAAAGGCTGTTGGTTTTAGGTGCTGTCAAGTCAGTTCCAACTCATAGCAACCCTATGTACAACAGAACAAAACACTGGCTGGTCCTGTGCCATCCTCACAATCATTGTCATATTTGAGCTCATTTTTATAGCCACTGTGTCAGTCTATCTCAGTAAATAGCTTCCTCTTTATCGCTGACCTACTTTACCAAGCATGCTATCTTTATCCAGGAATTGACCTCTCCTGATAATATGCACAAACTATATGAGACAAAGTCTCACCATCCTCAATTCTAAGGAACATTCTTGGTTGCACTTCTTCAAGGATTGTTGTTGTTGTTATGTGCCATCAAGTCGCTTATGACTAATAGTGATTCTTATGTACAAGAGGCCTAAACGCTGCTCTATCCTGTTTCAACCTTGCTGTCTCCAACACACTCATTTCCACCACCCCAATCACAGAATCGATCCATCTCATCAAGGGTCTTCCTCTCCTTTGCCGCCCGTCCACTCTCCCAAACATGATGTCCCTCTCCAAGGACCAGTACCTCCTTGCAACATGCCCAAAGTCTGTTAGACGAAGCTTCAGAATCCTTGACTCCAGGGAACATTATGGCTTCACCCTCTCTAGGACAAACCTGTTTGTTCTCCTAGCAGTCCATGGTATGTTCAACACTCTTCTCCAGCACCACAGCTCAAAGGCATCAATTATCTATCATCCCTAGTCACTGTCCAACTCTCCGATGCATAGCATGTAATCGTGAAAACTATAGTCTGGATCAGGCGCACCTTAGTCTCCAGCCTGATGTCGTTGCTCATCAGTACTCCACAGAGGTCTCTCTTAGCAGACTTTCCCAATGCAATTCGTCTCTTGATTTCCTGGCTGCTGTTACCAAGAGTGTTGACTGTGAAGCCAAGTAAACTAAAACTGTTAACTATCTCAATCTCTTCACCATCCATACTGCTGCTGCCAGTTGGCCCAGTGGTGAGAATCTTTGTTTTCTTGATGTTGAGCTTCAATCCGTATTGAAGGCTGCAGTCTTTGACCTTCTGCAGCAAGTGCTTCAGGTCCTCCTCAGTTTCAGCAAGCAGGGTTGTGCCATCTGCATAACGCAGGTTGTTGATGACTCTTCCACCAATCCTGATGCCACATTCCTACTCGTATAGCCCAGCATCTCTGATGATCTGTTCCGCAAACAGATTGAAAAGGTATGGAGACAGAACACATCCTTGACGGACCCCCTTCTTGATTTTAAACCATGTAGTATCTCCTTGCTCTATTCTGACGACTGCCTCTTGGTCCAAGTATAGGTTTCGCGTTAGCACAATCAAATGTTCTGGGATTCCCATTCTTCTCAGAGTCAGCCATAGTTTTTTGTGATCCACACAGTCAAAAGCCTTTGCATAGTCAATGAAGCACAGATAGACATTCTTCTGGTATTCTCTGCTTTCTGCCATGATCCATCTAACATTAGCTATAATATCCCTAGTACCACGACCGCTTATAAATCCAGCGTGCACATCTGGCAGTTCTCTGTTGACATATTGTTCCAAACGGTTTTGGATCATTTTCAGCAGAATCTTTCTTGCATGTGATATTAATGATATTGTACGATTATCTCCCCATTCTGTTGGATCACCTTTCTTTGGAATGGGAACAAATATTGAGATTATTCAATATTTTATCCATAGTATCTCTAAGTATTGCAAATCGAGGCTTGAATCGAGGCTTGTGAAATGCTGAGCAAGTTTTTTCCTTTTTATTCCCCAATTCTTGGTCTCTGCACATTCTGTTATACTACTTTGCTTTACCTTCCCTAGCTACCCTTTGAAATCTTCTGTTCAGTTCTTTTACACCCACTATCTCCTTCCCTTGTTTTGGCTTCTTGACATTCTAGTGTAATTTTCAGGGTCTTTTCTGACATCCATTTTCATTTTTTCTTTCTCTTCTGTCTTTTTGCTTTCTTCATAGATGATATCCCACAAATCATCTGGTCTTCAATCATTGATGTTCAGTACTTCAAATTTATTCATAAAATGATGTTTAAATTCAGGTGATATTAACTCAAGATCATATTTTGATTCTCCTAGACTTGTTTTAATCATCTTCAGTCTCGATTTGAACATGCATATGAAGTATGCAAAAATGTCATGGCTTGGAATCAGCCACATGTCATTAAAGACCAAAGCCACACCTATGCCCATCTTTTTCCCCATGGAGTAGCTGGTAGGTTAAAACTGCATACCTTTGGGTTGGCAGTGCAATTTCATACCACTAAGTACCAGCAGTCAGGAAATCAAATGGTGAACTGCATTGGGGAAGTCTTCTGAGTCGTGGGTGACTTGATGGCACATAACAACAAGCTACATTTACCATATGATTATTCCTAGTGCTAAGAAGCTGTGCTGCAATTCCCAAGACATGTAGTTCAAATCCACTAGCTTCTTTTCAGGCTAAGGATGGGCAATCTCCTGTCGTGTGATTTACTGCCTCTGACAACCCACTGGAGGGTCAGCTATGGGTTGATTCAGGCTTGGTGGCACATAACAGCAACAACTAAGCCACATTGACTATATGATTGTCCAATTCAAAATGGTCAATATCAGCCCATTTAAGCTCACTAATGCCTAGAATATTGACTTTTTTCCAAGTTCTATTTAAGTTTTGAGAACTTATAATTCTTCCAGATACATGTTTCCTAAAATTCCACAGTGGGATTATTAATAGGTGCTTGAAACTGTTTCTTCTTATTGTGAGTTGTGCCACATCAGCACAACTCAAAAGAGTCCATAACTGCAAGGGAAGTCCCAAGAGCTTTACTCCATCCACATCAATAAAGTCAACTGTACTTTGAGGAGTTAGCTCTTCCTTGGTCATATTTTGAGTGTCTTCTCACTGAGAGGCTCATTGTTCTGCTGCTATTCATAAGGTTCTCACAGCCAGTTATTTCTATTTCTAGAAGAAGCTGATTGCCAATCCTTCTGAATTTTAGTCTAGAAGCTCCACTGAAACCTGTCCTCAGTGGATAGCCTACTAATATTTGAAATACCAGTGGCATTCCTTCCAGAATCACAGCAACACTCAAATCACCATAGAGTCATGGAAAGCCAAGATAATAAATAATAAAAGCAAGTTAAAAACTTATATGGTACTTATTATGCTACAGACAATATTCTAAATGCTTTCTATGTGTTAACCACCATAAGCTTTTAACATGCTTATATCAAATAAACCAAATCAATTGTCACTGAGCTAATTCAAGCCCATGGAGACCTGTGATATGCTACAGACTAGACCTGTCCATCATAAATTGCTCAATTTTCTGAGTCACCTCTAGGTAGACCTGAACCTCCAACATTCCAGTTAACAACCAATCAAGTGCTTAACTGCTTACACCACCCCAGAACTCCATTAGAAACCTATGAGGTACTTTGATTACTCTCTTTTACAGAGAAAGAAATCGAGGCATGTAAAGATTAAGTAACTTGCCCAAAGTCTCACAGATACAAAATGGTTTAGCCAAGCTTTAAACTCTGCCAGTTTGGCCCCAGGGTCCATGCTCTTACCACCACACTATCGTACCTTTTTGGAAAAAAAATCATGAGTGAAGAGTGGAACCCACAGAGAAGGTTCTGTGGGAAGGATTAGCAAATGCTTGCAGACAGATGCCCTTTGGGATACCACTCAATTTCAAATATGTTTGGCCATAAAGCATATGTACGTTAGCTTTGAGAAATGAGGGGAGATTCTGGGTGGGGGTTGGGGAAAGCACCGGCAAGCTAAAACAGCCTTCCAGCAGGAGAACTCGCTGTTCTTTTCTGGCTCTAAACCATCCTGTGGTCTGTGTTTGGTCACCATATGATCTTTAAGGTCTTTTCCAAAGATGAGAAGCTGTGAAAATTTGAAACTAGAACATCATTAAGGTCGATGTTGATTCATATTGAGGGCCAGGGGTTAGACTGGAAGATTTGTAGAATAAATTTTAAAGGACATTCTAAAATAAACAGAACACCACGGAAATAGCAAGAGTTCATAAACGCAATGAGTCACTGTATGCCACTGCATGGTAGTTACTGGATACCAGGACTTACCTTGAAAAGTGATGTTTGGCCAAAGAAATTAAACAAGATGGTATGTAAATTGTTAAGAGGAATTTTCTCCCTCAGTGATTTAGGCAAATATATGGAGGCCACAGTCTTCCCCAGAGGGACTTGACCTAAATAAATCTGCCAGGGAAATGCAGAAAAAATGAAAACCAGTGCTTTTATTCATCATACTAAAGTCCTTTCCTTCTATCAGCAGCCCAACCCTAGACCCTGTCCTCGAGCTGAAGAATGGTAACTAGCTTCAGTGTATGCTGTGCTTTTCTTTTTTCCTTTCTATCTTTCTCCCAGCTCCCCTTACAAGCCAAGATATGAGGCTTGTACACACAAACACACACTCCAACTTTTCCCTAAGCCTATCCTCCAGGTTCTCTCCTTTAAACCTGTTTCCACATAGATGGGAAACAAGGTTTCAAGATGGGACAGGCAATGTAAATCATGCACTTTATCCTGATTTTCAGAATTAAAAGCTAATCTGTGAAATCAAGACACTTTCTCCCATATGGCTTTGGAAGGGAAAACAGAAAAACAAAGACCAAGCAAAAACACAATAACATTTGTAATTTCCCCTGTAGTTTATGGTGCAATATTAATGCCATTCTACTGCATATGTTAAAATGCTAAAATGACAAATATTGTTCCATATACAGTTATCACAATTAAAGGTAGATAGAATGTAACAAAGAAGGGAGACACCAGCCTTTAACTATTCTTCTAAAGGCCCACTATCATAAGAATGTCTTTATTTGACTGGTAATAGTATTTTCTAAGTACTGGGAGATTTTTTTAATGCAAGAGGGATTCATCATTATTACATAGGGATCATAGTAATAATCAAGGACTTTCCCAGTCAAAACTTGTTGCACTTTTTCATTTAAATCTTCTATTAACCCAGAGGGCACTCTGGTAACCTAGTGATAAGGAATTGTGCTGCCAGTCAAAGGTGCACGGCTCAAAGCCATCAGCTACTCCATAGAGGAAAGAGGGGCAATCACCTCCTATGCAATTTACTGTCTCTGAAAACATGCTAGAGGGTCAGCTATGAATCAGTTCTGACTCAATGGTACTCAACAACAATTAACCCAGAGAAGTATGTTGTATCATGGCTATTGAAAGTGATATTAAGAAATGGAGGCTCAGAGTGGACAAGTGACTTGTGTAGGGTTATAAAACTTGAATAAGTTTGAACAAAGATGTAACTTTGGTCTGTATTTTTCCTATTAATCAAGCTGCCTATTAAAGAGCTATTATTATTATCTAGTTGTGTGTGAATAATGAAAGATTGTAATATTTCTAAAAATTACTTGTGAGCCTAAAAGTCATGAGTCTTCCCTTTGTACAAATGGATTCTCCTACATCAACTGAGTACAATCATAAGGTCAAGGCTGGGCTTCCACATGTAAAGAGTGTGGCACTCAGAATGTGATTAGAGTTGGTTGGTTTTTATTTATACCAAGATTTTAATAGAAACCCCAGAAGTTAAAAGAAAAAATTCAATTGGGAAGACAATTTCCGCTTTCACTGTGGCTGAATAGCTCCTACAGGCTTGATCATCTTACAGAAAACAGCTATAAACTCTGGACAAAATAATGATGACTTGAAGGCACTAAAGAATCAACTAAAGCTGGTAGATTCTGGAGAACAGCAGATCGTTGGAAAGAGTGAACATCACAAAATGAATTACTCATTTTGACAGCTTTTAGCCTAATGGTAGCCTAAAACTGATACTGTGAAGGACATGTAAATTTTGATAGAAAATGTATAGTCTTGATTATATGTAGAATCCAAACACAAACCTTGGTATGAGGACAGGATTCTGAAAATTCAAAAAGCTATAAATAACAGAAACGGCAAAGGAGGTTGAGTTTTCAAG
>NW_006399766.1:19061939-19085098 GCF_000299155.1 Elephantulus edwardii | reverse complement strand
CTCGATCTAACATACTTTGGACATGTTGTGAGGAGAGACCGGTCCTTGGAGAGGGACATCATGCTTGGGAGGGTGGAGGGACAGCGCAGGAGAAGAAGGCCCTCTATGAGGTGGACTGATTCAGTGACTGGGATAATTGGGATGGGAGTGTCAGAGACAGTGTGATTGCCGCAGGACAGAGCGGAGTTTAGGGCTGTTGTACATAGGGTCGCTATGAGTCGCAGGCAACTCGACGGCACATAACAACAACAACAAATAAATAATTGCCCTGGATTAGTACAATAGCAATATGGAGCTGTTGTTGTTGTAATGTGCTGCTGAGTTGCCTGTGACTCAGCAACCCTATGTACAACAGCTCTGAAGCCTATCCTATCCTCATCCTGTTTCACTGTATCCAACACACCTACCCCCATTCTCCCAGTCACTGTGTCAATCCATCTCATTGAGGGTCTTCCACTCTTGTACTGTCCCTCCATCATCCTCAACATGATGTCCTTCTCCAAGGACTGGTTCCTCTTCGCAACATGTCCAAAATATATGAGATGGCACTTCAAAATCTTTGTCTCCAAGGAGAAACTTGGTTTCCTCTTCTCCAGAACAGACCTATTTGTTCTCTTGGCAGTTTATGGTATGTTCAATAATCTTCTCCAACACCCCAGCTCAAAGGCATCAATTTTTCTTCTCTCATTCATTGTCCAGCTTTCTGATGCATAGCAAATAATTGTAAAGACTATGGCCTGGATCAGGGTCACTTTAGTCTCTAGACTGACATCATTACTCTTTAGCACTTCAAAGAAGGTGCTGACAGCAGAATTTCCAAATACAATTAACCTTTTTATTTCCTGACTGCTGGTGTCAGATGGATCTTGGCTGAAAGCAGAGAGTACCAGAACAATGTTGATATGTGCTTCGTTGACTATGAAAAGGCACTTGACTGTGTAGACAACAAATTATGGCTAACCTTAAGAACGGAATCCAAAAACACTTGATAGTGCTCATGTGAAACCTATACTTAGACCAGGAAGCAGTCATTGCAACAGAGCAAGGAAACACTACATGGTCCAAAATCAGGAAGGGTGTACACTAAAGATATGTCCTATCTGCATACCTTTTCTTTTTTAAAAAATTATTTTTCTTTTTTATTTTATCAATTTTTGTGCATGTACCATCAAATCAGATCTGATTGGTACAGGAGGAGATTGCCCTCCTTCTCCAGCAGAGCATCTGGTGGATTCAAACTGCGTGCCTCTGGGATTGCAGTACAGCTTCTTGCCACTAGGCCACCAGAGCTCCCTTCTTCACACATTTTCAATCTATATGCAGAACAGATCATTCTGGAAGCTGGACTTTATGATGAAGAATGTGGTATCAGGATTGAAGGAACACTCATCAACAACCTGTGCTATGTAGATGACACAACCTGAAGTGTTTGCTGGAAAAGGTCAAGGATTACAATCTTGAATATGGATTGAAGCTCTTAATCAAGAAAACTGAGATTCTCACCACTGGGCCAATTGGCAGCACCATGATAGATGAAGAAGAGATTGGAATTATTAATAATTTCAACTTACTCAGTTCCAAAATCAGCAAAATGGAGACAGCAGAAGATTATTAAGTGAAGATTAATTAGTAGAATTTATCCCATAAAAAGACTTACTCTTTCACTGCTGTCAAGTTGGTACCAACTCATAGCTGACCCTCCAGTGGATTTTTTGGAGGTTGTAAATCACACAAAAGGAGATTGACCATCTTTGTCCCATAAAGCTACTCAAGGATTTGAAATGACAAAGAGGCATCAACTTTGGGTTAGCAGTGAACTACCTTTGGACAATACCACCAGAGCTCCCTATCAGAAAAATAAATGGAAAAACAACTTAAAACGTGTTCAGAGTCTCAAGGATCTATGGACAGTATTTGAAAGTCTTACACATGTATAATCTAAATCCCAAATGGAGGAGTGTAAAGAAATAACATTTGAAGGATAAAACATTCCCTATGTGGTTCAAGGCCATCAGCTGCTCTGAAGGAGAAAAATGAGCAGTCTCCACCTGTGTGTGAAAACCCACCAGAGGGTCAGCTATGGGTCAGTTCCAACTCTGTGGTACACAACAACAACATGGTTGAAAGACATAAATTCACACATTAAAAATGCCTAGGCACATAAGTAAAATAATGAAAACCAGAGAAAATATTGAGGGAAGTTACAGAAAAATTACAAACATTACATATAGAGAAAAAGAACTTATAATAATTTCTTGACTTTTTAACCAGAAAACATAGAAGTCAGAACATGGAAAAATATCTTTAAAATGTTGAAAACAGCAACTGTCAATCTAGAATTTTATAGCAAGAGAAAGAAGTATTTGTCAATAATAAAACTGAAGTAAAAATATTAATTTTCAGATAAATGAAAGCTAAGATAATTAATACAGTTCAAAAATACAGTAAAAATAAAGTGCAATTCCAAGGGATATTATACCAAATGGTAGGGAAAAAAAAACAGTAACCAAAAAAAGGGGGGGGAAGAAAGTGAGGCATGGAAGAAACACAGGAGACAGAAAACAATAGATTCAAATCCAACCTATCAATTGTTATATTGTTAAAAGAGTACACATTCACCGCAAGTGTCATCAGCAGCTGTTGCATGCATCAGCAGCAGCCATGGCTCTGTCCCAGTCGATTAACTAGGTACCTGTATTAAAAAGTTCTTTAAAAAAATTTTTTTTTAATTTTTATTGTATTATTTTTACGTGTACCGTCAAATCAGATCTGACTGGTACAAGAGGAGATTGCCCCCTCCTTCTCCAGCAGAGCATCTGGTGGATTTGAACTGTTTACCTTTGGGATTTCGTTGCAGCGTCTTGCCACTAGGCCTCCAGAGCTCCCATGAAAAGTTCTTAGTGTGGCCTGGACTGCTCTCCTACCTGGACCACTAGACAGAGGCCCTGCTGCCTGGAGGCCCCCTGTCACTCTGCCTGGATGCCTCAGCCCTTGTGCCTAATGGCCCTGGCACCACCAACTGGTCCCCTGATCCTGCTGCCTGGAGGACCTGGCCCCATCACCTGGACACCCCAGCCCCATCTCCCAGAGGACTTGCCCCTACAGCCCCACTGCCCGGGCATTCCCATAAGCTGCCTGGAAGCCCAGCCCTGCCACCTGGAGGACCTGGCCCTGCCGTCTTGACACCCTGCCATCTGGAGGAGGACACACTGCCACCCCTCTGAACTGTGCCAGGGACAACAATATCACAGGTGATCCCATTTCCTCTTCTCTCTTACAGTTTGAGCTGCTTTGGCCCTGGGCACATGGGACCTGCCTAGCCTAGCTGCAGCACTTGCCTAACAGAGAAGACTGCTAACTTAAAGGCCATATCTGTCCCCAAATGAAGCAAGTCTCCCCTTCAGTCAAAAGCTCAGAGAGGAATTCAGGAAGGGTAAGTGCCCTGCCCTCTTCTGAAGCATTGATTTCCTAAGCCAAAGTTTTCAGACTAAGAGCCTGTTAAGGCCTCAGGCATGAAAAAACTCTACCACAGCAATGTCACAGAAAAAGTAGACTACCTCACAGACTACCATATACAAACTCAAAACAAGATATCACCCCAAAAAAGTGACACAGTATCAATGGACTTCCTTAGGCAAGAAAGTCTAATGGAACTTTCTGACACAGAATTCAAAAGAATAATAATTGAATATTCTCAATGGGTAAAAGACAAACTCAAAGAATTACAGGACACTGCAAGCAAAAACCAAGGAAACTTAGAAAAAGAATTCAAAATAATGCAGATAAAACAAATGAGGCATTAGAGGTTCTGGAAAAACAAGAAAATACAATCCAGAATATGAAGGCCATTGTTTCAGATGCTGTCAACATGTTGGAAGGACATATGAACAGAGTTAAAGAGATGAAACACAAAACCAGTGGAATAGAAGATAGAATTGTCACCACTGACCATTAGAACAAAAACGGACTCCAAAAGGAAGGAAAAAGAAGAAATCCTAAAAATAATGCGCATATAGGAATCCCATAACAGGAAGAAGCAGGTAAAGAAATTGGAAAAAGTTGTGGAAGAATTACTAGAAGACAACTTCCAGGCATAATGAAGAATGAGAGAATATATGTTAAAGAAGCTGAGCAAACACCATATAGAATAGACCCAAAAAGAAAAAAAAACACCACCAAGGCATATCATAGTGAAGTTTGCCAGAACCAAAGATAAGGTGAGAATTCTGAAAGCAGTGAGAGAGAAACAAAGAGTAACATATAAGGGAGAGCAGATAAGATTAGGTACCAATTTCTCAGCAGAAACCATGTGAGCAAGAAGACAGTAGAATAACATATATCGAACACTCAAAGAATAAAACTGTCAACCAAGAATATTATACCGAGAAAACTGTCTATAAAATATGAAGAAGAGATGGACATATTTTCAGAAAAGCAGAACTTAAGCGATTTTGTAAAAACAAGACAAGCATTGCAAGAAACACTGAGAGATTTCCTTCTTACAGAGGAGCCACAGAAAGCAGGATGGACCAAAATAACAAGCAACAACACCAAAAAGAACTCAACAAAATAATAGCAATAACATTTTACCTCTCAATAATTATACTGAATATGAATGGCTTAAATGTACCACTGAAGAGAAAAATAATAGTAGAGTGGATAAAAATATAAGACACATAATATGCTGTCTACAAGAGACACACCTGAAAAGTGAAGATAAAGAAACACTAAAACTAAAAGGGTGGAAAAAACATAGCAAACAAATAGCAACCAGAGGAAAAAAAAAACACAAGAAGAAGCAATATTAATCTCTGATAAAATATATTTCAATGCAAAAATCATAACAAAGGACAAAGAAGATAATGCTTAAAGGATCAATAGAACAAGAGGACATAACAATTATAAATATCTATGCACCAAATGATTGTTGCTGTTGTTTTTATGTGCCATCGAGTCACTTGCAACTCATAGTGACCCTATATACAAGAGTCCTAAACATTGCTGTCTTATGCCAACCTTGCCATCTCTGACACTCTCATTCCCACCAACCCAATTATGCAATCAATCCATCTCATTGAGGGTCTTCCTCTCCTGAGCTGTCCCTCCACTCTCCCAAACATGATGTCCCTCTCCAAGGACCAGTCCCTCCTTGCAACATGCCCAAAGTATGTCAGACAAAGCTTCAGAATCCTTGACTCCAAGGAGCATTCCAGCTTCTCCCTCTCTAGGACAAACCTGTTTGTACTCCTAGCAGTCCATGGGATATTCAACACTTTCTCCAGCACCACAGCTCAAGGGCATCAATTCTCTTTCTATCATCCCTAGTCACTGACCAACTCTCCGATGCATAGCACGTAATTGTGAAGACTATGGCCCGGATCATGTGCACCTTAGTCTCCAGCCTGACGTCATTGCTCTTCAGTACTCTTGAGAGGTCCCTCACAGCTGACTTTCCCAATGCAATTTGTCTCTTGATTTTCTGGGTGCTGGTACCAAGAGTGTTGACTGTGGAGCCAAGCAAATGGAAACTGTTAACTATCTCAATCTCTTCATCATTCACACTGATGTTGCCAATTGGCCCAGTGGTGAGAATCTTTGTCTTCTTGATGTTGAGCTTCAATCCATATTGACCTTCTGTAGCAAGCGCTTCAGATCCTCCTCAGTTTGAGCAAGCAGGATTGTGTCATCTGCGTAACGCAGGTTGTTGATGACTCTTCCACCAATCCTGATGCCACATTACTCCTTGTGCAGCCCATTGTCTCAGATGATCTGTTCTGCATACAAATTGAAAAGGTATGGAGACAAAATACATCTGTGCTTCATTGACTATGCAAAGGCTTTTGACTGTGTGATCACAACAAGCTATGGCTGACTCTGAGAAGAATGGGAATCCCAGAACATTTGATTGTGCTTGTTCAAAACCTATACTTGGACCAAGAGGCAGTCGTCACAACAGAGCAAGGTGACACCACATGCTTCAAAATCAAGAAGAGGGTCCATCAGGGATGCACCAAATGATAGAGCTACAAATATATACAAAGCAAACATTAACAAAACTGAAAAAAAGAAATAGACAATACCACTCTAGTAGTAGGAGACTTTAATAAACCACTCTCAAGGAAAGATAGAACTACCAGAAACTCAACAAAGATGCTGAAGAATTAAACCACACAAAAAACCAACCTGATCTCATGGATATATACAGACTGATGCACCCCCAAAAAGTGCAGCATAACTTCTTCTCCAATGCGCATGGAACATTTTCCTGAATAGATAACATTTTAGGTCACAAGGCAAGCATCAACATATTAAAAAACTTAGAAATAATACAAAGCATCTTTTCAAACTGCAATGCTACAAAACTAGAAATTAATAACAAAAGGATAAAGGAGAAAAAATCATACATTTGGAAGCTGAACAACACCTTGCTTGAACATGAGTGAGTAATAAAAGAAATAAAAAATAAAATTAAAGTGTTTCTTGCCTGGCCCCTGGGGAGAGCTGTCAGGTTGCTCTGGAGAGTTGCCTGGTGTGTATGAGGAAATTTTATCTAAGCCACTTTCCTCTACCTCCTTCTCCAGTACATATGTATGCAACACCTCCAAAGCCCTTCTCTTTGTAACTCACAAGTTTGTTCTCTCTAGGTTTGCTCCCTTTCCTGTAGGGAACCTGAATTACTGAGTCTTGCTACAGACCTGAACCCTAAGCCCAGTTCCAGAGACAAAAGAGAAATATAACTTCCAGCTAAGGAAGCAAAGGTGGATGGAGCCTCAAGTTTCAGCCAGCCATCCCCACTGGCCTCACCTTGGCAAACACTAAAGCCCAGAGGGCAGAAAATGTCAGGAAGATATCTCCTAACTGAACAAGAAGGTATGCAGCTTCAACTCAGGACCACCAATAAAATGTTAAGGTAGGCCCCACTTCCCCCTTCATCTCAGTGCCCCTGTTCAGCATGAAGAAGCAAGAGAGTCTGTGCCCCATTCCCAAATGAGAAACCCACAAGTGAAAAAGACAATTTTTTTGTTTAAAAAAAAATTGGTCATCATTTGACTGTGCTCACCATTGTCCTGTCTTTTCTGGTCCCCACTGGATCTTTCTCATTTCCTTCACCCACTCTGCCCACCAGATTGTGCAGCCCTGTGATTTCATCCCTGCCCATCTTAACTCTTCTGCTCCCAACCCTTACCTCTTTGGATCACCATACATGCTTTTTACAATTAAAAAAATAAACAAAATGCAACACAAAAATTACTACATGACTTGGGAAGGAATGGAGAGCATTATGCTAAGTGAACTAACTCAGTCCCATAAAGACAAATACTGTATGAGACCATTGTTGTAGAAATAGAAAGATAACTAGTAAAACTAGTGTGAAGATCCTAGGGGGGAGGGGGGAGGGGGAACAATGGGGAGGGGCGGGAGCATCGTCATGGCATCACATTGTCTGATGGATCAAAGGAGGGATGGGTGGGAAGGATACAGTGAGGATCTGGAAGGACAGGACAGTGGTAGGTATATTTCAGTGTTGATTAATTTTATAAAATATAATGAATGGGAGTGATTGTATGAAACACAGTGTGAATAAAGATTATGTCGAAAAAAAGTTTCTTAATTCCACTACTGGGAATATACCCTAAAGAAATCATAACTACCATCCAAACTGATATATGTACATCCATGTTTATTGCTGCATTGTTCACAATAGCAAAGAGATGGAAACAACCCAAGTGCCTATCAACAAATGAATGGATAGAGCAGCTGTGGTATATTCACATAATGAAGTACTATACAGCACTGAAAAACAAGGAATTAATGAAATATACAAAATGGGTGGCCCTGGAGGACATTTTGCTGAGTGAAATATCTCAGTCACAAAATGACAAATAACTGCATAATGCTACTCTTCTAAAACAGGACTGACATGAGGGTTGGGAAGAAACTAAAAGAAGAGGGGATAAATCATGTACACTGCATCAAAATAGATGAGGAATAAAACTGTTTAAAAGGGGAGAAAGTTTCTTGAAACAAATGACTATGAAAATACAACTTGCCAAAACCTCTGAGAAACAGCCAAAGCACTAATTAGACGTCAATTTATAGCAATAAGCCAAAACATCAAAAGGCAAGAAGAAATGGTAATTTACTCTGTAACCAACATTGCAAATGAAAAAGAACAGCAAAAACCTCAACACCCTCTAAAAAAAACTGAAATTATAAAAATTAGGGCAGAAATAAATGAAATAGAAAACAGAAAAACAATTAAAATCATCAACAAAACCAGGAGTTGGTTCTTTGAAAAGGTCAATAAAATCAACAAACCATTAGGAAAACTAACAAAGGAAAAGAAAGAAAAGACACAAATAATCTGATTAAGAGATGAAAGGGGCAGTATCACAATAGAACCAACTAAAATTAATCATTTAAAAATGGAATATTAGGAAAAACATATACAAATATGAAAACCTAGAAGAAATGAACAAATACTTATAAAATCATAACGTATCTAAACTGACACCAACTAAAAGACCTGAACAGACCCATTACAGAAGAAATTAAATAGCTAATAAAACAACTTCCAACCAAAAAAAAAAAAAAGCCCTGGACCAGTGAGTGAATTTTATCAAATATTCAGAGAAGAACTGTCACCTATTTTGGAAAATAGAAAAAAAGATGGAATTCTCCCAGAATCCTTTAATGAAGCAAACATATCCTTGATACCAAAGCCATGTAAAGACACCACCAAAATAGAAAACTATAGGCCAATATGAACATATATGCAAAAATCCTGAATAAAATTCTGGTCAATAAAATCCAACCATACATAAAAAAAAATAATTCACCATGGTGAAATTCATAACGGATATGCAAGGATGGTTCAACAGAAGAAAAACAATCAGTGTAATTCATCACATTAACAAAACAAAGAACAAGAACGACATGATCCTATCAATTGATGCAGAAAAGGCATTTGGCAAATTCCAACACTCTTTCCTGTTAAAACACTCAACCAAAATAGGAATAGAGGGGAATTTGCTCAACATAGTAAAAAGTACATACACAAACCCAAGAGGCAACATCATTTTCAATGGAGAGAGACCAAAGGCATTCCCTTTGAGAACAGGAACTAGGCAAGGATGCCCACTATCATCTTTCCTACTCAATATTGTACTGGAAGTCCTAGTGATAGCAATAAGACAAGAGAAGGAAATAAGAAGTATCTAAATTGGCTACTCCTTGGAGGCAAGGATTCTGGGGCTCCGTCTGATATACTCTGGACATGTTGTAAGAAGAGACAGGTCCTTGGAGAGGGACATCATGCTTGGTAGGGGAGAGGGACAGCGCAGGAGGAGAAGACCTTCCATGAGGTGGATTGATTCAGTGACTGGGGTAATCGGGATGGGTGTGTCAGAGGCAATGTGATTGGCACAGGATAGAGCAGGGTTTAGGGCTGTTGTACATAGGGTCACTATGATTCGCAAACAACTGGATGGCACATAACAGCAACAACAACAACAAATTGGCAAAGAGGAGGTAAAATTATCTCTATGCAGATGATATGATAGTATACTTAGAAAACCCTTAAGACTCAGTGAGAAAACTACTGGACAAAGTCAACAAATTAAGCAAAGTGGCAGAATACAAGATCAATATACAAAAATCAGTTAGCTTCTCTACAGTGACAAAGAGAATACAGAACTGGAACTAAGGAAATCAATACCCATCACATTAGCTAATCACAAGATTAAATATTTAGGAGTAAATCTAACTAGAAATACAAAAGACCTACTCAAAGAAAATTACAAAATATTGCTACAAGGAAAAAAAAGAGGCCTGGGGAAATAGAAGAATATATCATGTTCTTGGATAGGAATACTCAATATTGTGAAAATGATAATTCTACCAAAGGCAATCTATAAATCAATGCAATCCCAACACAAATACCAATTCTCTTCTTCAATGAGATGGAAAAGGTCATTTCCAGTTTCATTTGGAATGGAAAGAGGCCCCAAATAAGCAAAGCACAAAGTATAAAAAGAGAAATAAGGTAGGAGGCATCTTACTCCCTGATCTCAAATCCTACTGCACAGCCATGGTGGTCAAGACAGCATGGTTCCAGTACAGTGGCAAACACATAGATCAATGGAATATAATTGAGAACCCAGAAATCAGCTCATCTTCCTATGGTCAACTGATTTTTGCCAAGGAGATGAAATCAAGTGGGGAAAGGAAAGCCTCTTTTTGTTGGCAAAATTGGAAAACTATCTGTAGAAAATTCAAGCAAGACCCATACCTCACATTATACACAAACCAACCCAAAGTGTATCAAGGACCTAGGAGTAAAACCAAGGACAATAATCTTAATCCGAGGAAAGCTTAGTAGAACTCACGAACAATCTCCCAAGCATCCTGAAAAACCAACAACCAGGAGAGAATAAAATAGGTAAATGGGATCTTCTAAGAACCAAATCTCTATGCACATCCAAAAACTCTTCCAACAAGGTAAAAAGGAAAGCCACAGACTGGGAAAAAATATTTGGTAATTACATGTATGATTCTCACCACTGGGCCAATTGGATGGCCAATCCATCAGGATGAATAATGAAGAGACTGAGATTGCTTTAGTTTGTTTGGCTCCACAGTCAACACTCTTGGCACCAGAAGCCAAAAAATTAAAAGACATATTGCGATGGGGAAGTCTGCTATTAGGGACCTCATCAGAGAACTGAAGAACAATGGTGTCACTCTGGAGACTAAGGTGTGCTTGATACAGGCCATGGTCTTTGCAATCATTTGCTGTGCAACAGAGAACTGAACAATAACTAGGGGGATTAGAAGGAGAATTGATGCCTTCGAGCTGTGGTGCTGAAGAACAGTATTGACTATACCACGGACTGCTAAGAAAACGAACAGGTTCATCTTGGAGAGTGTTAAACCGGGATGCTTCTTGGAGGCAAGGATTCTGAAGCTTAGTCTGACATACTTTGGGCATGTTGCAAGGAGGGACCAGCCCTTGGAGAGGGACGTCATGCCTGCAAGGGTGGAGGGACAGCGCAGGAGAGGAAGACCCTCTATGAGATGGATTGATTCAGTGACTGGAGTAGTGGGGATGGGTGTGTCAGAGACTGAGACTGGCACAGGACAGGGCAGGGATTAGGGCTGTTGTACATAGGATCACTGTGAGTCACAGGCAACTAGATGCCACATAACAACAGCAACAATGACATGTATGATAAGGGACTTATATCTAGAATTTATAGACTACTCCAGAACCTCAACAAGATAAACAATCCAATTGCAAAATGGGCAAAGGATATGAAAAGCCACTTCACTAAAGAAGACATTCAGATGGTGAACAAACACATGAAGAAATGTTCAAAATCCCTAGCTCTAAGAAAGATATCATTCAAAACCACTATGAGATATCACCTCACCCCAGTAACAATAACAAAGTTCAACAGAGCAGCAACCAACAAATGCTGATGATATTGTGGAGAAATTGGAACCCTTATTCACTGATGATGAGAGTGTAAAATGGTGCAACCACTCAGGAAGGCAGTATTTGACCCAGCAATTGCAATACTAGCCATATGTTGTTGTTGTTGTGTTGTTGTTATGTGCCATCGAGTCGCCTGCGACTCATAGCGACCCTATGTACAACAGCCCTAAACTCCGCTCTGTCCTGTGCCAATCGCACTGTCTCTGACACTCCCATCCCAATTATCCCAGTCACTGAATCAATCCACCTCATAGAGGGCCTTCCTCTCCTGCGCCGTCCCTCCACCCTCCCAAGCATGATGTCCCTCTCCAAGGACCGGTCTCTCCTCACTATTGCCACCCAAACAGATATATGTACACAAATGTTTCCTGCTGCATCGTTCACAATAGCAAAGAGGTGGAAGCAACCCACGTGCCCATCATCAAATAAATGGACAGAGAAGCTGTGGTATATTCACACAGTGGAATATTACGGAGCACTGAAAATCAAGGAATTCATGAAATATTCTACAAAATGGGTGATCCTGGAGGACATTATGCTGAGTGATATATCTCACTCCCAAAAGGACAAATACTGCACAACGCTACTGTTATAAAATAGGACTGACTTGTTGTCGGGGGAAAATAAGAAAAGAGGAGATAAATAATGAACACTGCATTTAAATAGATAAGGGAAAGAACTGCCTAAATTAAATGTATGATTAGGTATTATTTGTATGACAACAGTCCAGAAGAAGAAGTACATCATTGCAAAGAGGACTGGGGTCGGGGGAAGGGGGTGAGGTAGGTAATTGTGTAATAATTAATGAATATTTTTTAAAAAGTAAATTGGGAGAGGAGTAAGGAAGGAAAAATGGGTAAAATGCACAAAAATGAATGAGTGAAAATATAACTTCTCTGTAAACAAACATTAAAATCACAATTAAAATTTTACAAAAAATAAAAAACCAAAACACTGAAAATAAGTTTGTTTCCAATGGCAGCCAGTGGAAATTTGGGGCATATACCTTTCGTTGATGAATTGCAATAGTGAAGTCCACATTTCATCAAAGACTTAATCATTTACTCAACTCAGCCATAAACACAAAAAAGTAAAAAATGTCTCTAATATAAGATTTATCCCTTTTTTAATGAGGTAAAATATATGAAAGCAAAATGTATGTAATTATTTCCAAATGATTCAATGTCAATAAAAAAATCTATTTAAAAAAAGACTACGGTGTGCCTGATACAAGTCATGTTCCATTTTCAAAGTCTTTGGAACACAGCAAAAGCAGTGCTTTGAGATCAATTCATAGGAATAAACATACACATTAAAAAAGAAGGAACCTGGATCACAACAGAAACACTGCCTGCCAGTGAGGGGCTGCAGTTTAAGTGGGGGGGGGAATCCCACTCACTACTGGCCACTGCCTAGAGACCCCACTTCCCTGCCACCTAGAGGCTGCCAAGCTGCCACTTCCACTGTCAAGCACCAGTACCACCAATATCACTAGTACTTAGGGTTAAACAGTGCTGTCTAGCAGTGTGATCCTCAGGCCAAGAAGGAAGCACAAATATACAGGTCCTTGATGAAACATTGCCATACTCAGGGAAACTATATTGTTACAACAACTTAACATCTACTAAGAAAAGACTCACATATTACCAAAAAAAGCAGCAGTTTGCCTCAGTCATCATGAAAAACAAAATAACCCTTCTCCCCAAAATAAGCAAACTCAATGAATACACCACATCGAACCAGAAGAAATATGTTGATGTAGATTTATTTGAACAGCTACAGAAGAAGATGCAAATGGTGGATGGAATCCATTAAAAGAGCAAATAGCCAGAGACAACAATCCAGAAGAAATATGTTGATGAGGACTAACTTGAACAGCTATGGAAGAAAATGCAAGAGATGGAAGAAAGAATTGATAGTATAGATAAAGAGGTACAAGAACTTAAAAAATCATCACAAGACAGAGAGGGATCCAGGCTATGAAAAGGCATTTGGACCAAAACAAGTTGTGGTTTATATTGAAAAGACAGGAGTCTCAGAGCATTTAATTGTGCTCATGTGAAACCTATCCCTGGACCCGGAGGCAGTTGTGTTAACAGAGCAGGGAAACACTGTATGGTTTAAAATTAAGAAGCATGTGCATCAGGGTTGTATTCTCTCCCCATACCTATTGAGTCTATATGCTGAGCAAATTATTTGAGAAGCTGGACTCTATGAAGATAAATATGGCATCAGGTTTGGTGGGAGACTCAACAATAATCTGCATTATGCAGATGACACAATCTTGTTTGCTGAAAGTGAGATGAACTTAAAGCACTTGTTGCAGAAGATCAAGGAATGCAGCCTTCAGTATGGGTTGCATCTCAGTGACAAGAAAACAAAGATTCTTACCACTGGATCACTAGGCAACATCATGATGGATGGAAAGGAGATTGAAACTGTCAACAGATTCATCTTGCTTGGATCCACAATTAACACCCTTGGTGCCAGCAGTCAGGACAAAGGAGACTCATTGCACTGGGAAAGTCTGCAGTTAGGGACCTCTCCAAATTAATGAGGAGGGATATTATAGCTAATGTTAGACGGATATTGGCAGAAAGCAGAGAGTACCAGGGGAATGTCTATCTGTGCTTCATTGAGTACGCAAAGGCTTTTGACTGTGTGGATCACAACAAGCTATGGCTGCTACTCTTTTTCTCTTCAATAGTGCATTTAAACCATTCACATTCAGTGTGATCATTCAGAGGCAAGGTTTTATTGCTGTCATTTTACTGAGTCCTTTTTGATGTTGCTGCTGGTTACTTTGGTCTATCCTGCTTTCTGTGGCTCCTCTGTAAGAAGGATATCTCTCAGTGTTTCTTGCAATGCTGGTCTTGTTTTTATAAATTCCCTTAGGTTCTGCTTTTCTGAGAATATCTTGATCTCTCCTTCATATTTTATGGACAGTTTTGCTGGATGTAGTATTCTTATTTGACAGTTGTATTCTTTGAGTGTTTGATATATGTCATTCCACTGTCTTCTTGCTTGCATGGTTTCTGCTAAGAAATTAGCACTTAATCTTAGTTGCTCTCCCTAATAGGTTACTCTTTTTTTCTCCCTAGCTGCTTTCAGAATTCTCTCTTTATCTGTGGTTCTGGTAAATTTCACTATGATATGCCTTGGTGTTTTTCTTTTGGGATTTATTCTATATAGTGTTTGCTCAGCTTCTAGAATATATATATTCTCTCCTTCTTCATTATGCCTGGAAAGTTGTCTTCTAGTTATTCTTTCACAGCTTTCTCAGTGCCTTTATTTGTTCTTTCCTGTTCTGGGATTTCTAATATATTCATGTTATTTCTCTTGATGGTGTCCCACATTATTCTTATTCTTTCTTCTTATTCCTTCCTTTTTGAGTCTGCTTTTTGTTCTAGCAAATCAGAGGTGACAATTCTATCTTTTATTTCACTGGTTCTGTGTTCCATCTCTTAAACTCTGTTCATATTTCCCTCCAACAAGTTGACATCTGAAACACTGGTCCTCATATATTGGATCGTGGTTTTTTAAATTTTTTTCCAGACCTTCTTATGCCTTGATGGTTTTATCTGAATTGTTTTGGATTGTTTGGGGGTTGTTTCAGTTTGTTTGTTTTTGTTTAAGTTCTTCTTGGTTTTGGCTTGCAGTATCCTGTAATTCTTCACGTTTTTCTTTCACCCATTAAAAATATTCAATCACTGTTCTTTTAAATTCTGTGTCAGAAAGTTCCATCAGACTTCCTGGCTTCAGGAAATCCATTTGAACTGTGTAACTTTTTTTGGTGACATCCGGTTTTGGGTTTGTGTAGTGTGTTAGGTAGCCTGCTTCTTCCGTGACTGCTGTGATAGAGTTTTTCTGCTTAAGGCGATAGCAGGCTCTTAGTATGATGTTACTGCTCTACAGAAGGGTGGGGCAGCTACCCTGCCTTAGTTTCTCTTTGAACTTTTTACTCAAGGGAAAACTTGTTTTAGTTCCAGAGATATAAGGCCAGTGAATTAACAGCATCCTCTGTCAGACCACTGCCACAACTAGGCCAGTTTAAAGTGCCCCGTGCTAAAGGCAGCTCAAGCATTGGGAGGAGGGAGGAAATGAAATAGGTTTACCTGTGTTACTAATGTCCCTGTTGCAGTTCAGAGGGGCAATAGCAAGTTGTCGTCCAGGCGTTGGGGCTAGAGCATCCAGGCAGTGGGGCTTGGTTCTCCAGATCATGGGGCCATGTCCTCCAGGCAGCAGATCCTGGACTTCCAGGTGGCGGGGCCATGACTTCCAGGTGATGGGGCTGGGACTTCA
The DNA here is from genome assembly GCF_000299155.1 of Elephantulus edwardii. Taxonomy (NCBI): domain Eukaryota; kingdom Metazoa; phylum Chordata; class Mammalia; order Macroscelidea; family Macroscelididae; genus Elephantulus; species Elephantulus edwardii. The sequence continues at coordinate 19,069,299 of NW_006399766.1, read as the reverse complement.
AGGCAGTGGGCGAGTTTCCAGGTGGTAGGGATGGGACTTCCAGATGGAGGGGCAGGTGCCAGACTTCCGGATGATAAGCAGGAACATCCAGACAGCAGGGCAAGGTCCTTCAGGTGGTGGGTTTGGGAGTCCAGGCAGCAGGGTTGGGGGCCTCTAGTCAGAGGAGCAGGCACACCAGGCAGTGGTGCTGCAGTCTAGTGCTCCAGGCAAGAGACCAGTCCAGGACACACTAAGAAGCTTCGTCTGACATACTTTGGACATGTTGCAAGGAGGGACCAGTCCTTGGATAGAGACATCATGCTTGAGAGTATGGAGGAATAGCACAGGAGAGGGAGACCTTCAATGAGATTAATTGATTCAGTGACTAGGGGAATGGGGGTAGGTGTGTCAGAGACAATAAAATTGGCACAGGATAGAATAGGTTTGGGAGCTGTTGTACATAAGGTCACTGTGAGTCACAGGCGACTCAATGGCACATAACAACAATAACAACCTAGTAAATTGATTGGATACGTGGAGGATAATGACATGCAGAGAGCGATACACAGAAAGCCATAACGTCAGTTTTTGATGAGTCTTCCTACATCCTGATTCTACATTCCTCCTCATAAAGCTCATCTTCCAAAATTATCTGTTCTACATATAGATTGAAAAGGTATGGAGACAGGATGCATCCCTGATGCACTCTTTTCCTGATTTTGAACCATGCAGTGTTTCCCTGCTGTGTTCCAAGTACTGCTTCCTGGTCCAAGTATAGGTTTCGCAAAAGTACAATCAAGTGTTCTGGGCTTCCCATTTTCCTCAAAGTTAGCCACAATTTGTTGTGATCCACACAGTCAAATGTCTTTGCATAGTCAATAAAACACAGATAGACATTCCTCTGGCACTCTCTGCTTTCAGCCAAGATCCATCTGACATTGGTAACAATGTCAATAATGTCTACTGCTATGATTGCTTGTATTTCTGTTAGTTCTCTGTCAATGTACTGTTCAAGTAATTTCTGTATGATCTTCAGCAGGATTTTGCTAGTGTGTGATATTAGTGATATTGTTTTATAATTTCCACCCTCTGTCAGGTCACCTTTCTTTGGAATGGGAGTAAATATGGATCTCTTCCAGTCAGTTGGCCAAGTTGTCCTCCAGATTCCTTGGCATATCTTGGTGAGCACATCCAGGACAGCATCTGTTTGTTGAAATACATCAAGTGGTAGTCCTTCAATTCCTGAGGCTTTATTTTTTGCCAAGTCCTTCAGAACAGCCTGAAGTTCCTCCTTCATCACCATTGCCTCTTGATCATATGTTGTTTTATGAAATTCTTCTGTGTCAGCCAATTCTTTTTTGGTACAATGACTGTATACTCCTTCCATCTTCATGTAATGCTTCCCAAATTATTCAATATTCTGCCCATAGCATCCATAAGTATTGTAATTCTCAGCTTGAATTTGTTCTTCAATTCCTTCAGCTTAAGAATTACTGAGCAAGTTCAGCCCTTTTGATATTCTGACTCTAGCTCCTTGCACATTTCATTATAATACTTTGCTTTTCCTTCCTGTACTGCCCTTTGAAATCTATTCAGCTCCTTAACTTCTTGATTTCTTCCCTTTGCTTTGGCTTCCCGACACTCTTGTGCAATATTCAGAGTCTCTTCTGACATCAATTTTGGTCTTTTCTTCTTGTCCCTTCTTTGTATTCACCTTTTTCATTCTTCATGAATTATATGTTTGATATTTTCTCACAGCTCATCTGATCTTAGTTCAGTAGCGTTCAAATCCCCCAAACTATTCTAGAGTTGGTTTTTAAATTCATAGGGGATAGACTCAAGATCATATTTTGATTACTGTGCCTTTGATTTAACCTTCTTTAGCTTTAATTTGAACTTGCATATGAGTAGTTGATAGTCTGTTCCACAATCAGCACCTGGCCTAGTTTTCATTGCTGATATTGAACTTCTCCAACAATTCCTTCCACAGGTGTAATCCATCTGATTCCTGCGCATCTCATCAGGTTAAAGTCATGTGTGTAGTCTGTGTTTATGTTTCTTATAAAATGTACTTTCTATGACTCAATTATTGATTGTACAAAATTCTATCATTCTATCCCCAGCCTCATATCTGTCCCCAAGTCTGTATTTTCTGATTACTAATCCTTCTTCATGGTTCCCAACTTTTGCATTCCAGTCACGCATTATTGTTAGTGCATCTTGGTCACATGTTCTATCGATTTCTGACCTAACAGTTGGTAGAAATCATCTATTTCCTCCTCTTTGGCTCTAGTTCTTGGTGCATAAATGTGAATGATAGTGGTATTAACAGATCTTCCTACAGTATTGTCTTTCAATGGATCTAGAAACAGCCTTTCTAACTATGAAAGCGACCCTGTTTTTTCTCACCTTTTTGTCTCCAGCATAGTAGATTATATGATTGCCTGATTTAAAATGTCCCATGCCAACTATCTGTACATAATATGGTGTTTGTACAACATCCACATTATGTAACATCCTATTTCACAGAACATGAATTGCCTTAAGCAATTCGTGACACATATGTATAGAAAGAGAAAAAGAAACTACACATAAGAGAGAGACAGAGAGTAAGGGAGAATGAAAATCAGATATGAATTAATGCACTAATGCAGAGGTCAGCAATTTTTTTTTTCTTAAAGGGTTAGATAAGAAATAATTTTGACCTAAAAGACCAAAAGGGCTATGTTGTAATACTTTTTCACTGTATATGAAAGCTACCACAAACAAAATAAGTGACTACATTCAAATAACATTTTATTTATAAAAAACAGGCAGCCTCACTAGCCTTTAATTTATTGTTCATTCAGTTATGCATCTATCTCAGGTACAGGAATTATATCTTGAGACCTTCCTATTTCCTGATAATAGAGGAAGTGAACCAAGAAAAGGTCAGTTTTGATGGGAAGGGCAGTGAAACAAACACCGGATTTAGAGCTTAAGAGATCAACGTTATAACCTAATAAGAGACATAGCCGTGAGGTCAAAAGACTCCTTGTTCTAAATAAAGTAAAGAAAGACTGCTTAAAAGGAATATATGATTGGGTATTGTTTGCATGACAACAGTCTAAAATAAAAGCTGTATAGGAAAGTGGACTAGGGTAGGGGGATGGGGGGATTGTACAACAATGAAAGAATTTTTCTTTCAAAGAGAAAAGTGTGGTGGGGTGGGCAGGGAGGAAAATGTGCAACAAAGAATGAATGAAAATCCAAGTTCTCTATAAACTTACATTAAAATCTCAACTTAAAATTTTTAAAAAAAAAAGTCCCATGCCAATCCATCTCATTTCACTAATACTTAATATGTCAATATTTATGCATTTCATTTCCTTCTTATTAATGTCTAATTTTCCTACATGCTTCTCACATTCCATGTATCAATCACTAGTTTCTTCTTACAGCTGTTTTTCCTCCTTTGTGCTTCCAAATTTGAGTGCTCAGCCTCAGCTGCCATATCTGTTAGTCTGCTCTAAGTGTGCTCTTCTGTACATAGGGTTTTTGAAGGCCTGTTATATTGTGGAAGTGGATGGCCAATCCTTCTTTCCAGTCTATCTTAATTTGGATGCTTAGTTTTAGAACAATATCTGACAGACAAGCATTTTACCAACCAGATGAGAGACACTTCCCTGACAGATATAACCAATACATTCACTGTAACCCACCCTTTCTCAAACACATGTTTCTTATCTCTTCTCTTTCTCTGTTACATCACCATTCCTTGCACTCCTGCCTACATGGTCAAACTCTCCTTTTCCCAGTCACCTCTTGATATAACAGCTTAGTCCACAATTCACGTCTGTGATGGCTTGCACTACACATGGCTACTGGTCTCTCACACTGTTGTCTGTTTATTGTTTAGGAGGATATAAGTCCAAATCTCCTGTACCAATTCAGGGAAATATTTTGCTTGAGGCAATACTAAGGGAAGTTCCTTGCCACTGAGCTTCTGCTAAGTCTTGTAATTTGGTGTCTCTGTTTACACTGCTGTCACAATGTGATAATTTCCAAGGTCCAGATAGTTCTCTTCTAGATCTGATATGGTGGTGGTGGTTTTTGTTTGGCCTGAGGGTCAAAGCCCCAAGGGGCTGATACAGTTTTGAGAACTGAATATCCTTTCCTGAAAGAGGATGTTAAGACAGTGATGGATTTCTAGGAAAATGGTTTTACCTAATTAAGTTTATAGGGTAGTCCCCGATCCTGTTGTGTGCAGATTCATGGGTTCTGATGCTGTGTTAGGAGGCCCAATTTGAATACTCACATACCCAAAAGAGGTTTGAGACTGAATATCCTTTCCTGAAAGATGATGTTAAGGAAGCCAATGAATTTCTGGGAGAATGGTGTTACCTGATTATAAGAAGATTATAAGGTGGTCTCAGATTCTGTCTTGTGCAAATCTGTAGGTTCCAAACGCTGTTTAGGAGGCCAATTTTGTATATCCAGACCCCTTGACGCATAACACCCATGTTATAAAATAGGATTGAAATGGGGAATTGGGAAGAGAATAGGAACAGTGGATATATAGTTAACAGTGCATTGGAATAGATGAGGAGAAAAACTGTATGAAAGGGATGTATGTTTAGGCATTATATGTATGACAACAATCTGGAACAAGAGGTGCACTGCAAAGTGGACTGTGGGAGGGGAAAGGGTGAGAGAATGAGAAAAATGTGCAACAATGAACAAACGAAAACCCAGCCTTTCTGTAAACTTTCATGAAAATCATAATTAAAAAAAATACATTTAAAAAATAAAGGCAACAAAGCAAGTAAACAGGGAAAGGAAAGTCTTTTCAATAAATGGTGCTGGAAAAACTAGGTATCTATATGAAACAAAATGGATCCCGACTCCTCTCTAATAATATATAAAAATTCATTCAAGCTAGATTCTATTATTTCATTTATATAAAGCTTCAGAACAGATAAACACTAATCTTTGGTGGAAAAAAATTATGAGAACAGGTATTGTTACTGAAGTTAGTTCTGAAGTTAGAAGCAGAATGGATTAAATGTGTAGGGAGCAGGAGGTGCTTTTGCAGGTAATAGTAATGTTCTAGAGCTTACAGAGGTTTCGGTTATACAAACATGTCAGAATGAAATGAATTGGGATTTGGCCATTTTTCTGTACACAAAAACAAATCTAGCCTCCCAAATAGTTTTGAGTAGGGAAGTGATGGCCTAGATGAGAAAAGGCTGAAAGGACTCACACTTGAAAGTCATTCAGAGAAAGGTTTGAGTACTGGTTCAATCATCAGGCTGCGTGACCTTGAGCAAACTCTATTTCTTTTCTCTATCCCTGGTAGATAAGTAGTCAAAACATGGAAGCTAATAATAAAGTGACACATGAGATGATTTCAGGTCACAGGACTAAAGTGACCTACACATATGACATACACATCTCACAATGCCATTCTAACCATCGCATTAGTTTAGCCCACTACGGGATCTTCTCTTGGATACTTGTATTTTCTTAGGGTCTTTTGATGGTGGTTATTGTTAGGTGCCATGGAGTCAGAACCTACTCTTAGCTGACCCTCCAGAGAGTTTTCAGAGTAAATCATCTGGGAGGATATTGCCCATCTTTCTCCACTGGAGCTTCAAGTGGATTTGAACTGTGTGCCTTTGCTTTAGGAGAGTAATCCCTTGTCACAAACCACCAGAGCTACCTTTTGACAGTTAAAACCTTTTTTAAAAATTAAAAAAGTACACCCTCTCCTTCCCAAAGTGGGACTACTGCTTGGAGAAGTTGTTTCTAATTGGCTCTGAGTTTTGCTTGACTCTCAGTTCTAGTTGGCTTTCAGTTCTGATTGGCTTTAACTGGCACTCACCTCAGGGTCTGTGCCTTCTTCATAAGAGCGAATGCCAAAGGCCATGCCTTCAAACGTGTGGTCCACCCGCAGCACAGTCAACGCCAACCTGGCCACTGTCAAGTTTGCTGTCCTCCCAGAAAACTCCATCTTGTGACCAGCACGATCAATTATTCTCAGAATTCTGTAAGGAATCACAGGTACTGGTAAAACATTCCCATTTTGTGTATGTGTGTGTGTTATTGTTATTTCATATTGGTTTGTATACAACATTCATATACATTGTTTCATTCATGTATAGTCAGCTGTAAACTATTTGTACATATTCCTTCATTCACATTCTGCTTCATACAACCATTCTCATACATTGTGTTTTATAAAATTAATCATCATTGATCTTCGCCCATTATCATTCCATCTTTTTTTTTTAATCATTCCATCTTTTTAGGTCTCCACTATATCTATCGTAATTTCTTCACTGCCTCTCCTCCACCCACCAAACTCTGCAACCTCGTGATTTCCTCCCCACCACCCCCAGACTCCTTGCCCCCTCCCCTTCTCCATTTGGACTTTTATACACATCTTACTAGTTATCCTTCAATTTTTTAAACAATTTTTTATACTAGTTTATTTACAAAGTTAGAATACAATGCTTTTCACACTGGATCTTTCCTATTTCCTTCACCACCCTGACACTATGTGCGACCAAATTCCTTATGTGTGACCCTATGATTAATCTGCCCGCCCTCCCCACGCCAGGCCTATCCTCACCCCACTGCTTATATTCCCTCCCCTCTTAGATCCTCATTTTCATTCTACAGTATTGGTTTTATACAGTATTTGTCCTGATGGGACTGAGTTGGTTCACTCAGCATAATACTTTCCTGTCCTTCCCAAGTTTGGCAGACAAAATCATTGTTCCTGCATATCCTTCTATTTTTACAATAATGGTTTTATGCAGTGTTTGTCCTCATGAGATGGAGTGGATGCACAATTCATTGTCCTTGAAAAGTTTACTCTATAAGAGTTTGTTCTGCATTTTAAATCACTATCTTTACATTGTTTAGGAATGATTCAATAAGAGAGAGTGTTTCTCTCATTTCTAGTCATACAGAAAAATGAAATAAGTTCACTGAGTTCTATTTCCTCATCTGAAAAACTGGAGGTAATATTAGCACAGCTCTTAAGAGATTGTTTTAGAGATTAAATGAAACTATTGTATGTACAGCCAAATTCTGGAGAACTTCATAAAGCCTGGTAAGAAGTTTGGATTTTATTCAAAGGGCAATGGAAACAAGATCAAGAAAAGATCTCATTAAGTTTTTTATTGGGGTTTTTTTAAAGGAAAGGTTTACACACTGGTAGAAACAAATAGAGGGATTGACAGGATGGGAGGATGGGCAGAGGGCAGCAGAGATTAGTGGATGGATGTTAGAGTGAAGGAAAAGGGAAGCAACATTGAGGATTTGATGAGACATTACAAACAATGACATTGTTTGATTGTAATTAACATTATAAAACATTAACATTTATGTAATA
>NW_006399766.1:19044628-19060149 GCF_000299155.1 Elephantulus edwardii | reverse complement strand
GGGGATTGTGTACCAATGAGGGAGTTTTTCTTTTGCGTTTCAAGGAGAGGAGCAAATGGGGGGGAGGGGGGAGGGGTTTGTGCGGGGAGAAGGGTACAACAATGAATGAATGGAATCCCAAAATCTCTGTAGATGTTCATTGAAATGAAAAATAAACAACCTAAATTAAAAAAAAAAGCTAGATGAAATATTTTGGGATCAGAATAAGGACTGTAGTGGTAAAAGAGAGATATAAGGAATGATTAGGGTATTACACTAGGTTGAGTAGTGTTCCTTCAGAGATATATAAGGAATGATTAGGGTATTACACTAGGTTGAGTAGTGTTCCTTCAGAATTCATTTTTTTCTTGGAACTTCAGAATTTTACTTTATTTAAAAACTGGATCACTGCTATATTTTCATTCACTTATTTATTTCCTATATTGTGCAGTTCTGGTGGACTAGTGGTAAGGAGTTGTGCTGCCAATCCCAAGGCAGACCATTTGAATCCACCAGCTGCTCTGTGCAAGAAAAATGGGACATGTCCTCCCATGCAATTGACAGCCTCTGAAAATCCACTAAAGGGTCAACTCTGGGTCAGTTCTGACTCAATGGTACTTAACAACAATTCAACATATTGTGAGGTCCTGCTGAAATAGTGTGGGTCCTTAATCTGAGATGAGTGTCCCTGTAGAAAGAGAAGAGACAACACAGCTACACAAGAGAGGATGTCGTGTGACAACAGAGGCAGAGATAGGAGTGATACCAAAGAATGCCAAGGATTGTTAGCAGCACTAGAAGCTAAAAGAAAAATATGCAACAGATTCTCCATTAGAGTCTTCAGAAAAAGTATGGCTTCTAAACTACAGAACCAGAAGAGAACACATCTCCATTGTTTTAAACCACCCAATTTGTGCTCGCTCATTTGTTATAACAGCCATAAAAAGCAAGCAAGCAAACAAACAAAAAAACCCCAAAACCCTGATAAAGGGATTTTTTAAAAAATGTATGTATAATGCCTCAAACAAGATTTAATTATTGAGTAGATATGAGGTAAAAGGATATATATTTGGAAAGTCACTATTGTTAAGGTTCAATTATCATTTGAATGCATTCTTTTACAGTTGGGATATGAATCAAAAGAACACACTGCATGGTACTTACTGAACTTTCAATAATCCTTAACCACCTACCTGTTTTTAAATTTTATAATGATAGGATGCTTCAGAATTAATCAACTATGTTTTAAATGTTATGAAACAATTTCTTTTACCAAAGTTTCAGTACTTACTCATTGCTCACTTCATTCAGTTCAGATGCCAAATTGCTTTGCTTTTCCCAAACAGCACTGATTATTTGTAATATAACCTGGGTCAGGTTCATACTTATCTCATCACACTTTGAAATATCAGATACTTTAGAAACAATAATCTTTGTTTCTTCATCATCCAAAGGTGGGGATTCATTTATCAAATTTAAAATGTGTTCTGCAACATCATTTGCATTCTCTGTGTGGAAAAAAAAAAACAAACCTAAAACCTGTATTCCTTAGTTTAGTTTGGGTCATGCTGGTTTGATTCTTTCCCTTTAAAAAAGGAAACACAGTGAAATGGAAACACATCCCAAGCTACCAGAGTTTATAGAAGTAAAGTGCTAAACCTCAATTTCTACAATAGATGTAGTTTCGGAGCATAGCACAGAATTCAAGATTTTTTTATTCATTAAATCCTCTTTAAAATGCACTAAGGAAATCCTTTTGTCACTGAAGAATTATCTTGTAATTAGATTCTAATTAAAGTAAAACTTTGGAGTATTGGACTAAGTTAAATAGATTCCCATCAGCAGCAAGCACCTAGTCTGTTTTTGTGATCAAGAACAGATTGTTTTTCTGTCAGTATTCAGCAATCCACATTTAAAAACAAAACCAAAACAAACATGGACCTGATAGCGGTAGAAAGTAACTTAATTTTTATTTTTTAAGAGAACAAAGACAAAATTTTACTCAATTTTACTCAATTTCACTCAACATTTTACTCTTCAAATTTTAATACAAAAATTTTCAAACATACACAAACTAGAGAGTATAATGAATCTCCCTGCACTATCAGCCACCTTAAACAAATACAAATACATTACTAATCTTATTCTATCTACCTTTTAACCTATTTTCCTCTTGAAGTAAGCCTCAGATATCACATCATTATATCCATTCCTTAATTGTCTCATAAGTGCCTTTTTATAGTTGATTCGTTTGAATCATCACCAACTTTTAAAGAGAAGAACTTTGCTAAATAATTATAACACAAACTAGATTTTAGCTCAATACATCCTTATCAAATGAGTGCCCTTAAGAAACAAGCGCCCTCCTGGCTGAAAGCACTCCCAGACAAGTCCACAGTACAATGGGCAATAATTGAAAATCACACTCTATTGAGAAAAATTCCAAAGAGAGATCACATTCATAACACATGTAACCCATGTTATATGACAAATAATCAAGGATGGTTTTTGGAAAACAATTCTGCATCTGAGCTGAAATTCTCAATTCTCTTTGGCCCTGTTACTTTTGCTTCCCAAATCCATGTCTCCCAGTTTTAGCATCTTCCACATTTAGCAATGTCTCTCCAAATCTCTTTCTTCCACCCCATGCTTCCCAAAACTTTACCATCAACACAGCCTGTGCGGGCTGGTTTGTTGGGTTTCCCCCCCTCCTTTCACCCTCACTTTCTTACTCTAGTCTTTCTTTTTTCAATTTTTCTTTCTCCTGAAAATAATTCTGTGACTTAAATTGGTAAAGATCATTCTCCCTGAGGAGATGGGATAGGGGAAGTGATGGCAACCTGGAGTAAGATAGTAATTACTTCTACATTAATATTTATATCACTGTTACATCTATCATATGATCAGTTAAAGCAATTGGGGTGGAGGGAACAAACCAGTAAGACTAGGGATGTGATAGTGAGCTTTCTCCCAGATCTTGCTGCTGCTCTTATTAAATTGTTCAGACTCTGTTGTAAATAGGATAGCCAGAGCTGCCTACCTGGGGTCATAATTCTTTGGGTTTTGGTGGTGTGACTTCACTTCACTCAATCCCTGCTGTGGCAGAATGAAAGTAAGCAACAGGCCAATGGGAGACTAACTGTATTGTGGAAAGTAATTATATGCTTTTCCTGTGGGATTGTACAATTCTTAAGCAAAAGTCAGGACAAATAACTTTCACTGTTTAAAAATTCTAAGTCTCCGGCAAAAGCAATAAAAGAAATGCTCTTCAATTAATTGTAGAACAAATAAAATTCTCTTGCTTGAAATACTGCTACCATTAATCTGCCACTAATTGCAACAACAAACACAATAATAATATTTGTTATTTATTGAAAGATTTATCTCACTCAGTATTCTACTTGTCTATTGCTACATAACAAATCACCTCGCTTAGAGACAGCTTACTGTTGTCACTCATGGTTCTGTGGGTTGACCAGGCTCAACTGGGACGTTCTCATGATGATCTCTTGCATACTTATAGTCAGAAAACAACTGGGGATTAAACTGTCTGAAAGCTAAACTGAGCTGGATGTCCAAGATGGGTCCCACACATGGCAGTTGCAGTCACTACACAATGCTGCCATGTGGCTTGAGCTCAGTGATGTTCTGGATCTGGAGTCGGCCTATACCAGTTTGTGAGAAGTATTGACTAAATTTCCAGGAATGTTATGATCTGAAGCCAAAGCAAAGGGAAGGAATCAGGAAATTAAGAAGCTTTCAAAGGCAGCTCGGGAAGACAAAGCAAAGTATTATAACAACATGTGCAAAGAGCTGGAGTTGGAGAATCAAAAGGGCTGAACTTGCTCAGCATTTCTTAAGCTAAGCTGAAGGAACTGAAGAACAAATTTAAGACTCGAGCTACACTGCCTTAAAGATACTATGGGCAGAATATTAAACAATCCAGGATACATCAAAAGAAGACAGAATCACTGTACCAAAAAGGATTTGCTGACACAGAAGAATTTCGTGAAACAGCATATGACCAAGAAGTAACAGTGATGGAGGAAGTTCAAGCTGCTCAGAAGGAACTGGCAAAAAACAAGGCTCCAGGAATTGATGGCATACCAATTGACATATTTCAATAAACAGATGCAGCTCTGGACATGCTCACCAGGCTGTGCCAAGAAAATTGGAGGATAACTATCTGGCCAACTGACTGGAAGAGATTCATATTTGTTCTCATTCCAAAAAAAGGGTGACCCAACAGAGTGTGGAAATTATCGAAAAATATCATTGATAGCATATGTAAACAAAATATTGCTGAAGATTATACAAAAACAACTGGAACAGTACAGTGACAGAGAACTAACAGAAATATAGGCCATGTTTAGAAGAGGCCATGGCACCAGGGACATTATCACCAATGTCAGCCAGATCCTGGCTGAAAGCTAAGAGTACCAGAAGAATGTCTGTCTGTACTTCATTGACTATGCAAAGGCATTTGACTGTGTGGATCACAATAAATTGTGGCTAACCTTGAGGAGAACAAGAATCCCAGAACACTTGATTGTAGTCATGCAAAACCTAAAGTTGACCAGGAGGCAGTCATCAGAAGAGAGCAAAGAGATAATACATGGTTCAAAATCAGGAAAGGTGTATGCCAGGGATGTGTCCTATCTCCATACCTTTTCAATCTATATGAGGAACAATTCATCCGGGAGGCGAGGGTCTTTGAGGATTGGAGGAAGACTCTTCAACAACCTGTGCTATGCAAAGGACACAAGCTGCTTGCTGAAATTGAGGAGGACCTGAAGCAAAGCATTTGCTGCAAAAAGTCAGGGACCACAGTTTTCATTATGGATGGAAACTAAACATTAAGAAGACAAAGATTCTCATACTGGGCCAATTGGCAGCACCATGATGGATGGAGAAGAGATTTAAGGTTGTTAACAGTTTCAGCTTACTCGGCTCCACAATCAATATTCTTAGCACCAGCTGTCAAGAAATCAAAAGATGAGTTGCTTTGGGGAAAGCTGCTGTCAGGGACTTCTCAAATTCTGAAGAACAATGATGTCAGTCTGGAGACTAAGGTATGCCTGATTCAGGCCATGGTCTTCAGTTACTTGCATAAGAGAGCTGGACAATTAATAAGAATGACAGAAGAAGAACTGATGTCTTTGAGTTGTGGTGGTGGAGAAGAGTATTGAAAAATATCATAGACCACTAAGAGAACAAACAGGTTTATCCTAGAAAGGGTGAAACCAGGCTGCTCCTTGGAGTCAAGGATTTTTTAAGGCCTTTCTCACATACTTTGGGCACGTGGCCAAGAGGGTCTAGTCCTTGGAGAAGGACATCATATTTGGAAGAGTAGAGGGACAACTGGGGTAACAGGAATAGGTGTGTCAGAGTCAGTGAGACAGGCTCAGGATAGGACAGATTTCAGGGCTATTGAACATTGGGTAGCTATGAGTCACAGGTAACTTGATGGAACATAACAACAAATAAATAGTATTAAAAACAGTGGTGAAATTAAAAACTCATAACTTTCTGATTGTCTTACTGTATTTTACTAATCTCCACTCACAATCATTTCTGTCTCTTTTATTTGTGTGGTGCATCTCTTCATGTGTTGTGATGACACATTGTTAGCGTCATCACATTGATGCAGGAATGTTCATTTACACAATGAAAATTGACAAACGTTATGAAATCAGTTCTTTAAAAAAAATTAGAGCTAGTTGTCAAACATTTTCCAGTAAACCACTGTTTGTGCTTCTCACAGCATGGCTTCTGTGTTTTGAGAGAAAGCATCCCAAGAAAAAAGACAGTAGAAGGCTTGAGTGTTCATAAACGTTTTGGTCTCATAATTAGGACCACATTACTCTGCCAAATTCTAAGCCCTGGTGGCCTAGTTTGTAGTGAATTGCACCAAAAAAATCTGAGCTGCTTTGGCAGTTTGAGTCCATCAGTTACTCTGAGGAAGAAAGATGACCAATCTTCTCCCTTGCAACTTACAGCCTTGCTTCCAAGTTTTTTAGTTTTATTTTGGGGATTTTTTTTTTTCATTTTTGAGGTTTATTTTTGGTTGGGTGGTTTTTTTGGGGTTATTTTTGGGGGGAGGGTTAGTTTTTGAAGCAGTCACAAGCTAGGTCCTAACTCGTATTAAGTGGGACAGAAACAATGGTGGCTATTTTGGAGAGAAAACATAGTGAGGCATTATACATATTTTTTTAGTTTAATCATCACAATAACTATATGTGATTGGTATATCATCCCTTATTTTACAGATTAAGAAATTAAGACACAGGAAGGTTCTATGCTAATCCAGGCCTGTTTAACCATAAACTTTGAACTCTTATCTTTTTCTATGATAGTATCTTTGCCTTTGTCCCTTTCCGCCACAGTATTGGTATGTGAACAAACTGTACTTGGCAGCTCTTTTCCCTGACATCTTGAGAATTAGGTTATTATCTCTCAGTTACTTATTATTCTTTCCTGGTGATGGGATGAACACAGGAAGCATTTTTATGAAAGGCCCCAGTCAACTTCTATAGTAAGGAGGCAACAAAAATTGAGTACACCAAGAAGCCCACAGAACTATGAAATAAGAACAGATTTTTTCTCTGATAATAAGTGCAGAACTGAAGGGCATTTACACAAGTAAGAAACGTAATGCTTGTCAGCAAAGTTGAAAGGTAAAGAAAGTCAAAGCATTTCAATGGGAATACATTTTTTTTCTTCCCTGTACATTAAGCTCTTGACTTAAGAAAAGGATTCTGCCAGTGCTATTAAGCTTGGTTGTTTACTTTTCAGTAACATATGCTGTGATCCATATCTAACTGTTCTCTTCTTTGATAGAAGAATTTTTTTAAGCAAAGTGATTTAACTTTTAAAACAGAGCTCTGGTGGTGCAATGGTTAAGCACTGGGCGGCTAATGGCAAGATCAGCATTTTGAACTCACAAGCTACTTCCCTGGAGAAAAGATGTGGTACTCTACATTCAGCGAGATTTATAACCTTTGAAACTATAGAACAGTCCTACTCTGTTCTATATTAACTTAATGTCAATGGGTTATTTTTTTCAAAAAAATCTCAACCAAATACAATCCTTTTGATGTTGTTATGGCTATTTATGAACTTTCTCTTCCAGAAGACAAAATTCTATTAGCGTGTCTAAAGAAAATGTGTCGCTCAGAAGGAGGGAGGTCAATGTGAGACATAGTCCTAACTATCTTGCTGCCCACTCACCTCAAGCTGCCAACACTTCTTCTGGCCCTGACTCATGATTTCAGATCTAGGTACCATCAGAGCTGGGCTTGCTTTTCTAACTCTTCTCAATCTACCTAGTCAAGAATCACAAATTACTACCTCTGGGGGGTGAGGGGAGGCAAGTCTCAGAAGTTTGTGACCTCAAGACAAATTCCTACAAGGTACCAAAATGCCTCTGTCTCAATTTCCAACAATTCATTATGGGAAGGACCCTTTCAATGTAGCACAGTCACATCTGACAAGGTATACATAAAATAAAATGCTATGAAGAAACGTTTATGTATACTTACAGGAATTCTAAGGGATACCAGTTAAAAAGCAGTGCTAAGGAGAGGCAGGACTTTCAAAATAATGGGGTATGAGGAGGAGCTAGGGGAAAGTTCTTCCCCAGAGAAAGCATATTGATTAATCTTGTTAAAGTTGGGAAAGACAAGATCTCAAAATATTTAGAAATTGATGAAAGGGTAATAATGTATTGAAAAATACAAACACTCAATAAAAGCCACAGAAATGTAACAGAGGAGAACAAGTGAAAGGTACTACATTTATGACTACATTCATAGGTTTGGCAGATGATGATTCCACATTCAGAAGAATATATAATGTAAATATATCCATGAATAGAACAGAGCCACCGGGTGCAAAGTTGTGCAAACTTCTTAATCAGAACCAAACACTATGAGGAAATGAGTTCCTAGTTCTAGGACTTCAGGATCCTAATCTCAGAGACATCAAAGTCAATTGACATTCCTCAATCCACAGCAACAATGTTCTACATCCTATGTAAGTGAGCAGCAACTAGGGTCTTAAAAACCTTCGCTCGGGGTTTAAGTTGAGACTATTGGTTTCTCTGTGGACAGAACAAAAAAGAAGAAAAGCAAAGTTGTGTAGAAACAAACAGTCCAAAGGATTAATATACCATGAGAACCTCAACCTCCATAATCCTGAGACCAGAAGAACTAGATGGTGCCTGGCTACCATTCTAAAAGGAGCCAGAGCAGAAGGTCCTGGAAAGAGTAGAGGGCAGGGAGATAGAGAGGAATGTACAACAAAACTAAAAAAACATAACAATTATCAGACTTACTGGTCTGATAGGGAACAGTGAAACCTCTGAGACTATAGCCCTTAGTTACCCTTCAAACATGGAATATAACTTGGCTCTACTTTCAGCCAACATCAGACAAGCTAATAAAGTAAATAGTAACACCAGGGAGGCACTCATTTACTAGGATAATTAACCCATAAGATCAAAAGGACAGCATCTTCCCAGGGATAGAGCTTAGAAAATGAGAAGAGATAGGATAATGGGATTAATATAATGATAAAAGGGTCATTGCATAAGGAAGATAGAGCAATATTTCACCAGGTAAAAACAGAGCAATGGGTGGGGTAGGAAAGAGAATATGGATAGGTAGACAGCCAGACCTAGCAACATCATCTCAAAATATATAGAAGGGAAAAAAATCTAAAAATTTAAAGGAGACAATTTGACAATGATAGCTGAAGATGACAATATCCTACTCTCAATAATGAACAGAACAACTAAGAATAAAATCAACAAGGAAAAAGAAGACTATCAACCGGTTAGACTTAATAGACATCTATAGAATACTCACGAACAGTAGAATAAACCATTTTTTCAAGTAGACATGAACTATTTTTCAAGATATAACATATTATGGGTTAGTAAAGGAAATAGGAAAGAGCCAGTGGGGACCTGGAAAGACAGTGTAATGGTGGACATATTTCAATGGTGATTAATTTTATACAACACAATGAATGGGAATTATTGTATGAAACACAATGTGAATGAAAGATAGTGTGAAACACAATGTCAAGAACTCTGTAAAAAAAAAAATCTTGAAAACAGGAAAAAAGTTGTCCAACAAGAAAGGAAATAAGTTGTTGTTGTTGTTAGGAACTGTTGAGTACAACTCAAAATGCTCCTATAAACAATGGATTGATCTGAATCCTGTCCTATACTAGGTCATCCTTATCATCTCTGACATACTTGAACCCATTGCTGCAGTCATGGTATCAATCCATCTGGTTGAGGATCTTCCTCTCTTTTACTAACCTCCACCTTTCTTAGCATGTTGTTGTTGTTGTTGTTGTTGATTGTTGTCAAGTTGAGCACGACTCATAGCAACCCTATGAGCAAAAGGACTGAAGCCTTTCTATAACTATAGACATTTATCAAAGTTCATAGTTTCCAGAGACATGTTGTTTAGGAAATGGATACCACTTCTGCATGATATCCCTCTCCAAAGAATGGCTCCTCCTAACAACATGTCAAACATCTCTATTTTTATCCCAGAGAGGAATTGGAATAGAAGGGAAATTACTCAACATAGTCAAAGTATATATGCAAAAATAAGAGCCAACATCATTCTCAACAGAGAAATACAAAATGCATTTTCTTTTTGAACAGGGACCAGACAAGGATGTCAACTGTTGCGACTGCTATTCAATATTTTATTGGAAGTACTTGCTAGGGCATCACAATAAGAGCAGGAAATAAAAGGCATCCAGGTCAGCAAAGAGGTGGCTAAACGGTTGCTCTATGAAGATAATTTGATAGTGTACACAGAAAACCCCAAGGACTCAACAAAAATAACAACAAAACACCTTATTAAGTTATTGTTGTTGTTGATTGTCATCGGGTCAAGCACAACTCATAGTGACCCTATGAACAAAAGACCTGAAGCCTTTCCATAAATCTGGTTTCTCAAAGTTCACAGAGTTTCCAAAGGCATGTTATTAGGAAGTAGATGCTAGATCAGTTTAGTAGAGTGGCAGGATACAAGATCAATATCCAAAAATCAGTGGGATTTCTCTACAGTAACAAAGAGAACTCAGAGAAGAAAACTATTTTTTTTTGTTTTGTTTTGTTTTCTATAATTATATTTTATTAATTTTCATAAACATTTACAGAGATTTTGGGCTTCCACTCATTCATTGTTGCACTATTCTCTCTACCCTCCTCCCAGTTTGTTCTTGTCCAAATGCTACAGTGCTTGTCAAAGCCAGTTCTGATTAATCTTCTTTGTCAGTGTATCAGAAGGAAACTATTTACAATAACCAACCACAAATTGATATATTTGGGAGTGAACCTAACTAGATACACAAAGACCTATACAAAGAAAAGTACAGAACATTTTTGCAAGACACAATAAAAGACTTAAATAAATGAAAAAATGTTCCCTGCTCATGGATAGGAAGACTCAATACTGTGAAAATTACAATCCTACCAAAAGTAATCTACATATTCAATGCAATCTAGATACAGATACCAAATTTATTATGTTATTATTTATTATATATATTATATATTATATAGATCAAAA
The DNA here is from genome assembly GCF_000299155.1 of Elephantulus edwardii. Taxonomy (NCBI): domain Eukaryota; kingdom Metazoa; phylum Chordata; class Mammalia; order Macroscelidea; family Macroscelididae; genus Elephantulus; species Elephantulus edwardii. The sequence continues at coordinate 19,049,572 of NW_006399766.1, read as the reverse complement.
GGGTAATTATTGAGTTTATTTGGAGAGAGGAAGGAGATCTTGAATAAGCAAAATACTTCTGAAGAACAAAAATGAAGCAGGAGGTATAGCACTTCCTAATCTCAAAACCTACTACACAGCAGTAGTAATCAAAACAATATGGTACTGGTACAATGACAGGCACATAGATCAGTGGAAAAGAATTGAGAACTGAGAAATGGATCTCCTTATCTACAGTCAACTGATATTTGTCAAGGTAATAAAACCTATCAAGTGGGGAATAACAACCTCTTCAACAAATGGTGCTGGCAGAACTGGGCTGCTACATGCAGAAAGCTGAAACAAGATCCACATCTTATATCATACACAAAAATCAACTTAAGGTGGATCAGAGATCTCAGAATAAAGCCCCAAACCATAAAGCTCATAAAGAGACAAACTTCGACCAAGCTTAGAAGACCTAGTCTATGATATAAAGGGATTACCAAATACAGCCAAAAATGCATAATCTGAAGAGGATAAAATTGATGAATGTGGTCTTCTAAAAATTAAATCTCTGTGCACATCAAAAACTTTTCCCAACAGGGTAAAAAGAAAACATACTGACTGGGAACAAACATTTAGCAATATCATCTCAGACAAGGGTCTCATAACAAAAGTTTACAGAGTACTCCTGGGCATCCAGAAGAAAAAGACTGATAACCCAATTACAAAATAGGCAAAAGACATGGAAAGACTTTTCACAGAGGATAACATTCGGATGGCCAACAGACACATGAAGAAATCACTGACAATAAGAGAGATGTAAATCAAAACCACAATGAGATACTATCTCATTGCCAGTAGCAGTGGCAAAGTTTAGCAGTAGCAGTAGCAGTGGCAAAGTTTAGCAGAAAATCGAGTAATAAATGTTGGGGAGGATGTGGAGAGATAGGAACTCTTATACATTTTTGGTGGGTTGTAAAATGGTACAACCACTCTGGAAGGCAGTTTGGTGTTTCCTTAAAAAGATGAACATAGATAGTCCATATGACCCATCTATTCCACTGCTTGGAACATACCCTGAGAAAATGAGAACTGAGGCACAGAGACTTGTATTTCAATGTTCATTGTTGTGTTATTCACTATTGCAAGAACATGGAAATAGCCCAAATGCACAACCAAAATGGAATGGATTGAGAAATTATGGTACATTCACACAATGGAATACTATGTAGCATGCAGGAGCAATGATTTTATAAATTAATACCTAACATGGGAGGGACTAGAGAACTTTATGTTACGTGAACTATCTCAGTATCATAAGGACAAATACTATATAAGACCATTATTGTAGAACAAGTATGAGTACCCAAAGAGGGCAGGGGACGCTTAATCATAGGGTCACAAAATTTACTGGGTGGGGGGGTATGTAAAGAAAAGAAGAAAGATCCAGTGTGAAAAACAATGTATAGGAACTTTATGAACTTGATATGTAAACCAATATAAATTTTTTTAAATGGGGAAAATGTTACTGTAATTAATATGTTAGGAAAAAAATATGATTAGGCATTACCTGTATGACAGTAGTCCAGAATAATAGGTACATAGCAAAGTGAACTGATGGGAGAGGTGGGGGAAGGCAGGAAATTATGCAACAATGAATTAATTGGTTTTTCCATTACTGCGAATATATCCCAAAGAGACCATAACTGATATCCAAGCAGATATATGCACACCCATGTTTATCACGGCTTTGTTCACAATAGCAAGGAGTTGGAAACAACCCAGGTGCCCATCAACAAACGAATGGATAGAGAAGCTGTGGTATAGTCACACAATGGAATACTATGCTGCATTGAAAAACAAGGAACTCATGCAATATTATTCAAAAATGGGTGACACTGGAGGACATTATGCTGAGCGAAATATCTCAGTCGCAAAAGGACAAATACTGCATGGTGCCACTGCTGTAAAATGGGACTGATATCAGGGTTGTGGTAAGAGTGAGAAAAACTGGATAAATTGTGTATACTACACTGAAACAGATGAGGGAAAGAATACTTTAAAAGTGATGTATTAGGGTTATCACAAGAGTCCACAATTAAGGTTGCATAGTGGAATGTACTTGGGGCGGTGGGAGGAGTGCGGAGGGATTGTGTACCAGGGAGGGAGTTTTACTTTTCAAAGAGAGGAGCAAATTGGGGGAAGAAGGGCTGGGCAGGGAGAGAAGTGCAGCAAAGAATGAATAGAAATCCAAAATCTGTAAATATTCATTAAAATTATTAAAATATAAATAAATAAATAATTTTTAAAAAGTAAACTGGGGTTAGGGAGGAAAATGTACAATGAATTACTGGAAATCCAACTTTTCTGTAAACTTATGTTTAAATCACAATTTGAAAAAGAAAATAAATTAATTGAGTGATCTCATAGTAGAAAAAACGAAAATAAACTAGATAATAAGAGAGAACTATAAAGAACTATAGTGAGCTCTCGTGAGAGCTCTTTCCATGTGATTTACAGCCCAGGAAACTTAATGAAGGGTTAGCTATGAATCAATTCCTACTCCACAATAATGAAAAAGAGAGAATCAGAAGAACTATATTCCAACAAATTTAAGTAACATGTATACAAGGATGAAACAAAGGAAAAGAACCTCTTGATAATCTAAATTGATAGGTAAAGGACATTAAAAAAAAACCCAACATATGCTTGATAAAATTCAGTCATCAAAACAGAAATACAAAGGAAATCCTTCAACGTAATTAAAAGCATATATACAAAACCAATAGCCAACATTGCTTTTAAGGGCGAGAGATTGAAGGAATTCCACTTGTGAACAGGAACAAAACAAAGATCACTTTTATGACCACTGTTATTCAATATTGTATTGAAAGTCCTAGACAGAGCATTAAGACAAGAAAGAAACACCAAATTGACAAAGAAGAAGAAAAACTATCTCTAGTTGTAGATGATGTAATGCTATATAATTTTTTAATCCCAAATAATGTATGATTAAGCATTATATGTATAACAGTCTGGTGCATTGCAAAGTGGACTGGAGGAGGAGGAAGGGAGGGAAATATGAATCAATGGATAAATGAAAACCCAAATTTTCTGTAAATTTTCAATTTTTCTTTTACTTTTCAAAGAGAAGAGCAAATTGGGGGGAAGGAGAGGTAGGCAGGGAGAAAAGTGCAACAATGAGTGAATGGGAATCCAAAATCTCTGTAAACTTTCATTAAAATTAATTTAAAATAGGAAAATATCTGAAATGCCAAAAAGAGGCCCTTAATAATATAGCCTAGAATAACTCAGTCATATAGAAGACAACAAAAAGTCTTCCTTTGTGGAAAAAAATATAACAATGGAATATAATCCAGATAAAGACATTTCATCACTAAACAAAATAAGTCATTGACACCAACCCGCCCTGGCCTGGCCCAGAGCAGAATCACTATCCACCCAGTCTTCTCTACCTCAGATCTCCGCTGGTAGAGGGGGCAAGGGCCCCGTGGGGGACCCAGCCCACAGTCCCTGGCCCCCCACCCCAGCCACTTTCCTGTGTCAAACTCCTGGAGGCAAAGTTTAGCCAGTTGTGAGCTACATAGTTAGATCACAGACAAAAGGATTGACACTTCCTTTTAAAACGGAAAGTGAGCAAAGAGACATCGCCTCTCCCCAAACATAGACCTTCATATGTATATTATATATATAAAATTTATCCATGCATGAGTCATTAGATGAGCTTTTCAAAAATTAAAATAAAATTGTAAGATACATATTTCTTTAGGCCTTTGTGTTTTCTAATTAAAACCATCAGGAAGCAGTCTCCATCTCTGTTCTGTCTGATGGCACAGGGCAGCCAGGAACGCAGCAGCTCCTGTGGCCATGGCCTCTTGGCAGCAGCATACAGCAGGTACTCATTCACTTTCACCCTGACTCCTTCAAGGTAGGGCCTAGCCTTCACTTGGCACCATTTCCACATCTTGGTGGTGGTTAGACAAAATGTTGGACAGCCCTGTACTGAGATCTTAGGCCGTCTCCTGGATTTTCTGAATTCAAAAGATGCAAACAGACGAAAAAAACAAACAAACAAAAACAAACAAACAAAAAAACCAACCAAACCAAATCTAAAACCTTTCCTTTCTTCTACAAAAGCGATTCTTCAAATTGAAGACTGGTTTAGTACAGGGGGCCTGGTTGAGATCTGCCCAGGAAGAAGGGGGGGAGAGAGAGAGAGAGAGAGAGAGATAATTTGCTATGATCCCTACAAAGTCTTTTGTGTAATCAATGAAATACAGTTAAGTATCTTTCTTGTATTTTCAGTCAATGTCGGTCTTATCTTATGATATCCTTTATTGTAGGGTCTCTTCAGAATTCAGTTGGAATTCTTGGCAATTCCCTGTTGATGTACTGTTCCTGCCCTTTTAAAAGAGTCTTCAGAAAGATTTACCTTGCATGTGATAATTTTTTTTATAATTTCAATACTCTGTTGCATTTGTTTTATTTTATTTTTAATAATTTTAATGAACATTTACAGATAATTTGGGTTTCATTCATTCGTTGCTGCACTTCTCTCCCCTCCCAGCCCTCTCCCCCTGCCCCCCAGTTCGCTCCTCTCTTTGAAAAGTAAAAGAAAGACTCCCTCCCTGGTACACAATATTCCCGCACCCCTCCCACCGCCCCAAGTACATTCAACCTTAATTTTGGACTCTTGTGATAACCATAATACCCTATCGTACATCACTTTTAAATTATTCAGTCCCTCATCTGTTTCGGTGCAGTATACACAATTTATCCAGTTTTTCTCAGTCTTACCCCCACACTAATATCAGTCCCATTTTACAGCAGTGGCACCATGCAGTATTTGTCCTTTTGTGATTGAGATATTTCACTCAGCATAATGTCCTCCAGGCTCATCCATTTTGAATAATATTGCATGAGTTCCTTGTTTTTCAATGCAGCATAGTATTCCATTGT
>NW_006399766.1:19035335-19044528 GCF_000299155.1 Elephantulus edwardii | reverse complement strand
ATTTTCATTAAAATCACAATTTTTAAAAATATTGTTTTTTAAACCTCAAAGAATCAACATGTATAAATGAATCAAACTGATTGAAGAAGAATGTGGTATCAGGATTGAAGGGAGATTCTTCAACAACATACATTATGCAGATGACACACAATCTTGCTTGCAAAATGTGAAGAAGACCTGAAGCACTCACTGCAAAAGATCAAAGATCTTCAATATGGGTTATATCTCAGCATCAAGAAAATAAAAAAAAAATTCTCAACTAGACCAACTATTGTTATTGTTATGTGCCATTGGGTCAATTATGACTCATAGTAATCCCATTAGCAATGGATCTGAACCTTGCCCTATCATGTGCCATCTTCATCATCTCTGATATACTCGACTGTGTTGTTAATCTATCCCCTTGAGGATCTTAGTCTTCTTCACTGACCATTCACCTTTCCAAGCACGGTATCCTTCTCCAAGGACCAGCCTCTCCCAAAAATATGCCCAAAATATGTGACACAAAGCTTCACCATCCTTTCCTCCAAGTGGTTTCACTTTCTCCATGACATATTTTTTTGTTCTCTTGGAAATCCATGGGAAATTCAATAATCTTTTCCAACAACACAACTCAGATTCAAAGGCATTGATTCTTCTTCTGTTATCCTTAGTCACAGTCCAACTTTCAGATGAATAGCAACTAATTGAAAAGGCCATGGCATGAATCAGATGGACCATAGCCTTTAAACTGAGATCACTATTCCTTAACTGGACCAATAGTCACCATCATAATAGAGGAAAGATTGAATTGGTCGACAGGGTTTTTTTTAGTGACTCTACTGAGTTTATTTGAACAAAGGACACTTTAAGTTCACTTTTTATCCATGTCAAAGAATACACATGAGCTCCCTGTTATTCTATATCTGTTTGTTCTTCTGTACCAGAAAGACAAGCTCTGGAATCCTTGCTATAAAGAGCTGACCTGATGTTATTACCATGAATAGTAATTACAGTTGCTCTGCTATGCTCTTTCCAGATGACACTTCCAAAGCTCAGTCTCCAAATGATACTTCCCTGACCCCAAAGGGCTCAACAGAAGACTCTGAACATGGTGATGAGCTGAAGGAAGAAGAGAATTCTTTCCCCTGAGACAGGAGCAAGACATGAAGCTGGTGTGAAATTCAACCCAGGAGCCCAATCTGGCCTCCAAGTTCAAAGCCAACTGTAGGTTCACCTTTCTCCAATCCATGAAAATAGGTAGATGGAATTCTACAGGTGATTCCAAAAATTCATTGTCACTGGACTGAGATCCAGAAAGGAACTATAAGAGTTTGGTTATTGAGAGGACTTCCTCCCCAGATGGGATCTTTGATGTTTATCAAGGCTCGAGCTCCAGTTGAAAGTTTTTCCACGGTGAGAGAATTTATAGGGTTTCTCTCCTGTGTGGACCTGCTGATGTTATTAAAGTCTGACCTCTGAATGAAACTCTTTTCACAGAGGTGACATTTATAGGATTTCTCTCTGTGTGGATTTTCTCATGGTGGTATAATCCAGAGAAATCACTGAAGCTTTTCCCACACTGATCACACTTGCAAGGCTTCTCTCCTGTGTGGATTCTTTGAGGCTTTACAAAGTCTGAACTCCGCAGAAAGGCTTTCTTGCAGGTGGGGCACTGAAAATTATGTCTCTCCAATGTGAGTTTGCTGATGAAACACAAGCTGAGAATTCCTGTAGAAGGTTTTCCTACATTCTCTGCAGGTGGGGAGCTTCTGGGTTAATGAGAGGTCTCAGCTGGTCCTTCTGAGTGGCCTCTTGCTTCTGCTCAAGCCATAGGAGAGATGGGTCTCTTGCATGAGGATCAAGCAAATGCTGACCTGTTTCCCAGAAACTCTTTCCTGGGGAGAAAACTGCTCCCCTCTCTCCTCACCATGGATGTGTCCCTGTACCTCAAAGAGACAATCTCCTCCAAAGCATCTTTTTTAATCCTCATTGTAGAAGTCACTAAAGGAAGCCTGAGGAGGAGCCTCCCCTGTGATGTGACAAGGGGCATCTGGAGGTTGCTGTTCCCTATAATTTTCCAAGTTTAGGTTCTCTTTGTCATTCTCTTGTTTTCTCCTCTGCAGCCTGATGGAATGTACAGGAATCAGATTGATTACATCTGTGGAATGAATCATTGGAGAAGTTCAATATCAGCAATGAAAACTAAGCCAGGTGTTGATTGTGGAACAGACCATCAACTACTCATGTGCAAGTTCAAATTAAAGCTAAAGAAGGTCAAATCAGAACCACAGGAATAAAAATTTGACCTTGAGTCTATCCCACTTGAATTTAAAAACCACCTCAGCAACAGGTTTGAGGCCTTGAAAACTAATGAATGAAGACCAGATGAGCTGTTGGAGGACATCAAGAGTATCATACATGAAGAATGCAGAGGGTCATTACAAAGGAAGGAGGAGGAGGAGGAGGAGGAAGAGGAGGAGGAGGCCAAAATGGATGTTAGAAGAGACTGAATGTTGCACTAGAGCAATGAGAAGCCAAATAAAGAAATCAAGAAGATAAGAAGCTGAATAGAAGATTTCAAAGGGTAGCGTGGGAAGGAAACGCAAAGTATCATAATGAAATGTGCAAAGAACTGGAGTATGATTGATTAACTAATCACAAGATGAGTAAAAGAAATGGAAAAACTTTTCACAAAGGAAGAAATTTGGATAGCCGACAGACACATGGAGAAATGCTCAAAATCACTGGCAAGAAGAGAGATGTAAATCAAAACCACAATGAGATAACATCTCACCCCAGTAGCAGTAGCAAAGTTTAATGGGACAACAAGCAATACATGTTGCAGAGGATGTGGAGAGATTGGAACTCTCATGTAGTGGCTGATAGAATTGTAAAATGGTACAACCACTCTGGAAGGCAATTTAGAATTTCCTCAAAAAGCTGAAAATAGAAATTTCTTATGACTCACCTGTTCCACTGCTAGAAATATACCATAAGGAAAAGAGAACTGAGACACAAACAGATTTGCATACCTATGCTCATAGTAGCATTATTCACAATAGCATGAAAATGGAAACAATCCAAATGTCTATCAATAAACAAATGGATTAAGAAATTGTAGAACATTCATATGATGGAATAGTATGCAGCACTCAGAAGCAACAAGTATTATGTTGAGTGAACTAACTCAGTTTCATAAAGACAAATGCAGCATAAAGACCATTCATTACTGTAAAAATAGGATAACTAATAAGATGTATATAAAAGTCCAAAAGGGGATGGAGAAGAGAGCAAAGGGGTGGGGGGAAGGAGGAAAATCACTGGGATAACAGAGTTTGGTGTTGAGGGGGGATTAAAAAATTAGAAACAACCCAATGGGGACCTGAAATGATGGGATAATAGGCATAGATCAATGATGATTAATTTTATAAAACACAATATATGTTAAAGACTATAAGAAACACGATGTAAATGAAGGAATGTATGAAGCACAATATATATAAAAAAGCACAATGTATAAGATTTCTGTATGCAAACCAATATAAAATATTAAAAAATATTGGGGGAATACTCATCAACAACCTACATTATGCAGATGATTCAATCTTGCTAGTAAGGAAAACTTGAAACACTTGCTGGAAAAGGTCAGACTACAGCCTTCAATATGCATTGCATCTTAACATCAAGAAGAGAAAAATTCTTCACCACTGGACTTATAAGCAACATCTTGACATAGACGGTGAAAAGATTGAAATTGTCAATAATTTCATCTTACTTGAAGCCACAAACACCACCCTTAGAACACCCTAAGTACCAGTAATCCAGGAATCAAAAGAGATATTGCATTGAATTAAGTCTGGTGTTATGGACATCTTCAAATTACTGAGGAGCAAAGATTTCAGTTTTAAGACCTGATTCAGGCCATGGTATTCACAATCATTTGCTATGCATCTGAGAGCTGAACAGTGAATAAGGATTACAGAAAACTTGATGCTTTTGAGGTCTGGTGTTGGAGAAGAGCACTGAATATTTATCAGTAATATATACTTCACATAAAACATATCTGTATATACAGTGAAGCACTTTCCTTCCACAGTTGCTCCCAGCCATTCAGTTAATCTTCCAGAGAAGCATTTTATGCACCTACTCTTTTATGTAGAACAAAAATATACATCCTCTTTTCATTCTTGTGCATAAACTGTAGCATAATATACTTTTTCCTCTTAACAATACATAAAGAACTTCCCTTTTCACTTCATGGTATGGATATGACACTCTTTAATAAATTTAGCCAGTTTCCTATGTATGGACATTTAGGCTGTTAATGTTTTGTTTTAAAAATACTACTGTGATGGATATCATACATATATCCTTTTCTGCATGAGAGATATATCTGAAACATGCATTCCTAAAAATGGAATAGCTGGGTCAAAAGTACTGATAGTGTTGGAATTTTCTCTGTAATAATTTTATCAATTTATACTTCCACTAGCAATATCTGAAAATGTCTGTATTTATTACTATTACAATTTTTACTTAAAATAATAAATACTAATAAGCAAAAAAATTATTCCATAAAAATATATACGTGAAAACATTGCTAGTTTTGTATAGTCTCATACTCCACTCTGCACCAACTCCATCAATGTTAACTCCCTAGATTTTCATTATTGGATTTTTGCAGATAGCCTGTACTCCCAATGATCTCAGGTTAAGTAAGCAAAGAAACCAACAGAACTGTCTTACCATCATTTATAGTAATATTAGCAAGATCTACAATCTTATCAGGAAGGTCTTGAAGCAACTTGCATTGCTTAAACTTTGGTTTTTCCCACTGAGATTTGCCAGTGTTGATATTGATTGAACTGAAAAAGAGGGGAGAGGAAAATAAAAAGCATTATCCAGTTTTCTCATTGGATGATGGTACAAGGCTAGTCTTAAAGTAGATATTAAAGGGACAGGTATATCTTTGTCAGACTTTCCTTTAAACCCACCTTTCTCTCCTGGCTGATGTAAAACAGACTAAAGGTAGTATTCCCTTGGAAGGTGATGAAAACTTTGTTCTTGGAGAGCAAATCAATCTAGGGCTACCATGATTCTTTTGATGGTTTGGAGAGACAAGAGAAAGAGTCTAGGATAAGAAATAGTAAAATCCAGCTGGCCAAGAGGCAAGACAGAAACTTTTCCCCCTTTGGACATGCTTCTTACTCGCATTTTTCCTTCCTACTCTTATTTTAAGGGGAAATCCCTATTGGGATGTAGTATCTCTCTCTTTAGCATATTAAGTTACTCAAGATAATTAGTGTAGAACACTCTGTAGTCATTGGCCCTCATCATCTACTCTCGGCTTTAAATCATTCAACTCAGCTCATTTCAGTTCTGCTCTAGTTACCTACTGGTAAAAAACTGTGATGTAATTCCAAAGGTATGTGGTTCGAATCCAGCAGCTGCTCTATGGGAAAAGGATAGACAATCTCCTCTTGTGAGATTTACTGCCTCTGAAAATCTGCTGGAAGGTGAGCTATGAGATCATTCTGACTAAACATTATACCACCACCACACCTCCGCTTTGATTGAACACCCACAATATTCTAGGAATTAAGTAGGTATCACAGACAAACAGGGCAAGGTTATGATCCCGGAGGAGCTTATTTGAGACTCTAAATGTAATTGTTCTAAAATCAGGCCAAATATATATGAAAAGCTGTTATAAACAAAGGTGAATCTTTCAAACCACTAAGGATGGGAACTTATTTTCTATGTTTAAACTGAGTTGGGCTTTGAAAGGACAGAGCCCCTCCACACAGAATACACAGCAAAAGCAGGGGGAGAGATTCAAGAAGGTACCAACTGGCTCCAGAAAGCCAACTGGTCATTTCTGGCTGGGGTGCATGGTAAGAAAGGAAGACTACTGGGTAAGATGATGGGAAATGAAGTTTATGGATCTTGAGTGTTCTACTTATTTAGGAGTTTGGACTTAATTATTGAGCCTGTGTGGAACCTGAGCAGAAAAGTGTTAAGATTACAGTGATACTTTTAGAAATTCACTCTGGACACACTGTGAAATATTTTTGGGGGGATAGTGGACCATTAGAAGGCAGGAGGCTGCTCTAATGGCAGGCAGGAGATAAAGGTTTGAACCAAGATAGTGGCAGGGAGGTAGAAGTCACATCTGGCAGTGAAAGTAGATGTGAGCTCTGACTGTGACAGTAAAAGCTGCATGCCCACACACAAAAGGACAAGCACTGTATGATGCCACTTATGTGAAATGTCTAGAATAGGCAAATGCATAGAGACCAAAGTTTATGTGTGGTTACCAGGGATGGGAGGGAAGGGACACGGAAAAGTCACTGCCTGGGGACACTGTGCTTCTGTTAAGGGTGACAAAGGATAAATTTGGAAACAACGATGACAGTTGTATGGTTGTATTGTATAAACACAATTAATGCCACTGAATTGCACATGTAAAAATGGTTGAAGTGGCAAATGTTCATGTGTGTATGTACAACATTTTTTTTCAAAGTTGTTTGTCCTGCTGATTGATTAGCTGCAAGTTGGACAAGATAGGATTATAGCTTAAGATTTCTTTTCCCAAATAAGAACTTTTAAGCCTCTGTCAAAATCTGCTGCTCCTCTGGTCTTGCCCACTTAAGTTAATAGCAGAAGACATTAATAACAGAGAGTAAGAAAAGAGGGGCTAGGCATTTTAAAAAAATAAAATAAAGTCAATATAGAAGAGTGACTTAGTGAGTTATTATGCCCCATCAACAAGATTGCTTCTGAGACAGTTTTTCCAAATGGTCATTAAGAAGATGAATGTAAAAAACATGGAAGATGTTGAACAGACCACTGAGCGAAAAGGTAAAGTGCATTATTGATATGAAGGCTGTTATTACTATGACAAAAAAACTTAAAGGCAGACAGAGAAAGGCTAGATGTCAAAATATGTCAACCTAAAAATAGCTGTGGTCTCATGATGGCATTATGAGCACTTTTTAACTCTTTATTTTTTTTTCCCTTGACATTTTTTTCTGGGATGTTATGATGCTTCATGTGTAAATTTAAATAGATGCAAAAGGTGAGAAAAAGGGAAAAGGGGAAGATGAGAGAAGAGGGGGAAGAGGGAGGGGAGGTAATAAGGAAGGGAAGGTGAAGGCTGGCATTGAGATGGAAGGAGAGAGCATGCTCCGACAGATGACACTGAAACATGCCCACAATTAGGTGGATCTTTGTCTATCTGAACTAGCAATTAAAACTTGGCTGGTACATACCAGATTCTGGTAGCATTTCCATCCTCATTTTTTATGCATCTAGTTTGGGCTATCTCAGTAGGGTTGGTTAATAGCCATTTATATGTCCCTTTGAATTTAGAGGCTGTTTTATCGGCTTTGCACTTTCCTGGCTCTAAAGAGAAAATGTATGCACATTTTAAAGGGTAAAAGGCACTTAAAAATATCATGAACAACCATTAAGGCCCATCACCATTACCCTGCACATAAATACCAGCAAATAAAAGAAGAAGCTTTTTTTTTTCTACCAGGTCATTTAAACCAGACTTCACTGGAAGTAGTATTAAAAATAGTTTCTGTAGGTGTGTGTTTCCCCCCCAATAATAAACTATGCCAGTACAATAGCACATTTAATCATTTCATTAAAATCACCAGTCGACAGGATATTTTTCTGGACTGGGGCTTTGACAAAATGTTATACATGCACTGAAAATATTTCAAGCCACACAAACAAGTCTAGAGTGAAAAATCAAAATCCCTACCAGCCATCACCCACCTTCCAAGGTAAACCACTTGCCACGGAATCACTTCCAACTCATGGCAACCCCATGTGTACTCAGAGCAGAACGGTCCTACACAGGATTTTCAATGGCTGATAATTTTTATAAGTAGATACCCAGCCCTTTTTTCCAAGATGTCTCTGGGTAGATTAGAACCACCACCTTCTCAGTTAATAACAGTGCTAAGTGTTTGTTGCAGACAAGGTGCCTTCCCATCTCAGTTGTTGTTGTACACCATCGAGTGGAAACCAATTCATAGCTGACCCTCTAGCAGGTTTTCAGAGGCAGTAATTACACAGCAGGAGACGTCTCCTGCAGAGCAGCTGGTGGATTCGAACCATGTGCCTTTGGGATTGTAACACAGGTTCTTACCACAAGGCTACCCGTGTTCCCTTCCCTTCGGGTACTCAGTATTAATTTAGCATGCAGAGAAGGCACACGTAAGCTGACTTTTCTCACTGAGTGGCTCCTCTCTTCTTAACTATCTCTGGAGTGGTTTTTGTTTCACTAAGCTCAATGTACCCAACATCACCAATAGAGACACGGAAGCCTTGTTCTGAAGTCGGTCTTGACGGGCAAAAGGGCAGCTAGGACAAAATTGTATTGCCCCTCATTGTCACATGGAAAAAGCTGTGCTAAGACCATCCACTGAGTACACGAGCTTGATTCTGGAACTCGCTCCCTTAAGTGGACCTAGTAGTGTCCTACCCAGCCTTGACTGTTGTTGTTGTTGTTGTTATGTGCTGGCGAGTCGCCTGCGACTCATAGCCACCCTATGTATAACAGCTCTAAACCCTGCTCTATCCTGTGCCAATCTGTCTGCAACACACCTATCCCCATTACCCCAGTTATTAAATCAATAAACCTCATAGAGGGTCTTCCTCTCCTATGCTGTCCCTCCACCCTCCCAAGCATGATGTCCTTCTCCAAAGACTAGTCCCTTTTTGCAACATGTCCAAAGTATATCAGATGAAGCTTCAGAATCCTCCAATACCACCACTCAAAGGCATCAATTCTCTCTCCTCTCTAGTCATTGTCCAGCTCTCTGACGCATAGCAACTGATTGCAAAGACCATGGCATGTATCAGGCACACCTTAGTCTCCAGAGTGACACCATTAGTGTTCAGTACTTTGGAGAGGTGCCAAGAGTGTTGACTGTGAAGCCAAGCAAACTAAAGCTGTGAACAATCTCAATCTCTTCACCATCCATCCTGACAATGCCAATTTGCCCAGTGGTGAGAATCTTTGTCTTCTTGATAATGAGCCTCAATCCGTACTGAAGGCTGCAGTTCTTGACCTTCTGCAGCGAGCGCTTCAAGTCCTCCTCAGTTTCAGCAAGCAGGGTTGTGTCATCTGCCTAATGCAGATTGTTGATGAATCTTCCTCCAATCCTGAAGCCACACTTCTCAAACAGCCCAGCCT
>NW_006399766.1:18963670-19035235 GCF_000299155.1 Elephantulus edwardii | reverse complement strand
TGTTCTGATGACTGCCTCTTGGTCCAAGTATAGGTTTCGCATTAGCACAATCAAATGTTCTGGGATTCCCATTCTTCTCAGAGTCAGCCACAGTTGGTTGTGATCCACAGAGTCAAATGCCTTTGCATATAAGGTAAATAAGTGACAAATAAAGGAACTTTTTACAAAAAAAAATGCCTTTGCATAATCAATGAAACACAGATAGACATTTCCCTGGTACTCCCTGCTTTCAGCCAAGATTCTTCTAACATTAGCTACAATATCCCTAGTACCTCAACCCCTTCTAAACCTAGCCTGGACTTCTGGCAGTTCTCTGCTGATGTGCTGTTCCAGTCAGTTTTGGATAATCTTCAGCCTAATCTTGCTTGCATGTGATATCAACAATACTGTTCAATTATTTCCACACTCTGTTGGATCACACCTTTCTTTGGAATGGAAACAAATATCGATCTCTTCCAGTCAGTTGGCCAAGTAGTTGCCCTCCAGATTTCTTGACACAACTTGGTGAGCACATTTAGGGCAGCATCTGTTAGTTGAAGTACATCAATTGGTATACCATCAATTCCTGGGGCCTTATTTTTTGCCAATTCCTTCATAGCAGCTTGAACTTCTTCCTTCATCACCATAGGCTCTTGCTCCTATGTTGTTTCAAGAAATCATTCTGTGTCTGCCAATTCCTTTTGGTACAGTGTGACTCTGTATACTCTTACCATCTTCTTTTAATACTTCCTGGATCATTTAATATTATGCCCAAAAAATCCTTAAGTATAGCAACTTGAGGTTTGAATTTGTCAGTTCTTTGAGCTTAAGAAATGCTGAGCTAGTTCGACCCTTTTGATTTTCTGACTCCAGCTCCTTGCACATTTCATTGTAATATTTTACTTTGTCTTCCCGCCCTGCCTTTTGAAATCTTCTGTTCAGCTCTTTAATATCTTGAATGCTTCCCTCTGCTTTGGCTTCTCAGCACTAGCACTCTAGTGCAATATTCAGAGTCTCTTCTGACATCCATTTTGGTCTTTTCTTCCTCTTCTATTTTATAATGACCGTTTGCACCCTTCCTGGATGATACTCTTGATATCATCCTACAACTCATCTGGTCTTCATTCATTAGTGTTCAAGACCTCAAACCTGTTCCTGAGATGGTTCTAAAATTCAGGTTGAATAGACTCAAGGTCATAATTTGGTTTCCGTGGATATAATTTTCCTTAGCTTCAGCTTGAACTTGCATATGAGTATTACGTGGTCTGTTCCACAATCAGCACCTAGCCTAGTTTTCACAGGTGATAGTGAGCTTCTCTAGTGGTTCTGTCCACAGATGTATCTCAATTCCTTCTATGGAGGAGGAAAGGTACCTTCCTCTTGCTCTTGGACATCTTCATTAGCCTCATTTGCATAGTGGTTTCAATGTGTGACTTCAACACCAGCCTCCAGCCTCCACCATCATCTTGAGCCAACAGTAGCTGCCCTTGTGCTACTTAATTTGTTTGTTGCCAGTGACTATGCATTCTAACACCTATGTATTATGCTTTAGCCCAATGTTTTCAGCAATGTCAAGTGTGGGACAAAGGAACAAAGCTGGCAGTGAGAGGGAAGGAGGTAAAGTGGTCTCGTAGCCTTTCTCTTTTAGCACTAAAACCTTGCTAATCTGAAAAGAAAAGAACTAGAAGAGGAATCTTGAGTAGTTTCCAGATCATTTACCAAGCTGAGTAGACTGGCTGAGTCTGTCAGTAAATTAACGAGTATCCATGGAGCGCTGGTGGCCTAGTGGTAAGAAGCTACACTGAGCGGGAGCTCAGGTGACCTAGTGGCAAGAAGCTGCAACTACAGTCCCAGAGGTGCACGGTTCAAATCCACCAGATGCTCTACCGGGGAAAGAGGGGCAATCTCCTCCTGTACCAGTCAGATCTGATTTGACGGTACACGCACACAAAAATAATAAAATTAAAGAAAAGAGAAGCTACACTGAAATCCTGAAGGCATGCAGTTTGAATCCACCAGATGCTCCATGCAAGAAGGATGGGCAATCTCTTCCCATGCAATTAACTCTCTCTGAAAAACTGGCTGATGATACTGCTATGGGTCAGTTCTGATTCGACAGCAGAACAACAACAGGGCATATATTGTGTATAGTAAGGAAGCTCCTCAGGTCTCTGGATATTTGTGGAAGAGAGACAATACTCTGTTGATAAACTGATGACTGTGAATACTCAGAACAGAGCAGGAGCAACCTCTCTGGTACTCTGGGTTGTTTGTTTTTTTAAGAATAGAAATGCTGTGAGAGCAAGTGGGCAGTGAGGATGTCCAAAGGCACAGAAAAGGGATTTCCCTGCCCTCTGAACCCTGGTTTCCTTACTGTGCATTGTGGGCTTGATAATAAAGAAAGTGGACTCATTCCAAAGTGACTATCCACCCCCACACACAACAAATAATTACCAAGTTTTTTCACTGCAACGTGTTCAGACTTTACTAATAATGTCAGCTGATCTTGTGTGAAGTTTCCATGGGTGAGGTTGCCATGTATTTTACTTTTGATCTTGTCAATCAATTCAGTGGATGCTAAAGAAGAGTTGGCTTTTATGATGACCTGGCAAACACAGCTAAAAAGGAGAAGAAAAAAGAAAAGTGTTGCAATATGTCAACAGAGGGTGACCTGGCCTGTGGTGCTCAAATCCTACCCAGCTAGCACAGCCAGAAAGTCCATAAATATAAAACATTGCACAGCTACTTGGTGGGAGATCTTCAGAAACAATGGAACACAGGATAATGAAAACTTCTGATAAATTTTCTCATACCAAGTCAGACGACTCAGAGCATATTTTCAAGGCTGAGACTCAAACAAAAATCAAACTCACAGACATTAAGTTGATTCTCACTCAGTGACCTTCTCTCGGGTTTCAAATCACAGTAGGAGCCTGCCTAGCTTCCTTTTGGAGCGGCTGGTGGATTAGAACAACCAGAGGTGCATGCTCTTTTGGTTAGCAATGCAGCACACTACAGGCAAGGCATGCAATTTCTCTAGAAGTTTTCAATAATTAATACAGAAGATAGAGTGCTCAGAATTTGCTGCTCCAGAGAAAATGTTTTCTTTCTGTTCTCCAATTCATCCATCAATACAACTAGCCATTCTGTAGAAGAAAGATGGACAGTCTTCTCCTATAAAGAATCATAGCCTCTAAAATTGAATGGAGGGTCGCTATGAGTTGGAATTTACTCAGTGAATGGTCATGGGTTTGGTTTGGGTTTCTGGTATGACAGTAACACAAATAGGCACATGGTCAATTCATTCATAATTTTTGTTTGTTTTTTTGGGGTTTTTTTTGTTGTTTTTTTTCATTCATAATGTTTTCTGCAGAGACTCATTCTGTAATAGAATAATGATTATGATGGTAATTAACAGGTTTTAATTCTTGTTCCACATGTTTTGACTCACTTCTTCACAAGAACACTAGGAGGTAAGTAGTGTTATTATCTGTAAGCTACAGAGAATTAATGGAGTCTTAGGGAAATGACATTTCCCAAGATTACAAAGACCCATAAGTGCTTTTCTGATTATTTTTCAGAAAAAAATTTCAATCTTTCATTAAAAGATTTGTTATGAAATAAGAGTCTTCAACTTCAAATTGCATAGTAAGGTCCTCAAACATTTTAACGTCCTCTAACATGCCTTTAAAGAACTTATTTTAGATATACAACTTTCTCTATTTTTTAAAATTGGTATCTGTAGACTTATTTTTTTAAAAAATATTAGTTTGCATATAAGCATTCATATACACCACCTTTTGTACATGTACTTTGTGTTTTATACAAACATTCACGTACATTATATTTTATATCATTAATTACCATTTCTCTATGCCTGTTATCACCCGTCTTTTCAAGCTCCCATAAAACCTTTCATAGGAAGATAACTATAAATAAAAGGCGCATGAATGTTCAATAGATTCATCTTTTTTATGTATCTACATCTTTCTGAGATGAAGAACCTATTTCCTGAATTCCCTATTGGTTGTAGAAAGTCAGATGCCATTTGCATTTTCTCAAAACACTTGTCTATGTTCAATCTACAATAGCTTTCCTCTATTCTGGTCTTCTTTTCATCTATTTGCAGAACGCTGCTCATCCAATCTCTTCTCAGCTTCCATCTCTCTGTTGTAGAAAAGACTCTTCATTTTGCAATTTCTTCTCTTGCTTGCAACAGACCTCTCATACCCCTAAAATTCCACAGACATTTCCATGTACCTTCTTGGTTAGTATATCCCTCTTAAAGTGGACCAAGCAGACCCTAACAGCGAGTATTTAGGGAAGAGTTGCTCCAAAATGCCACAGGACCAAGGCTGTTTTCCATGTTGCCTTTCAAGTTTCTTGTTCAAGCTTTTGTGGACCTTTCTGACTGTTGTAAACACTTTAGTCTCCCACCCCCCAATTATTACTACTTTGGACCCCATTTTCTCTTTACTACAAAGAGGCAGTAAGCAGGCTGCCTAGCTATGCTGTGACCAACTGAGACAACTTATTTCATGAAGGCAAGATATCAGTTACAGCATCTGTAAAATTGTCACCAGATTCTTCGATCTCCTTCTGGCAACTCTGATCAACAGGCTGCACATACAGAATTAAATGGAAAGAAAATCTGAACCAAATGTACTGGCTATGAATAAACACTGCTCTTACCTGTATGGTACACGGGGAATTGTAGTTTCTTGCCCTTCTCTTGGTTCCCACTGATATGAAAGAAAAGTACCATAGTAACTTCAGTCTTTAAACCAATGTTACAATTACTACAAGGTTTCTTGTAAATTACAACAATCAATTACATTTTACATTTATTCAATGCAATCCATGCAATCCACTGTCATTTATAAATCACCTTCCAAAACATCAATGTACTTGATCCTCACACCAACCCTAGACAATGTTCCATTTTCTAGCTGAGAAAAGCAAGTTTTAGAGAAGTTAAATTATCTGCCCAATTCACACCACAGGGTCGTCGTACTGGGAGTGGAATCTATGCCTTCCAGATCTGACTACTAACTTGATGATGATGATGATAAGTGTAACCACCATCAAACATTTAGCTCTGTTATCATACTCTAGTGAGTTGCACTGCTAATCCAAAGGCTGGGTGTTTCTGGCTGTTCGAATCTACCAGCAACTCTGCAAGAGAAAGATGGGCAATCTCCTACTGTTGTGATTTATAGTCTCAGAAACCTGAGAGATGGTTGCTATGAGGCAGAACTGACTTGACAGTAGTGAATTTGAGTTTTTCAATTTGAATAGAGGAGACATGGGCTTGATTTCCAGCCAATGCGCATTACATGCAACCACCACCCATATGTTAATGGAGCAGAGTGTTGCTATGAAGCTGAATATTCATATAGTCAAACCCATTAGGTGGGAGAAGCAGCACTGCAGTTTGACTCTACCAGCTCTTCCACAAGAGAAGGATGGACAACCTCCTCTCATGTGATTTAGTTGTTTCTGAAAACCAGATAGAAGGTTGGTTCTGTAAGAGTCATTTCAACTTGACAGCACACAACAACAACAACACATTCATTGCATGGGAGGAGATTGCCCATCTCTCTCCCATGGAGCAGCTGATGACTTCGCATTGCTTGTCTTTGGGTTGGCCACACAACTCCTTACCAACTAGGCTACAGGAGCGCCCTAAGAAAGCCGACTTTGTCGTTGTTGTGCACTATAGAGTCAGAATCGACCCATAGCTGACCCTCTGGCAGGTTTTCAGAGGCAGTTAATCGCACAGGAGGAGATAGAAAAAAGTGCAAAAATGAATGAATGAAAATCCAAAATCTCTGTAAATGTACATTAAAATTAATAAAATAAAATTTAAAAAAAGTTTCCTTTGAGATTGCAGCACAGCTTCTTATCACTAGGCCACCAGAGTTCCCAGGAGGTTCATAACTTCTGAAAATCCATTCAGAAGGTCAAGAGCCGCAAAGTTTGGGGTTCAAATCAGGAAGAAAAGTCCTTATGAAAATCAGCCAGTGAAATCTCCTATGGATCACAAAGATCTGATCCCTGATCCCTCGGCACTCCTGGTTGCTTCAAGCAACAAAGCCCCTGAGCAAAACACTACATCAAAGAGATTATTCCATCAGCTCAACTGTGTTGTGAGTGATGGTACTATCATTTATCCCTATTTTACAGGTGAGATTGAGATACAGATTCATTAAGATGCTCAAGGTCTCACAAGGGAGCTCTGATGGCCTAGTGGTGTGCTGCCCTAGAGGTGTGCAGTTCGAATCCACCAGATGCTCTGCTGGAGAAGGAGGGACAATCTCCTCCTATACCAGTCAGATCTGATTTGACGGTACACACACACACACACACACACACACACACACACACACACAAATAATAAAATGTAAAAAAAGAAGAAGCAGCTGTGCTGCAATCCCAAAGCCATGAAGTTCAAATCCACCAGTTGCTCCGTAGGAGAAGGATGGGCAATCTCCTCTAGTGCAATTTACTGCCTCTGAAAACCCATGGAAGAGTCAGCTATGGGTCTGTTCCAACTCGACGGTACACAACAACAACAACATCTCACTTTGGGGGGCCATCTTATTCACCAATAAGCTATTAACTGAAAGACTGGAGGTTCAGTCTCACCCAGATGTGCCTTAGAAGGGTCTAGCAATTTGCTTCCAAAAAGAACAATCATCAAAAACCTTAAGGAGAGCAGTTCTCCTCTGACATGCACGAGGATGCTATGAGTCAGAATTGATCTGGCACCAGTAATTAGGTACAGAAAGAGTTACAAGGAGATTCATTGGGGGAAAATGACTTACAATAGCTCGGTCCATGGTTATTTCTTCCTTAGAGGTGTCTCTGTATCAAAAGTAGCACAAAATCACAGGAAAAGTAAATGTAGTACCAAATACACGAGGACACAGGATCAGGAAAATGACGACTTTGAGGCAGAACAGTGGAACCACAAAGTTTTTGATTTGAACAATGACAGACTGGCAAGGTCATGCTTTGAGAGAGCTAGGTGGTTATTGTTGTTATTGTTAAGTGCCATCGAGTCAAGTACAACTCATAGCAACCTTATGAACAAGAGATCTGACTCCTGTTCTATCCTGTGCCATCCTCAGTCTCTGACACACTCTAGCCCATTACCGCAGTCTCTGTGTCAATCCACCTGCTCTGGTGGTGAGCCCACACCCAGGGACTTAACCCAAAGAGAAAGACATCATGTTTGGTAAAGTGTTGTTGTTAAGTGCCATCGAGTCGCGGGTGACTCATAGCGACCCTATAAACGAAAGTCCTCAACACCTGTGTGAGTTTCATCCTTTCTCCAGGTTCATAGGTTGGTGAAGTAGAGTCAGTAATAAAAGGGAATACCTTCAATGAGATGGACTGATATAGTGGTTACAACAATGGGCTTGTGCAAACAGCAATTGTGACATAGTGCAAGATCAGCCAGGACTTTTTTCTGTTGTACAGAGGATCACTATGAGTCAAAAATAACACCGTGGCACCCAACATACACAAATAATTGGATAAATACATTTGGTACATCCATGGAAAAGTATCTTATTCAGCCCTTAAGATGAATAAGCTAGATTTGTATGTATTGTCCTGAACAGATGTGCATTATAACTTCTTTAATAAGAAAAGAAAGCTACAAACATATGTAGCATGGGATGTCATTCTCTTAATAAATGCATGGAAACAATTCTAGAGGAGCATACCTGGTACGTGGCGAGGAAGCTGTTACTAGGAGTTCTCAAGGTAGAGGATGAGGAGTTTTTTAAAAATTTTCACTATTCATATTATATATATATAAAATCTCCCATGTATTATATACACTACCCCATATAAGGGAATATATACATGGTTTGGATCAGATATACCTTAGTCTTCAAACTGATATCATTGTTCTTCAGCACTTTGGAGAGGTCCCTGACAGCAGGCTTTCCCAGTGCAATACAGCTTTTGATTGCTTGGCATTTGGTACACCATACAAATGTATCCTGGTGCCAAGGTTATTGATTGTGGATCCAGGTAAGATGAAATCGTTGACAATTTTTATTTTTGTTCTCCATTTACCCCGTGGCGAGATTTTTGTTTTTGTGATGTTGAGATGTAACCCCAAGGTAGGTGGTTCAGATCTACAAGCTGTTCCATGGGAGAAATTTGGACAATCTCCTCCTGTACTATTTATAGACACTGAAAATGTGTCTAAATGGGTTAGTTCTGACTCAGGGCACATAACAACAAACAACATGTATATACTAGTGGTATACAGAGGCATGTGTTGATATATTTTATTTATATAGTGGCATAGTGTAGCCTGTGCTCATCTTGTTCAGGTTAAAATTTAGAAAGGTGAGATTGATAAGCTCTGAGTAATTGGTCATGTGAGAAGTATTTTCCCTGCTCTTGCCTTATACACATACTAACAATTGTATTAAATGAATGCCAAAAATCAGCTCTTTGAAAAATAGACATGGTTTGGTATAAGATGGTTTTAAAAACACAAGTAGCTGCCTTTTTCAACATACTGGAATTTTCATTTCTCTGATGTGTACAGATATAAAGAGGTTCAAGAAGGTTCACATAAATTAATGTATAGAAGTCCAAGATAGATGTTAAAAGAAAATTAGAGATGCTTGGAATATACATTATTTTCTTTAAAAAAAAGTCACAGGCATTCTTTTTCCTTATTACAAGAGCTAAAAAATGGCTATTTATAAAATCTTAAAGCTGTAGCAACTCAAAACTCAGGACCATGGAGTTGGAATCAACTCATGTCTGACCCTGCAGTGGGTTTTCAGAGGCTGAAAATTGCACAAGAGTAGATCACCCATCTATTTCCTGTGGAACAGCTGATGGATTTGAACCACCAGAGATGTAGTCTTTGGATTAGCAACATAACTCCCTACAGACTATGCCTATGTTTCAAAGAGCTGTTTCCAGCTTCCATTTTAAAAAAATTTACAAATCCTTGAGTTGAGAGATGACTTTCAATAGATCACAGTGAGGCAGTTGCTCTGTATAAAAGCCCAACTCCAGGCATTCTTCTAACATAAAGGCTAATAATATCTGTGCAAGGCAAGAGCCAAAGAAATTCTACTTGCATGATCAATTGTCTTTGCCATGGTCTCCTTGATGTTACTCAGAGTCTATGAATTCCATTGCAATCACCTTTCTAAATTTGGACCTGAACACGTTTTGGACTATTGAACATTCCTCAATTTAAACATTTCAGGTTTCCTTTGAAATCTGTAAATTCTTGAAAGTACACTGTCCTAAAATGAAAGGGCTTCTAAATCCTCATGCATTGACCCGTCTTAATTTTCACTCCTTAAAATGTAACTTAAAACAAAACAAAAATCATAGAATTTTAGCACTAACAGGACTATTAGAGGGAACTCAACCCAATTTTGCTGTTTCCTCTATTTATTTTCTTCTCATTTGTTCTCCCCTTGGCTCAGTACCCAAGAGTAATCATGCAAATTTCTTCTTCATGCTAGAAAGGGCCAACATTCAGAAGGGAAGATGTGACTGGAAATGCTGCAGTGCCTAAGATTTGGACGTGTAAAAAAAATCTCCTCCGGATTTGAAAAGATCCTGATTGCTGTCAAACTACGCTTTGACCCACTACAGATAACACGTGCATACCTGCTTTTAATTTGAGTAGCCAGATTGGCAAGAACAAACTCACTGTCCTGAAATATAGAATTCAACTGTAAAAGAAGAAAAAAAAAATACAAAACCTGTTTTAGTATTCGCACTCCTTTAACTTAACCCAGCAAATCACCTGAGACAATGTGATCATTAGGCTGCATTCATTATTTCAGTTGGCTCAACATTTCCATCTGCTTCACTCCGTTTTTCAATTTACATTTACCCACCCAGTTTCAAGCACTATAATCATACCATATACATACACTTCAAAATAAATGCTGATAGGGAGGGGGTGGAGGAATAGACACTATCAGCCAGTGCTGGGGCTGGGGGTGCACACATTAGTAACACATCCAGAAGGCAATTTAGCAGTAGCTGTTAACATGGAAAATGTTGATGCCCTTTGATCTTGCAATTCCAATTAGAGGAATGTATCCTAAAACATACTCAATTGGCTCCAAAGTCTATTGCAAGGACATTTTCAGCACTGTTTCTAAACAGGGACAAAAACCAGAAACAAACTAAACGCCCATCTAGGAGATGCCTGCATTAAAAGGAAAACAACTAAATTACAACCCTCTAGTGAAATTCTATGCATCTGTTAAGGTGCATGAGGTAGATTTGTATTTACTCGCATGAATATGCTCAAAGGTACAGGATTGAATGGAGAAAAAGCACGTTTCACAACAGCATAATTAGTAGGATTCCACTTAATTTGTAAAGAAACATTTGAGTCAGTGCTAGTATATGGATTAAAAACATCCAAAAGAACAGTGCTCAAAATGTTAGGAGGAGCTGACATAAGAAGCTAGAAATGACATTTACTTTTTAGGTTTGAGATTTCAAAGGCTGAATTTTTCACAGGGAATGTATATATTGCTCTTGCTATCAGAAAATAAAGAGAAAATATTTATCATATTGGAGAGAGAAACAATTTAAAAATAGAAAAATATGTATATGCAATATCATAGGCTTTATCATCATTGTTCTCTATCTTTCTCCAAGAAGGAAAATTTATCCAAGATTCAGAATTTGTGTCAGTGGAGGGAAATGTACAGACCTAAGTAAAATGAAATAATAACATCCCATAAAGGCTTTATACATTGGCACTATGGAACAGAAACTCTATACACCCTCATGATGTTGCTTACAGAGCAGGTAAAATTGCAGGGGGGGAAAACTGCCATGAAATGGGTAGAAAAAAGTAAAGCCATAATTTTAATATACTCAGTGTCTGTCTAGATAGATGGAGATCTATCCATATCTACACATTCATATATATTTATATGTAATATAAATATTCAAAAGGTTACTTTACCCAGTATTCTGCAAATTCATTTATAACACTGGTAATAGGAATCCTTGACTCGCCATCAAAAACTGAAAAGTTCATTTCAATATTGTAGAAAGAAACTGTAATTAAAAATAAGATTAATTTTATCCTTCTATTTGGCTCAAGAAATTTGACTTTCAGTAAATTTTCTCAAAAGTTATTTCCATTTTAAAGCAAACCAAACAATGACATTATTAATATTGGGTTAGCTCCAACAGCTAGAATGATCATTTTTGGTCCTTTATCCAAAAGAAAACATGATGTTACCATCCAGTTTTTGCTTTCATTATTTCTGTAGTTCCCAGCTTTCTTTTTTTTTTTTTTTTAGTTCCCAGCTTTCTATATAGTTGATGGACATTCCACAAATCCCCCTAATCTTTGACTTTCATTAGCCATCAGATTTGCAGTTCATTTAATAGCCTGATGAATATTACCACACAAAAAATTTTACTGAGAAAATAATTATTTCTTATTATGTCTTCCTTTGCTTTGTATGTTACAGTTTTTCCTCTCCTTATATCTTTGCTGCTCTTATGTTCTTAATTATCAAATTTCAACTTTGGAAGGTTAAAAATTGCAGAAGTATCAAAAATCAGAACCCATATAACTCCTTGGCCATGGTTAAGCATTTCTTCTCAGCCAGTGGTGAGAATTCGAGAAGGCTGAGGCCTATGTAAGAGACAATGATTGAGGCAGTATGGAATAACTTCTGGTGTTTTCTGGTGTGAGATCAATCTGATTTAAGCTAAAACCATATATCATTTTCTTATTAGAGAGGGTATAATATCCCTGATTCACATTCATTTTGGCAGGGGCAGTGCCTAAAGAATAGAAGAGGTGAAAAAGAGGCGTAGAAAAGTCATACTTAGTGAAAAGATAAACTTACATTATATATTTTAAAAGTAAAGACAAATAAGATAGATACAGAAGTCTGTTTAGACAACTGTACTCACGTTGCATAACGCATGGCCCATTGTGCATGCATTCCACTAGGTATACAAAAATATATATTTAAATACAATGGCATATATGTGGAGTAGTACCTGCACACTCAGCAGCCATAGCTGAAGTCAATGTTCCTCTAGATAGAAAGGAAGGTGTGGAGTCCAGCGTGGTTGTCTCAAAAGAGGAAGAGATCAATGAAGACGCAATTGCCGTGAAAGGATGTGTCACTCCATTGGATACGAGTGGAAATGAGGATCCTGTAGCAGTAGAAGCACTAGTAATGGTTATATTTGGAAGGGAGTCCAGTTTGGGCTTAGAAAATACTA
The DNA here is from genome assembly GCF_000299155.1 of Elephantulus edwardii. Lineage (NCBI taxonomy): Eukaryota > Metazoa > Chordata > Mammalia > Macroscelidea > Macroscelididae > Elephantulus > Elephantulus edwardii. The sequence continues at coordinate 19,022,980 of NW_006399766.1, read as the reverse complement.
AAGTAGGAATTGTTGGTACAGCTGGGATACTGCTCCTTGAAGATGTTCCTGTAGAGCTAGACAGAGGTTTGAGACCAATAGACAGGGTATGATCATTTGCAGGAGGTGACATATTCACCCTGCTATAAGATGGAAGTTGAGACATAGTTCTGGAGTTGGCTATCATAGTGGTTCTGGGTGTTGCCTCAGGGGATGTGAAACTATATACATTGTCACCTGTGGTTTTTATTGATATGGGGAGAGAAGTTTGAAAACCAGTAGTTATGCTAGCCAGTGCAGATGTAGGAGTGGTTTTAGTGAGTATGGTACCTAGAGTAGCTAAGGGTGGTGGTGTAAAGTTAGTAAATGGATATGTTGGTATCATGTCAGTTGTAGGAAATGTGGATTTGGACTCCTCTACTGTAGAGGAAACTGTAGGTTGATGAGCTTTGGGTATAGTTGCCAGGGGAGAATCTGAAGAGAGACTAGATGAGCTCAAAGTCAGCATGGATTGAGTAGTAGCCTTCAATGTTGTAGCTCCTGTGGCAGAGACAGATTTTGATGTAAGTGTGATACCAGGAATTACAAACGTGGTCTTCTCAACTGTTTGTTTACTGTCTGCCAAAGTGGTGAGGATAGTTCTCGGAGATGTTGATGATGTAAGACTCTCAGAGAGGTCAACAGTAGGAAGAATTTCAGGTGTGGGAACTGATGACTTTGAGGTAGCATCTTCAGATACAAGATCAGTCTCAGAGGTTGAAAATGTTGATAAAGACTCTGGGACAAGTTGTAGAGTTGCTGTTTCCATCTTGTTGGGCGTAGGTACATAAGCAGTAGTGGAAATTAGAAAATGAGGCTCTGTAGCTATGGGTGTGTTCCAGGAAGACTGAGAGATACTAGATGTTATTGCTGTTCCCAGAACAGGAAATTCAACCATATGAGATGTAGGAACTGTAGAGGTTTTTGTAGTAAGGAACTCAGTTTCAGTACTATGAGGCAAATAAAGAAATGATGTCAAAGAGAGTGGAGTTGCTGTGGATGAGGTCAACGGAAGATATGAAATAGGAGTAGTCACAGATGTGGCACTTGCTTTTAGTTCATCTGTTAAGGAAGTATTTTCTGACAATGCAGTCACCTTTCTTGTATTAGAAGAAAGGTAAGTGGTGGTATTCACCTGTTTTGTGGGTTTGAGAGTGCTGTTAAAGCTAGTCAAAGATGGAGAGACCTGAATATTTATGGATGTATGGGGATTATCAGAAGATGTAAGCAAAGGTACACTTCCAGGGACAATTGTTCTGGAATAAATATTTGTGAGAGCTGTCTCACTACCACTGCTCATAGTAGATAGGGAGCTCTGAGTAATTCCGGGTATTAAACCCAGAGTTGTTGCCACACCTACTTGTGATGGCTGTTGAGTTGTCAATAGAATTGATGAAAATGTGGTCGTTGGAGTGGAGGAAACAGCTTCAGTATTCTTAGAAGGAGTGGAGGAAACAGCTTCAGTATTCTTAGAACTGAGCAGAGAGAAGAGACTCGTGCCTATCGATGGAGTCATTTTTCCAGCTATAACAGTGGTTGGAAAGGTTTTCACAGAGGGAAAAGCTGAATCTTTTAGAGAAGGAGAAAGTGTACGTGTGGTCCCGGAAGACATTGTTGTCATTTCTGATGTGGTGAAAGCAGAGGAAACAATTGTGCCTTTGGCAGTAGGTTCAGAAAGTGTCTCAGATATGGCATCTAAAGTAGATATTTCTATAGTCATAGTAGTCCTTGGATTAACTGAAGATGATAAAGTAGAGAATGACTCAGCTGTTGTGGAAGTATCAGAAGAAACTACTGATGTGGAGAAAATAGAGTCTTTGACTGGCAGTGAGGATATCTCAGACATAGGCCCAGAAGTGGCTACAGATGAACCTTTCAAACAACCTGAGGGTATTGTTTTGGAAGACTCAGTCATTGGTATTGTGGGAGTGTCAGAAACTTTTCTGGAAGTGAAAACAGTCACATTAAATGGCAAGGAGGATGTAGGGGAGATAGGAATAGGTGTTACCATAGAGGTTTTCTCAAGTGGGGTATATACATTTGGGACAAAAAAAGTTGTAGTGACCTTATCAGTAGAGATCACTGTAAAATTTTTATTGGATAGTCCACTTGTGGAAAAAGACAGGGGTTCATGGGAAGTCATTGTGCTTTCAGAAGTAGAAGAGGAAAGAGAAGTCACCATAGGTTGAGTTCTAAGTGATGGCACATGTGAAACAATTGTGTTGGTGTTTATTGGACTTGATAATCTGGTTGTCTTAAAAGGTTCAGTATCTATAAATGAAGTCTCCTTATAGTATGAAACAGGTTGAGTCACAGAGGTGGATCTTATTATCATTTCCACAGACCTTGGAGTAACTTCTGACATGGCACTCATGCTTTCTCTTTCAGGAGACAAAGTGGTGATAGTCAGAGCATGTGAGATAGTTGTTTGCCCAAGATCAGTAGACTCTTCTGAAATTTGAGTGCCTACTGTGTTGTCTGAGGTTAAAGCATGTGTAGTTTGTGTGCTCCTAGAAGTTGGGGATGTAGCTGAATTTTCCTCAGGCATGGTTTCTGAAAATCCTCTCTCTGTCATTTCCAAGGATGAAGTATCCGGGGAGTATGAAATAAAGGAATTTTTTGATGAGAACATTTCTGTTGCCTTCATAGTTCTTGGAGTATTTCCTAAGGAGGTAACCATCTGCTCGTTGTTGGATGATACAATAGGAGTGCTTGTCACCAGTGGGGTGGGAGCAGGTGTGCTCACAAGATGTGTGGAAGACTGAAAACTGTGAATGTCTACCAAAGTAGTGAGCTTGTTGGCAGAGGTATGTGAAGTCAAGATTTCATCAACAATAGAAGTTTCTGTGGTGCCAGTAACCAAGCTGAGAACCTCTGTGCCACCACTCAAATGATATGGAAGGCTCACAGCATGGGTAGATGTCTCCAGCACTGGAGCTTCTGCAACTTGAGATGTAGATTGAGTTGCTACTGGTATAGATGCTGCCATGGTCACATGAGTTGAGGACACAACAGGAATCGTGTTGAAGAGATATGTGGAAGGGGTAAGAGTATGTGTGCATGGAGTTACTCTTTCAGATGAAATGAAAGGAAGACTAGTATCAATCTTGGTAGGAATAGGAGTTCTCAGTGAAGAGCCTGGAGTTTCCACCACAGAAGGAACTGTCATGGGTGTCATCCTGACAGAGATCAGGGTAGCCTCGGAAGTGGTTAGATCAGAGTCTCTGTGGGTAGGCCTGCTATTGCTAGTCATGGAAGAAGTCTGATCCACTGTTGTCACTGAGGTTGTGGTCTCTGTAGCTGATGGAAGAGTTGAGATATCTGAGAGCACAGATGCAGAGAAAGCCTTCGCTGGTGTTGGAGGCTCAGGCACAGTCACCTTAATCACATCAGACACCACAACAGAGCCACTAGCTGGTAGTGAGACCATATGGGTAACAGGCCCAGAGGCTGCTGGGAAATGGGTAGATATGGGTTGCAGAGGTAAAGTGCTAGTAGATGAGGACATAGCTGTTCTGTCTGTAGAAGGAGTGGTGAAAATGGTCCTAAATACCCCTGTGGTGGACACATCCAAGAGTTCAGGAAATGTCTGTGTGCGCCCAGAGGTGGGAGATGGAGCTAAATTCCCCTCTGATGGAGTCTCTGAAGTCCAATGCACTGTATAGTTGTGGGTAGAATTAAATATTTCTGTACTTCCATTGTAAAAATTCAAATCGTCAGGTGTAGTTTTCAAAGATTCTGTCATGAACCAATTTATAACATCAGTAGATACAGTTTTGTTATCCACTGGGAAAGTACTGTTTTCTATATTGGGAAAAGGGGAGATGGTGGTGGAGGCTGTCACCATTTGTGAAGGTGCATCTGTTGCTTTTCTTGTCTCAACAGAAATTTGTGTTGTAACAGACTTAGGAACAAGGCCTGTTGTCTCTACAGACACAAGTGTTCCATTTGTTTCTATTTGTGTGGTCTCAGAAAATCTCTCCTTAGTAGAAAAAACTGACTCTATGTCAGCAAGGGTAGATTTCCTATCTTCTGGTGGAACAGTTGCTTCTCTTAGTGTTGAAAGAAGTGCATTTGGAGCTACTGTGGACATGGGAGTGCTTTTTTGCAGTAAAGCAGTAGATTTAAACTCAGATGGTTTGGGTCCAGATGTAGTTCCAAAAACTGTGGAGAAATTAGCAAACCACAGAGATACCAAGGTGGGTACAGCTGTTGTGAATCTGGTTTCAGTGGTAAAAGCTTCACCAGTGCTGGTGGACTCACTCTCTGTGGCTGTTTCTGGTAGAGTAATAATATTAGTAGTTGAGGATGAATGTGCTTTATTAGAAGTGTCCCTATGAAGTGCTGATGTAAATTCTTCGATAGGCATGAATGTAGGCATGTTGCTTGTATAGATTGATGGAAAAGGATTCTGGTCTGGCCTGGAAGTCCAGGCAGTCTTATTGGTGGAGAATAGATAAGAAGTCTCATCAGTTATAGTTGTGGGACTTGACTCAGATGACTTGGCTGTGGAGACAGGCCTAGTGGAACTCAAAGAAAGCATGTTTTTACCAGTTGTGGGCATAGTCTGTGTATAGACTGGCCCTGCAGTTGTGGAGGAAAGAATAAGGTCTGTCACTATAGGTGCAAGTGTGATTCCGGTAGTTAGAGCTGTCACGACAGTGTCAGTATTTGTAACAGTCTGTATACTCTGAGCTCTAATGAATGAAGAGGATGTCCTGGAAGAAGAGGGCACAGAAGAGGCATCTTTTGGCATAGAGGTAAGTATGTCATCTTCTGTTCTGAATGAAGAGACATCCTGGATATTCGTAGATGTCAATTCTATTTCAGCTGTTCTTAGGACAGGCATGGTCTCAACAGACCTAGTTGGAAGAGTCACTGAAGGAACTGTAAATACTATTTCCACATCAGTTGTTGCTGACATAGATGCAGTCTGATTTCTAGGGAATACAGAATCCACTGGGATAGCTGTGGAAATGAGCTCAGACTGGGGTGGGAATACTGATGCAGCCCCAATATGACTTGTTGAAGCTGAAGTCTGTTCCACTGGGGATGATGGTACAGTTCCTGCAGAAGATGCATGAAACACTTGTCCAACTGTAGAGACAGGGAATTTCCCATTTTCTGTGGCTTTGGGGTTAGGCCAAGATGTAGGAGACACAGATGTTGACCCAGCAAACGAGAATAACGATGTCTTCGTAATGTCAGACTGAGATCTGGTTGCTGAGGTTTTAGATACAACTGAATTCTCGGTAAATCCAGATGTGTATAGAAAAGTGTTTGCTGCTGTTGGATGAAAGGTCTCAGAAGCAATGGCTTCCACAGTTTTTGTTGTCATTGTCCTTGGTGAAGACAGAGGTTTATTTGTTTTCATGAAATTGTTATTTGTTATTATGGAAGTATTCTTGGTAGGAAGAATAATGGCTGGTGAAGTAGATATAATATCTGCTGCTAATGTAGATGTCTCAGCCATGGAAGGCTTGACATATTTTGATGCAATCATTGTTTCCAGTGGTGGAGATGTTTTGTTGGAGTACAAAATGGTTGTAAAATCAGTTGCAAACACAGGTATGCTTTCAGACATGACTGTAGAAGAATAGAGAGTCCATTGTGGTTTCAGTCCAGTAATTTGGTATGGAGTAGTCAAATAATCTATTTGCTGTGAAAGAGTTGTACTTGTTCCTTGAATTGCTATATTATCAGAAACAACTGAAAAAATGAGAAAGCAGGCATTACTTTGAAGTCAGCTATAGAAATCTGATACAACTACTTAAGAGAATATTTTATAATTTATTCACATATTTTAAAGTGTTGAATCTAGGTTTATACGTCATATTGCTCTTTCATTTAATCACTCATAGTCATTCTGTTTTATACTGTTAATTACTATTGATTAATGTAATTAATGACACTGTCTAATCAACCCCTTAGTGAATATTGCTTTTCCCTCCACTCAGCTTAGCTATTTATTAACTTTTACTCCCCTCTCCCTCCCTTCCCATCCTTGTTAACCATCCAAGAATATTTCTATGTGCAAACCTTCCCTTAGCTTTTTATAAGGGTGATCTAATAAAAAGTCAGTCTTTCTGTGATGGACTTGTGTCACTCAGCATAATCTAAAAAGAAAGAATTCTTCACAGACTTGCATGACATTCCTGAGCAGGCACCATGCTACTCTTCTCTGTATGGTTCCAATTTTAGTATATGTGCTGCTGAAGTGAGCACTCTCCACATAGTTTTAAGAGGAAGTAGTCAGATATAATCAATTTGCGGGATTGCTTGGCTTTTCTCTAGACAATTTTCTATTTTCTCAAGTCTATAAATAATTCTCATAGCCCACTGGTGGTATAGTAGATAAAGAATCAGGCTTCTCAATCAAAATATAAGTTAACCAGAGCCCATAGCTGCTCCACTGGAGAAAGATGAGGCCCACTGTAGTACAACTCACAACCTTGGAAACCCTAAGGGCAGTTCTACTCCGTCCTGTAGGGTAACCATGAGTTGCAATCATCATGACAAGAGGAGTGGCGATACATATATGAAATATTGGAACTGTTGATGTGTGCCAGTGAGTTAAAACCAACTCATAGCTGACTCTCCAGCAGGTTTTCAGAAGCAGTAAATCACATGGGAAGAGACCACCCATCTGTCTCCCATGGAACAGATGATGGATTCCAACCCCATGGCTTTGGCTTGGCAGTGTAGCTCCTTACCACTAAGACATCAGAGAGCTCTCTATTTGATATGTTGTTGTTGTTGTTGTATACTGTAGAGTCAGAATCAACCCATATCTGATCCTCCAGTAGATTTTTCAGAGGCAGTCAATTGCACAGTTGTTGATTGCCCATCTTTCTCCCATGGAGCAGCTGGTGGATTGGAACCACATACCTTTGTGTTGCCAGTACAATTCCTTACCACTAAACCACCAGAACTCCTTAGCATATACAATAATATATATATAGGCAACCTTAAGAGAGGGATACACGCTAGTATAGTGCATTAATTAAGAGGATTAGCTTTGTGAAATGAGTCAATCAACTGCTCAAATGGCACATTTATCACTCAAGAAGTAGTAGATAATCTGGATAATCTTATCTTTATTAACAAAAATTAAATTTTATAGTTAATAATCTTCCAAAATCCAGTTTTGAGTTCAAATAGATATGGTCTCAAATCTGGACTCAGGATTAGGTGACCTTGGGCTTCTTACTTTACCCCTGTGTTTCAATGCCCTCTTCTATAATGTGAGGATTACGATAACATCTACCTTATAAAATGTTGGTGCAAGTATGTTAGTAACTATAAAGCAACTAGCAGTGCCAGAACACTAAGAAGTGATCAAAAACATTTAATATTGCCTGTAAAGACTTAATATTTTAGACTTGATCAAATATCTGTCATTCATCTAAGCACTATAAATTGAAAACATTTTAGTCTGAAGCTCCAAGATGAAAACTTTTTTATATACACCAATTATATATCGTTTTTATCAGCAATGCATACATATGTACAGTTGTCACACATTTCTATTATGACATATTTAAAAAGCAAACAACCCAATCTCATTGCTGTCAAGTCAGAACCAACTCTTAGCTGACCTGCCAGCAGATTTTCAGATGCTGGAAACTGCACAGGAGGAGAGTACCCATCTTCCTTCCCCAGAGCCACTGGAGGATCCAAACCACCAGACAGCTGGCACCTGTGCTTTAGTAATATAAGTCCCTACGGATTATGTCACCAGAGCTCCCTATTATGATGTTGTTGCTGTTGTGTACTATCAAGTTGAAACCAACCCATAGCTGACTCTCTGGCGGGTTTTGAGAGGCAGTTAATCGAACAGGAGAAGATTGCCCATCCTTCTCATATTAAGACATGTATGTCATAAATTACATGTATCACACCTAATTTATAATACACATGTCATAAGATGAATTTGACATTATCCTAAACAACATGCCACTGGAAACTCTATGAACTTTGATCAATGATGATAGATATAGAGAGGCTTCAGGCTTTTTGTTATAGGGTTGTTATGCGTCGTGCTCAGCCCGACAGCAATCAATAACAATGACAACAACATGACTTAATACATGTATGTCATAAGAGAAATATAAACTTCTATTATGACATATGTATTACATGGATTATGACATATGTAATACAAATTTAACAGCGCTCTGATGGTTCAGTGGTAAGGTGTTGCACTGCCAGCTCAAAGGCAGGCAGTTTGGATCCACCAGAAGAAAGATGAGCAATATACAGAATGCATAGAAATGAGATAAAATCTTGAAGCAAGAAATCTCTTCAAAAGATGGCAGAGTCCTCTTCACCCTCCATACTCACCCGATAACCTCAATCCTTCTCCCACTGCACTTAAACATTTCAAACATAAACAATCCAATTACCCATCTCCTCCATACTTGCATATAAACAATTAAAGCACTGCTGCATACAGTAGCACAAGAGGGGGGAAATTGCTCTAAATTCTTAATCACCAATATGAAATGAGCCCTCCACATCACTCAGTCAGTCTACCACTTTTTCTCTAGTCAATTTATGCTCCTAATCTGCACAGTAACTATTTTCTTTTAACTTTTTTAGAAAGAGACAAGAATATAAAATCTACTTCCTGCCCCAAGTAATGTTGAGAGCCTCACTCATTTCCTCATCCTTTCAGCACCAGGAATATAGTGGAAACAATTTTAGTGGGCGACAACATTATTGTTTGACACTAACTCTCATGCTACAAGCAGGACAGGAGTCAGTTTCAGTTACTTCCCCTCCTTTTACAATCACCTAGACCAGTGTTCAGATCTGATGGGAAAGGAATCTGGAGGTTGCAATAACTATTTTAAATCTTCAATATTATCAAACCTCCTACACATGTTACATCCACAAGTTTATCAGATAACTATGACTTCTACTTTACAGGTGAAAAAAAATATCTGAAGTAATTAAACAGTAAACCAACTGTGCTTTAGGTCCTGTCACCCTTTAATGTCTCAGAAACCTTACACCGACAGTTATCACGTATTTATCCAATTAGAGTTTCCTTCACGATTTAAAATATGTTTCAGTCTCTTCCAGTAAAAATGAAAAACTTTACATTCAGGAACTATGCTACTATTCTCCTCCTCTCACACCCAAATTCTTTACAGGAAATTCATACACACTATTACGAACACTTGTGCCCCTGCAAAACCTATACATAAACCAAGAAGCAGGTCTCCAAACAGAACAAGGGAACAGTGCGTGGTTTAAAATCAGAAAAGATGTGGGTCAGAGTTGTATCCTTTCTCTATACCTATAAAATCTATATGCTGAGCAAATCACTCAAGAATCTGGGCTATACAAATAAGAATGTGGCATTAGGATTGGAGAAAGACACACCAACAACCTATGTCATGCAGATGACACGACTTTGCTTGCAGAAAGTGAAGAAGGTTTGGAACATTACTGAAGAAGATCAAAGACTACAGCCTTTGATATGGATTACATTTCAACATAAAAACAATCTCACTACTGGGCCAGGAGGCAACATCACGACATATGGTTAAAAGATTGAAGTTGTCAACAATTTCCTTTTACTTAGGTCCACAGTCAACAACCATAGTAGCAACAGTCAAGAAATAAAAAGCTTTATTGCATTGGGAAAGTCTGCTGCCAAAGACTTCTTCAAAGTACAACAGAGCAACAACTTCAGTTTAAACACTAAGGTGTGTTTCATCTAAGCCTTGGTCTTTTCAATTGCTTTTTATACATCTGAAAGTTGAACAATGAATAAGGAAGCCCAAAGAAGAATTGATGTCTTTGAATTGAAGTGTTGGAGTAGTGTCCAGTAAAACATATCGTGGATTGTCATAAGAAAATTGTGATGATGTGTCTCACATACTTAGGGCATGTTTCCAAGAGTGGTTGGTCCTAGTAAAAAGGCATCATGCAAGGATAGGTGGAGCATCATCGAAGGGAAGAGCCTCAACAACATGAATTGATACAGTGACTAGAACAATGGGCTCACGTATGTTAGAGATCATGAGCATGGCACAGGATAGGGAAAGGTTCTGATATGTTGTTCAGAGGGTCATTGTGAATCATAGTCAACTTGATGGCACATAATAACAACAGGCGAAGGATGGGCAATCTCCTGTGTGATTTGCTGCCTCTCAAAACTTGCTCAGCTATGAGTCCATTCTGAGTCTATGGCATACAACAATAACAACAAATTATGGATCAAGTTGTGTCCCTGAAAATGGTATGTTGAAGTCCCAATCTCTACTACTTGGGAATGTGATCTTGCTTGCAATTAGAGTCTTTGAAGACGTTATCTTCAAACTGAGGTCATAATAGAGTTGGTTAGTTTCATATACAATCTGAGAAGTGTCTTTATAAAAAAGAAGACAAGATACAGAGAGACAGGCAGAGGAAAGGTGTCCATGTGATGATATATATATATATATATATAAGCCAGAGGGTTAAATATACATCTCGGGTAAGACTGAGAAAAACTGGATGAAATATGTTTACGGCATTGAAGTCTTTGAGGGAGAGAATATTTTATATTTTAGGGCATTATGTTTATCGTAAGAGTACGGAATGAGGGTTGCAGAGTGGATTATATTTGGGATTGGGGGATGTGTGTGGGGGATTGCGTACCAATGAGGGAGTTTATCTTTTGCTTTTGAAGGAGAGGAGCAAACGGGGGGGGAGGGGTGCAACAATGAATGAATGGAATTCCAAAATCTCTGTAGATGGTCATTGAAATAAAAAATAAAGAAATTAATAAAAATTAAAATGAAAAAATATATACATCTCTAAGCATTTCTCCTCGAAATATTGATTTGAACTCCTAGGCTCCATAATTACAGGGTAATAGATTTCTGTTCTTGAAAGTCACTCTATAATATTTTCTAATAGCTATCCTAGGAAACTAATACATTGGTTATCTTCACTTTCTCAGTATCTGCCATCAGCTGCTCTGCAGGAAAAGGATGGGCAACCTCCTCCCATGTGATTAATTGCCCCTGAAAACCCTCTGGAGGCTCAGCTATGGGTCAGTTCTGACTCTATGGTACACAACAACGACTCCATTCTTTAATTAACAGTAACATGACTTCTGCTCCTGTCATTGAAATGAATACTACTCACTTAAAGCTACAAATGGCCTCCATGTAGGCACATACAATGAGTATTTTTTCCCTCAGTTTCAATTTTACTTAATCTGTTATCAATTTTATTCCATGACAAAACACTCTAGATTTTTTGTATCTTACTTCTTTGGTATGTCACTCCTTTGCTGGGTCTTTTGCAGGCTCATCTTATTTGACCTGGCTACTAAATATTAAAATACTGCTGAAGATAATTTTAAAATGGCTAGAACAGAGAACTGCCAGAAGTTCAAGCAGAATTTAAGAGAGGCGTTGGCACTAATGAAATCATTGCTGATGATTGATGGATCCTGTCTGAAAGTAAAGAATACCATAATAATGTCTATTTAAGCTTTATTGACTATGCAAAGCCATTTGACTTTGTGGATCATAACAGGTACAGCTAACACTGGGAATGGGAATCCCAAAGTACTCAATTGTGCTCATGCTAACCCTAGACCTAGACTGGGAAGAAGTTGTGTAAACAGAGCAAGGAACACTACATGATTTAAAATTAAGAAAGGAATGTGTCAAGGGTGTAGTCTCTCTTCATAACTATTCAATATATATATTGAGCAAATTATTCAAGAAGCTGGACTCTTAAAGAGGAATGTGGCATCAGGATTAGAGTGAGGCTCATCAATAACATGTGTTATGCAGATGGCACAACCTTGCTTGCAGAAAGTGAGGAGGACTCGAAGCACTTGTTACAGAAGATCAAAGAATACAGACTTCAATATGGTTTGTATCTCAATATCAAGAAAACAAAGATGCTTACCATTGGACCGATAGGCAGCATCATGATAGATGGAGAAAAGATTGAAACTGTCAACAACTTCATCTTACTTGAATCCACAATTAACACTATTAGTATCAGCAGTCAGGAAATCAGGAGTCTTACTGCACTAGGAAAGTCTGCAGTTAGGGACCTCTCCAAATTATTGAGAAGTAATGATGTCATTCTGAGGACTACTGTGCATCTGATTCAGGCCATGGTCTTTCTGATCATTTGCTATGCATCTGAGAGCTGGACAATGAATAAGGATAAGAAGAAGAATTGATGCCTTTGATAAGAAGAAGAATTGATGCCTTTGAGCTGTGGTGTTAGAGAAGAGTGCTGAACATCCCATGGATGGCCAAAAGAACAAACAAATATGTTTTGGAGAGGAAGCAGCCAGAGTGCTCTTTGGAGGCATAGACAATGAGGCTTTACCTCACACACCTTGGGAATGTTGCTAGAAGGGTCTATTCCTTGGAGAGGGACATAATGCTTGGAAAGATAGAGCGTTGTTGAAGGAGACTAAGACCTTCAACTAGGTGGACTGAAATGGTGACTGCTGCAATGGGCTATAATGTCAATAAGTATAAGGATGGCACAGGATAGATCTATTGTTCATAGGTTGCTATGGATTATACTTGACTTGATGGCACACAACTAGTAAATATTAAAATTCTTCAAAGCTTGATCCAAGCCCTTCTTTTTTCACTCTGTAGTTTAACACACAGAATGTCAATTTAATCCTATAAAAAGATAAATCTCTAAATTCTATCTCTAGCTTAGGTCTCAATTTTCAAGTTCCACATTTATATGACCAATTGCTAACTTGACATCATCTTGAGATGTCTCTTAGAAACTGCCAATTCAACAGGCCCAACTTCTCCCCAAACTCACTTCCCCAAACTGAGGTATTTTCCAGTATATTTTTAGTGAATGGCACTGTTATTCAATTGTGCAAACCAAAACTCTCTCCCTCACCTGTCATAAACAACCTTGTCCTACAGTTTTAATCTTACAGATGATTTGACATTATCTGTTCCTTTCCATCTTCAACACTTTCTACCCTGGGCAAACCACCACCATCTCTCATCTGGATTACTTTTGTACTCTCTCAGCTTTCAATTCATATTGACCCTATCTATAAGACACTGTAGTCTTCAATGGATTTTAAGATCAACATCAAGAAGACAAAGATTCTCACCACTGGGCCAAACTGACAGCACCATGATAGCTAGAGAAGAGATTGAGGTTAAACAATTACAGCTTGCTTGGCTCCACAATCAATACTCTTGGCACCAGCAGTCAGGAAATTAACAAATTAATTGTACTGGGAAAATCTGCTGTCAGGGACCTCTCCAGAGTACTGAGAAGCAATGATGTCGGTCTAGAGACTAAGGTGCACCTGATACAGTCCATGGTCTTCCAATTACTTGCTATGCATCAGAGAGCTGGACAATGACTAAGAATGACAGAAGAAATGATGCCTTCGAATTGTGGTGCTGGAGAAGGGTCTTGAATATATCACAGACTGCCAAGAAAACAAATAGGTCCGTCTTGGTGAAGGTGAAACTAAGTTTCTCCTTGGAGGCTGAGATTTTGCAGCTCCATCTCACTTACTTTGGACACATGGCCAGAAAGGACCAGTTCCTGGAGAAGTACATGCTTGGAAGGGTAAACAGTGCAGGAGAGGCCCCACATGAGATGGATAAACACAGTAATTGAGGCAATGGAGGTGTGTCAGAGTCAGTGAAAATGGCTCAGGATAGGCCAGGCTTCAGAGCTGTTTTACATAGAGTGGCTATGAGTAGCAGGCAACTCGATGGCACATAACAACAACAACATAGGACATGTTGTATGCCATCTAGTCAGAACCAACCTATTGCTGACCCTCCAATGGGTCTTCAGAGGCAGTACAGACGGAGATTGCCCATCCTTCTCCCTCAGAACATCTGGTGGATTTGAACTACATGCGAACCACAAGAACCACATCCCGTGCAAGTGAGAGCCTTCTAGAAGTGGAACACTTAGGCCACCGTGGATTAGAACGCAGACACCAAGTGAATCCACGAGCCCATTATCGACCTGTGCGCAGGCGTGGACACGCCCATTGCCAAGCAAGCGGGGCAGTGTGTGCACATACTCGGACGTCTGCATGTACGTGGACCTGGATGAGTTGGACTGACACAGTAACTGGGTTAAAGGGTTTAGGTGTGTCGGAGTCCGTGAGATTGGCTCAGGACCAGAACAGGTTTCAGAGCTGTTGTATGAGTCACAGGCAACTTGATGGCAGGATAACAACCATCACCTTTGGGATTGCAGCACAGCTTCTTACCACTAAGCCACTAAAGACCCCTTATAGGACATAGTACAGCATATAGTGTTTTAAGGCTGTAAACTTTAGTAACTTTCCTTTGATAAAGGGCAAGTTTTCTTAATAGAGCCTACAAAACTGCGTGTTTTGGTTCTCTCTAGCCTCAATTTCTGCTAATTTGTGCTTGTTGTTTGGCTGTCAGCCATATCAATCTTTTTTTTTGAGTCACATTCTCCTTTTCCTGTGTGTCCTGTTTCTCACTCAGCATATTCTTCTCATAGTTCTTTATTGACTAACTTGTATTCATCCTTCATATCTCACTTCATCAATAATTCCCTTAGGGAATTATTTGTGTTAGAGAAATAGACCTTCCCTGAGCTCCATGACTATTTCAAACCACTATATACTACGTTCTTATATTCAATCTCTCTCTTTTTTTTAAATCATAACTACAGTTTTACAATTGCTTGATTGTGCGTATTAATGTCTGCCTTGATCACTAGGGGGAGCTCTGGAGGCATAGTCTGTAGAAAGTTGTGCGACTAATATAAAGGCGGCACAGTGGTTCGAGAGAAAGATGAGCAGCCATCACTTGTGTGATATATAACCTCCAAAAACCTGCTGCAGGGGAGTCTGTTAGACTCAATGGCTATGAGTTTGAGTTTTTGATCACTAGATCATATGAGCAGAGACTTCCTCTCCCTTTGCTCACCATTGTATTCCGAAGCCTGGCACATGGTAGATATTCATTAAATATTTGTGGAGTAACTGAGCAAGTAGAAATGACAACAGCTTAAAATTATGTAAAACAATCCCTATCCCAACAGCTACAGGAAAAAAAAAAAACAAAAAACCTGAGTTAAGTTTTAAGAGGTGGATAAGACAAAACAAAAAAATCTCAGAGAACTAAAATTTTACCTTTAGAAAATTCCTAAAATAGTTGTGATGTTAATAGAAATTTATTCTGAGCCTAAGGCAGAAGAAAAATCCCTCAGTTCACACTTACATTGTTGTTGTTGGGAGGTGCTCTTGGTGGTTCACAGCTGCCCTATCAACAGTAGATCTGAACCTTGCCTTATCCTGCACTATCCTCACCTTGTCTGATATGGCCATTGTTACAGTCACTGTGTCAACCTATCATCTTTCTCTAACCCTCTACCCTTCCCAGAATGAGTTTTTCCTCCCAAGGACTGGCCTCTCCTGACATCATGCCCAGAGTATTTGAGACTGAGTTTCACCACCCTCGCTTCTAGGGAACACCCTGATTGCACTTCCTCCAAGACTGACTTGTTTATTCTTTTGGCAGTCCATGAGATGGTCAATACTCTTCACCAAGACCACAAGTCAAAGGCATCGATTCTTCTTCTGTCATTTTTATTCATTATCTAACTTTCAGATGCATAGGAAGCAATTTAAAAGTTCAGATTTGGACAAGTGAAATTTGAGGTGACAGTGAAGCATCCTAATGAAAATTAGGTGCATAGTAAAATTCATGACTGAGTCATATTTTTTTTTCTCCAAATCAAATCATTCACAATAAAATCATGTATATTTACCTAGGGGGGAATTATCATTTTGAATTTATCTGCCTCAGAAGCATATTACAGCTGATGTGGGAATAATTGTGGTTTTAGACAATCTACTCACTTGCGTCACTGTCTTCAGCATTAAAATTACTTTTTATTTGCATGATCAGAAATGCTATGGTCTTAAGGATTTTTTAAAAAGATTTTTGTGGTCACCAGCAAGTAGAATGAATGACAAGCAGCCTGCAATGTCCATCATCAGATGACCTGATAAAATTACAGGCGGGGTGTGTGTGGGGGGTGTCAAAGCTACATAAAAAAAAAAAAACTTGCCATGGCCTGAATTGCATCTTCAAGGAGGAAAGGTGTCCATTGATATAGGTAAATGGCGGACTGCAGATGGCAAAGCTTCTGCTTCTGTTACAGAATGCAGTGCCATGGCCTCTTCAATTGAAGAGGGTGGAGCCACTGCTCCTCCTTTCTGAGGTCCAACCACTGCTATTGGAGAAGTCATGGCTGCCTCAGCTTAGGTCAACTCAGGGGCCAACTCTATGAGCTCAAGAGTGGATTCAAGCCACAGAAAATTATTCTCAGGCCACGATTTGCTTCATTGAGTTTTGAACTAGTTTGGGATCCATGGCCCCTTTCCCCCTTTCAATCTCTCTTTTGGAATAGAAAAGCCTTTCTTACCCTAACTCATCATGGTGGTTTAGAGAACTTGTTTTCTAGGTTTCACAGGTTCACATTGGGTGGGATTTCTTTTCTTTTTTTTTATGAAGAGGAATTTTGCTTCAGGATTAACCAAACCCAGGGTCTCACCCATACCTGACTTAGAAGAGATTTGAGACATTCTGAGTTAATTGTTATGTAGATGCGATTTGATGGTTACAGTAAATGCTGGTAGAGATTGTGCCTTTGGGAGATGTTGATCACATAAATTCTGGAGGGCCCAAGGAAAGGTTGTTATGGATGGAATTGTATCCTCCTCCTGAAAAAAACACAACATGTTGATGTCCTAATTCTCAGTAACTGTGAATATGAGTTCATGGGAAATAGCTATTTTGCAAAACTAAATAGTTTGTTAACATAAGGTCATATAGTAGTTTCACTCACTCATAGCCATAGAATCAATTTCGACTCATTAATGACACTCCCTCCCATTTCCAAGGCTGAAAATCTTTGTGGAAGGAGACTACTCTTCTGCAGAGCCACTGGTGGATTCAAACCACTGGAGATGTGTGGCTTTTTGGTTAGCAGCAGAACATATAATGAACTACATGACCAAAGCTCCTTACACAGTTGTGTAGGAGCTGTACTACCAACCCAAAGGCAAGCAAGTCGAATCCACCAGTGGCTCCTTAAGATAAAGTAGGAAAATCTCTTCTCATGTGATTTACAGCTGCTTAACATCCACTGGGGGATCAGGTATGAGTCAGTTCCAACTTGAGAGCAATGAGTTGGAGTTTTTAATCCAGTGTGAAACAAGAAAAGAGATGCAGACACAGACAGAGGAGAGAAGGCCGTGGGAAGAGAGAACAGTTGGAATTATGTTGTCAGAAACCAAAGAACAAGGGAAGAGAAGATCTCCTGGAGCCTGAAGAGTAAGAATGGCCTTGATGACACCTTAAATTTATGATTATGGTATTTCCCTTGGCAGGTTAAGTATGACCCCCTGAATTCAGAATAAAGTTGACAGAAGAATTGATGCCTTTTAACTGTGGTGTTGAAGAGTGCTGATGATCCCATGGATTTCCAAAAGAACAAACAGATATATATGTCTTGGAGAAGTTGCAGCCAGAGTGTTCCTTGCACACAAAGATAATGAAGCTTTGTCTCACATACTTTGGGTATGTTGCTAGGGGAGGCTATTTGTTGGAGAATGACATCATGCTTGGGAAGGAGTAGGGAGCTAGAGAGAGGAAGACCTTCAGCCAGGTGGACTGACACCTGAGCAATGGGCTTGAGTGTGTCAGAGATTGTGAGGATAGGACAGGCTTCAAATCTGTTGTTCATAGGGTGGCCATGAGTTGTACTCAACTCAGTGGCACCTAACAAGACTTGCAGCACTGTGAAACAATTTCTATTGTTTTAAGGCTCCCAGTTTGTAGTACTGTATTTCCACCAACCTTAGGGAACTAATAGAATACTTTTACACTTAATTTTATTATATTGCCTCAATTATCAGGGATTGATTTTCTGTTAGGCTTTATCAAGAAACTGGTATGTTCCAGAAGAATGATATTTATGTCAAGCTTTGCGCTTTCAAATTTGTTCATAACTGCAAGGAAAAGGAGGGAGAATTGTTTGGATATGGGTTTCCATTTTGGCAGATTTTGGCTGCCAACTGGCTTATCAAACCTCTCTGTTAAAGTGTTACTTCTAACTCATTTGACAAGTGTGGTATCCCCAAGCTGAACCACTCTCTATGAATACACTAACTGTTGAGAGAAGAGTCTGCAATTACACTGCTTTACACATGATTAATGACTGAACTACATTCACTTTCTGAAGAACAGAATAAAACACTAAATACTACAAAAGCCAAAGTTATCTTCTTTGATGCAGATAAAGAGCACTAAGAGTAATTTCTACAAGTAATGGGAAACGCTTTTAAAGCACACAAGATGGAGTTAGGAATAATATTTTTATATAGAGAGAAGTCTGAGTCATGGATATAAGCAATTGTTCTCAACAAGCATCTAAAAAAAACCTATAAGATTTTTTTTTAAATGAGACGTGGTATAAACTTACAAGTAAGTGGAATACTAAGAATTGCAATCTCTTACCCATTGCAAGAACGTGGAAACAGCCCAGATATCCAACCACAAAGTAATGGATTGAGAAATTATGGTATATTCATATAATGGAATACTACACAGCACACAGGAGCAATGATTTTGTAAATTACTACCTAAGTTGGGAGGGACTGGAGAGCATGATGCTGAGTGAACTAACTCAGTCTCACAAGGACAAATACTGTATAAAACCATTATTGTAGAATGAGTATAAGGATACAAGGGGAGGTTGGAAGCAGAGGGATGAGGATGTGCAGGGGGCAGGGGGATCAATAATGGGCTTGTACAATTTGATAGGTGGGGGTGAGGAAAATTGGAAGAATCTGTTCTGGAAAACTGTATTTGAATTTTGCAAATAAACTAGTGTAATTTAAAAAAAATAAATATTGATCTTAAATTATTCCATTTTAACCCCAAACCTGAGTAATTTGGCCAACCACCCACTGAATCTTTCATATGATGGATCCCCCCGAAATATTACTGCATCCAGTTTCTTCTCTAAAATCTTTATTAATAAAAACTGATTCAAATAATACCAAAACCACTGCTATCTAGTAAATTCCAACTTGTCAGATTTCCAAGGTCATCAATCTTTACAGGGGGACACCTCTCGTCCTTCTCCTTTGGAACAGCTAGTGAATTAAAACTCTGACACCGGGGCTCCCTAATGAAAACTGAAGTCTTCATTCATTAAAATCACAGAATTTTAGAACCAGGTTTTGGAGACTGCATTCAATCCCTGAATTCAGAGATAAAGTCTACAGGAGTAGTGTTGAGAAGATGAGATTTCCACAGACAAACATGTAGAAAAGAAATGACAGTATGTAGCAATGCCTCAATTTTCTAGCACCCATAATAAGTTCATACCTTCAGTTTATATGAACCCATCACAAGCTAAGAAAGAAAGAAAGAAAAGAAACTCTGCTCAAAGAACCAAAGAGGAAACACAATTAGATTATAAAAGCCCATCCATACAAATGCTGAACCGCTAAAAAATTAGCAATGAAATCATTGTTCCTTAGTGCTACTTAATATTCCATTGTGTGAATATACCACAATTTCTCAATCCACTTGTTTGTTGATGGGCATCTGGGCTGTTTCCATTTTCTTGTTATTCTGAATAACATTTCTATGATCATAGATGTATAAATGTCCATTCGTGTCAATTTTGTAAAATAACTATACAACTTGGGAGAACCTAGAGAGCATTTTGCTGAGAGAGATATCTTTACATAAGGAAAAATATTGCATAAAGCCACGATTGTGAAAATAGGAATAAATGAGCAAGATATGTATAAATGTTCCAAAAGGGAAGGAGAAAAAGGGGCAAAAAAATCAGAAGGGGAGAAATCACTGGGATAGTAGAGATTAGTGGGTGGAAGGGGAAGTAATTGGAAATGTTCAGTGGGGACTTGAAAAGACAGGGTGATAATTAATTATATAAAATATAATGTATAGGGGAGCTCTGGTGGCCTAGTGGCAAGGAGCTGCAACTACAATCATAGAGGCGCACGGTTCGAATCCACCAGATGCTCTGCCGGGGAAGGAGGGACAATCTCCTCCTGTACCAGTCAGATCTAATCTGACGGTACACTCACACAAAAATAATAAAATAAAATAAAAAAATATATAATGTATATGAATGATTGTATAAAACACAAAGTCCATGTACAAAACGTGATATAAATAATTGTATGCAAACCAATAAAAATTTTAAAAATAAATATTAAAGTGACTGGGGGGGACAGCAATGAGGCAAAATAGCAAGACACAAAAACCTTGCACAAGAGCATCACCATGTCAAACCAAAAATTAAGACTCCATTACCAGCTCAAGCATCAAATCCACGTGAAGACCCCAAATTGCTGCCATGTCCTGAAACAACGGCTACCCTGCAGAATTATGCATATTCCAAATTCAAGCAATCCAGTAAAACTTAAACTCATTCAAATCAGTGCTGTGAAGTCAGAAGCAAGACAGATTTGACCCTCCAGCATGTTTTCACGGTTGTAAATCTCAGAGGAAAAGACAGCCTGTTTTCTTGCACAGATCCTCTGGTGGATTCAAACTGGCAGAGAGCTAAGTCCTTTGAGTTAGCAGCACAAATTCCGATGGACTACACCGCCAGTCCAGTCGGTTCTGCCTCAAGGGCAATGAGAGAGGGACAGAGGTGGAGGGGGGAACGTAAACAGCTTTTAAAACCAGGCTCCCTAAGAACTAGAGACTCTTTCAAACTCTAAATCTAACAATTAATTACAATGGTTTAATAAATACATTGGGTCTATTATTGTGCAGTGTAGGCTCTTCATGAATATGCATTTCTTTAGTAAATTAATTTGCTCATTATTGCCCTTTTTACATTAATCTACATGTACTTTTGATTTTGTGTTCGTTTTAATTCCATTTTCCTGTTCCCTGTTATTTCTAAAGAGTTAGGTTCACTGGAGTTCTATGTCATCAGTCTTTCTCTTTTTCTTTTCTCCCCTTCTATGTGTGGTGAGAAGTTTTGTTTATGTTTGTTTTTATTTCCATTTTTATAAACAAAATTTTTCTTTTAATTGTGATTTTAATGAAAGTTTACAGAATAGTTAGATTTTCATTTATTCATTGTTGCACATTTTACCCCTCTTCCTCCCTTCCCCCTCCCTAGTTCACTTTTAAAAAAATACTCATTCATTGTTGCACAATTCCCTCTCAACCTCAGAGTGATCAAGTTTTGGCAATGGAGGCTAGATTCGGGCTTGGCAGGGGTTGGACATGTAGGATTAAGGAGAAAAGACATGTGGGGGTGATTGTGGTTATCCATTTGTAACAGGAGCAATCTTCGAATTGGAATTGTCCCATATCTTGGCCATGGTGGGGGAAAGACAGAAATTTACACAAGTGGAAAAACAGCATAGAATTTACTATACTCACTTACACATATGACTGACTAACACTTAAATTTGGAAACTCAGAATAAGATTGTTGAATGGCATCAATTAGAATCTTCTGGTTATCACACTATATAAAATGTTACCATTGGAGGGAACTGGACCAAGTGTGCAAGAGAGCTCTAGCTATGTGTGAAATCTGGAATTATCTCATTTTTTAAAATTCAGTTCCAAAGAAGGCAAATGCAAAATCCCACACTGTGCAGGGAGTTGAGCCATAACCGAATGCCCATTCACATAGGGACATGGAGTCACCCTTGGTCTTTGGAGGGCTCGGAAACATGTTTTGCCCCGATCATTCTGTTCCCATTGTGAACAAGTGATCACTTGCACAAATTATTTGCATGAACCTTGCTGTCTGTATTTTTAAAGTGAGGATAACCCATGCTAACTTACAGGGGCCTGTGGGTTTAATTGCCATTTGCTCCTTTACTCTAGACAAAAACGTATTATTGCAATCATTGGGAGCTAGAGAACAGAAGTATAGAGTAGCTGAATATTTATGAGGCATTTTGTTGAAGATGTACCTGCCAACGGAATATTAAGCAGAACATTTGCTAAGGTACCAAATTCTGATTGTGATTTGGGTATATCACCTCATATTAAATCTGTGTGTTTCTAGCCTACATATTGCATCTGGTTTTTCTTTCAATTACGACCTCTGTAAATACAATTCACAGGGTGTTTAGTAGAATTATGAGCGATAATGGTAGCCAGAAATTGCCATAGACAGATCCGCTTGTGGGGAAGAAAAAAAAAATTAAATGAACATCTTGAAGTGGAAGAGGGAGAAAAAATCCAAAATGGTATCTGCATTCCATTTCCAGGAAAAGGCATAAAAAATGATTCTTGTGATAGAAAGAGAGACTAGCGCTCCCATCTGGGAGTCTACAGGAGAACATCACCCTATGCTGGGGAATACAAATAAGCAGGTTTTAAACAAACTACAAACAGCCCTTGCTTATCTTTCATGATGAAAAACGAGGGCAGCACAGAGAATTGATGCACAAGGGGAAAACTAAATTGCCTTTTAGCTAATAAAGTCCATCACTGTGCTACCTGTCCTATCAGAGTTGATAATTGCATAGAGGGCTTAAATAGTGGATCAAACAAAGGCTTTAGAAAGTACATAAAATATAGAACCAGCCCCTGCGTATATTGAGAACGATCAGTTCTCAGAGTAATTCAAAGCCACTGGAGTATTAGATCAATTCATCAATCTTAGCAAAGCAATGGTCCCACCAAAAGAGATGGTTCCTATCTTATAAGATAGATTAAGGTAGATTTCCAAGAAAGAAGTGTGATTTCATTCCTTACAATAAAGGATAAAGAGGCTTTCTCATAGAAAACTAAGAGTGATTTATTCTGTATGTATGTCTTTGGAAGACTCTCAGTCTTCAGGAACCTCATTCAATTCTGCCATAGACTACATTTTGACCTATAGTACTATAGAACTGATCCAACATGTTTCCAAGGTTGTAATCTTTACAGAAACAGACTGTCATATCTTTCTCTCATAGAGAAGGGCTGGTAGGTTTGAACTATTGACCTTTCAGTTAGCAGGAAAGCATTTAACCACAGCATAATCAAGGCTCCTTACAGTGTCATACAAATCCTTTGAAGGATCATGTTTCTGAGGTAAGATTAGGAAATTATGCTCACCATACCTAGAGAGGAACTTAATTTGTGATCAGTCCCTAATAGTCACTTCAAGAAATTTCTTGTCTAATTTTATCTATCACCATCCACTTTTAAAATCCCATAGAATTCTGAAACAGCTAAAAATTGGAAACAACTTAAAAGTCCTTCAAAGGGAGCTCATTGAATAAATTATAGCATATCCGATTCTATCATACTACTTATCTTCTCTTATCAAATAATGAGTGAACTCTACATTTTCTGATATAAAAGGCTCTTTAAAATATAATAAATGAGGGGGGAAGGTGAATATAATGATATACCAGCTGCTAAATGAAAACCAATAATTTGTATATGTAAATCCAGGTTATAATATTTTTTTCAAGGATACATAAGAAATTATTCATAATTACTTCTGAGAAGAGGCACTTGGGGCAAGGGATTGAAGAGAGACTTTCAACTTTAATCCTATATCTGTATGTGTCTTTAAAAATTTTTTCCTGTGTATATATCTATTACTTTAAAAGCTAAGTTTAGATTAATAATAAACTCAACACAATAACTAGTAAATAATGAGAAAACAATTGAAATTGTATATACTGATACCATTTTACTAAGAAAATCTACTTGTATGAATGTCTCCTATGAGACATCTTGCTTCTGTGGGGTGGCAGGTAGATTCAAACTGCCAATCTTTTGGTTATCAGACCAACACATAATGTACTAAACCACCAGAGCTCCTTTATACAGTAGAATATAGGCAGCTTTGAAAACAAATTAGGTGGATCTAGATGTACTAACATTGTTAGGAAAATACCAAGTTAAAATAAATAAAGTTGTAGAAAAATATATGTGTATTTTTACACGTATACATTTTCTATTTAACACATATGTACCTCATTTTTGTTCTTAAACTACATCCACATGTACATGTGTATATACTTATATTTAAAAATCCACAGGAAAAAGTAGACACATTTGTAGAGAGGATAGAGAATATTTTTTACTCTATATTTAGTATATTGGTACTGTTTGATGCATTGGACTGCTAACTATAAAGTTGGTGGTTCAAACCCACCCACTGTTCCTTGGGGAAAAGATGAAGGAGTCTGCTCCTATAAAGATTAACAGCCTCAGAAACCCTATGGGGCAGCTCTATTCTGTCCTATCAGATTGCTGTGAGTCAGAACAAAAGCAGTGGGTTTGGGACTTTGCAGTATTGTTTGAATTTATTTTATTCATAACCATAATGCATTGCATTTGTAATTTCCAAAAGTAAAACTTCCTTTAAAAACAACTGCCAAACTAAGTTACTAATGATTTCTTCTTATTATTGTTTATCACTGTTTCCAGAGACATCTCCACTTACAGTGAATTCTTTCTTTACTAAGCCTAGGTAGAGTTAATTTTTCCATAAATGTTCCCCAAAAGCATTGTTCTCATGAATATACACCCACTGTCCACTCATCAACAATATTAGGTTCTAAAGACCAGGCCATTATGTAAAGACAGAGAATAAAAATATCAGATCACAAAAGAGAACATGATGGACAGAATCAAATGACAAGTTATGTCATCACCAAGTACCCAAGCTCTGCGTATCGTGACCTAGGCAAGCTGACATCTAACCTCACTCATCTGGCATTCATTACCATCAAATGTACATTGTTAATGCACCAAATAGCCAGAGAGTAAATTTGTTAATACTGTTCTAAATGTGATATGTTGACTAATTAGATAGTTGATAAGTGAGTTCCAGGAGTGTGTGTGTGTGTGTGTGTGTGTGTGTGTGTGTGTGTGTGTGAAAATATATGTAAATAAAATTTGTAAATAAAATTTTTAAGATTTGTAACCTAGCAATGTGCTCATTAAAATGTATTTTTAAAGGTCCTAATTTCTACAGACCATAAATATCAATTTATTAGACAAAAGCTGAAGTTGGAAGTAGACATGTCATAATCATCTATATCTATATATAATTGCCCCTTTTGTCCTAGTTGTCATGCAGCCAAGATAGAGGTAAAAGAGCTTCTTTGGTATTAAAGTTCCCTCAGTGGTGAGGTGAACCATGTCAGTAGCTCGGAGCGTCATTTCCTGGGCAATTTTCAGCAAAAGCAATTCTCTTTAAAAGAAGCTTCTAGAACAGTTCTCCATAATTTCTTAGGGCCACAGACCCCCTTGAGACAGCTTTGCATGGTGGGGGAGTGGAAAGAACAAGGGCTTTATAGTCAGCAAATCTTTATTCAGATCGCACATTGACTATTTGTTTGATGAGTCAGCTGGCAATTTAGTTAACCTCTGCTAACCAAACGTCAAAGGTTCAAACCCATCAGCCACTCTGCAGGGGAAAAAATGAAGCAGTGTGCTTCCTCTATAAAGATTTACAGCCTTTGGAAGTCTGTGGGGCAGTTCTACTCTGTCCTTAGAAAATCACTGTGACACTAATAAACTCGATTTTGGTTTGAATTCTGAGCCTCTATCCTTGGAATATGGTAAGAACTTAGCAAAAGACAACAATCTTATTATTCTATTATTACTATTTTAGAATGTCCAGTGGGGGATGGAAATATTTTTAACAAGATAGATTGACACAGTGACTATAAAAATGGGCTAAAAAAACAACCATGAGATATCATCTCACCCCAGTAAGAACAGCAAAATTTAACAGAACAGCAAACATCAAATGCTGGTGAGGTTGTGGAGAAACTGGAACCCTTATTCACTGCTGGTGGGAGTGTAAAATGGTGCAACCCATGTTTACTGCGGCTTTGTTCACAATAGCAAAGAGCTGGAAACAACCCAAGTGCCTATCAACAAACAAATGGACAGAGAATCTCTGGTATATTCAACAATGGAATATTCAATGTATATTCAACATAGTAAACATGGGTGTGCATATATCTGCTTGGGTGGTAGTTATGGCTTCTTTAGGGTAAATTCCCAGTAGTGGAATTGCTGGCTCAAATGATATTTCTATTTGCAACTTTTTGAGAAAGCCCCATACTGCCTTCCATAGTGGTTGCACCATTTTACACTCCCACCAGCAGTGAATAAGGGTTCTAGTTTCTCCACAACCTCACCAGCATTTGATGTTTGCTGTTCTGTTAAATTTTGCTGTTCTTACTGGGTGAGATGATATCTCATAGTTGTTTTGTCTCTTTTCTTTTTAGGGCTTTAAAAAAGAGAAAATCCAAATGTCTTCAGGTAGTTACACAAAGGAATAGCTTCCCTGTTATTTTGCATTAGTCTAATCTCAAAGAAGGTAGCTCTGGTGGCCTAGTGGCAAGAAGGTGCTCTGCAACCCCAAAGGCATGCAGTACAAGGCCACCAGTTGCTCCACAGGAGAAGGATGTGATTAATTCCCTCTGAAAATTCACCAGAGGGTCAGCTATGGTTTGGTTCAGACTCAATAGTACACAGCAACAATCTCAAAGAAGAAAGAATGTATGCCTTTAAGTTATGTTGCTAGTGAAAAATAATGAGTACTCCATGGACTACTATAAGAACAAACAGGTCACATAGAAGGCTTCTGACTTATGCCCCAAGAACTAGAATTTGGATTCAGGATTAAGAAAAGAGAAACTGGATGAAGACTACACTTCAAGGAAAATACTCTTTCAACTGACCGGCTGTTCATATCAGATTACATAGAGGGTGATGGCATATTATCCAATAAAACACAGAAAATCACGGCCTAGGCAAATGTACACATAGTTTAATCATTACGGGTACATATCAACAGACTATGCAGGCCAGCTTGAAGGGTTCCCTCTGGTCTTATCTGGGTCTTTTTGAACATCAGAAAATAATAGAGAAAAGTTATAACCCACTGAATAAAATAAGAACCTATGTACTCATGCTGACATAAATAAATACAGGAATGAAAGCATAAGTAAATAAATGTAAAGGAAAAGCGAGCCCTTTATTTCAGTAGAATGCCAACCAAGAAAGGCAGAAAGAATGATGGAGTTTTTCAAATCCTCATTGTGCAACCATCATAGAAATAAGATGCGCGCACTGGTGACTGAGAGGGTAGACAGTCGCTGCTAACATAAATGTGGCAGCTCTGTGGCAGTTTAAATACATCAGCAGCTCCAAGGGAGAAAGACGGGCAGTCTCCCGTGTGAGGGTCAGCTATGAGTCTATGCCGATTTGACAGCAATGAAGTGAGATGGGATAGAAATAAGTGATTCAGGCAGGAATCAGCAGTAGATGCAAAACTCACTGGCATGGAGTCAGCTTGGACTCACTGTCAGCCCTTCAGCAGGTCTCCACGTCTGTAAATCAGGAGAGTGCCCATCTTTTTCTGGTGGAGCCACTGGAGGATTTAAACCCCTGGAGAGGCACAGTGTTTTGGATCAGTAGTAACACAACTCCCTATAAGACTTCCTGTGTAGCACAATGCCACTTTTTTGTTGTTGTTGTTGTATGTGCCTTCGAGTTGCTTGCGACTCATAGCAACCCTATGTACAAGAGCCCTAAACCCTGCTATATCCTGTGCCAACCTCACTGTCTCCAACACAGCTACTCCCATTACCCCAATCACTGAATCGATCTATCTCATCGAGCATCTTTCTCTATTGCACCGTCCCTCCCCCCTCCCAAACATGATGTCCCTCTCCAAGGACTGGTCCCTCCTTGCAACATGTCCAAAGCATGTCAGATGAAGCTTCAGAATCCTTGCCACCAAGGAGCAGCCAGGTTTCACCCTCTCAAGGACAAACCTGTTTGTTCTCCTGGCAGTCCACGGTATATTCAGCACTCTTCTCCGGCACCACAGCTCTAAGGCATCAATTCTCTTTCTATCATCCCTAGTCACTGTCCAGCTCTCATATAGCACGTAATTGCGAAGACCATGACATGTATCAGGCACACCTTAGTCTCCAGCCTGATGTTGTTGTTCTTCAGTACTCTGAAGAGGTGCTTGACAGCTGATTTTCCCAATGTAATTCATCTCTTGCTTTCCTGGCTGTTGTTACCGAGAGTGTTGATTGTGGAACCATGCAAACTAAAGCTGTTAACAATCTCATTCTCTTTACCATCCATGCTGATGCTGCCAGTTGGCCCAGTGGTGAGAATCTTTGTTTTCTTGATGTTGAACTTCAGTCCATATTGGAGTCCTTGACCTTCTGCAGCAAGCGCTTCAGGTCCTCCTCAGTTTCAGCAAGCAGGGTTGTGTCATCTTCATAACGCAGATTAATCTTCCTCGAGTCCTGATGCCACATTTCTCCTTGTACAGCCCAGCCTCTTGGATAATTGGTTCCGCATATAGATTGAAAAGGTATGGAGACGGAATGCATCCCTGGTGGACACCCTTACTGATTTTGAACCATGCAGTGTCTCCTTTGTTCTGATGACTGCCTTTTGGTTCAAGTATAGGTTTAGCATAAGCACAATCAAATGTTCTGGAATTCCCATTCTTCTCAGAGTCAACCACAGTTTGTTGTGATCCACACAGTCAAACGCCTTTGCATAATCAATGAAACATAGATTGACATTCCTCTGGTACTCTCTGCTTTCTGCCAAGATCTCTTTAACATTAGCTTTAATATCCCTAGTACCACGACCTCTTCTAAACCCAGCATGCACATCTGGCATTTCTTTGTTGACGTGTTGCTCCAGTCGTTTTTGGATAATTTTCAGCAAAATCCTGCTTGCATGTGGTGGGTAGCAACACTGAATCTATTGGTCATTTCTCTAATTGGATAAACGTCTTTCATCTGCTTCTTTCTGTAAAATGCTTATCTGTTAGATACTATTATAACAAAAATTCAGACAGACTCGGAAGAAGGATTGGCCATCCAGTTCTGAACTAGCAGGCCTTCGAAAACCCTACGTACAATGCCTCTATATCTACCAAATAACTCGTTCTTAAAGAAATAGTTAACTTTTCAGTGAAGAAATCTGGCAGACATCACCTGAATCAAGTGATCAAAGGTATCATTAACACTAATGAGACAAATTGGCATCACTTAACTCCTGAGGTGAACTCAACATCATTCATGTGGTATTCTTGTCAAAAATGCATAACCTGAATCTAATCATGAGAAAAAAGTAGACAAACTCCAGCTGAGGAGCATTCTATAAAATAACAGGATTGAATCATAAAATGCCTTGTCTAAAGAGACATGATAATGAAGTGCAATGTGTATTCCTAAAGTGGATCTCGGGAAGAATGGGAGAAAAGAAAATTATTAAGCCAGTTGGCTAAATCTAAATATGGACTATGGATTAGATTGTCTATCAGCGTTAAACTTCCTGATTTTGACCATTGTACTTCGGTCATATAATAGAATGTTATTCTTGGGAATCAGAGATATTTAAGGGTAACAGAATCATATCTGCAACTTATTCTCAAGTGATTCAGAAACTGTGTGTGTGTGTGTGTGTGTGTGTGTGTGTGTGTGTGTGTAAGATAAAGGAAGGAGAGATAGAGATGATGATAAAGTATATGGGGAAATGACAACAATTAGGGTAGAGCATTTGGGCGTTCTGGTGACCTCGTAAAATATCCAGTGGGTAAGGAGTTGTGCTGCCCACCCAAAGGTCCTCAGGTCAAATCCACCAGCTGTTCCACAAAGCAAAGATGGACAATCTCCTTTCATGCCGTTTATAGCCTCTGGAAACCTGCTGGAGGGTCAACTATGAGTTAATTCACACTCAATGGCAATGAGAAAGACATACAGAGAGCTTTGGTGGCCTACTTGGTAGGGAGTTGTGTTATCCAAAGGCACTCAGTTCAAATCCACCAGCAGCTCCTCAAGAGAAAGATGAACAATCTCCTCTCAAATAATTTGCAGCTTCTAAAATCCCACCAGAAGATCAGTTATGAATCAGTAGTTCTGACTTGAGGGCAATGAATGAGTGAGTGACACAGTATATAGTTCTAGATAGTATATGTCTTATTCTTGGCATTTTTTTTTTAGAATTTGAGATTATATAAAAATAAAGAAAGTAATATTATTCCACATTAAAGGTAGATTACAAAGCCCTCGCAACCTTGAATCCCCCTTAAGTTATCTTAGAGTCATCTGGAGTAGCAAGCAGAGGCTTCCCTTACTAAGCAAGAAAAGTCTTGAGTTACTCACAGCAGCGCAGTCTCCTGTCAACAGTTGGGATGATCTTGTTGACAAGCCAATCATCTTCTTCCCAACTAACTACATTTCCGTCTAAACATTTCAAAAAGTCCTTGTTTTCCAGGATGTGGTCCCACATTTGAAAGTAGTACAAACTGCCAGTGAAGCGGGGCATCAAGTTAAGCCGGCCTCTCCCATTCTTGGGAAAGTGCCCTATAACTAAAGTCCCATTCGGTGTTAGGTTTTGTGGTTGATCCATCATCACTAGTAGCCTTTCTTTATTCAGAAACAGCTCTAACCTGCCCTTCACACCATCCCAAATTAAGCATATTGTATGCCACTGAAATGGAGTCAGGTGGTAATGGATATAAAATGTCTTGCCCAGATTGTAAAGTATTAGGTGGTGGCGGTTCCCTGCAAGTCCAAGATCTATGTCTTCTCTGCCCAGGAAGGTGTTATTAGTAATATAGGAAAAGGCTATCCAATCCCGTGAGATGTAGTTCATGAGCACCAAGTCAATGCATACTGTGAGTCGGCTGAGCTCAGGAATGGTGCTGTTCAGGCTTACATAGGTGTCACTTCGTCCATAAAAATCCAGCTTTTTTCCTTTCAGTGAAAGTGCATCTGTCCAAATACAGGGGAGGAGAAAAGAAAAAGCAAATGAAATTGGGTAGGTAAATTCTCAACATTTAAGAAAATTTAAGCTGAGCATTCCCTTTGTCTCTATTGACAAATGATGCAGCTATCACCACTACAAATCTACAAATCTCACACCACAGGCTACTAGGCATAAATTTAAGGGTTTATAGCCAACGTAGTCCCAGTACCAGTATGTTGTTGTTGTTATTGTTATGTGCCATCGAGTCACTTGCGACTCATAGCAACCCTATGTACAAGAGCCCTAAACACCTTTCTATCCTGTGTGAACCCCGCAGTCTCAAACATACTCATTCCCACCACTCCACTCACAGAATCGATCCATCTCATCGAGGGTCTTCCTCTCCTGCACTGTCCCTCCACTTTCCCAAACATGATGTCCCTCTCCAAGGACCAGTCCCTCCTTGCAACATGCCCAAACTATGTCAGACGAAGCTTCAGAATCCTTGACTCCAAGGGAGGGTGGACGGACAGCGCAGGAGAGGAAGGCCCTCTATGAGGTGGATTGATTCAGTGACTGGGATAATTGGGATGGGAGTGTCAGAAACAGTGCGATTGGCACAGGACAGAGCGGAGTTTAGGGCTGTTGTACATAGGGTCGCTATGAGTCACAAGCGACTCGACGGCACATAACAACAACAACAAATAGCCTGGATCAGGCACACCTTAGTCTCCAGCCTGATGTCTTTGCTCTTCAGTACTCTTGAGAGGTCCCTAACAGCTGACTTTCCCAATGCAGTTCGTCTCCTGATTTCCTGGTTGCTGTTACCAAGAGTGTTGACTGTGGAACCAAGTAAACTAAAACTATTAACAAGCCAAACCAAAGAGAGGGGACTTTGTGGCAGAATAGAATTGCAGCTTTTCCCAGAATTATGTTTGAACACTCGGATCACAATTCTAATGCAATGACAAACACGGCAGCATACTGAAGGGACTGGCAGGAAATAGTAATTTCCTTGCTTCTGAAAGATGCTCCAAATTATAGCTCCCATACACTCTCTGGCCCTACATTATTCTCTCCTACATTATTCTTCTGAACACTCTAAAACTGAGCAGGTACATGTATACACACACTCTAGCTCACATACAGGCATACTCACCTGCCTGTACACACATACACAAAGACACACCCATGTGTGGGAATTAACACCATCCACCTGTCAGTGAGCTATTTCTGAACTGTCCATGGTAGAAGAGCAAAGGCTTATTTCTGTCCCTGGCTTATCTGATTACATTATCTTAGCATCTTTCATGTGGCTAATTAATCAAGAATTAAACCCACAAGATAGCAATCACTATGACTATGGTTGGTTTTTCTGGTTAGCTCTAAAATGTGTGTGTGTGTGTGTGTGTGTGTGTTCCGCATTTAAGAACTGTTTTATTAAAAAAAAAAGAACTGTTTTATGGTGGGCATAAATCTCCGGGGTTTGATTGCCCTTTAAAAGAAAATATATCATGATGGCAGGTGATTTGCAAGAGCCTCTCCTCTCTGTGATATACCAGTAGGGAAAAAAATCAATTGTCAAAGGGCACAAACAAGTTTTAAAATCATACCTATGAAGGCAAGAAATACAAAGACATGTCTCCTCACCGTTTTAAAGTGTAAATGAAAATAAAAATTAGATGTCCTTTTTTTGCCTGTTAGATTGATAAGTGTTCAGAAGATTGAGAAACTTGGTGGCATTGGTAAGCCAAAGGGAGAACGAGTGTCTCTCGTACATTCCAGTGGAAAAGTCAATATCAGTACACTCCTTAGGGGGCACTGAATCAGTCTGTCAATATCTTTGAAAATTTTAATCGTATATAATTGCATGCATGCTTTTAACCCAGAAATGCCATTTCTACTAGTTTATTCTACAGAAATGCATATGTACACTAAGATGCAAGGACAGAAATATTGCTCATAATAGTAAAGAAGTAGAAAAGCCTTTATGTCTATTAATGTGTGGCAAGTTACATAGTTACCTGTATTCAAGGAATCATAAAAACAAGTAAGGTAAATCTATAGTCAGGGAAAGAGTTCCAAGACAAACTACGTGAAAACAGTGTTACAGAAGTGAAGGTAAAGTACCCTTCTAGTAAAGATAGAAAACGCGAATGTGCGTGTTAGCATACACACAGTTAAGATCCTATAGGGACACACACCAAACAGTTAATAAGTGTTATAAACGTTGTGAGATTTAGGGGGAATTTTTACTTTCTAAATTATTTAAAAGGGAATTCTCATGGTGTAGTCCTTAGGAAACTTGGCAGCTAATCCAAAGGTGGCACCTCTATGGCAATTCGAATCCATCCGTCACTAGCCTAGTGTACTGACCACACACCCTTCTGATGTTTTTAATCCACCAGCAGCAACTCAGGCGAAAGACGGGCAATCTCCTAATCTCCTCCTGTGCCATTTGCAGTCTCAGAAAGCCAGCGACAGGTCATCTATGAGTTCGTTCTGACTCCATGACAATTTTTGGATTTTGTCTTGGTTGGTGTTTTTGTGTAGTGTGTGTTTTCACCTACCCATTTGGATGCTAACCAAAAGGTTAGTGGTAGCTGCTCAGTTGGAGAAAGATGAGGCAAACTTTGCTTCTGTAAAGATTTACAACCTTAGAAACCCTGTGCATAGGAATCAGTGCAGTGGGTTTATACCTCACTCAGGTCATATTTGCATTTACAAATGAGTATATGATACATTTCTTTTTTTTTTATTTTTTTTTATATGATACATTTCTAATCAGGAAAAAAGAGAGCTCCACAAATTGGGTAGATAGATATTGTTGTTGTGGCTGTTATGTGCCATCAAGCCAGTTCCAACTCACAGTAAAGCTAGAATTCATAGAATAAAACACTGTCCAGTTCTCTGCCGTCCTCACAATTACTATCATTGCAAGAAGATTTCAAAGAAGTTGCCACTGAGTCAGTTCTGACTCACGGTGACCCCAGGCGTGTTAGAGTAGCGTGGTGCTCCAGA
Organism: Elephantulus edwardii; assembly: GCF_000299155.1. Lineage (NCBI taxonomy): Eukaryota > Metazoa > Chordata > Mammalia > Macroscelidea > Macroscelididae > Elephantulus > Elephantulus edwardii. The sequence continues at coordinate 18,989,142 of NW_006399766.1, read as the reverse complement.
AGTTCGAACTCATGGAGACTCCACCTGTGTTAGAGTAGCATGGTGCTCCAGAGGGTTTTTCAGGGACTAATTTGTTGGAAGGAGGTGTCCAGGCCTTTCTTCTGAGGAACTGCTGGATGGGACGCAAATTCTCATAGACAGAACCACTTGCAACCTTACCTGAGATTCTGGAGAATGAGGACAATTCTGCTTACAAATGAGCTGAGGTAGTGTGGAGTGGAGTCTGAAAAGGCAGATTTGAGTCTCAGTTTTGTCCCTTACTAACAGCGGGTAAATCATCCATACAAAAGGTCCTTTAAAAGAAAGTCCTTGGCACGCAGAAGATCACTATTTGTGTATTAAATAAATAAAGATCACTTTTCTCCACTCAATCCTCGGTAGTACATCAGAATAATTACACACCACACAGGGACATTATAAGCAAGGCTATAACAATAAGTAATGTCTAGGTTATTGCTGTTTTCTGCAGCTGACATCGAGCTGACCCCTGACTCCTGGGGACTCCATACATTATGTTTAGTTTGCATATGTGATGCCTGACTCCAGGGGACTCCATACACTCTGGGGTTTGCATATGTGAGAATGTTTAGAAACTGGGAAGGTCCACTTAATATCAGCTGTTGTTACCAGAAGACTCTCTCTTCTCCCACACCTTTCACTACCTCACGTGCAAGTGCATGTGTGCTGAGCCAGACATGACAGGTAGGCCAGGGGCTTTGCCCTTTTATTTGGCCAGGCAAGAAGCATTCTCTGCTGGTCCTCCCAAGGGCTGGCTTCAAAGGCCACTTACATCTTTGCATATGATTTCTCTATCCATTGCAGATGTCTGCTTGGGCGCTACCATCTGTTCCCTCACAATTTTCAAGTCCAAATTGCAAGATTGCTCCCCTGAAGAGTGTTCTTTCTTGATTTGGCTCCTCTGTGCCTCTTTGCTCCTATCTGCTGTCTGCTTTTAACTTACATTTATTGTTTTCCCCACTTTCAAAAGCAAGAGAGGTGAGGGGGTTTTTTTCTATTATAGAAGGAAGACCGTACATGTTTAGTTTCTTTATAAAATAATAAAAAAGCAGAAAGTAGGAGAAAGAGTCAGCTCAAGTGTCTGCCCACTCAAAGACAAGGAACCACCATCAGCATGTTGGTGCATTTCTTCTGACTCTCCTCCCCTTCTTTCTGTGCACATATTTTGCTTGTTTTTGTATTACTGAAGATCATATTGTGTGTACAATCTGGAACCCTGATTTTCACTTAACAGTGTAGCATAAGCACTTCTCACATTAGGGAAAACTCATCATAAACCTTATTTAAATGACTTATTTAAATGTTAAAACAGAAGGCTGTTTTAACTTACTAGCAGACATATACATAAGAGATGGTGCTCCGGACCTTCCTGTGGCAAGATCTGTGGGGTGAATAATGCTTTTACCACACAAAATGTTCTTGCTGATTACTCAGTAAGTACATTTCTTTAGCCTTTTGTGATGTTCCAAAGCGACTAGGCCAGCCTACATGTTTCCCATGTTGACACAACTTTTAAGCAGAATTTAAGTCATTAAACAAAATCAGTTTTCCTTAGAAGACTACAAATTCTATATGGCTTTTGAGATAATAACATAAGAGCTCTGGTGGCCTAGTGGCAAGAAGCTGCACTACAATCCCAGAGGTGCGGGCTTTGAATCTACCAGATGCTCTGCTGGAGGAGAGACAGTCTCCTTCTATACCAGTCAGATCCAATTTGACAGTACATGCACAAAAAATAATAAAATAAAAAGATAATGACATAAGCAATCTTGTCCATTGCTGCAAATTTCCAGTGCCCCAGAGCTCTAGTGGCTTAATGGTAAGGAGTTGCACTGCCAAGCCAAAAGCACATGGTTTGAATCCACCAGTTGCTCCACGGGAGAAAATATGGGCAATCTCCTCCCTTGCAATTTACTACCTCTATAAACCCACTAGAAAAAAACAACAACAACAACTGGGTTTGTTCAGACTAGACAGTATATAACAACAGTACAACAATCAGCACACACTAAGTGTTTTATAGGTGTTCACTGAATGACTGAATAAGTGGTTGTTCCCTGTATTCACAAAAGGAGTTGGAGGCTGGGGGAGGTGGAAAGCTGTACTTTTTGCAAAGATAACAGGAATGGGAGTAAGCATTTTGTATAGAATAATAAATTCTGAAATGAAAACTGAACTTGTGCCCTATTCTCTGTTTTAGGTGATTTGGGGCAGAAGATCAGAAATTTCCTTCTCCCAAATTGTTGTTGTTATGTGCTGTCGAGTCAAAACCAACCTATAGCTGACCCTCCAGCAGGTTTTCAGAGCTGTAATTCACACAGGAAGAAATTGCTCATCTTTCTTCTGTGGAGTAGCTGGTGAGTTAGAACCACCTACCTTTGAGTTGGTAGCACAATTCCTTACCACTAGGCCACAAGTTATTGTTATGTACTGTTGAGTACAATCCATAGCGACCGGATGAACAACCAATCTGAACCCAATCCTGTGTCAGCCCATCATCTCTGACACACTTGAGTCCATTAACCTCCGTCTGTGTCAATCTATCTCCTTTGATGACCTTCTACCTTTCCAAATATGATGTCCCTTTCTAAGGAATAGCCCCTAATAACAACATGCCCAAAGTATATGAGATGAAAGTTTGCCATCCTTATTTCTAAGGAAGACCTTGGCTTCACTTTCTCCAAAGGCATATCTGTTCTTTTGGTAGTCTATGGGATATTCAGGACTCTTCTCCAAAACCACAGCTCAAAGGCATTGATTCTTCTTCTGTCATCCTTATTCATTGGTCAGCTCCCAGATGCACAGCAAGTGATTAAAAAAACCATGTCTTGAATCAGGAATACCTTAGTCTGTAAACTGACACGATTGTTCTTCCGGACTCTGGAAAGGTCCTTGACAGGTTCCTCTTAAAAATCAGTAAGCACACTGTGCAAATGTACTAAAAGTCATTTAGTTATACACTCAATGAGTGAATTGTGTGGTGCTTGAATTGTAGCACAACCAAGCTGAGTTGTTTTTGTGGTGTTTTTTGAAAAGAAAAAAATCATTAAGTTAAGGTTTAGAACACTAAGAACTTTTCCCCCCAGTAAGATCCCTTTATTTTCCGCTAAAGACGATGTTAGGTAATTATCAGATATTTCGTGTACTTTTCTGTCCTCTCTTGGAAAAATTTCTCCTTGGCAGGCTGAGATTATTAAATGTTAAACTTTTTCAAAGTTTGGGGTGATTAGGACTCCAAGCCATCTATTCAACATCATCATGGGAGGAGTGGACAAACGAGGTTTGTTTAAAGTCAGATGTCATGGGCTTGACCTGGTCATTGTTTTTCTCCCATTAGTTGATCTGCTTAGCTTTCTTTTACCCATTTTTTTCTGATCCAGACAGCCTGACAGAGTGTCACTGTCTGTATTAAGCTCATCTAACACCTACTTCCAAGGGGAAAGAGCCAAGTAGATTCAGACAAACTGTCCACTTGCTGTGTGTTTATAGTGTGGAGGATATGGTCACTGTAAGAATGGACATATTGCCAAGGGTACACCACAACTGTATAGGCTGTGAAACGCCACCACCCATTCATAAAAGGGGTGGGAGCAACCATTCATTTCCATATTGTATGATTATACGGAGCCTTTACCTAAGCAAGTGTCCTCCAGGTCTTAAGACCACAAATCCTTACAAGTATTCGAATGTTCTAGAACATTGAAGAACTTTGTAAACCAGGTCCTGGTCTAGCAGACCATGACTGAATAGACACAACAGATGCCTGGCTCTAGTCAGATCCATTTGCTTCATTACCATGGTCATGATATGGAAGATCACAGAGAACCCGAGTTACTATTTACCACCCATTGATCACACTTCCTTAGATTTGCCAGGTTAATATGAGAGCTGAAAGGATTAATGTGAAGGATGAGAAAGAGCTAAAGTTACAAAGAGATGGGGTAAGAATTATTCTGACATGGGGAATAGCATGCATAAAGCTCTCAAGTCAGGTATATGCTTGGCATCTTCAAGAGATAGCAAAGAAGACAGTGAATCAGGAGAGAGAAAAAAAGGAAACCTAGTAGGAAATGGAGCCCAACTGACAGTGGGAAACCTTATTAGAGTTTACATAGTAACTTAATTATGATAGGAAATTATTGGCAAGTTTGCGAAAAGGAGTGACATTTAACAATATTAAAGAATTATCCTGGCTGCTGTAATGAAAAGACTGTAGCAGAGCAAGTAAGGAAGTGCTACTGAAGTGATCTCTTAGAAAATGACAGCCTCAAACAACGGCAGATTCAGAGTCAAGAAAGATTCCTTACCTCTTTCATACCACAGGACTAGCCTTTGCCTCCTATGCTCGAGAGTATGGCTATTTCCTCCTCCACTCAGCCCTCAGGGGGAGAAGATGCTACATCCCAAATCTGAAAGCCAACTCCTCAGTCCCACAACCAAAAGTTAATTGCTATAGGACAGAGTAGAACTGTCCTACAGTTTCCAAGGCTATAAATCTTTATAGAAGTAAACTGCTACATCTTGCTCTGAGTAGCTAGTGGATTTGAACCAGCAACCTTCTGATTAGCAAATAAGCAGTTAATCATTGCTCCATCGGAGTTCCTCCACAGTTACAGAAGTCAGAAGATTGCCGCCTTTGCCTCAGGAGGCAGCGCTTCCACCTCTTCGTTTCTGGGGGAAGGCCCTCATGTTTTTCATTCCAGGGGTTGAGCCTCTTCTCAGTTGTGAGGCAGGCCTTCATAGGCTTCTACCCAAGGTAGAACTACCTCCTCAGTTCAAAAAGGGAAGAGGCATTGACCCTTAATTCTAAAGGGTAGCACCAGTTTCCCCTCATTGCCAGAGGGGAGGACTATTGCTTCCTCATTCTAATGGTCAGGCCTCCACTTCCTTGAAGGATGGAGCACCTAATTCCTGGATTCCAGGTGCAGGACTTCCCTCCTGTCATTATCAGAGGGCCGGGCCACCTCCGTGGTTCAAAGGAAACAGAGCCCTCTGGTTCCAGGGGCGGGGTCACAGCTGGCCTCAACTCTGGGGACTGGGCTTCCACTTCCTGGATCTTAGGCGCAGGACTTCCTCTTCTTCAATACTAAGGGGCGGGGTCAACTCCTAGGTTCCAAAGGGGCGGAGCCACTGTCATCTCAATTCCAGAGGGTGGAACGGCTACCTCATCCGTTCTGGGGACGGGGCCTTCACTTCCTGGATTCTAGAGGCGGGACTTCCGTTTCTTCAATGCCAGGGGTGGGGCCAATGATTCCATTTCCTTTGGTTCCAGAATGCAGTATCACCAATGGCTGTGTTGGGGGAGGGAGGGGTCAAGGCATCACTTCCACCTTTCCAAAGGGCCAAATGCTGAGTCCTGGGGCCAATCTCTGTGGTTCGAATCAACCAACTGCTCCTCAGGAGAAAAAACAGTTCTCCCATGGGATTTACAGCCTCTGAAACCCCACTGGAGGGTCAGCTAGAAGTCAGTTCTAATTGATGGCAATGGGAATGTTATTGTTAGGTGCCACTGAGTCAACTCCAAAGGGTTCAGTTCTGGGGATAGGGCGATCTACCCCCTAGATTCCAAGGGACGAGGACCACTACTTTTTTTTAGTATAAAGGCAAGATCTAGGCACAGAGGATTTTTCTCAAGCCTTGAAATCCAATGAGATTAGATTTTAATCTGCTAAACATAAGACTTGCTTGAGACCTGTGAACATCTTTTTCCTTCCAATTTTCCACTTTTGCAATGAGAATGTCTATCCAATGTCTGACCCATCACTGTATTTTTTGGAAGCAGACAACTTGTTTTCTATATTTCGCAGGTCCAAAGATGGAGAAAAATCTTGCCTCAAGGGAGCTGCCATGCCCAAAATCTAACCCTTACCTGATTTAAATTATTTTTAATAGGAGAGTTGGGAATTTAAAAAAATAATCTTTATATGACATTTTAAAATTTAGAGTTAGTGTTGAAATGCATTAAGACTTTGAGGGATTTTGCAATGAAGTGAGTTCATTTCACACATGAGAAGGACAAGAATTTGGGGGTAACAGAGAGCAGACTGTTATGAGTTGAAATATGACTCCCTCCAGAAAAGAAAAAAAAATATATGATGGCCCTAAATTCTAATACTTATAGATGAGACATTATTTATAAGACTTTAATAAGGCATTGCAGATGCAATTAGCTAAGATGAGGTCATGAGAGAGTAGCTGCTGTTAGGTGTTATGGAGTTGACTTTGACTCATAGCGACCCTATGAACAATAGTTCAGGACCATGCCCTATCCTGTGCCTTCTGTATCATGCCTGATATACTCGAGACCATCGCTACAGTCACTGTCAAAACTATCTTGCTGAAGGTCTTAACTCTCTTTAGCTGACTCTCCATGTTTCCCAGCATGATGTCTTTTTCCAAGAACTGGCCCCTCCTAACTGCATGCCCAAAGTATGTGAGACTAAGTTTCACCATTATTGCCTCTAAGGAGCACCGTTTGCATTTTCTCCAAGATGTATTTGTTCTTTCAACAATCCATGGAATACTTTTCTCTAACATCACACTGAAAGGCATCAATTTTTCTTCTGTCATCCTTATTCATTGTCCAATTTTCAGGTGCAAAGCAACTAACTGAAAAGACCAAGATTTGGATCAGGCACACCTTGGTCTTTACACTGGTATTATTGTTCTTTAGCACTTTGATGAGGTCCTCGACAGTTGATTTTTTTTTTCCATTCCAATGCATCTTTTGATTTCTTGACTGCTGGTACCAGGGGAGTTGATTGTGGATCCAAGCAAGATTAAAGCGTTGAAAGTACAATTTTTCTCCATCTATCCTGTAGTCTCCTATTGACTCAGTGGTGAGGATCTTTTATTTTCTTTTTGTTGAAATGTAATTAGTATTGAAGCCTGTAGCCTTTGATCTTCTGAAGCAAGCCTTTCAAGTACTCTTCGCTTTTCAGCAAGCAAGGTTGTATCATCTGCATAATGCAGGTTGTTGATGTGTCTTCTTCCAATCTTAGGGCAACATTCTATGATGAGCCCTAATTCAGTATGTCTGGATCTGCCATCATCATGAATTTTTTTTTAAATTCATCTTTGTTTATGGGAATTCAAGAATCCTGAACTTCAATCACTTACAAATGCTTAGAGTGCAATGTAAGGACAGGAACAGGAGATACTATACCAATTTGAACCAATAATTCACAGTCCTTCAAGCCAAGGACACACTTTCATCTTCAGAGTAATGATTTCATAAAGAATTCTTGTTTTTGTTGTCAACTATGACCCATGTGACCCTATGAACAACAGATTGAAACCTTGCCCAATCTTAAGCTATCCTTGCCATCTCTGCCATGCCCAAGCTAAATGTTGCAGTCATTGTGTCAACTCACATTGTTGAATGTCTTCTTTCATTGACCCTCAACTTGAAATATCAGTTATCTAAAGTGGAAACATGAAAAGCTCACTTATACACTTTCATGAGTGTGTACTCAGAGATAGCATGAAGAAATTCAGGAGAAACTCTTCACTAGATAGATTCTTCTGCTTTTGTGAGGACCCTGGTGAATAGGGAAAGGGTAAGGATGCTAATATAATTGTGCAAGTCTTCCTAGTGAGGAAAATGGTGATAAAACTCTATCTCTATCTCTATCTATATGCATCTATCTACATCTGTGTGTGTACATCTATCTATATCTTTTCTCTATGTATATCTATAGATAGATAGATAGATAGATAGATAGATAGATAGATAGATAGATAGATGATAGATAGATAGATGTATCTGTCTGTCTATCTATCTATCTCCATGTATAGTTTTTCTCTACCTCAACTTCCCTTTTCTTAGTATACTTTATACAGTAGTCTCGACAAGAAATTGTAACTATATATTTAAACCTTTGAGTTAGAATCCCTAAGGGCCTTATGGGTGGGATTGTAACTCCACATCTGACAGAATTGAGAGGCCAATACTGAATGTAGCTGTATTGCCTAGTGGTCAAGATAACCTACTAGTTCTGTTCCTAGGTGATCATAACTCATATGGATGGTATAGACTGAGGTGGAAGCCACATGTTAGACTGGTAGTGCTGCTGGCTATCTAGATAGCACAATGGTTGAATCCAAGGTGCGTTCCTAAGGTGGACAAGTTTGGGTATAAATAAAAGAAGATTAAATAGTAGTAGATGAGGGTAAAATAATGAATCAATGAGTTGTGCAATGAAGGAAATCCAACATAAATAAGCAGTTCAAAAGATACTGCAGGCAAGAGACTATATTGTTCCTTAGATCAATTATATCAGATGCCTTAAAGACTGAAGTTTTATTGTGCCAAGACTACTCATACTTGCAGAATATGACGAGATGGCATGGAAGGCTGGGAATCTGAGTGGTGTCACTCTGGGAGACATGTTGGTAATATGACAAAGAGCTGAGGCTCAACCCCTGGAATGAAAAACATGAGGGCCTTCCCCCAGAAACGAAGAGATGGAAGCTCTGCCTCCTGAGGCAAAGGCGGCAATTTTCTGACTTCTGTAACTGTGGAGGAACTCCAATGGAGCAATGATTAACTGCTTATTTGCTAATCAGAAGGTTGCTGGTTCAAACCCACTAGCTACTCAGAGCAAGATGTAGCAGTCTACTTCTATAAAGATGTATAGCCTTGGAAACTATTTTACACTCCTACCAACAGTGAATAAGGGTTCCAATCTCTCCACAACTCGCTAGCATTTGTTGTTTGCTGCTCTGTTGAACATTGCTATAGTTACTGCCTCACATACTTTGGACATGTTGCTAAGAGAGGCTACTACTTGGAAAGTGACATCATCTTTGGAAAGGTTGAAGGTCAGCAAAAGAAAGTAAGACCCTCAGTGAGATGGACTGACACAGTGACTGCAATAATTGGTTTGAGTAAGAGATGGTAAGAATGGCACAGTATATGAGAGGGTTCATATTTGTTGTTCACAAGGTCGCTATGGGTCATATTCGACTTGATGGTACCTAACAACAACTTCTCTTTCCTCATTAAATTAGCTTCTTAAGAAAAGATGTAACTTTTTCTGGACCTTTGCTATACAAACACCTTTCAAATGAGGAACTGGTTTACTTTCCCACTTCTGCTAGAGACCTAGCTGACTGTAATAACATTCTCTGACATCACTCTGGGTCCCTACTGTCTTGAAAGGATTCCTGGTCAGTTCATCTCTGTATGGTGACAACTTCTAAAGAACATTGACTCCAGCCCAAATTGACTACCGAGACCTAATATAGAAGCAAAATGTGTTCACCATAGAGGCATAAAATTTCCATTTCATCCATCAAGATTTTTCCAGAGCATGTGTTACACACTTTGGCCCACCAAAGCCTTGGCAGTGTAGGTGTGTGTGTGTGTGTGTGTGTGTGTGTGTGTGTGTGTGTGTGTGTGTGAGAGAGAGAGAGAGAGAGAGAGAGAGAGAGAGAGAGATAAAGAGATAAAGATATGGAGACAACTGCTCAAGTACTATGCCTTTAATTCATACTCACTCACTTGCCTATCATGTAGCCAAGGAAGGGACAGCAATAGAATGAGAAAGGAGCACCAGAAATTCTGTTCACAGCCTAAGTCATTAAGCTCTTGGCCCTCCTCTCTCACTTGTATTTTGTTACTAACCTAATGTCCTGCTCCTACAACTATTCTGCTTCTGACTTTGTCTTCATCTCTTCCTTCTGCTCCTGTTCTCACCCCTTGAACCTTGTAACAGATCTGGTTTCTCCTTCATGACCTGGACATGGTTTGCTCCACATTAGCTCCATCATGCTGGATCATCTGTAAATCACTATCTGCTGACCTGGCCTCACTCCCTGCCCAGTCTATCCTTGAGGCCTAGCCCTCTCCCTACAGTGGTGACTCATCTGAAGGAGACTGAGCCTTAGTTCTATCATTGTTTCCAGGGCAGAGTCTTTATCCCAGGAAGAACATTATGAACTTCTTTCCACTGAAAGACAATTACACCTAATTGCATGATAACTCAAAAGAGTCATCAGCTTGACTCTTGAATTTGAGACTCAAACTGTTTGAAAAATGTGACTGTTTTAAAGTCACACCGTTCAGGTTTTTAATATGCATCTCAAATTTTTACTGATCAGTGTCATTCCCCGCAACCCTATCCAAACTTCCCAGCATCACACACTCCTCCACATTTCATTCCATTCCAAGACCACAATAAAAACCAGACCACTCTATTGTATGCCACATATCTCCTCACTAAAAAAAAAAAAAGCCAGTAAAGTTTGTATTGTACCCATCACCACCATATTAGTGTTCAAAGGTCCTGAATTTCAAATTGCCTAATGCCATCAACTCTGCAAATGTGTACTGTGTATCTAAGCTGTGTGTTTAAACCTGTGCTGGTGTGTTAGATAAGGAACCAGAAAGAAAACTAGTGTATATTCTCAACTAAACTGACATCAAATTTTGAAAAAGAGGGGAGCTCTGGTGGCCTAGTGGTAAGGACCTGCAACTACAATCCCAGAGGCGCATGGTTCGAATCCACCAGATGCTCTGCCGGGGAAGGAGGGACAATTTCCTCCTGTACCAGTCAGATCTGATTTCACGGTACACTCACACAAAAATAATAAAAATTTTTAAAAAGTTTTGAAAAAGGAAAGAAGTGGAGAAAACTGTTCTCTGTCTTTGAGGATTCGGGCAAGGAAAAGTCAAACCAACCCTTACCAAGTGTGCTAGGCTGAGTGACAGAGCTGTCACTGTGCCCTATAGTCACCACTTCAACCTTTGTGAAGGAAACATGATTTTCCATCAGGCCCTGCACATTGCAGGATGACAGTTACTGTTTGCTGTTGGTGGTGATGATTTGGTATTTTTCTAGAAGATTAGTTCTCAAATCTAAGAATGTTCAAATTAAACCCAAGCAAGGTCTGTTTCATCAGGAATTGCCACTCACTGGCATGTATGACCTTTAAGCTAAAGACTAGCATACCAAATGAGCAATTTTATCAACTGAATTTACTTAATATGGGCATGAATGCAGTGTTTCAAGACAGTCTTCTCTTTAGGTCTCCAAGTTACCAGCTACTTTAGGGGAACTGTCTTAATCACTATTCTCTGGAGTGGGGAAGGGGAAGAAGGAAACAACAAGAGAATGGATTTCTGTTCTTTTAATTGTATCTAAGTAAGGTCTGGGCCTCCATAGAACATACATTGTTGGTCAACGTGTGTCAGTTACCAGCTTTTGACCCACCTCAGTTTCCCACCTGTATTCTATTATCTCTGCCAGAGTTGTATAATGGAGACAAAAATAATGTCTTAATGTTCTGTTGAACTTTAAATAAAGCATTATTCATGAGAAAAAATAGTCCCAAAGAAAACCAAAGCTTTGTTAGGTGTGCACTAGCCCACCAACCACGGCCTACTCAAGGTCAGTTTTCTGTGAGTTGAATGTAGTACTGACTGAATGGATGGATTCATTTACTAAAGCGCCAGCTTGGCCTACAGCCACATTGAGCAAAAGGAAGCCGTTGAGAGGCAGCCAAGCAAATCTATACTGGCAATTTTTTTTTCAAATGGCTTATATCCATAAACTACAGTATATGACACATTGGCAGAGCTACTAAGAATAAATTTTCTTACCTGAGAGAAAGATCAAATTCGCCATGAGAATCAATCTGAAAAGCATCTGGAATATGCTGTGTTTTTTCATTGTTTAAACCTGTGTTCAAGAAGTAAGAAATAATCCCATCTCAGATTCAGAACCAGCAATTTCTAAATGCATGTGACCATAGTTCTTTGCATCCCAGGCAAGAGTTGGTTTTTTCCTATTGCTTAAAGTCATGTCAGGGAGCACTGGTGGCTTAGTGATGAATTGTACTGCCAATCCAAAGGTACACAGTTCAAATCCACCAGCTGCTCCACAGGAGAAAGATGAACAATCAACTCCCGTGTGATTTACCGCTTCTGAAAACCCACTAGAGTGTTATCTATGAGTCAGTTCTGACTCAATGGTACACAACAACGACAAAGTCTTTTCAGCTAACTGCAGAATAGATGCTTGTTTGACTTATCGCATCTTGCTGAAAACTCACTGGTTGAAGTATCTGCATACTCGCTCAATAAATATTGATTGAACCCCCTTTCTGAACCAGATGCTGTGTTATATGCTAGGAACACAGTGTTGAGAGGTCAGTTCCTTCTTCTCATGGGACAATTAGCCCAGCATGGAAGAGGGACATTAAAAGTATAATTACACATTTTGATGCTGTTCTGGATAGAATACGCCCTCAAAAAAAAAAAGTGAAATGTTGAAGTCCTAACTCTGGTACCTATAAATATAGGTGGTTTTTTAAAAAAAAAAAATTCTTTTATGCGGGTTTACTTACAAAATTCATGTACATTGTTTTTCATATTGGATCTTTGAATATGGTTATATATGCAAATAGGGTCTTCAAAGGTATGATCGGTTAGTTCATGTGAGAAGACACCAGAGTAGGATGAGTCTTGATTTCATCCAAATGGTGTCTTATAAATAAGAACAGAACAGACACAGAAGGAAGACGCTACATGATGATGTATCTACAAGCCAAAGAATGTGTAAGATTCTCAACAGTCACCATAAAGTAGGAAAGAACCCTCAGAAGAAATCATGATTCAGACCCAGGTTTGAACTTCTAGCCCCCAGGACCATGAGATAGCTTCCCACCTGGTGGGGTTTTGTCAGCACTTCCCTAGAAAACTAAGAGAGATACATTCAACCTTAGTACACACAGCTTCTAACCCAACAAGCTTTGCTGAAGGAGGTGATAGCCAAGAAGACTGTATTGCGAACATTAACTTACCAAATCACTCCTAGCTTTAAAGAAAATCTTGTGTTTCTGTTTACAGAGACCTGACCTTTTCATTACATTCACCCAGAGCCTCTCTTAATTAATAACATCTAAAGCTGTTTCTTAAGGAAACATGCTGAGACGTCTTTTGCCAACCAAAAATATATCAAAATTGCAAATGCTGAGAGTGAAGTTTGGCAATGGGACGTCAACAGGCCTTTGCTTACTTTCAATAACATATGTACTTCTGAATGATTTGCAATTGACTTAAACATTGAAATTTCCCCCCCTGTATGATAATGCATTAAGTTATAATTCTTGCCACTCCTAAGTGGGATTTGGAGTAAATATTGTACATTTAATGTACTCGAGGCCAATTAGGTAACCAAATAAATCTTGTATTTGCTATGAGCAACAGCCATTAATAAGGCTCTTCATATTTACCAAGTTTTTTTACTGCCGCGCTCATTACAATAATAAAGAAATTAGTATGACTTAGATGAATTCTTTAAACTACAAGCTCAGAAGTAAGAGATATCTAAATCTTTTATGATTTGCAGAGTGAAATGCAGCTTAAATTTACAGCGCTATAAGAAAACTAGACCAAGAATCAGTAAATAGCTGTGAGACCATAAGTATTTATGTCCCTTAATTTTTCTGGGCCTCAGTTTCCTTATCTGCAAAAATGGGGATAATAATCTGCCTATTTCTCAGTGTTGCTATAGAAGACGATCAAACGAGATGATATTTTGAAGGCAATTTTCAAAGTATAAAGTGTAATTGAAATGGTTATGATTCCTATCTATGAAATGGAATTTTCTACAGCAAACAATCCAATTTATATGTTACATTCCCTTTAAACTTTCATAAGAATTCCAAGGTATATTTCAGAAACTTACCTGGCATCCAATAAATAAATCATGGGACATTCACATAACAGAATACTAGGCAACCATTAAAAGGAATGAAGTAAGTCTATATGTTAGACATGGAAAGGTGGGTGGGGGAAGCAGGATGGAATTGAATGGCATGCAATTCTGTACTGTTTGATCCTCTTGCAATGGTAAGACATTTCTTCCATAATTTTAAAGGTGAGAGGAAAGAGGGAGCAGAGAGCAAAAAGAAGAGTGGGAATTAAAGACATTTGTATCTTCTACAATTCTGTCTCATGTGATTATTTTATGATGAGTATCAATTACTTTTAAAATTTAAAAATTGAAATGGGAGCTTAAGGAAGAGAAAGAAAAAAGAGTGGAGATTAAAGGCTTTTTTTTTTAGATTAAAGGCTTTTAAACCTTAAAAAAATTATGTCTTTTGGTTTTTCTATGAGTATTTACTGTTTTCAGAATTTGAGAAAAAGTAAAGGGAGCAAGAAGGGAAGGGAGAAAGGAAGGGAGGGAGGAAAGAAAAGAAGGGAAAAAACCAGAAGAAGAAAGGAGAAGAATGGAGGGAAGGAAGGGGAAAGAGGCTCAGGGAGGGAGGAGAAGAGGAAGCAAAAACTCTTACCTGAAAACTGGATTTCTTTAACGTTTTCCACGATGAGATCCAAAAGAAAACTTTGTTTTATGGATGGACAAATCTGGTCTTCAAGCCGCTATGGTTCTGTGCAATAGAAAGAGAAGAAAGCAGGAGGCTCATTATCTCCTAGCCTGGCCTCCGTCACCTTCTTGTCTGGATCAAACCTGCTTCCCTACCCTTAGCTTTAATGGGGTTTATTGATCCAGGCAGATCCTTTTTTGTGACTTGCAGCACGTCACAAGTCTGCTCTCCTGAGTATGAAATCAACATGAGCAAAGTTCTCAGGTTATCACACACCTGCTGTAACCTGTTCATTGGAGGGCTTGTTCCCAGTTTTCACTAAGGATTATCTGCAGCTCCCAGTTGATGATTGTTTTAATTAAACTGGATATATTAAGTGAGCACTCCCTCACTTAACTCAGATTAGTTTATGAGAGCATCAACAGAGCAGTGGTGGTCAGAACTAAGAGCAGAAAGTGAAGGCCAAGAAGACATTAACTTGTTCACATCTCACGGTCAGTAAGATTAAGCCAGCAGTTTACTCTCACTGGAGAGTCATTCTTCAAATAATTTTGAAAATTGATTTACTGAGCTGGTTTTGTGTCATTCTCTAGAGGAGTGTACGCCTGTATGCAGAACAGATTATCCAGGAGGCTGGGCTCTATGAGGAGAAACGTGGGGTCAAGCTTGGTGGACGATTTATTAACAATCTGCGTTATGCAGATGACACAACCCTACTTGCTGAAACTGAGGAGGACCTGAAGCACCTGCTGCAGAGTGTCAAGGACTGCAGCCTCCAATATGGATTGAGGCTCTATGTAAAGAAGACAAAGATTCTCACCACTGGACTAATTGGCAGCATCAGGATGGATGGTGAAGAGATCGAGATTGTTCACAGCTTTAGTTTGCTTGGCTCCACAGTCAACAGTCTTGGCACCAGTAGCCAGGAAATTAAAAGGAGCATTGCCATGGGAAAGTCTGCTGTTAGGGACCTCTCCAAGGTACTGAAGAGCAATGGTGTCTCTCTGGAGACTAAGGTGCGTCTCTAGAGGAGAGTGTAGATTTTTCCTCAAAGGGACTCAACAACAAGCCCTTTGGGAGTAATGCAAATATCATAAAATCCTATGAAGAAAATAGCTTCTGGAAATCTTAAAATGATCCCCAGCAAGCTCCACACGTCTCAGATAACGACACTGAAGTCCAGTGGGGAGAACAACCTGTCCAAGGTACCACCAAACTCGTGAGAGGCTAGAGACCAAGTCTCCTGATTTCCATGCCATTGCTCCATCTCATTCCTTAAAGAGAATAATAATAGGCTGATGTTAGTCTAATAATAGGCTGAACCAATCAGTCTTTAGGCCAGTGATTCTGAATATGGGACAAAGGGGAAGGGAAAGGTGTATATAAAAAAAAATCACTCATTACCAACCTCCTACCCCAGAAATCATGATCTTAATTGCACATATTTTGGGCATATTGTCAAGAGGCACCAGTCTTTAGAAAAAGACACCATGCCAGGGAAGGTAGAGGGTCAGTAAAAGAGAAGAAGGCCCTCAGGATATGATTGGCACAGTGACTGCAACAATGGGCTTGAGCATATTGGAGATTGTGAAGATGGCACAAGATAGGGCAAGGCTCAGATCTATCATTCAAAGGGTCACAGTAGTCAACTAGTCAAAGAGTCAGAGTCAACTTGCTGGCACCTAACAACAACAGAAACAATGATGAGGAAGAGGCCAGGCTTTTGAAAAAAAGATCTGTTTGAGTTTGTGGCCCTATTGTGTGATTTAGGCCCCATTCCTTAACCTCTCTGGAGCATCCAGTGTCCTCATTCACAAAACACAGATGATGTAACTCATCTCATATGGCTGTGAAGAGTACATGAGAGAGTGTGTGTGAAGTGCTTAGACCAGAGCACAGGGTCCTAGTGGCACTTCTCCTGTCTAGGGAACTACTGCTCCTTTCCACTAGATACAAGGGTTTTATTTTATGACCTATTGCCCACATGGGGCCACACAGCTTACGGCGGGGCAGGGTGGGGGGGGAGGAAGAGGCAATTGTCGGGCGCATGTTGGCTCTTCCCTGGCATTTTGTTCATATTTCACAATCTGCCTGCTTATTGGCCCGTCTCTCCCCACAGCACTATGAGCTCTGGGAAGGCAGGAATTGGTTGCTGTTTGCTGTCAAGTTGAAAACTACTCATGGCAACTCAGGGAGCTCCAGTGGTCTACTAGTAAAGGAGCTGCACTACAATCTCTAAGGGCTCAAGGTTCAAATATACCCGCTGCTTTGTGAGAAAAAGATGGGCAGTCTCCTCCCATGCAACTTACTGCCTCTGAAACCCCACTGGAGGGTCAGCTAAGAATGTGTTCCAACTCGACAGTACACAACAACAGCCACATGGGAACTCTGCACGTGTGGTCTGTGGGTGATGTATATGGTGAATGCATTCAATTGCTAAACAAGAAGTTGGTGGTTTGAGTATGCCCAGAGGTATCTTGGAAGAAAGGCTAGGAAATCTCCATCTGAAAATTCAATTATGGAAACCCTATATATACCACTCGACTCGACTCTTACAGACATGGGATTGCTATGGGAGGACAGGTGGTGGTGGTTGTTGCCGTGTGTCATTGAGTCAATTCTGACTCATGACTACACTGGATGACCAAGAAGAACTACCTCATAAGGTTTCCTGGGCTGTAATCTTTATGGAAGCAGTTCACTAGGTCTTGCTCCCAGAGAATTACTGTATGGGTTTGAACTGCCAACTTTTCAGTTAACATCTGAGTATGCAACCATTGCACCACCAGGGCTCATTGGCCTAGCACATGTCATTGTGGTGTACCATATAGTCAGATATTGACCCAGAGCTGACCCTCCAGCAGGTTTTCAAAGGCAGTAATTGCACAGGAGGAGATTGCCCATCCTTCTGTGTAGAGCAGCTGGGGATTTGAACCACGTGACTTTGGGATTGCAACACAACTTCTTAAATGGTAGATGTTTAATGACTTCTTGTGGAACTGAATAACAATTTAAAGCAAATATATTCGTACATGATAGACTGTGCCAAGAAAATTCTCTGGAAGGAAACTCTGGTAAGAATAGTTGCTTCTAGGAAGGTAGAATACAGAGTCTTGAGTAGGAAGAAAGCTGTGTCCTCACTACACATACCTTGGTAATGTTAAAATGTTAATCAGTTGTCTGCATTATTTTTCAAAGAATATACATTATTTTGTTAAAGATGAATGCCATTTAGATAAAATGATTGACTGAAAAGTAAAACTTGTGCAGAAAAGTGAAGAGAGTAAAGATCCTTGGTCAGAAGAATAATGCTGCCTGAGGAGGGAGGGTTTTAATGAGTACCTTCTAGTCTCTGGAAAGTTATGAGGAGAATATTGACCATCTGTTCTCCGTATCTAAAGAGTAATAGGAAATGGACTGAAATTGCAGATGTGAGTTAGGCATAAATAAGTCATTATTGACGACAGGAGCTGATAAACACCAGAAAAGGCTATCACGGGATGTTATGAGCCATCCATCACTGGAAACACGAAGACCAAGATAGCCATATGGCTTTGCTGATTTACGTGTCCTCCCACAGAGACAGAGGGTTGGGCAGAGTGACTTGTTGAGGCTCTTTGCCTGTTTCTGACGCTAAGAAGAGACTATTACGTAGCTAAAGGTCTAAGCTGCTATTGTCTCCTCTTGCCATTCCCGGTGTGAATCTTCCACCAGGTCAAATAGGAGTCTGGTGCCTTTCATACATGGCCCCCAATCACAAGCCAACTATTGCACTACAGTGTGAAGAGTAGGAAAGAAAAAGTATTTGTATTAGTGACTTCCTAGGAAATTATTCCACTGCCATTAAGTTAATTCCAACTCATGGCAACTGTTCATCGGGTTTCCAAGGCTGGAGGATACTGCCCATCTTTCTCCCACAGATTAACTACTGAACTTCCAGTACAGCATGTAACCAGCTACCAATCAATAATAGCATGATAAAGTGATGAAAAGATCAAGGATTTCCTTTTTCTTGGATCCACAACTAATACTCATAGAAGAAGTCATCAAGAAATCAAAGGATGTATTGCATAAGGCAACACTGCTATCAAGAATCTCTTTGAAATGCTAAAGAGCAAAGATGCCACCTTAAAGACTATGGTGTATCTGGACCAAGTCATGGTGTTTTCAGTAGCTTGCTTTGCATGTCAAAGTTGGACTATAAAGCCACCAACTCTGCCAGGTTTGTGTGAAACAAGGAAATAAAGGCTTCATTCTCTTAAAAAAAAAAAAGCTGGACTATGTATGACTAAGGAAGACTAAAGAAAAATTGATTCCAAGGGGAGCTCTGGTGGCCTAGTGGCAAGAAACTGCACTGCAATCCCAGAGGAACACGGTTCGAATCCACCAGACGCTCTGCCGGAGAAGGAGGCGCAATATCCTCCTGTCCCAGTCAGATCTGATTTGACGGTACACGTACACAAAATTAAAAAAAAAAAATTGATTCCTTTGAATTATGGCATTGGTGGAGAAAATAAAATCAAGTATGGACCTCCATATTCTGACCTTCTGATGTGTTGCATCTCTCTTACACACCTTTCTACTTTAGTCTATAGCTTTTGAGTTGCTTCCAACTCATGTGGAGCCTACAGGACAGAGTAGAACTTCCCCCATAGAGTTTCCAAAATCGTATTCTTTCTTTACAGAAGTCAACTGCCACATCTCAGTCTCTCTCATGGAAGGGAGCAGCTGGTGGATTTGAACCATCGATCCTTTAAGATAGCAGAGCCAATACTGCACTGAAACAGATGAGGAAGAGAACTGTTTAAAAGGGGTATATGATTAGGTATTATTATCATGACAAAAGTCCAGAATGAAGGCTGCACAATGGAGTGGACTTGGGGGGAGGGATTGTATAACAATGAAAGAATTTTTCCTTTACTTTTCAAAGAGAAGAATGAACTGGAGGGGAGAGGTGGGCAGGGAGAAAAGCGCAACAATGAATGAATGGAAATCCAAAATCTCTGTAAATTTTCAGTGAAAATTAATAATAATAATAAAACAAAAATAAACCTACCATAAAACTGAGTTTCTGCTTGTTGTTGTTCCAATACATATCTTCATGCTTTTAACACTCATTCAGGCACCCCTTACTGATACATCTTCTTTTAATTTCATCTGAGTTGTGGTGCTGTAGAAGAGCCTTGAACATACCATGGACTGCAAGAAGAACAAATAGCTCTGTTTTGAAGAGGATAAAAACAAGTTTCTTCTTGGAGGCTAGGATTTTTAAGCTCTTTCTCACATATATTGGGCACACGGCCAGGAGGGACCAGTCCTTGGAGAATAATATCATGCTTGGAAGGGTGGAGGGTCCACAGGAGAAAGACCCTGGAGGGGATGGATTGACACAGTAATTGAGATAAGGGGGGTAGGTATGTTGGAGACAATGAGACTGGGTCAGGATAGGGCAAAGTTGAGAGCTATTGTAGCCAGGGTTGCTATGAGTCTCCAGTAACTCGATGGCACATAACAACAGCATGTCACATGGTTTTAAATATCACATAAATCAATGTTCTTACACATTACATGGAAGATATTATATCACAGCAAAGTCTTTTAGGAAAATAGACACTGAAACCAGACTGCTTGGTTTCCTTAACTTCTAGTTGACTGCCTTAGTTTCCTCATCTGTAAGTTGGAGATGATGATGCTTTATACTTTCCATGCACGATGAACTGGTGCATTCTCTGTTGTGAAAATGACTGCATGGAAGCATCTAGAACTCTGTAAAGGTTGCATCAACCAACTGTAACTCAAGCAATTAAAGGCATACTTCGTTTTCACAGATACTGGGATTTTTGCAAATTGAAGGGTTTTGGCAACGCTGTGTCAAGCAAGTCTATTGGTATCATTTTTCCAACAGCACACACCCATTTCATGTCTCTGTATCACATTTTGGCAATTCTCAAAATATGTCAAGCTTTTTCATAATGTTATTGCCCATCTAATAGGCTGCAGTATGGAGTAAACATAATTTTTATATGTACCAGGAAACCAAGTACCTCATGTGACTCACTTTATTGTAAAATTTATTTTAGCGCAGGTCTAGAACTAACCTCTAATATCACCAAGGCATGCTTGTATCAGAAACAAACAGTCCTTGTAACAGGTCTCAAAGTCTAGCAAGGGGCCTAGATTATGAAACCCAGACAATAAAAACACAATCCCAAGTTCTAACTGGGTCTGCTTCAGACAATCAAATAACTTTCTCTTAGTTATTCATAAACTGTTCTATTTGACCTGCACTATTTATGTAAGTGTTTCCAGTAGCAAAGTAGGGAGCTCTGGTGGGCTAGTGGTAAGAAGGTTTGCTACAATTCCAAAAGAAAACAGTTTAAATCCACCAACTCTCCATAGGAGAAGGCTGGGCAATCTACTTCCATGCAATTTTTTGCTTCTGAAAACCCGCTGGAGGGTCAGCTATGGATCAATTCCTACTCAATAGCACACAACAACAGTAGCAAAGCACTCAGCAAGTAACCAAAAGGTTGATGGTTCAAACTTCACAGAAAAAAAGGCATAATAGTATGCTTCTATAAAAATGTTGTTGTTGTTGTTGTTGTTTTGTGCCGTCGAGTTCCCTGCAACTCATAGCGACCCTATGTACAACAGCCCTAAAACCCTGCTCTATCCTGTGCCAACCTCATTGTCTCTGACACATCTACCCCCATTACCCCAGTCACTGAATCAGTCCACCTCATAGAGGGCCTTCCTCTCCTGCGCTGTCCCTCCTCCCTTTCAAGCATGACATCGCTCTCCAAGGGCTGGTCTTCTCTGGTACAATTCTACTCTATCCTTTAGGGTCACTATGTGTTGGAACTGACTCAGTAACAGTGGTTTTAACACATAGCACTTTGGTTACAGCACAAACTCCCCTTTAACTACCAGGAAACTGAGGAATATGTCCACAATAACTAGTTAATGAACTTAGACTAGGTTTTTGGGCTTCTGGAACAGATTTTGTGCTGTTTGTGACTTCTCCTAGGGCTAGAGTCAAGTTTAAGACCCTCATTCTCATTTTGTTCCCCAGTATAAGTTTTCTCTAGTTAACTCTTTCACAAATATTTCTGTACCTTTTTTTTTGTGTGTGCCTTCCTGTTCAGGAATTCCAATTATGCACATGTTATTCCTCTTGATGGCATCTCACATTATTTTTATGTTTTCTTCATTTTCCTTCCTTTTTTATTGTTTTTTGCTCTAGCAGATCAAGGCTGAGAGCTCTCTCTTCTGTTTGGTTGATTCTGTATTTCATCTCTATAATTCTGTTCATCTGTCTCTCCAACGTGAGCTTTTGAGATGTTGGTCTTAAAATTCTGGATTGCTGTTTCTTGGTTTTCTAGGTTTTCTCATGTTTCATTAGTTTTATCTGCTTTGTCTTGTATTGCTTTTTTAAGTTCTTGGATTTTGCTTGTCTATGCCCCTAATTCTTTGATTTTGTTTGTTTATTTGTTTGTTTTGCTCAAAGAAAAAGCTTGATCATGGTGCTTTTGAATTCTTGTCAAAAAGTTCAATCAGACTTTCTACCTTCAGGAAATCCATTGATTCTGCATTTTGATCACTTTTACGAGGTAATATCTTGCTTTGGTTGTGTGTGGAGTGTGAAGTAGTCTGATTCTTCTGTGTCATTGTTTTGATAGAGGCTTTTTTTGCCTGAGATCATCACAGGTCCTTGGTCTGGCCATCTCCAGTGGAGGGAAACTCACCCAGCCTGAAGACCTCTCTGGTCCTTAGGCTTATGGGAAGACTTTTCTCAGTTGGGGAGCTCAACACTTCAGGGAAGGGGAGGACAACTCACCATGCCTGAGGTCCTTTCTGGTCCCTGGACCCCTGGGAAGACTGGTCCCACTTGGAGATCTCACTGTTCCAGAAGAGAGGAGGGAAAATCTCCCTGCCTGAAGTTCTCTCTGGTCCTGGGGCTGGTGGGAAAGCTCACCTTGGCTGGGAAGCTCAACAGGAGGGCAATTCATCCTACCTGAAGTCCTCTCTGGCCCTGCAGCTGGCAGGGAAGCTCCCCTGGCTGGGGAGCTCACCTCTCCAGGAAAGCGGAGGGCGACTCACCCTTTCTAAAGTCCTCTCTGGACCTTGGTGACTGGTGGGAGAGCCTTGAACCAGATGACTTTACCAGTGAATTATATTAAACATTCAAAGAAGAGCTAGCACCAATTCTACATAAAGTATTTCAGAAAATATAAAAAGAATAAATACTCCCAGATTCATTCTATGAATCAAACATATCCCTGACTCCAAAGTCAGGTAAAGACATCACCAAAATAGAAAACTATAGACCAATATGTCTCGTGAACTTAGGTGTAAAAATTCTCCACAAAACCCTGGTCAATAGAATTCAATAGTATATAAAAAAAAATAATCCATCATGACCAAATGGGATTCATAACAGGTATGCAAAGGATGATTTAACATAAGAAAAATAGTTAACATAAATTATCACTAACAAACCAAAGAACAGGAACCACATAATCCTACAACATCATTCTCAATAGAGAGAAACTAAAAATAATTCTCTTTTAGAATAGGAACTAGGCAAGGATGCCCCCTATCACCACTCCTATTCAATATATTATTGGCAGTCTTAATAAGAAAAAACAACATAAAACAAGCAGTGTAATTCATTGCATTAACAAAGCAAAGAACAAGAACCACATGATCCTATCAATTGATGCAGAAAAGGCCTTTGACAAAATTCAACACCCTTTCTTGATTAAAACAATCAACAAAATAGGAATAGAGGGGAATTTCCTCAATGTAGTAAAAAGTATATATGCAAAACCAAGAGCCAACATCATTCTCAATGGGGAGAGATTAAAGACATTCCCTTTGAAAATAGGAACTAGGAACTGTCACCTCTCCTATTTAATATTGTATTGAAAGTCTTAAAAATAGCAATATGACAAGAGAAGGGAAAAAGAAGTATCCAAATTGGCAAAGAGGAGGTAAAATTATCTCTATATGCAGATGATATGATAATATACTTAGAAAACCCTAAATACTCAGAAAGAAAACTAATGGACATAGTTGAACAATTCAGAAAAGTAACAGAATAAAAGATAAACATACAAAAATAAATTGGATTTCTTTACAAAAGCTAAGAGAACATAGCAAAAGAAAATTTTAAAAAACAAAACGCCACCCTAATGACAATAGCTAATCACAAGATTAAATACTTGGGAACAAATCTTACTAGAGACATAAAGAACCCATACAAAGAAAATAACTACAAAGCATTACTGTAAGAAACAAAAAGAGACCTAGAGAAAAGGAAGATTATATTATGTTCATGGAGCATTCAATATTGTGAAAATTACAGTTTCATCAAAAGCAATCTACAAGTTTAATGCAATCCCAATACAGATACCAATTCTATTCTTCAATGAGATAGAGAAGGCAATTTCCAATTTTATCTGGAATAGGAAGAGGCCCCAAATAAACAGAGCACTACTGAAAAAGAAAAGCAAGATAGGAGGCATCACACTCCCTTATTTCAAATCATCAGAGAAAAACTAGGAACAACTCTAGAAGCCCTAATCTACATCATGAATTGACTTCCAAGCATAACAAAAACCCTACAACCAAGAGAGGATAAAACAGATAAGTGATACCTTCTAATTCTAAATACCTTCTAATAGGTCAAATTCCTATGCACATCAAAAATCTTCTCCATCAGAGTAAAAATGAATCCCTAAGACTGGAAAAATATTTGGCAATGACATATCTGATAGAGGACTCACATCTAACATTTATAAGCTACTCCAGCACCTCAACAAGAAAAAGGCTAACAACCTAATCACAAAATGGACACAAAATACGAATAAACACTTCACCAAAGAAGAAATTCAGATAGTCAACAAACACATGAAGAAATGTTCAAAATCCCTAGCTATCAGAGAGATGAAAATTAGAACAACAATGAGATATTATCTCACCCCAGCAACAATAGCAAAGTTCAGCAGAGCAAAAAACAACAAATGCTGGCAAGGATGTGGAAAGATTGGAGCTCTTATCCATTGCTGGTGGCAATGTAAAATGGTATAACACTATGGAAGCCTGTGTGGCGCTTTTTTATAAAACTGGAAATAGAAATATCATTTGACCCAGCTATCTTATTACTGGGAATATACTCTAAAGAAATCAGAGCTGTGATTCAAACAGATGTATGCATGCTCATATTTATTGCTGCATTATTCACAATAGTGAAGACATGGGGGCAGCCCAACGGCCTATCAACAAAAGAATGAATGCAGAAGCTATTCATACAATGGAGTATTACACAGCACTGAAAAAAACAATGGACTTGTAAAATATTACACAACATGGATGAGTCTGAAAGACATTATGCTGAATGAAATATCTCAGTCCTCAAAAGGTCCAATACTGCATAGGACCACTGTTATAAAAATAGAATGGGTATGGGAGAGAGGAAAGCAGGGAAAGAACAGATTGATAATGAAAACTACACTGGAATGGGAGAAGGGAAGGACTACCTGAAGAGAAGGGATTATTTGACATTATGGATATGGCAAGTGACAAACTAAACAAGACATGCATTACAATGTGAATTGGAGGTGGGAGGGAGAAAGGAAAAGTCACATCAATGAATGAATGAAACCCATTCTTTCTGTAAACTTTCACTAAAATCACAATTTAAAAGAAAGAAAAAAAGACATGGTCTACTGGAGGCACCATGTTTTAAATGTTTTTGACTGTTGAAAAATACAAGATAAGGTAGTCTGGAGCAAGTCAAAGACCAGGTAGATCAACTTAGTGGCACACAGATATATTGGAAGCATAACTATCATTTACTACTATAGGAGTGAGTCCATATTGGATCAATCTCTTGAGTGGAGTTACACAATTTCTGTAAAGAAGGTCAAAGAGAACAAAGTAACCAGTGCAACCAGGATAGTCTCAACTTTAGTTTCTACTTCTGATTGACTAGGCCTTCTTGACTGAATTAGAATGACAGGAGACGTCATTAGCAGAAGCATTTAGTTGATGTGAGGTAAAGGCCCAATTTTTTTTCTTTTTTTTAAAAAAATTTATTTATTTTTCATTTCAATGAA
>NW_006399766.1:18952331-18953524 GCF_000299155.1 Elephantulus edwardii | reverse complement strand
ATAGGGATTTGAGTCTTAGAAGATCCCATTCATCTACGTTATCTTCTCCTGGTTGCATTCAGATCTTGGTGCTTGTTAGGAAGACTTGAGAAGAAGATCTGGTATCCTAAGAATTAACTCTTGCTCCAATTTTGCCCTATGTGTTTTTATTATCTGTTTGCTTTGTGGGAGCATGGATGGGCAAGATGACACAAACTTCAGAAGTTGGGATGCAGCTACTGAATACCTTATATTTTCTAAGAGCTCTTTACCTTGAGTCTATTCTAAGAGCTCTTTACCTTGAGTCTGTCATTCAGTTGGGAAATTCACTTGATAAATGCCCAATCAGGGAAGCAGCAACATTTCTTTTACGGACTTTATGTTTGTGTAAGAGTTCTGGTGGCATAGTCTGTAGGGAGCTGAGCCAGACATGATGGCATGTCTCTGGCAGTTCGTATCCACCAGCTGCTCCATGGGAGAAAGATAGGTGATCTCCCTCCATGTGCTTCACAACCTCCAAAAACCCATGAGAGGGGCAGTTCCAACTCAACAGCAGTGAGAGACTAAGAAATGTTCTTGAAGTATCCAAGTAATCTTCTTGCTTTTAGTATTGTTTTATTGAATTTATAATGTTTACTATTTTCTGTATCACTATCTTATACCGTTTTTACCTCTGGCTTTCTGGAATTTAAAATCTATTTTCCCCCTAAGTTGGTATCCAAACTGTTGCCTTGCAATATTTAGTTACTTTTTTTAAAATAAATTTTTAATTGTGATGTTAATGAATATTAAAATTTAAAAAAAAACAAAATGAGAAAGTTTTACATCTCTCACTGTATATGTATATCTCACTACTGTGGAGTGCATTCCACCTGCTAACAATCTTAAAGGGCAGAGTAGAATTGCCCCAAAGGGTATAGGGTACCAAGGCCAAGTGGCTTTTTTTTTCATTTTTATTTTATTATTTGTGTGTGTGTACCGTCAAATCATATCTGACTGGTACAAGAGGAGATTGTCCCTCCTTCCTTGGCAGAGCATCTGGTGGATTCGAACTGTGCGCCTCTGGGATTGCAGTGCAGCTTCTTGCCACTAGGCCACCAGAGCTCCCCTGGCCAAGTGGCTTTAAAAAAAATTTTATTTTATTAATTTTAATGAACATTTACAGAGATTTTGGATTTCCATTCATTCATTGTTGCACTTTTCTCCCTGCCCAC
>NW_006399766.1:18947596-18952231 GCF_000299155.1 Elephantulus edwardii | reverse complement strand
GCTTTCCACAGTGGTTGCACCATTTTACACTCCCACCAACAGTGAATATGGGTTCCAGTCTCTCCACAACCTCACCAGCATTTGTTGCTTGCTGTTCTGTTAAATTTTGCAATTTTGGTGAATATTTGGGAAATAGAGCTTGCATCTACTTCTGGTAAAGTTAAAGGTGTTATATTATTCCCTTGCAGTAATTAATTGTAACCGCTTGTAATAGGTAGCATTTAAGACTGAGGGTGAGTTTCTCAAGCATACGGAGTTAGTTGTCTGTCATTAATTCAAATGAAGAACATCTGTGTGTCCTGGGGGGAGCTGACCTTATCAACTTAAAGATAATAATACTTAAGGCCATAGAAGTCCTAGGATTTCAGAGAGCTTTGTTAGTTTAAGTTGTTAAGCTCCATTAGTCATCTCTGCTTTTTATGAGGACTGTGGGTGATAAGAACAGTCAGGTTTCTGGGCAAAAGGTATACAACTTTACTGAGTTCCTGAATAATAGCACTCATAAAATGAGTTGCCCTGTCACTAGAGAGAGAAGTTGTAATTACTCAAGTTGAAAGGGGGGGGGGGAAGGTAAAAACGTATCCCAAAATCTAGAGGGTTTCCCCCACACACACAGTGAGAGAAACTTAAACCACCCTGAAGACAAATAAATAACCAGACATGTTTAGAGTACATTGTAAGAGGGATCAATAAGTGTGCAAGGGCCCACTGAGGCGTTGATTCCTGTCTATGACCCATCTTTTTGGATTTACCAGGACTGTGCCATTGGCCAGTAAGACATGCTTTGGGAAACATTATTGGGAGTACCCTAACAGCCCACCCCTGACAGTTGTGTGTTTTTTTTTTTTTACTGTTAGGGTCAATTCATTTCTGCTGTTCTGGGTAACATAGAAAATTTGCACTATACTCCATTTTTGAGGATTTGGTGTCACCAGTCAGTCATCCTGAGAATGCCAAATGTTATCTGGATGAAATGAGCCAGCAAATGTCTCCCAATGTTTTTCCCAAATTAGGAACTTATCTCTGACAGATAACAAGAAGTCTCATTTAATTCCTCTAAGACTTCTCCTGTGTGAGTGATTACAGGAGCAATTTCCTTGATTACTGTTACTTGTTAAGCATAATGGTCAGCTGAGGTATTTTTCAATAAATTCTGGGCCTTTACACTTTGGATAAGGGGGAGCTCTGGTAGCCTATTGTGTAAGGAATTGAGCTGCCAATCTAAAGGAATGCAGTTTGAATCTACCAATTTCTCCGTGGGAGAAAGATGAGCTATTTTCTCTTGTACAATTTACAACCTCTGAAAATCCACAGGAGGGTCAGCGATGAGTCAGTTCTGATTCAAGGGCAATAAGTTGAGTTTGAGTACACTTTACATGAGGGTGTTGTAGTACGTAGGTTGTGCTGTCAACCTAAAATTATTAGTCTTCTCTGGCAGTTTAACCACACTAGCAGCTGTTCAGAAGAAAGATGGGCTCCTCCTGTGACATTTGCAGTCTCCAATAAGCCACTGGTGAGCCAGGTATGAGTTGGTTCAAACTCAAAGGCAATTTTATTTTGGCTGTTTTGTGTAGATATTTCCTTTGAGGTTAGAAAACCTGATTTTTTTTCCTAAGTATTTTTTAATCAGACTGAATGGAAACCCTAGAAATAATTCTTTTTTATCAATGTAAATATTTATTTTTAAGTGTATCCATATAAATATTTTTCAACTTTTGTCAATCAATAAGTCTAGACTATGGAACCCTGGTGGCGCAACAGTTAAGTACTAGCTTAACGGTAAATGGTTCAAACTCACCCAATGGCTCTGTGGGAGAAGTGCTGGAACCTGCTCCCATAAAGATCTGACTCATGGCTGACTCAGGTTTCTGAGCCTGGAAATCTTTATGGAAGGAGAACTGCTTCCTTTTTCTCCCACAGTGCAAATGGTGGATTACAGCCCAACAGATAACCCACTAGGTCATGGGGAATCTATCCAGTGAAGACCCCAGAAAACCCTCTGGGGCAGACAGTTCTACTGTCTTATGTGGGGACATACATACTCTTAAGTGAGTACATACATAATCACTATGTGTTTAAATTGACTGGGTAACACTTAACAACTAGGCGTCTAGACCATGGCAATTAATTCATTGGGACCATCTGAGCACATTTCATTTCCACAAGAGGTTTCCATTCTGGGGGGGGGGATATCAGTCCATGACAGAATATACTTATCAACTTTTAATTTTACTTTTCACAGGCAATTAACAAACACAATGAAATCAAGATTAATTAAGGGAGTCCCTTGAAGGTCTGTGTGGTTTATGAACTTTTTTTTAACAGAGGTAAATAATTAGGAAGGAGCCTTAGGGGCACAGTGGCTGAGGGCTTGGCTGCTGACCAAAAGATCAGCAGTTGGAACCCACTAGCCCCTCCACAATGTGGGAGACAGATAAGCATTAGTAAAGATTGACAGCCTTGGAAATCCTACTGGGCAGTATTAGTATGTCTTATAAGGATACTAGGAAGCTCTGGTAGCTTAGTGATAAGAAGCCGTGCTGCCATCCCAAAGGCACATAGTTCAAATTTACCAGCTGTTCTGCTGGAAAAGGGCAATCTCCTCCCGTGCGCTTTATTGCCTCTGAAAACTCTCTCGAGTGTCAGCTATGAGTCCATTCCAATTCAGAGGCACATAACAACAACATAAGGTCACTAAGAGACAGGATCAAGTCAGCAGCATTGAGTTGGTGTTTTACAGAGGCAAATATAGTAAGTTTAAATTAGAATAAAAATAACTGATGGTTTTACACTCTTTTATTATTTTGTTATTATTATCTTTTATTATTTTACACTCTTTTTTAATTGCTGCTATGGCCCTTTAAACAAGGGGGAGATGTCTTGGTTATTGTGGGGCTCATGAAAAACCAAAATAAACACAAGGATTCAGATGATTCTCATGTAGCTAAGGCGATATTCCCAGTGGCAATCCAGACTTTGTTTTCCAGACACTTCATAAACAATAGGAACTTGTGAATCTAGACGCCTGGGAGGTGGGGGGATGACAATTTTAGTAAATTATGCTTATACATGATATGTTTATTTTACTTTAAAAACTATTCAATTCTTGAAAGCAAAGCACATTTGTCAGTTAGTACTGGCCAAGGTAAGTCATAGGTCATAGTCAAAGGTAAGTCATAGGTCATAGTCAATTAGGGCATAATAGAGCAATCTGGGTGGGGTCAGGGTATAAATGCAGGCACACTCCCTAAAAGTGGTCAGACACTCAAGAGAGAGCGTGAAAGAGACATCAGAAGCTCACTGTCCTGGGTTACAGTCATCCATAGACCAGGTAGGTAAGGGGTCCCCCTTGACAACAAGCCCCATAGAAAGACTTTGACTTGATTGAAAAGAGAAAGGGAACTAGGTACTAGGAGATGGGGTCCATGGAGTAAATAGTAGAGTAGGGTCACCAGGTCAGAATTTAGGGGTGGAGTTAGGATAAGTACTACCCACTATTTATTTATTTATTCTATTTTTAAATTTTAAAAAATTAAGTTGGTTAAGAGGTATAAAGTCACTAAGCAGGTTAACCTAATCCAGAGGCTAGAGAAAGATCCAGTGTTGACAAAGGTCTCAAGACTAGCAGCCAAGAGGAGCATTTAAACTAGAAGTGAAAGAAGACTTCAAAAAGGGTAACTGGGGAGAAAGGGATACGGGATCTGGACTTTTAAGGACAAATAGCAATGGTATAAATGGAGTTGAAATAAAAGCATTTCAACCAGAGAAGTAGCACCAATACCTGTACTGAGGCCTGAGTATAGAGCCTCAAGCAAAGATGTTAGAATTCTTAGGAGATGGATGGGTTTAGAAGTGGAATCAAGAGGAGAAAGAACAAGGAACTAGTCATGGAGGGACCTGCATGCCTGAGAAGGAACTGGGCTCGGTTTTTTTGCAAACTTGGAAGTTATTAAAAGTGTTTAAGAGTAGAGAAACATATGCAGATTTATGCCTTAGAAAACTAAGTTGAATAATAGGACAAATTAGAGAAACATATGCAGATTAATGCCTTAGAAAACTAAGTTGAATAATAGGACAAATTAATTATCTCAATGTAAATTCATGTGATCCCTATGTCTGAGGAGAGGCAAGGATGAGTGTTTCACCGGGGTTACCAGGTCAGTGTGATGTCAGCAGTTTATGACAACCACTGAATTGCAGCAGGGGCATTGGGAGAGAGAGGGGGAGACAAAGACAGGGATGAGGCAGAGGTATCAAGTTACACTTAAAGAAGGCCTTCTTTATTTGCACCCATACCCCATAAGAACTGTCAACAGGTTTCAGTGTCATCTCTGACATTACTATTCACATGGCATTCCAAGGGGCTCATAAGAGGGAGGGGCCATGATGACTCTATTGTGATGCATTCATTGGCCAATCAAACTAAGGAATTCCACTGGTTCAGCTAAACCAATGGCTGGCCTCCTACTGAATGGCATCCTCCAATGTCTGCAACCAAAGTTATTGGTTGACTCTGCAGTACCTGGTTCTATAGAGTTAGACTGTCACTTAATAATGTCACTACTAATTTGTGGAATCAAATAGGATTATACAAAATGAGAAAGTTTCTGCCTACATGAGGATGAATTATAATGG
>NW_006399766.1:18928847-18943576 GCF_000299155.1 Elephantulus edwardii | reverse complement strand
ATTAGGACTACTAGAGTTCTTCCAAGCTTTTCTTTAATGAAGTTTATAGTCCTTGGTTTTAGTCCCAAGTGGCTTTTTAAAGTAGATTGACACATCTTTTTCCCAAAGAGTGACCGGTGGGTTCGAACCACTTTTATGTTAAAAGCACCTTGACCACTGTGCCACCAGGCCTTGTAATTACACACACACACACACACACACACATACACACAATGTCAGAGAAATATGAGCTTTTTCTTGATCCATTTGAATCTATAGAAACAGGTTTTCATTTTCTATTGGGATATGTAAACATATATATGAATTGGACCATGGTTGCTATGGAGATCTTGAAGCTCATCCAAGCTTCTCTGTGGTTATGTCTGAAATGATGTCTTTGGGGAGATTCACATTATAAGAATGAGGGCTGTAGGTGTCTGCCTCATAAGAAGCCACTTGTTATCAGCTACCTCATCTACTAAACTAGAAAGATTCATAGATTCCCAGTCTTAATAGATGATTACACTTCATAGTAGATCTTTTATCCTGTCAGCCATCATGAATAACACGCCAAATTAATTTGGGGGGGGGAATAAATTGATGTGCTTTTTAGGAGAATTTGGCTCTATTTTCAGCTGTGAATTATGCATTAGTAGGAATTATTTGGACAGCATTCATCATCATTTCCGAAGTTAATGAAATTCCATTACATTTCAGTACATTTTCATTTCACCTGGTGGTAAATTAATTCTCCCTCACTCACTCTGTCTCCATCTCTCACTCCTTTTTTTGCATCATTTACAGTAGTTACAGAGTGAGAACTCAGAGAAGCTTCATAACTAGAATGAGTTAAATAAGGGGCAGGAAAGGCATTCTGTTACGGATTCTGTAATGACAATGTGTGCTGTAATTAGATGCCAAAAATGAGTAATACTGCTTGTTTTTACTGCTTCCTTTGTTGTATCTGCTGGTCAAGGCTTTAAGAGAAGGTAGGTGATGGAGGGTCCTCACTGAGCTAGAACACAGAGCTCTCACACTTTCGAGCTTCCAGTAGCAACAGCAGCAGCACATAACACCTGGTCACACTGCTGAATAGATGGCTTGACTTGGGAAGGTTCCCTGAGCAACTCAACTCAACAGCATCACAAAGTCCGGTTTAGCTCCACTGAGGTAAAGCAAGGCTGGGCCTCTCCTACGTGCTGAATATGACTCCCTCCCCTTGTCATGACCCAAGACATCCTGCTCCCACAGATCCTCTAGCCAGTAGGCAAATTTCTTCTGGCAAATTCTCTAGGAACTGATCAAACTGCATCCCAGAAGCTGCTTTGAGCACCACCACCCCAGCTCCCACCAGACACATACATACACACATCAGAGATTCTGCTTCTAGGTATGACTGGCATATGTCCCTCTCCCAACCCCACAGAACCTTCCTCGTGAATCAAAGCCTCTTTTCCAATTTACACACCCTGAGAGGAACAGTAGTTCCCATTAAGCAAGGTAAGCACATGTGAATCTGTTCAGTGCAGATTAATAAACACAAGTCAATTCTTTTTACTTTACCAATTGGGCAATCTACCCTGGTCTCCAATGGCCACCATTTCCGTCAACAGCCTAGCACTTAATTGCCACACCACCAGGGTTCCTTTCCAAAGGGAAAAAACTTCCAGATTCCTAAATAGCAAAGTCATCCCCAAGGAAATTTGTATCCAGGGCTGAAAAACTCAAGTCAATTCTATCAGAACAATTGGGAATGACCACAGTCCATCAGATCATTTTTCCAGTCAGTGATAGCTGGCCAGATTCACTGGCATGGAATGAGCCAATTGGCAGTCCCATTGATTGTACAGTCATCAGGCATATTCATATGACCTCCATATGAGCAATTCAGGCATGTACTAACAAAGCCCCTTGCTTAGATTTGATTGCCCTGTGCAACACAATGTATATTTATTCTATCTGACGCTCTCCATTTCAATTAACTCCAGACAGGTTCCCTCCAGAGACAAAAGGCTTAACTTTATTTGCCCACATTAACCAAACTGGAGGGTAGTCGGGTAAACACAACCATAACAACATCTGTCCAGTAAGCTACCCAGAGCTCCCGAAGTAAGAAAGTAATTTGAATCAGGCTGAGATAAGAGGGTACCTTGGCTATGATTTATAGTTGTTGGGGAAATGAGGGAACTAGAGAGGTGCCTTACTCTTGGTAAAAGCAAAAGCCATTAATGAGAGGAAGTAATCAGTACTATCTGAAAGGTACAGTAAATCCTGTGGCCACATGCATCTCCTTACCAGAAGATATTCTCTGTGAGTTACCAATCCTGGGAAGCTCAGGTTGCTTTAAGTCCTTTGGGAACACAACACATTTGTACATAAACCTGAGGGTTAAAAAGCATTATGATGCAGTCATTCACAAGAGCACTGAATTAGACTAGGCACCAAAAAGCCTAACAAGTTAAGTCTGGCTGGCTTACTGTAAAGGAGCCATGAGTGGGAAAGGAGAACTGCACTCCACTGGGCTTCCAACAACTGTGATCTTTTGGATGCAGATTGCCAGGCCTTTCTTCTGATATGACTCTAGGTGGGTTCAAACCATCAGCCTTTCTATTGGCAGCTAAGCTCTCAACCATTTGCACCATCCAGGTACTCCTGTGTGTAACAAGTGAATCCTTTCTCTCCTGTAGAGTCGCTGGGTGGCACAAATGGTTAATGGGCAGACACACATAGATCAGATGGTTCCATGGCAACTGGCTTACTGGTTTTCATCCTCCTCCTTCTTTGAAGATTCTTTATCTCCCCAGCAGCATATGAGCATTCCAAAATGCTCCACACCTTTGCCAGCATTTGATATTCCTGGCGGTTTTCACTTGTGCTTCTTTGTCATGTTTTGTTTTAACCAAGATATTAGCACATTGTGGTTTTGACTGGCCCTGGCAGCACAGCAGTGAAGTGTTAGCCTGCTAGTCAGAAGCATGAAGCAGTCTACATGCATAAAGATTTCCAGAGTTGGACACCCCATGTGGTGTGGTTCCACACTTTCCCACAGCATCATGGAGATGAAATTGACTCAGTGGCAACCAGTCTGACTTCTAGTGGGGGGGTGGTGTGTGTGTTGTTTTGTTTCACATATAATAGCCATGAGTCAGAATCAAACTTGATTGTTGCATCTTTTCATGTGCTTACTGGCCTGGCATATAAAAAAAATTCTAAGATTTCAATTCCCTTCTTTTCCTCAGATAAAAAGAATTTTGGCAGAGACCTTCTAGAGACAAGACCTTAACTCTAGAAGTTTACATTTTCCCCACACCATATCACATAACATAGAATTCTGACAGCAAGATTTGCCATAATCCTAAATTTCAGTACTAGCCTACTCCTCTCTCTCATATATACACACACACACTCAGATTCACAGATTAGGTGTTTTTTTAAATTTTTTTATTTTATTATTTTTGTGTGAGTGTACCATCAAATCAGATCTGACTGGTACAGGAGAAGATTGTCCCTCCTTCCTTGGCAGAGCATCTGGTGGATTCGAACCGTGCGCCTCTGGGATTGTAGTTGCAGCTTCTTGCCACTAGGCCACCAGAGCTCCCCTCAGATTAGTTTTACAATGAGTTCCACTGGAAAGCTGGCCATCCATACTATAGAGCAGCTGAAGCAAATGGCTGAAAAACTGCTCAACAAAGTGCTGCTGTCTGCATTAGTACAGCCATGATTTATAAAATACTATTATTCAAGAAAACACCATCTCTACAATCTTCTCCTCCCCTTCTGAAATGAAGCCTCCAGTCTTTCTTTTCTCTTTCATTGCAACACCAGCTACAAAGCTTGATTCTTGACAAATGGAATTTTCTCATTCATTTACTATTTCTTGAGTACCTTAAACATGCCATGAACTGAGCTAGACAATATGGAAGCCTTTGATGATAAATAAGACACACTCAGAAACTCTGGAAGGGAATGTGTGGTCTGCTTGCACCTCAGGCTTATTTTTTGGAAACAGTTAGAAACTGCAAGTATCACAGACTTAGAACACAGGGTCTAGGCATGAGGCCAGTCCTTATTTTTTCTACATATCTACATATCCTGGTCTTTTCTTTTTTGGTAGCCTTCTGAACACAAAACTCCCTTGAATCCCATACTCACTTCCCCTTTTTGAATAGCTTTCTCAGTTTGTCTTCATCTATTTCCTGTTCATGTTATCTAAATGTCCTTATTGATGATTCTCTGCCTTAAAAAGAGTTGTAGGAAGTCTGTATAAAAATGCTGTATAGATATTGATGTGTATTGTTAGCCTATTGAACCCCAAATAAAAAAAGAAGCGGAGGCAAGAGCAAAATCACTGTAGTACCTATTCTCTTACAGAGATGTATGTGTTTGCTTGAGGAATTTCTCCAATTAATTAGTTGTTTAATGGTAGGAACAAGGGACTGCTTTGACAACAAACACTGGAAGAAATCCATTCCTTTCAGGGAATAATTATTTACTATTTAATGATTGTTTACAGTATTTATTTATTTATTTGTTACTGTTTATAATTTTGTGTTATGCAAGAGGGAGGAAGCTTTGAATCACTCAACTACATAGTCAACTCAGAATCACCCATGTTATTGCAGAGAAGCAATTGCTCTCTATTAATAATCAACAGATTTAAAAAAAAATTTGTTTCCCCTTAATTACTCATCTATCGTCCTCCAGTGGGCCTCTCCCTCTCCTACCCAACAATTTTTATAAATTAGGGAACATATTTTCCCTGAAGTAATCTCTCCCCCTACAGGCAACTAGCCTGCCAAGCTGATGATGGATCTCTCCCTGCAGAGAGGCTACATGCTAGAATGAATATGTGCCCATGGCAACAGGGCCTGTGGGTAGCTATGAGGGAATCCCCCCTATAGACACATATGCATGTCCACTTGCCAGATCACAAACACACCTCTAGCTTTCCTGGCATTAGCATATCTGGCAAACCTTCTCTCAGGGAGAAGGTAAGCGCTGAGCAGTGATTAACAACTGAGATAGTCAGAGAGAGAACTGGGTAACCCTGGGTTACACTCAGCCATGAAATAGGTATCATACCTAAATGTAAATGACATCGTGAATGCAAAGTACAGGACTCAATGTATGCCCTTAGTAATGCCAGCCGTTATTATTATTATTATTATTATTATTATTATTATTAAGATTGTTGACTAAAGAATCATTACAAGAGGAAGTAGAACTTCTCAACCTGGGGGGATGAGTTTCAACAATTTATTAGACTTACTATCATAGTTAAAGCATCAAAGCTTTTGTATCTTAAAAGAAATATATTCTGAAGGAGTTGTTATTCCCACAATAGGTATCAATTCCTTTAACATGTTCATATGACTACTTGGATTTCCCAATCTTGATGAAGAGAGATTTTTCAAATATCAGACCAGCTTTACCTACATTCCAGCCTTAGCTACATTCAGTCTTACCTACATTCCTCCATGCTCTGATAGGTGTTGGCCTAGAAAAATCTCTGAAGATAGTCCCCTCCTGCTCAGATATTCTAAGATTCTGAATTTCAGTTAGAAGAGAGATGAGATCACCGGAGAAGGACACAATATAAACATACAATCAGAGGAGGCTGAAGACCTCAAGTTCACTTGTTGATCCCACTAACCAGAAGTAGTTCTTCTCTCAATCTTATTTTTATTAAAGGGAAAGAAATTGAAGCATATATTGTAATATTTAACATAACGCATTTTTATTTTATATTTTTGTGTATGTTTTATGTTTATTTCTTTTTATTTGTATATTTATATGTATATTATATATATTTATATATATTATTTTATGTCTATTTCTTTTTATTGGTATCCCTCCCCCATCCATGGGAGAACCTAATATTCTATGATATGCATGCTTTTTTTATTCGCTAGGTGGCAGCAACACTTAGCTTTTCCAAAATTATACACTTCGTGTTTCATTTCTATAATGAGTTCTTTATGTTTCACGTGAGGGCATCACACCTTATTTTCCTTTTTCTAAACAACAAAATAGTTTTAATGCAATTACAAGTAATCACAAATAATTGCACAAGAAATCACAAATAATTACACATTTACACTGTAAGATCCAGAACAAGACCCTGTAAAAACCCATGACCTAACGTGGAGGAGGAATAGTGATTTATATAAACTTATATACATATGGAACTCACATCTTTTAACTCTATATCCAAATATCTTCAGTTGGGGGGTGAGGGAACAAATATCTCAAAAAATGTCATTTCTTTGTCCTGAACATCACAGAAAGGGAGGGATTTAAGAAACAAGGTTAGCTGATAACATTTGGCACCACAATTTCCTAAACAGATTCTAACTCAGTACATTATACATGCTTTCCCTTTTCAATACACAGAATGCTGTATGCATTTTAACTCAAAAACATCAAGATTAATTTTTTTTAAATTGTGTGTATTGTCAAATTGGATCTGACTGGTACAGGAGGAGATTGTCCCTCCTTCTCCAGCAAAGGATCTGGTGGATTTGAACCGCTCACAAGGGTTAAATTTCTAAAAGGAGAACAGAAAGGCCAAGGAGAGAATATTTAAATCTTATCTTGGTGCCAATAGTCTGGTAACACTCTCTGATCCTAGTATCCTCTAATCCATATATTTTTCTTTTACGTGAGGATGTGAGAAGGACTATATCACATGTGAGACAGCAAAAGACCTGCATTAGAAACATCAGGTTTGTCTGGACAAACGTTCATCATCACATCTTTCTGTACAAACGTTCATCATAACATCTTTCTGTACAATGCCAAATATTCCAAGTCAAGCAGAACGTCAAAAGCAGTAACAGCACCTCAGGTGACTCACTGTCCTTTTTATCTTTAGCAATCTATGCAGGGGAAACTCTGCTCTGGCACATATCATAATGAAATCAGGAACATACTTCTCAGAAATTGGTGTTAGAAGAGAAACTGTGGATTTCTCAAGAAAGCCTGGGATCAAACTAGGTTACCTGGCTGGTAGAGTCCTACAGAACCACTGTATCTAGTATGTATTTTGGATTTGTATCTATCACTGTATCTAGTTTGATAGTACTAAGTACTAGTGAATCTGTATTCAGCAAAATGAAACACTGCCTGCTTCTGTAGCTTTATCAAATCTAGCTAATGCCTTACATTTACAAAATATCTGAGCACTTATGCACTGTTTTGTTGACTCTTCACAAAGAACTTAGTGTTTGTTTGTTTGTTTGTTTGTTTTTGATCTCATTTGATCCTTGAAACAGTACTGTTTGGTCAGTACAATGAGGAAAGTCTGAGAGGCAGAAAAAGATTTAAGACCTTCACATTACTGTCACAGCTCTGACACTTCCTAGCTTTGTGACTCTGTGCAGCTTAATAGTTCTGAGCCTCAAATGTCCTCATTTGTAAAATAGGGGGAGGGAACAATAGTATCAAGACTAAGGTTGTTGTGAGGATTAAATAAGATATGCACTTTAATAACACTTTCCTATTACTAAATCACTGGTGATTTGTAAAAAAGCCCAGTGGGCTAAAAGGACAAGTTCAGTGGCATGGCTAACTAGACCCACAGTTAACTTGTTCTTTTCTAAAAAGACAGGCTTTTTCTTACCATCTGACAAAAATCTCACACAGAAATCTGCAACATCTTATTTGCTGAGGTCCTTTCACAGTTACTCCCAACACGTTGCTATTGTTGGATTTGGCGCTGTCCTGACACTCAGAAACTGTCCTATTCTGTATTCCCAAGGTCACTTCTGCTCCAGGATTTTGATTAGAGAGCACAAGTTGGGGAAAGACCAAGAAATGCTGAGAGAGGGAGGGATGGAGTGAGCGTATGTGGGGAGAAATGTGCCAGTCAAGTTCTTTTGGTATTCCCAAGAGAGACAAGAGACAGATTATTTTTCCAATGATAGAGTTTCTCTCTCACTAATGACACACAGGTACAATGACCTGGTGAGATTCCTGTGGACAGCAGCCAGTAGGAATGCATCCCCTTTCATCTACCCTTTCAGAGTGTGGGATGCCTGCCCCAAGTCCCTCTTTATTACGGTGTATCACTGGAATCGATCCCATTGTTGGAGTCTATCAACTAGATGGAATGTTACGTAGCTCTTAAAATCATATGTACTAGGTGGGGGAGGAGTAAGCAGATGATAATGTGGCAATGACGTCCACTATGGTTGGTGTTACTTGTGGGTGAAGCTGACCTGGCCACCCCTCCTTGGTGGATGGATTGGATTGGCCCCGCCCTATCCCACACAAGGCCCCCTCTTCTCCCTCTCCCATTGGCTAAGGCTGAGCTTCTTCTCTCCACACAATGGCAGGCACCTTGGTCAGCCCACTCACAGCTGACAGGCAGGGGGGTCAGGAGATGGCGATGGCGACAGGTGACACTACATCTCTGATATGGACCCTGAGGTCATCTTGGTGTTGTCTCCTCTGTCATCTCACTAAGCCTTTTAGTT
This sequence comes from Elephantulus edwardii, assembly GCF_000299155.1. NCBI lineage: Eukaryota > Metazoa > Chordata > Mammalia > Macroscelidea > Macroscelididae > Elephantulus > Elephantulus edwardii. The sequence goes on along the minus strand of NW_006399766.1, from coordinate 18,935,120 downwards.
GAGTCGGAACCAACTCATAACTGACCCTACAATAGGTTTTCAGAGACCATAAATCACAGTGGAGGAGATTGTCCATCTCCCAGAGCCGCTGGTGTATTAGAACTGCCAGAAAGGCACCATCTTTGTGTTAACAGCACATCTCCCTACCCAGTGGGCCACCAGCCATTACAGGCACACAAATCCAAAATACATGCAACAGTTTCTTAAAAAGCAAAATGTGTCATGACGTACTTTATTAAAATATTTTAAGTACTTGATTAAAGTACTTAACATTGTCAGGTTTTGGAGGGTGAACCCAGACCATGAGGGAACTCTGGTGGTCTAGTGGATAGGCAGTTGCACTGCCAACCCAAAGGTAAGCAGTTCAAATCCAGCAGATAAACTTAATTAAACAATTTATTTAGGAAGCCACTTTATAAACATCTTGTTTAATCCTCACTCTCAATAACCTTTTCCAAATTATTCTACTACCATCAGCATAAATTCAATGTCCCCCTAAGCAAAAATTCTCCCTTGTCAATTTCTTAGAAAAGAAAATGTGACTTTGAAACAAATGATTCTGCCATTTACTATCTGTGTGACCCCTGACACATCATTCAGTTACCACTTTTGCAAAATGAAGCCGAAGCTGACTAAATTGAAAATGCAGTCAGAGTGTCTTGACTTTCGTTTTTCTATCTCTGCTTCTACCCAGAATGCTTAATATGAAATGTCCATTAGCAACATGTTGTTTTGCAAAAGAGTGTGCAAAATGCCACTGGAGAAAAATAGAAATGGCTTTCCTCCTGGTGTTTTTTTTAAGTACAAAATTCAAAATACATTACTGTTATTTATATTTCCATAAATTGTGTGGGTAGGGGTACCAGATAGCAACTATTTCCATTCTACCACACCCAGTAAATTGGCAGAGATTGCAGGGGGAGGGATCATAATCCAGGTCCAGCTGTACAGACCTCCAAAGTTGCAGCCCTTGTCACCACACAGCAGTGGATAAGAGTTTCCAGGGCTTTCTGAGTTTGCTGGTCTGCTACTCTCAGTCTGTTACTAAATTCTGAATGGTTATTTAGTGACAGCATTTCTCCCTGAACCAATCTTCAGATGTCATTCATTTCCTCCTCCTTACAGAAAAACCAACACATCCCTGATGCACATTCAAACAAAGTCATTTCACATTTTGAATTTTCTTTCTCCTACAGTCAAGCCCAATGACAATTCTTCAGGCTCAGGGCCAAATTTCAGCTCCACTAGAGGATGTGTGAATACTGTAGGCAAAGAAAATAGCATGAGACCAGCTAACAGTGGTCCCGCAAGTGCAGCCTTCCTGGCTATTTCGCAGCAGGCTGTGGATAAAGATATAAATGAAACATATGGAAATGAGGAAAAACATATGTCAGACACGCTGGGGCCCGTGTTCCTGTCAAGCACCCACACTAGGTCATTTTTAATCATGGAAACACCAACAAGCAGGCTCCCCAAATATTTCTACAGAACCAAAAATGAAGTCACAGCACTGTTTCTCACACTTTCCTTTTTAAGCTGCCTCATCAGCAGTATCCCAGTGTACACACATCCAGAAGGAAGCAGATTTTGGCACACATACATACACACACAGAGAAAAAGAAGCGGCAGCGCAAAGACTTTCCAAAGACTAAACAGTACTCCCTGCATACATTTCAGTCTGAATTCATCATTTCCAGGCATAATAATACATATTGTCATCGTCATCATCAATAAAGACCCTTTGAACCCATGCCCTCTACAGAGCACTGGGCTAAGTTCTAAAGCTAAGACAGAGAAGAACTGGTCTCTGCCCTCAGTTGTAAGAGTCATTTCTTCCATGAAGCCTTCCATGCTTCATTGCCATTTGACCTTCTACCCTCTTCTCACCTCGTGCCCGGATTCATATAGCACTTTGTTTCTACCACTTGCTTAGCCCTTGGCATGCACTATTTTAGATGGCCATCTATGGTTCTGGCTTGTCTGACTGATAGAAAACTTAAGAGCTGTGAAATGAGAAAAGAGTAAAGATCAAGCGGTAGAGGGAAGTGGAAGCCAGAGTGTTTGTCTGATGTTTAACTAGTATCAAAATAAGGATTCCTAAGAGGAAGCGGTAAAAGATGAGGTTGGAGTAGCAGATTGTTATTGTTGTTAACTATCCTTCAGTTAGCCAAGTTCCAGCTCCTGGTGACTTCATGTATAGGAGAATGAAATATTCCCCAGTCCTCCCACTTCCTTACCATCAGTCACCAGCACATTCAAGTCCATCATTTCAGCTGTTGTCCCAGTCCATTTGCCAAGCGTCTATCCAGAGAAAGCAAGTCAGTCCACCCTCGGTTTGTGATCCAGAAGGCTTTCATTGGCTAATTTTTGGAAGTAGATAGCCAGGCCTTTATTTCTACTCTGTATTCTTCTGAAAAGTGCACTAAAACATGTTTACCATGTGGTTTTTGGACATATTGATAGTATAACTTCCAGTGTCTTAGCAACACGTTGGACACTACCATACACACAGCTTCCAAACATTTAGATCAGCATTCAAGACTACAACGATTCCCTCTACAAAGTGGCTGGGGCTGAGGGTGGTCTTGTAGAAATGGATGAGAGGACATAACCCACCCTAAGTCTATATTCTATACAGCAGGCAGAGATCTTTGAACAAAGTTCACTGGGAAACACTTCCTATATTTCACTTCTGGGTAGCTGGATTATCTTATTTACCTCTTGTCCATAAAATTTCGAGTACCCTAAACAGTGCAAGTATGTCAGAGATGATGAAGATGGCACAGGATAGGATAGGGTTCAGATCTGCTCTTCATAGCATCGCTATGAGTCTGTACCTCATTGACGTTTAATGTACTCTAGAGCAAAGCATTTGCCTGCTTTTAGTAGGAAGAAAAAATAGATACCCATCTCATAAACAACACTAAATCTGTACAGTGCTATACGTTCTAATATTTATCATCAAAGTGCATGCTGTTAAGTATTAGTGCCATTGCCCTTGCCATAACTCACGACACTTCTTTAGGATTGTGTGCTAATACCTTATTGAGTTTTGGCCTTTATAAATGCTAGTGAACATAAGACAGTTTCTTCTACGAATCTCAGCAGTCTCTAATTCTTTATATCAAGATGAAATAATTCTTCCCTCCAGTTTTAAAAGTAATATGCTTTCATTACAAAAAATCATGCAAATATTATATAATACATCCTCCTACAAATATGAGAAAACCCTAATGCCATTTTGGTATATTTCCTTATTTTATAATGTACACATTGCAGTCATAATATCATTTTGTATTCTGCTTTTACCACCTAAAATCTTCCTGGTCCATCCAAAGTCCTTTATAAAACATTTTACAAAATACCCCATCATTTGGGACTAATTCTTTAACTAGATTCTATTATTGACAATTTAGATTGTTTCCAATTTGGCTTAATCATTATTAGGTTTCAGTGAACACCTTTTCATAGATTTCTGTTTACTTCTATGGGAGAGATTCTAGAAGGGAGATGATTGGATTTAGATGGACAGGAAACTTTTTAGGTCCTTATAACATGCTGCCAACAAAATGAGACCAAATTAATATATAGAATATTTCTTATATTCTGTCACTGTTGTTGGGAGCTATTGAGTCTATTTTCATTCTTAGCTACCCAATAAGATTGAACAGAACTGACCCAGAGGGTTTTCTTTTCTTTTTTTGTGTGTCAAATCTTTTTTTTTTTTTGCATTTCTTTTTTTTGTTACATTTATTATTATTATTATTAATTTCAATGAACATCTACAGAGATTTTGGATTTCCATTCATTCATTGTTGCACTTTCTCCCCGCACAAATCACCCCCACCCCCACCCCCAGTTCGCTCCTCTCCTTGAAAAGCAAAAGAAGGGTTTTCTTGGTTGCAGTATTTATGAAAGTAGACCACAGTGGCTCTCAAAATATAGACTAGGCCTATCAATGTCACCTGGGAACATGGCAGAATCAGGCACTCTAGGGAGGGGGCCCAGATGTCTTTGTCTTAACAAACTATCCCAAATCCTTGTTTCTTTTTCCTGTTCTGCTGTCTGGCTTATACCAATCTATAGCCTTACATGAAATTCCAAAGTGTTTTTAAAGGGCCTTCCTTGATATTTTGTGCTTTTTGACAACCTATGAAGCTTTCTTTATATCACAGGTCTAGTATGAACAGATCTAGTTTGTTCTACTTTATTAGAAGTTAAGGGAAAATATGAGAACATTTTCTTACCCTTAAGTCTAGCCTTTTTTACCCAATGGTCATCCAAAATATTTTCATTGCTTCCTCTTTTAAGGCTTTTAAAGTTATCTTTCATTAAAATTCTCTCTTACAAGCTTTATTTAAGCTTTTAAAGTTTTCTCTTTCATTTTTCTAACAAATACTTGCTGTAGGATAGCTTATATGATAAATGTGGCACAGGATAGCTAATTTGATAAATGTGGCACCTTTTCCTTTACACGCGTGTTTTTGGAGTGGGCTCCATCTACTGCACACTCCCTGAATCAGCCAAGTCTTTCTAGAAGGAAGGCTGCTTCAGAGGAGTCAGATTTCGCTCCATTGAAAGGCATGTTAAACGCCTGTTTGCAACTGGGATAATGGGAGTAGGTGTGTCAGAGACAGTGAGATTGGCAGGGTTTAGCACTGTTGTACATAGGGTCATTATGAGTTGCAGGTGACTCAACAGACAGCACATAACAACAACAACAGGCTTAAGAGGCAGGTATGCTGATACATGGCTTGAAAGGCGACAATTCTCAGGCCTCTATAATTGTGGAGTTTTTTACTATTTTCCCACTGGTGTAAAGTTTAAGAAAAAAGTAGCCAACTGAGAGCATACACTTTCCAATCTGATGGGGAGGAGAGGAATCCTTTGCTGCTTTCCCAACTCTCAGCCCACTTTGGCTCCAGACTACACACTCTCCCCAAGCTGGCAGTTCTCTTCCATTCCAACAGTTTCTCTTTTTTCCTGAGAAATGTACAGAGAATCTCAGGGGATCTCCTGAGAGAACTGCATTCACCCTAGTGACACATCTAAGGAAGCCCTAAAGGGAACCATTAGCTTTCAAGCATGAGATTGCAAGTCCCTGGATGGCAGTGCTATCTTTTGCACATTTGCATCCTCTGAGCAGAATAGGAAGTCGGTGAGAGTGACTTTATGGATGAATGTCAAATTGCACCGTAATCCCTCAAAGACATTAGTGAGAAGGAGGAAAAAAAAACTATAGAATTCAAAAGTCACAGCAATCAATTGCAATGCAGGGACCTTGTTCTGATTGTGTTGTTCAAGCATAATCAAAATGAGACAGCTGGGAAATTAGAACACTGATCATTTTCTTCATCTTAACCATGTTTGGTTTGTTAGATTCATGAGACCCTAACCTGACACCTAACACCTAGAAGATATTGAGTATTTTTGCTTATGCTTAGTGGGCATTTGTGTTTCCTCTGTGAAATGTCCGTTCATGCTTTTGTTGTTGTTGTTCATGGTTTTTGTACACTTTTCACACTCTTTTTTGTGGGGGAAAAAGATGTCTTTTTCTGATGTATTTATAGATCTTTATGGATTCTAGATAAAAACCATCAAGAAACACTTTGCAAACTCGAAAAGCCTCACCCAAATATTAATAGATCCATGTCAGGAAGTTCTCTCCTATTTTAAAGAGGCACAAAACACCTCCCCACTTCTCCCCGCAGCTATTTCCTTCAACCTGGAGACCTATCATGTTTTATCTTTATTTGACAACAATTTAAGGGATTCTCAGTTGCTAGTCTCTCACACTGCTCACTGATCTCTTCCTCCTTCAAAGTCTGGCAAACTCCTGAGCCAATGATGCGTGTACGCACGATTCGCTCGCTCAGTGCTCCAGAACTGAGGGAACAAAGGGCTAGTGGAACGTTGGGCGTTGCTAAGGTGATGAGCTGAGGGGCAGAAGGCAGTGAGGGCCAACCAGGCAAGATGATACACTTGATCAGGGAGCAGGCGCTGCAGAAGTACCTAGCGTCAGCACCACCCATCCGCGATAGAATAACTACTACTTTGCTATTTAGACACCTGAGAAGGGCGCGCAGCCTGCACAATCCACTCAGAGGACAGAGGCATTCCCAGCCCTGCTCCCGCCTGCAACCCCGCCCCAAGGCGAGGCCACAGGAGCCCAGGAGCATGCCCGTTCCCGACAGCACAGCGCCCCCAGGTGATGGCTCATCGCAGAACATGGACACCAGCGTTGGAACAACCCTGATGGAAACACCATATGCA
>NW_006399766.1:18920140-18928747 GCF_000299155.1 Elephantulus edwardii | reverse complement strand
TGTGCTTGGGCACACACAGCGGTGGACTGCCGGGATGGGGGATGTCTTTACAGCTGAGTTTGCAAACTTTTCTCGGAGTTATCCCACTACTTTGTGCCCTCTCACTCTTCTGTCCCCAGGGGAAAGGCTGGCCATCTACCGCAAGAGCAGAATCTAACACCTGCGGCGGACTGGGATGGGTTGGCAGGCAGGGTAGAGGACCACACTGGGGCAAGAAGTGTGTCCCCAAGCCCCCAGGCCCTCGAGAGCAGAGTCCCATCGCTGTGAGGCAGAGAACCCCCTCTTGAAACCCTTGGCAGTGCCAGAATCAACCCAATGGTTGTTGCATGGGATGGTGTTGTGTCTCCCGGGGAGACTTAGAGCCCCCTGAGCCCGAGTAGGCAGCTCATACCTGTTGATGCTGCAATCTTTGCCTCTGTCTTTGACGCCCTGCTCCTGGGCTAGTCTGGAAGGAGTTGGGCCAGAAACTCGCTCGAAAAGTTGAGATGGAACTTGGCTCTCTGCTCCTCCTGATTTGCCTGCTGTTAGCACAGACAGCCTTGAGGCTGAACTGGAGAAGGGGCACTTTAAAGTGCTGTTTTGTAAACTGGTGTCATCATGCTCAAGTTCTCACTGCTGGAACCTTTAGCTTTGAAAAACGTGCCCAAATGTGACCGGGAGATAGCGTCACCTGCCACCTAAACCAGATGGGATTTCTGGCGACCCTTAGGTCTCTAGGTGCAGACTTTTGGCTAGTTACCACAAATGGGAACTGGAGTAAGACTATGTTTATTGATTTTACAGAAATCCTTCGAGATTTTCCCTTTGTTTAAATTTAAAATATAAATTTAAAAATTCATTTAGATCCAGCCGAGAAAAGAGATGATGATGTTGTGGGTTAAAACAATAAAGTGTGAGTTACTTAATGCATTGAATTAAGCCCAAAAAGACTATGATGGGAGCAAATCCACTTTCATCATTCTCTATTGGATTTCCCCTCCCGCTTGTATAGATATGTGATGCCAGAAATTTTTTTATTATAATAAAAATTTACAGAGACTTTGGATTTCCATTCAATCAGTGTTGCACACTTTCCTCCCTGCCCACCCCTTCCCCTAAGCTCACTTTTCTCTTTGAAAAGTAAAAAAAAAACAAACCAAAAAAAACCACCAAAAAAACCCCAAAACAAAACCTCTTTCATTTTTAACAATCCCCTCACCCAGTCCACTCCACTATACAGCTTTTATTCTGGACTCTTGTCATGACAATAATACCTAATCACATATTCCTCCTAAACAGTTCTCTCCCTCATCTGTTTCAATGCAGTATACATTAGTTAACCCCTCTTAGTTTCCCCCCCAACTCCAGTGTCAATATCGCTTTACAACAGTGGCACTGTGCAGTATTTTGTCTTTTTTTTAAATTCATCTTAAAACATCTGCCACTGTTTTGGTTTTGCATTGTTGCCATTAAAATTGCAGATTTAGTCAGGTTTCTAGTTCTCACATTGTTTAAGACATATTTACCTTTTTTTACTTTTTCTACTAGTTTATTTAAAAAATTCAAATACAAATTTGAACAAATTCTTTCCATTTCCCTCACCTCCCCCCCATCCATCAAATTGTACAACCCAATGATTAATCCCTCCTTGCCCCTGCACATCCACATCCCTCTGCTTCCAGCCTCTCCCACCCCTCCTGGATCCTTACACTCATTCTACAATAACGGTCTTATACAATATTTATCCTTGTGGGACTTAGTTCACTCAGGATAATGCTCTCCAGTCCCTCCCAAGTCAGGTAATAATTTACAAAGTTATTGCTCCTGCGTGTGCATAGTTTTCCATTGTGTGAATGTACCATAATTTCTCAATCCATTCATTTGTGGTTGGACATTTGGACTGTTTCCATGTTCTTGTAATGGTGAATAATGCTGTTATGAACATTGATGTACAAATCTCAGTTTGTGCTTCAGTTCTCATATTCTTAGGGTATATTCCAAGTAGTGGAATAGCTGGGTCATATGGCATTTCTATGTTCAGCTTTTTGAGGAAGCACCAAACTGCCTTCCAGAATGGTTGCACCATTTTACAGTCCCACCAACAATGTGTAAGAGTTCTTTTGTCGCCACATCCTCTCCAGCATCTATTACTTGCTGCCCTGTTAAACATTGACACTCTTACTGGAGTGAAATAGTACCTCATTGTGGTTTTGATTTACATCTCTCTTATTGCCAGTGATTTGGAGCATTTCTTCATGTGTCTGTTTGCCATTCGAATATTTTACTCTGTGAAAATTCTTTCAATGTCTTTTGCCCATTTTGTAATTGGGTTATCAGTCTTTTTCTTGTTGGAGGCCCAGGAGTATTCTGTAAACTTTTGTTACAAGATTCTTGTCTGAGAAGGAATTACCAAATGTTTGTTTCCAGTCTGTAGGCTTTCTTTTCACCCTGTTAAAAAAAGTTTTTGGTGTGCATAGAGATTTAATTTTCAGAAGGTCCCATGCATCAATATTATCCTCTTTAGATTGTGCACTTCTGGTTGTATTTGACAATCTCTTTATACTTTGGACTAGCACTTCTAAGCTTGATCCCAGTTTATCTCTTAAGAACGTTATGGTTTTGGGCTTTACTCCCAGGTCTCTGATCCACCTTGAGTTGATTTTTGTGTATGGTGTGAGATGTAGATCCTGTTTCAGCTTTCTTCAGGTGGAAGTCCAGTTTTGCCAGCACCATTTGTTGAATAGGTTATCATTTCCCCATTTGATAGCTCTGATTTCCTTATGGAATATCAGTTGACCATTGATAGTTGGGTCTATTTCTGAGTTCTCAATTATGTTCCATTGTTCGATGTGCCTGTCATTATACCCATACCATACTGTTTTGGTTACCACTGCTGTATAGTTGGTTTTGAGGTCAGGGAGTGTGCTATACCTCCAACCTCATTTTTGTTTCTCAGAAGTGTTGTGCTTATTTGGGGTCTCTTGTTTCTCCAAATAAATTTGATAATTTCCCTTTCAATCTCCTTGAAAAATGAATTTGGAATCTGAATTGATATTGCATTGAACATGTAGATTGTTTCTGGTAGGATTGTCATTTTCACAATATTGAGTCTTCCTATCCATGAACAGGGCACATTTTCCCATTTTTTTTTTTAGGGTTGTACCATTCCCACCAACAGTGAATAAGGGTTCCAGTTTCTCCACAACCTCGCCAGCATTTGTTGCTTGCTGTTCTGTTAAATTTTGCTATTCTGACTGGGGTGAGATGATATCTCATAGTTGTTTTGATTTGCATCTCTCTTAGAGCTAGGGATCTTGAACATTTCTTCATGTGCTTGTTGGCCATCTGAATGTCTTCTTTGGTGAAGTGTCTATTCACATATCCTGTGCCCATTTTTCATGTATAGGTCTCTTGTATCTCTAGTTACATTCACTCCCAAGTATCTCATCTCAATTTGTGGTTGGCTATTGTAAATGGTATTGCTTTCTGTATTTCCATCTCTGAGTTATCTTTGTTACTGTAGAGGAATCCTATTGATTTTTGGATATTGATCTTATATCCTGCCACTCTACTAAATTGGCCTATTAACTCTAACAGTTTTTTGGTTGAGTTTTTGGGGTTTTTGGGGTTTTCTGTGTACACTATCATATCATCTGCATATAGCCACAGTTTAACCATTTCTTTGCCAATCCGGATGCCTTTTATTTCCTTCTCTTGTCGTATTGCCCTAACAAACACTTCCAATACAATACTGAAAAGAAGTGGTGACAGTGAAAATCCTTGTCTGGTCCCTGTTTGCAAGGAAAATGTTTTAGTCTTTCTCCACTGCAAATGATGTTGGCTCTTGGTTTTTCATATATATTTTTCACTATGTTGAGAAAATTCCCTTCTACTCCAATTTTGCTGCGTGTCTTTATCAGGGAGGGTTGTTGGATTTTGTCAAATGACTTTTCTGCATCAATTGTTAAGATCATATGGTTCTTGTTATTTACTTTGTTAATATAGTAAATTACACTGATTGTTTTTCTTATGTTGAACCATCCCTGCATACCTACCTGTTATGAATCCCATTTGGTCATAGTGAATTATTTTTTATATGCTTTTGTATTCTATTGGCTATGATTTTGTTAAGGATTTTTGCATCTATATTTGTCAGAGATATTGGTCAGTAGTTCTCTTTCTTGGTAGTAGCTTTACCTGGTATGGGTATTAGGGTAATGCTTGCTTCATAGAATGACTCTGCAAGTGTTCCTTCTTTTGCAATTTTTTGAAATAATTTAAGTAGAATGGGTGCTAAATCCTCTCTGAATGTTTGGTAGAATTCAGCTGTGAAGCAAGGAGGAAGGCTGTTGTCCCTTCTGCAAGTGGCTTCATGCCTCCATTGAGGTGCCCAGGACCCCCTGTTGCTTGAGTTAAGAGATCCCAGGTGATCAAATCTGACAGCAGTTTCCCCCAAAAGTACCTGAGTTAATAGGTCCTGCATGGTCAAGCTAGCCAGCAGTTTCCCCCCAATATAACTGTGGGAGCAGCACAGGCAGTGCTGTACATCACTCCTTCCTGCTGTCCGTCGCTCCTCCCTGCCGTCCGTCCAGTATTTGTCTTTCTGTGACTGAAATATTTCGCTCAGCATAATGTCCTCCATGGTCACCCATTTTCTATATTATTTCATAAGTTACTTGGTTTTCAATGCAGCATAGTATTCCATTGTGTGAATATACCAAAGCTTCTTTAGCCATTCGTTTGTTGATGGGCACTTGGGTTGTTTCCAAATCTTTGTTATTGTGAACAAAGCCACAATAAATGTGGGTGAGCATCTATCTGCTTGGGTGGTCCTTGTGGTTTCTTTAGGGTATATTCCCAGTAGTGGAATTGCTGGGTCAAATGGTATTTCAATTTCCAGCTTTTTGAGAAATTGCCATAGTGCCTTCCATAGTGGTTGCACCATTTTACACTCCCACTAACAGTGAATAAGGGTTCCACATTCTCCACAAACTTGTTCCCTGTTCTGTTAAATTTTGCTGACCTTACTGGGGTGAGATGATATCTCATAGTTGTTTTGATTTGTATCTCTCTTAGAGCTAGGGATTTTTAACATTTCTTCATGTGTTTGTTCGCCATCTGTATGTCTTCTTTGGTGAAGTGTCTGTTCATATCCTGTGCCCAAGTACTTTATAAATTCTAGATACAAGTCCCTTATTAGACATGTCATTACTAAATATTTTTCCCCAGTCTGTGGCTTCCTTTTACCCTTTTGGAGAAGTTTTTGGATGTGCATAGGGATTTGATTCTTAGAAGATCCCATTCATCTATTTTATCCTCTCCTGGTTGTAGGTTTTCAGGATGCTTGGAAGATTCTTCATGTTGTGGATCTTCTAGAGTTCTTCCAAGCTTTTCTTGAATGAAGTTTATAATCCTTGGTTTTAGTCCTATGTCCTTGATCCACAGTTAGTTGGTTTTTGTGTATGGAGTGAGGTGTGGATCTTTCTTGAGTTTTCTACACCTAGTTTTCCAATTTTGCCAACACCATTTGTTAAAAAGGCTGTCATTTCCCCACTTAACTAATTTCATCTCTTTGTCAAAAATCAGTTGACCATAGGTATATGGGCTTATTTCCAGGTTCTCAATTTTTTTTTTTTTTTGCATTCAATTGATCTTATGTCTTTGAGATGTTTGTATAAACATCTTTTTTTTTAAATTTAGGTTGTTTATTTTTCATTTCAATGGACATCTACAGAGATTTTGGGATTCCATTCATTCATTGTTGCACCCTTCTCCCCACACAGGTTCTCAATTCTATTCTCTTTTTAAGGAGTGCTTTGTTTATTCGGGGCCTCTTTCCATTCCAAATGAAATTTGAGATTGCCTTTTCTATCTCGTTAAAGAATGGAATTAGTATTTGTATTGTGATTCCATTGAGTGTGTAAATTGTCTTTGGTAGTATTGCCATTTTCACAATATCGAGTCTTCCTAAAGTATATTTTTCCATTTCTCCAGTTCTCTTTTTTGTTCCTTGTAGTAATGTTTTGTAATTTTCTTTGAATAGATCCTTTGTGCTTCTGGTTAGATTTACTCCCAAGTATTTAATCTTGTGATTAGCTATTGTGAAGAGTATTGTTTTTCTTAGCTCCAGCTGTATTCTTTTTGTCACTGTAGAGAAATCCAATTGATTTTTGTATGTTGATCTTGTATCTTGCCACTTGGCTGAATTGGTCAACTATGTCCAATAGTTTTCTTGCTGAGTCTTTAGCATTTTCTAAGTATACTATCATATCATCTGCATAGATAATTTTACCTCTTCCTTGCCAACTTGGATACCTTTTATTTCCTTCTCTTGTCTTATTGTTCTTGCTAAGACTTTCAATACAATATTGAATAGGAGAGGTGATAGTGGGCATCCTTGCCTAGTTCCTGTTCTCAAAGGGAATGCCTTTAATCTCTCTCCATTAAGAACAGTGTTGGTTCTCAGATTTGCATATATACTTTTTACTATGTTAAAGAAATTTCCCTCTAATCCTATTTTGTTGAGTGTTTTAATCAGGGAAGGTTTTGTCTAAGGCCTTTTCTGCATCAATTGTTAGGATCATGTGATTCTTGTTCTTTGCTTTGTTAATGTGATGAATTACATTAATTGTTTTTCTTATGTTGAACCACCCTTGCATACCTGTTATGAATCCCACTTGGTCATGGTGAATTATTTCTTTGATGTATCGTTGGATTCTATTGGCCAGGATTTTATTCAGGATTTTTGCATCTATGTTCATAAGAGATATTAGCCTATAGTTTCCTATTTTGGTGGGAACCATTCCTGGTTTTGGTATCAAGGATATGTTTGCTTCATAGAATGGGAGAATTCCATCTTTTTCTATTTTCTGAACTAGTTTATGTAGAATTGGTAACAGTTCTTCTCTGAATCTTTGATAAAATTCACTTGTAAAACCATCTGGTCCAGGCATTTTTTTGGCTGAAAGTTATTTTATTGCCTTTTCAATTTATTCTTTTGTAATGTTCAGGTCTTTAATTTCAGTTTGAATATTTGTTCACTTCCTCCAAGTTTTCATATTTGTTTGAGTATTGTTTTTCATAATACTCCAATGTTAGCCTTTTTATTTTAGCTGATTCTGTTGTGATGTTGTCCGTTTCATTTCGTATTCAGATTATTTTGTGTCTTTTCCTTTTCCTTTGTTAGTTTTGCTAGTAGAGTGTTGATTTTATTGACTTTTTCAAAGAACCAATTCCTAGTTTTATTGATGGTTTCAATCATTTTTCTGTGTTCTATTTCATTTATTTCTGCTCTAATTTTTAGAATTCCAGTTTTTTTTTCATGGGTTTCGGGTTTTCTTGCTGTTATTTTTCAATTTCTTGGAGATATTGGGTTAGAGAGTCAATAGTAATTTTTTTACTGCCTTAAATGTGTTTTCTTATTGCTATAAATTGACCTGTAATTACTGCTTTGGCTGTTTCCCAGAGGTTTTGGTAAGCAGTGTTTTCATTGTCATTTGTTTCAAGAAACTTTTTAATTTCATTTTTTTAATTTCTTCTAGTATCCACTCATGTTCAAGCACGATGTTGTTCCACTTCCAGATGTATGGGGGTTTTTTCTCCTTTATCCTCTTGCTATTAATTCTTATTTTGTAGCATTGTGGTCTGAAAAGATGGTTTGTATTATTTCTATGTTTTTTTAATTCATTGATGCTTGTCTTGTGACTTAAAATGTGATCAATTCTGGAGAATGTTCCATGCACTTTGGAGAAGAAGGTGTACTGTGCTTTTGCGGGGGGGTCCACTAGCCTATAAATATAGATGAGATTCAGTTGGTTTATTGTATGATTTAAATTCTTCAGCATCTTTGTTGAGTTTCTGGTTGTTCTCTATCTTCTTGAGAGTGGTGCATTGACGTCTCCAACTACTATAGTTGTGTTGTCTATTTCCTTTTTCAGTTTTATTAATTAACATTAACATTTTCTTTTGCAGGTCTTTCATTTGGTGCATTGATATTTATTATTGCTATGTTTTCTTGTTCTATTGACTCTTTAAGCATTATGTAGTGACCTTCCTTGTCCTTTGTGATGGTTTTTACATTGAAATTTATTTTATCAGAGATAATATCTCTACTCCTGCTTTTTTCTGGTTCCCATTTGCTTGGTATATTTTTCCCCCACCCTTTTATTTTTAGTCTTTATCTTCATTTTTCAGGTGTGTCTCTTATAGACAGCATATTGATGGATTTTGGGTTTTTATCCAATCGGCTACCTTTTTTCTCATCAATGGTGCCTTTAAATCATTCACATTCAGTGTGATTATTGTGAGGCAAGGTTTTATTACTATCATTGTATTGAGTTCTTTTTTATGTTGTTACTTGTCACTTTGGTCCATCCTGCTTTCTGTGGAACCTCTGTAAGAAGGATGTCTCTCAGTGTTTCCTACAATGCTGGTCTTGTTTTTACAAACTCCCTTAGGTTCTGTTTTTTCTGGGAATATCTTGATCTCTCTTCATATTTGATGAACAATTTTTCTGGGTGTAATATTCATGGTTGACAGTTATATACTTTGTTGTTGTTATGTGCTGTCGAGACGTTTGCAACTCATAGGGACCCTATGCGCAACAGCCCTAAACCCTGCTCTATCCTG
>NW_006399766.1:18902922-18919891 GCF_000299155.1 Elephantulus edwardii | reverse complement strand
CAGTACTCTTCTCCAGCACCACAGCTCAAAAGCATCCACTCTCCTTCTGTCCTCCCTAGTCATTGTCCAACTCTTTGAGGCATAACAAGCGATTGCAAAGACCATGGCCTGTATCAGGCGCACCTTAGTCTCCAGAGAGACACACCACTGCTCTTGAGTACTTTAGAGAGGTCCCTAACAGCAGACTTTCCTAACAGCAGACTTTCCCATCGCGATACGCTTTTTGATTTCCTGGCTGCTGGTGCCAAGAGTGTTCGATATTTGTCATTCCACCATCTTCTTGCTCACATGGTTTCTGCTGAGAAATCAGTACTTAATCTTATCTGCTATCCCTTATAGGTTACTCTTTGTTTCTCCCTCGCTGCTTTCAGAATTCTCTCCTTATCTTTGGTTCTGGCAAATTTGACTATGATATGCCTCGGTGTTTTTCTTTTGGGGTCTATTCTATATGGTATTTGCTCAGCTTCTTGAATATATATTCTCTCATTCTTCATTATGCCTTCCACAACTTTTCCAGTGCCTTTACTTGCTTCTTCCTGTTCTCTCATTCTGATGATGTGCATGTTATTTCTCTTGATGATGTCCCACATTATTCTTAAGGTTTCTTCTTTTTCCTTCCTTTTTGATTCTGCTTTTTGCTCTAGCAGATCAGTGGTGACAATTCTATCTTCTATCTTATTAGTTCTGTGTCCCATCCATGATGTTGACAGCATCTGAAACACTGGACCTCATATTTTGGATTGTGGTTTCTTGTTTTTCCAGTGTCTCTAATGCCTCGTTTGTTTTATCTGCATTGTTATGGATTTTTTTTAAGCTCCTCCTGGTTTTTGCTTGCAGTGTCCTGTAATTCTTCAAGTTTGTCTTTCACCCATTGAAAATATTCAGTCATTGTTCTTTTAAATTCTGTGTCAGAAAGTTCCATCAGACTTTCTAGCTTCAGGAAATCCATTGACACTGTGTTATTTTTGGGGGGTGGTATCTTCTGTTGGGCTTGTGTAAGAAGTAAGGTAGCTTGCCTCTTTCTTGACATTGCTGTGGGAAGAGTTTTTCATGCCTGAGGCAATAGCTGGTTTTTGATCTGATGTCACTGCTCCCAAAGGTGGTAGGGCCGGCATGCATGCAGATGCATATAGGGTAGGCACACATGCAGATACACATAGGGTGGACACACACACAAATGCATGTAGGGTGGGTGGATGCTCAGATGTATGCAGGGGGTGGGGGGCGTACACGTTGGGGGGGTGTATGTGGTGGGGGAACCAGAATGGAAAACTAGGAAGTTTTCCCCTCAAGAACTGACTCTGCCACCGAAGTTGAGCTCCAGCTGTATCACTCCCTTTTGCTTAAGGTGAAGGGGTTCCACAATTGGTCCAGCAATCAGCAGTGATCCCCCTCCAAGTACCTCACTCAAATTACTGCTGTCCTACTTGCTTCTGGTGGGTGGGTCCCACTGTGACTCGCTGCTCCCAGCCGAGGCTCACTGCTCCCCACCAAGGCTTGCTGCTCTCCGCTGAGGCTCTCAAACTATTTTAATAAGAATTCTCACTTAAATTCCATCTGTCCTGCTTGCTCTCTATGCTTGGCTCTCTCTGCCAGCAATTTAAAAGTAGGGTTTTTTCCTCTCATGCTAACTTATGGGTCTGGTCGTCCTAAATGCTTTTGTATATTGAATTCTGGAAAGTTTTTCATTATGTAGGGTACCATTGTTTCAATCTGGTAGACTTATTCAGAGCATCAACTTGACATAGATTTTGGGTTCCGTGTTTTCCTTAAGGAGCCAAGGATAATTAAGTGTTTTTTGCTAAGAAGCCAGTTTCATCTGCTGGGGGCCTGGCTCCTTGAGGTAAAACACTGCCCTGAGCAGATAACTTCTTAGAAGAGCATCTACAGGACAAAAATATGTTTCTTGAGTTATGGTTAAAATACATATACAGAATTGTTTTGAAATAAAGAATAGTTGTTTTCTACAAATTCATAAGAAGCTACTGAGATTGAGAGCCAGATTATAGAAATTTAGAGCCACAGAAATCTTAAGACTATTTACTTCAGGATCCCATTTCTAAAATCCTGCACAAATGGAGAGCTTCATAGTTCTCAAAATAGCCATCCCGTTGTAAAGAGCTCTAAATTTTGAAAAGTTTCATTGTCTTCAAAACATGTTGCTTGTTGATTGTCCTCTGTGTCTTCTGGAACTTTCTGCCCCTAGGACTTTGATTGTTGCTGTTTTAGGCAAATCCTGCCTTGTTATTGGTGGAAATTCACTGCAGAATCCTTACTTAATATTGTCTCGCCTCTTCCTGGCCCAGCAACATAATGCCATGAAGAGTGGTGTATGATATAAGTGGAATGGATGCCAACTGCTCAGGATGGGTCAAGTTGCAGGCCAACAGCTGTGGGTGGGCACAATTATTCCCACTCCTAGCTGCTGTTAGGGGAGGTAACTTTGTGCTTTTCCCTCAGGAGAACCACCAGATAAGAGTTTATAGGAATTGTTTCTTTTTATTCTTACTCAAATAGCAATAAACAGAAACCACCCAGTGGTTCCTCTGAAGAAAGGCCTGGCAAAGTTAGAAGCTTAGAAAACCTCATGCAACAGTTCTACTTTGTGATAGATGAGATTGCTGTGAGTTGGAGACCAACTCAAGGGCAACTAACAAAAAGAATTAAATCTATTAATCTGGGAAAATTGCTTTTGTGTCAAAACCAGAGCCCATTTTGTGATAAGGAAGTGTATTTAGGATGCATTTTTGCAGTCTATAATGTTTGCTGCCAGATAAAAGACTAGTTTATATGATCTAATAGTTGAAGCATCATATTGGGGACTAAAAGCCTTGAAGAGATAGGGCTACATATTGAGTATTGAACTCTGAGTATGATTTCCAGCTCTGCAACTGGAGGGGACCAGTTAGAATTGCTGAATCAGTGTTGTGATGAGTGTTTGGTGCTGTCCTCACGTGGTAGTAAGCAGCATAGACTTAGGAAGATTATTACCATACTTGAATGAGTTACCCTTCCTTCCTCCATCACTCCCTTCCTCTTTTCTTGAAGCTTGCCCTAGTAGAGAAATTTCCTAGTGACACAGACTGCATGTATGTTTCTTAGGATATTTACATTTAATAAACTTTTATCTGTTGAAATGGTACATTTTGAGGTAATTTGTCCTTAATGTCAGCTAAATTGTGGCAAAATATGGATTTAAGACTTCTAAGCTGGAGAATTGAATAGGTAAAAATACTGTTACTTGTTTTCTCTGTCTTACATAGAAGTGTTACTAGTGTAGGAAAGGTCCAATTAGTTTGTGGACTATATTTAAGAATTTCACTTAATGCACCAATACTTAAATCCAGAAGATTAATAAGGCCCCCAAAACTGCTTGTAGTTGAATTAAGAAACTGAGAAGTCTAAATTAATTTAGCTAAATCCTGGATATTTTTTTGAGCCATTTGATTGGGGAGATTAAAAAAAAAAAGTGGTGGACTTTTTTTTCCTTTTTCTTTTGAAATGAGTATCACTCATTACTTACATTAAAGAGAACATTGTTAAATGACTCAAAGATCCCCTTCCTTGGCAGCAATTAGCATCCCAGAGCCCACTCATTACATAAGAACACGAGCAGGCATTCGACTCCCTTCATTTTAACAGTTCATCTTCAACTGTTTTATTTCTACCTATAGAAACCAGTTGTATAGAGTATGTCAAGATCACATTTCCTATGATTTCATACAAGACTGAAATAGAGTTTTTGGCGTTACTGTTCATATCTGAAAGTGCCAAGACTTTTGAGCATTTGTGATATTGCCATACAAGGACCTGAAAGGTTCAACAAATGTCATATAATAACTTTCATATATATTGTTGTAATAACATATATATGTTGTTATTGTTGTTAGGTGCCATCAAGTCAAGTATGACTCATAATGTCCCTATGAACAACAGACCTGAACTCTGTTCTATCCCGTGACATCCTCACAATCTCTGATACACTTGAGTTCATTGCTATAGTCACTGTGTCAATCCATCTGGTTGAGGGTTTTCCTCTCTTTTGCCATTCCCTCACCTTGCCAAGCATGATGTCTTCTCCAAGAAATAGCCTTCCCAGAGCATGCATGACAGGACTTTATCACCTTTGCCTCCAAGGAGCACTCTGCCATCCATGGAATATTCAATATTCTTCTCAAACGTCATCAATTTTTCTTCTATCATCCTTAGTCATTGTCCAGCTCTAAGCAGCATAACATGTGATTGAAAATATAATCCCATTATCTCATTCTTTCATTTTAGTCATTATGTTCCCTTAGCTCCTTTATATTAATCCTAACCTTATTAAATTTATTTACCTTTTCTGCCTGTTTACACAGGTCTTATTAGCACTTCACATAATGTCTATTTGTTTGCTTGACACTTTTCTATCTAGAATAATATCTCATTGGATTTTCTTTCTAGACAAGCTGTTCTCCACTTTAACTCATCCCTACATTGTTGTTATGTACCATAGAGTTGGATGTGCATTTGCAAAGGCTATAAATTTCATGGGAGGAGATTACTCATCTTTATACCCTAGAGTAGCTGGTAGGTTTAGACCATCTGCTTTTGGGTTGGAAGCACAACTCCTTATATTAGTTATTCTTTTTTGTATCTAAGCCCTTTTCTTTCTCACCTTATATTTTAGTTGCTGTTGGTAATACAGTTGAGGAGAGTCAGAATAAAAATGGTCCAAGTTCTACTGCAAACAAACTTTCCGCTAGAAAGCCAGTCTTTAAATCAGGTATGATTTCTAGAATGCTTGGAGAGGTGTCAAAATGTCTTATCTTTGGAATTTGATAAAGCTTTTCATGTCTAACTATTTACTTTTTTTAAAGGGCTGGATGGATCTGTACTTAAAGATGATATCAAATATAAACAAGCAAAAGAGCGAAGGGAAGAGACAAGAAGATTGCAAGATGGTATATTTGGAACACTTTTTCCCTTATGAGTCTTTTTAAAAATCAAAATTAATTTTATGTTAAGGTTATATATTTCTAAAGAGACTTCATTTGTCTTAACCTGTTTATATGATAGATTACTATTTTACATGATGTGTTATATTCCATTAAATACTTCTACTAAATCCGGGGGGGGGGACACTTAAGAAAATATAATTTCTGTTACTTTTAAATTTCTGAAAGCAAAGGTATGAAAATATCAGCATAATTTATAGAAACAAATATTTCCATTTTTAATCAAAGAATTTTTTAAAAAACTGTAGAAACTGAAAACGAAGCCCCTAAGAATACTAACAAAGATACAGTGTGATTTTGTTAGGATTGCTGTGCTTCTAACTGGGGAAAAATGGGAGAAGGGGGTCTCTGGTGGCCTAGTGGGGAAAGTGTTGCACTGCCAACCCAAAGGCAGGCAGTTCTAATCCACCAGCTAGTTGGTGGGAGAACTCCTCCATCGGTGGCAATCTCCTCCCATGAGATTTACAGCCTCTGAAAACCTGCTGGATGGTCAACTATGAATCAAGTACAACTCAGAAATGCTTCTAAAGTGTATTTCTGTATAAATGAGGCTCTAAAAGAATAATCTTCCTGAAATCTGCAGCGATGGTTAGGTGTGTTGTTGGGTTTTTTCCAAGCAACTTTCTTATCTATTTAGTCTTCCAAATCCACCGACAAGCTTAGTACTCAGCGTTATATAAATGGAATAGAAATTAGCTAATCCAAGTCTATGAAGCTAGGTGAACACCCCATAAAAATGGTGCATTAATGGCCAGCTATTAGTACAAGTTATGTTATTTTAAGAAAGAGAATGAAATATATTAACTTTTACCTTCTGTGTGTCTTATGTGGAAAACTCATGCAGTCTCTTGGTGTTTGTAATACCTTGAAAATGTGTTTGGAATATTTCAGCTACGAAAGAAATGCATCGGCTTGAAAAAGAACAAAAATTTAAGATTCACTATGAGAAACAGGTGGAAGAAAAACAGAGAAAACTGAGAGAACACAATTATAGAGATCAACAACGAAGACAACAGGCACAAATTAAAAGAAAACAGAAGTTGGAAGAAGAAAGAGTACGGACTTTTATGGCCTATTTCCCATATATGTTCTGTTGCCTGGGTTTAGGATTTGAGGTTTGGTGTTTTTTCCCCTTCTGCCTTTATTGGTTCACCATGTGGAAAGGAACCCCCTTAATTCTTCATTTATTCTTCCCTTCAACATTAGAGGTTTGTGCCCCTGTCCTGATCAGGAATTTAGTCCTAGTTAAAGAGCAGCCTTGTAGGTCAAAGAAAAAAGCCCTGTCTCCCTTCAAGATGTGACATATGGAGCATCAATGACCTGGAGTTGGCTCTACTTCTAAAGAGTTCAATATTGTCCCAATGCCTAGTGAATAAATAGGGCCAGATTCTACCGTCTAACCCTCCCTACTAGGACTCCATCTAACTGTCTCAGTCTCATTCCTCACAACTGCTCCAGTTTTGTCTGACTCTCCAGCCATAAAGAGCCCTGTTTGCACAATTGTTAAGCACTCAATTGCTAACTAAAAAGTTGGTAGTTCAAACCCACCCAGCTATCCACAAGAGAAAGAGATTCACAAGAGAAAGACCTGGCAAACTACTCCTCTGTGAGTCAAATGGACTCAGCAGCACTTACCAACACCAACAACCAGAGCCAAAGGAGAGCACTTGCACTTACACTCATGTGTCTGCACTTAGAGACACACCTCTCCTCACTCTTAATCCTTCTCACTGTCCCTGTTCCTTTACTCATTGGTACCTTTGGGTCTGTGGTTGATAGCCAGCATTCCTTCCCCCTCTTCCTTCTCTTTTCAATCTCTTTCTCTGATTCTGTCTCTGTCCCGCATGTTTTCCACTTTTCCTTTTGTGGTTCGGAGCCAGCATTCTCTCTCCTGCCCTCTCACTTTAGAGTCTATTATTTGTAACACTGCTGCCTTCTCCTCCTCTCTGGACCCTTTCTTGTGTCTGTGGCTTTGTCATCCCCTCTCTTCCCCTCCCCCCCCCCATGCCCCCTTTTTTTCCCTCGTCAGTCACTTTGTCTTTTGATGTTTATACTAGAGCTCTGGCTACCTGTCTCATTCTGATCTTGCTTTGACATCCAATTTGTCTTTGGTATTCATTCTACTTTCACTATGAATCTGCTTGATTTTCTTCTGAATCTACAGCTGTAAAAGCTATATAGTTATATAGATGTTACCCTGACCAGTTTAAACTGAGACTGTAAAAAAACTAAGATAAAAGAGAAAAAGTTTGTAGTGAGGTTGCTTTGTAAACTACAGATCAGATTTATATTAACCAATGTAATTTGTGAAAAATTTGTTGGCATTTTATTTTAAACAGAAGAGATACAAGGCTGCTTTGAACCGTGTTCAGGAACGGAGCAACTATGCAGGAAAATGTCAAAAGCGATGGTCCTGGGAAGACTCTTTTAGAGTAAATTCAGATTACAAACCCGGTAATTAAAATGATGGTTATGCTTTAAGTTCATTATTGTTCCTACTTAAATATTGGTTTTCTGTGTGAGATTGCATTTACAAAATTTACTTTGTATCCTAAAAGATGATATACATAGTAAGTTGTCTTTGAAGTCCATGGTAAGTTTAAATTTCAGTTTGAAACAGGCCCAAGAAACAGGCAGAATTCGTGTTAGTAATATATTACTAACCCAAATCTTACCATTTCATTTCATCATCAGTATAAAAAATTATTAATGGTTACGTTTCTCACAGCTTGATCAATACATGTTCTAAAAATAAATTTAAGTTTGCCATTGATTCACTGTAAACTTTCATGCATAAGAGCATAATTCTACAAAATTTCATTAAAAAATAAATTCTATAATTTGGAAATAATGATTAAAAGTGAACATTGTGCACCTAATATATGTCTGTCCTCCATAGAACTACATCATGAAAAAAGGTTTTGTTTCAGCTAATGAGACTTTTTTCTTCAAATATGATCACAACAAATTTTTATTTTTCATTTCTCAGCCAGCAGACATTCATTTGGTACTGAAAAAACTTAACAAGAAAATAGTGATTTCAACAAACAAATTATTACATCATCTACAGGTCATCAAAATTTGCTTACTAAGCATAAGTAGTTATTTCTGAATTCTACTAAATTACAAATTTCATGCCATAAAATTCATTTTCACCACTCAATCTAGACAAATAGGATAGCATTATTTGCTATACCATGTTTATAGACTTTCAATATACAATAGCTTAACTGTTTCACATGCATTGATGACATTTTAATATGTATTTGCTTGAGGGAATTAGCAAACACTGTATGTTTTCATTAGACATATGAAGAGACAGATGATAACTAGCAAAGATATGTGTTGTTACAAAGCACTGAAGGATCAATTTAAAATAACTTTTTAAAAAAATAACTTTTAAAATTGTTTCTTTACTAGTTTATGATACAAAAATGTATATGTTGAAGATATTTTGAAATAACTTGCTTTGAGGTATAGTATAATGGTGAATTGCTGTAATTAATGATTTCAGAGAAAATAAAATACTGACAATATTTTTAAATTTAAATGAAACCACTTCAATCCAGAGAGATCAATATTTCAATTCAAATGAAATGTTAAGCAAGATGGAAAGCACAATGTGAAGAATGTAATAAATGTCACTGAATTGTATTAAAAAAACTCTAGAATTTATTTATTCATTACTTAGGAATATGTTTATAATATATTCATGGAAGAAGTGAAAAAAAATGAAATGTTAAGTGTAGGATGGTTTTTTCTGTGCAAATTGTTCTTTTATTTTTTCTCTTTTAAAAAAAATTATTTATTTTCATAACGTTTACAGAGCCTTCGGATTTCCATTAATTCATTGTTGCACTTTTCTCCCTGTACAACTTCCCCTACCCCCAATTCACTCTTCTCTTTGAAAAGTAAAAGAAAAATTCTTTCATTGTTATACAATCCCTCCCTCTAAGTCCACTCCACCATGGAGCCTTCACTCTGGACTCCTCTCATGACAATAATACCTAATCATATATCCCTTTTAAACAGTTAAGGAACTCTGTTTAAATCTTGGTTGATTCAAGTAGTCTATATTTTAGCTACCTCTAGCTTACTCATAACTGATCACACCGTTTTGTCATTTCTTGCATTATTTAGCCACATAACTGAATTAATTACTCTTCTGTGGTTCATGTGGCTTAATTGTATTGTTCATTTCAGGAATTTTTAATGATTTTTAATGATTCTATATTGTCAGTATGTATGTTAATTTACAGGTACACCCCCAAAAAAATTAACTTTCAAGCAACCATCATTCCTCAGCATTTTGAACCAAAATATGTCAACCAAAATGAGAAGGTGCCTATATAAAACAGCCAGCTAGTTTCTCTTATTAGTGATTCAGTTTGCTTAATTTGTGACATTTTTATAAATGTCATTTTTTCATGCTCATTTGTTTTTTCTTTTGTAAACTATTTATTCTTAATTTAGAAATTTTTATACTGTTAGTATCTAACACTTTTCCTCTTAATTTTTACTATTTAAATTTTTATCCTTATAGGTAACTCACTTAAATTTAAGCAAGCTAGTATGAAGTTTGGGGATATAGAATAGTTGCCTAAATATCTGAAATTAAATAAATTTTTACATACAAGAGTAAGAAGACCAGAGAACATTTGACTAAAACTGTAGTTTGCTCCTGAAGTGATATATGTAAATATGTCATGAAAAATAATGTTCCTTTGTACTTCATCTTTAGGGATAAAGGAGAAGAGAAATCCTCCTCTGACAAAAAAAGACGCTAAGCCACATTCACCTCCCGAAACTCAACAGACAAAAAAAGATGAAGAAATATGTGGTCAGTTATTTCTTTTTTTTAATTAATAATTTTAATGAACATTTACAGAGATTTTAGATTTCCATTCATTCATTGCTGCACTTCTCTCCCCACCCAGCTCTGCCCCCTCTCCCCCCCCCCCCCAGTTCGCTCCTCTCTTTGAAAAGTAAAAGAAAGACTCCCTCCCTGGTACACAATCCCCCTACACCCCTCCCACTGCCCCAAGTACATTCCACTGTGCAACCTTAATTGTGGACTCTTGTGATAACCATAATACGCTATCATACATCGCTTTTACATTATTCTCTCCCTCATCTGTTTCAGTGCAGTGTACACAATTTATCCAGTTTTTCTCAGTCAAATCTTTAGTGATTGAAAATAGGTCAATGTACATTAAGGTTGAATTTCTTAAAAAGTCATTCCAAAAAATTGGTAGCTGAAACAGCTCTTTTTAAAAAACTAAAAAATACACTTGAGTACCATACATATTTGGCTGAGGCCCCAAAGTCTGTCTACATAAAACAGCCATTTTTATTTACAGAACAAGGAGTTTGTAACGAAGCTGAGGAAATAAGGAACAGAGTGTCACAATGGATTTGTACTAGAGGACTTGATTGACCTCAGACATTTCTTGTCTCATTTTCATCAGTTTGCATTTGAGGCCTCTCAGTGCTTCCCAGCATTTCTCACATATGATCATTGTGCAGGTTTTCACCTTATTTAGTTTCTCTTTTTACATTTTCCTTTCAGACAAGGTTGTTACTTGTGTGTTTTACCCCACCATTCACTGGCATTCACTGACCAATGGCCCACCTGTGGCATTAATGGTATTGACACCTGTCTGACCCTCTCTGCTGGGAGTGGAACAGTCCATTCTCAAGCCCCCAGGGTTAACTATGTGCCAGGCACACCCCCGCCCCCCAGTGGCCCTGTCACTTTGCGACTTCATAGCTTTGATGGCCCCTCCCCCTGCAGTACTGCCCAGCCTACCTACTACGGCTGGGTCATTATGGTGTCTTCCTCTCTGACAGCATCAGTAAGTACAGTCCACACTCCCCTTTGGTCAAATTCTATTGATTCAGGCCAAATATCGTTGTCACAGGCATCCTTAGGAACATCAAAATTTACTGGGGCAAGATTTTTATGACAAAAATGCAGTCTTAAAAGAACTCAGAGCTTTTTGTACTGAATTTGACTATTGCAGTTGTCAGTGAAAAAGGCATAGAAATTCATGTAAAGCCATACTGAGCAGAAATCCAAAATCATATTTAAAGTCTTTTGGTCACATTCAACTTTCTTTAAATGTGAATTCATCCACTGAGATGCCAATCAGTAGGGTATGGTTCTGTTAAATGTAATAGGGAGATTGCTTCACTGAAGTTATTATGGTATGCTGGGGCCTCTCCCCCGTTATTTAGACCGTCTCTTTCCTACCATTGCAGGTCTAAACTTCTTAAGTAAAGAATAAGCAGTTCAGTCCAGTCAGACAGCAGTGTTCAATCCTGCTGGGTGATCTGCTGCTATTACCTGTTGCTTTGAGGCTGGGAAAGTTAGCACTGGCTGCAGTTCACACTGCTCTTCTTGTTTCCCATGTTTTTGTAAGACCTCAGCCTGACTCTTTTTTTAAACTTGTTCTCCTTTAGCTCATCGTTTGGATGACACTGCTGAGTTGAACGGTTTATTTAGTCACATCCTCATGCCAACACAGGCCTCATTGGTGAAGAGTAAAAGTGCAACCTGTTTATTCCCAGGAGATGACGTTACAGGTAAAAGCCATTTGGGAGAAAGCCTAAGGATGTTAGTCTTTGCCCTTAAAAAATGGATTATAGCACTTGGGCTTAGAAATAATTTGAATCAATATTACCAAAATATGATTTTTTTTTTAACCCATCACCACTGGACCAATTGGTAGCATCAGGATGGATGGCGAAGAGATTGAGATTGTTCACAGCTTCAGTTTGCTAGGCTCCAGAGTCAACACTCTTGGCACCAGCAGCCAGGAAATAAAAAAATGTATTACGATGGGAAAGTCTGCTGTTAGGGACCTCTCTAAAGTACTCAAGAGCAACGGTGTCTCTTTGGAGACTAAGGTGCGCTTGATACAGGCCATGGTCTTTGCAATCACTTGTTATGCATCAGAGAGTTGGACAATGACTAGGGAGGATAGAAGGAGAATTTGATGCCTTTGAGCTGTGGTGCTGGAGAAGAGTATTGAATGTACCATGGACTGCCAAGAAAACAAACAGATTCAGCCTAGAGAGGGTTAAACCAGGCTACTCCTTGGAGGCAAGGATTCTGGGGCTTCGTCAGACATACTTTGGACATGTTGCAAGGAGAGACAGGTCTTTGGAGAGGGACATCTTACTGGGTAGAGTAGAGGGACAGCACAGGAGGGGAAGACCCTCTATGAGGTGGATTGATTCAGTGACTGGGGTAATCGGGATGGGTGTGTCAGAGGCAATGCGATTGGCACAGGATAGAGCAGGGTTTAGGCCTGTTGTACATAGATAGGGTCGCTATGAGTCACAAACGACTCGACGGCACATAACAACAACAACAAAAGCAACACTTTGTTACATCTTTCTTTTACGGTTTCTAGCATAATGGATTAGTTACTTGGGTTAAAATAATTTTTAGGGCTAGCTAGGTAAGTTTGGTGGTAATTTCAAAGTTCTATGGGTTTTATGTTATTTTTTGGTTGGTTTTTTTGTTATTAAAATTGTTCTGGTTATTTTTTATTATTATTAATTTTAATAGACATTTACAGAGGTTTTGGATTTCCATTCATTCATTGTGTTTTTTGGTTTCTTTTTACTTGCACGTAAGTGATGTCATTCCAGTATATAAAGATACTGAATTTTAAAAGTATGGAAAAACTTATTACCAAAAGAGAAATTTCCCTACTCCATTCTCCTTTAAGTAAATATTTGTTCCTCTTTCTTATCCAGAATATATCCCACTCCCTTTGCTATGTTTTCCTTTTTTTCTGTTAATATTCACTGATGAATGAAATGAATCAAAATGCTATAATGGACATTCTTGTAGTGTTGCCAAATCCCTGACTTTCTTCCTTCCTAGTTATATATTTATACATATATCAGATCATTCAGCCAGTCTCCCCATGCCCTGCCCCCCCACTCTCATGTAGGATATCTCTAATTACATTCATCCTACTACCACTACCAATAACTCCATATTTGTTTTTATAAACGAACTCACTGACTCATTGTTGTCAAGTCAGAACCAGCTCATAGCTGAGCCTCCCTTGGATTTCCAAGGCTGTAAACCACATGGGAGAAGAGATTTCTCCCTCAGAGTCACTAGTGGATTCAAACCACCAGAGAAGCATAGCACAACTCTCTATGGCATAGTTTAAATTGAAATGACTGCTTGTAGACCCTGAATTCAGAGCAGCATCTTATTTCCACCTGTAATAAACTGTATTTAATGTTTATTAATGTTGCCTCTGAGGTATTAACTTTGTGGTGGTTTTGTACTGTGTCTGTGCTCCATTTCGTTAACGATGCCTATGTTGTTTGTCATCTATGTGGTTTATGAGTAAACACTAAATTCTGATATTATAGGAGAAATATCTGCCGATCTACTTCGATAAAGATTACAGCCTAGAAAACACTATGGGACAGTTTCACTCTGATCCATGGGGTCACTTTGAGTAGGAATCCATTTGAGGGCGGACAACATCCTTAAATAGTGTACTTGGTTCTTCTGTCTGGTCAGTTTTCTAACTTCATGTCATTTCACTCTCTGTTCTCATTCCCCCAATAGGTGGACTCCACCATAAAAAAACAGCGTTGCGCACGCGAAGTAATGACGAGTTAAAAACTAATAAGGCTTCTGAGTCAGCAGCAGTAGAACTCTTATTGCAATCAAAACTAGAAATTCCCTCAAAAGAAAACATAGTAACCCCTTCTAAAGCAAAAATGGAAGCGTCCACTAAGGTCACCATGGAAGTCACCACCAAGGCAAAGGAGGCCAACCTGGAAGCCGCCCTGGAGGCCAGTACTGAAGACTGCCAAGAAACTAATGCAATAGATTCACCAAAAACAGACAAAAAAAGTTCCCAGGAAATGAATGTGGAAACTTCCCCAAAGACTAATGGGGAGGCCTATCCCGAAACGGATGTGAAAACCTGCCCCCAAATCAAAGTGGAGACTTCTAAAACTGACATAAAAGTTTCCTCAATAGACAATATTAAAGTCCCTTCCCCGGCCAACACTGAAGCCACCTCTAAGGGCAAGATCAAAAACACTTACAATGTGGGCGCCTCATCTAAAGCCAAAGTGAGAACTCCCAGATCTAAAGTGGGATCCTTTCTAAAGGTCACAGCCATTTCAAAGAGGAAGGAAAGATCTATGACAAAGCTCAACTCATCCAAGAAAGACAGCAGGGAATCAGATTTGAAGATGACTATAGAAGAAATCCCCAAGACCTGTTTGGAAGCCTCCCCAGAAGATAATATGGGGGCTTCCCCGGAGTCTAATGTGGAAGATGTCCCCAAAGTTACTGTAGAAGGTTCCTTTGAGGCTAACGTAGAAATTGCCCCCAAAATTATGGTGGAAGCCTCCCCAGAGGCCATCAGGGAAACTTTTACCCAAGAAAGTATGGAAACCGTTCCTGAGAGTGATACGAAAGGTTCCCCCCAGACCGAAGCACTCTCTGTGGCTGAACTAGAAAAAGCCCCCAAGGTTTGCGCGATAACCTCCATTGACGTTGCTGTACAAACATCTCCACAGGTTTGTTATTAAGCACCATTTCTTGGTGAAATTTCCATTATAATATATCTATTTCTTTAGTTGATAGGGAGATTTGGTGGCTAAGTGGTAAAGAATTGTGCTGCCAATGCAAAGGCACATGATTCGAATCCACTAGCTTCTTCACAGGAGAAAGACAGGCAGTCTCCTCCAATGTGATTACCTGCCTCTGAAAACCCATTGGAGGGTCAGCTATGAGTTGGTTTCAACTCGATGACATACAAAAACAACAACATTTAGTTGTATAAATCATGATACTCATATTTCATAGTATACTACACTTTTTATAGCTGTTGTTGATTGCCTTCAAGTTGAATACGACTCATAGCGACCCTATGAACAAAAGGCCTGAAGCCTTTCTATAACTATTAACATTTATCAAAGTTCATAGGTTTTCCAGAGGCATATTTTGTTTGGTAAGTGGTATTCTGAAATAAAATTTATCAAATAGGACTTGTTTAATCATTTAAGTTCTCTGATACTCGTTGTACCAGAGTTCCCCCCGCCCCCAGTCTGGAATATTAGCTAATTTTTAGTGGAAAAGAGAAAACAGTTTATATGAACTCTGATAATAAACCCTAAAGATAAACTTTATGAGATGTGTTCCAAACCCTTAATTAGGATTTGTTAATGAAATTACATTTGCAAGTAAAACTTCTTTAAAGTTACTTATTTCTGTTATCCGCTTGAAATTGTTAGTCTGGAAAGCTGTAACTCTGTGCCCAAGTGTAAAATGCATTGAATGAAATGACATTAAGAGAAGCTCCGGGGGTTAAGGAACTATAGTTGTATTTCACTCAGAATATCTTTCTCTTTAGAAGAAAACCCAGCTGTAGTAAAATACATACTAGTAATATCTTACTATATTGACCTCTTCAGCAATCAAATATTGGCAGACGATCTTCAAAGCATGTTACTAAGAAGCACGTTTCACGCATACCCTATTATAAACGGCCTTCACCTGCAAGAGGATTGAATGCATCTTCTGTTAGGTAAGTAGCTTATCTACATCTGTATGTGGAAGAGCACGATGCCAATATAAATTTCAGGTCCCTGTTCGACAAATGAAACAGTGCAGTATGCTCTACCTGGTAACAAATGTAAAGAAAAGAAGCCTTTAAAAATGAATATACCTTTTTTTGTCTGTTTTGTACATTTTCAGATTACAGTATCACTACCTCACACTATCAAGACATTATGTTATGAAATTGCACACATTATTAGAAATTAGCACACATTTATAAGAAAACCATGTCAAGCTTCCCTACTGATCACGACGTGTTTGGTTTTTTTTCTTCCAGCAGTACAGTCTCAATGAACCGCTCTCCGTCTCATCATCATCCTCTTTTATCAGGTATAGCAAAACAACTCACTATATCTTCTCTTTAATATGAAGTCATTCCCGACTCCGTTGTCACTGTGCATACTACCTACATTGCATACCATCAGAAACAGTCGAGAATCTGTTCAACAAATTCAACAAATCTCAGGCCCTGAGCCACAAAAACTTCTTTCACTATCTTCACTTCACCTTTACCACCCTAGAAATCTTAAGGTAACCAGTATGGTTTGGAAATTATCCTTTAATTTCATTCTTCAGTTCAGAGACCAATAGGGAGTGATCTTTCAGATCAAGACAATTTCACAAAGCACAGGGGTCAAATCCACCAGCTGTTCTGTGGGAGAAAGATGGGCAGTCTCTTCCTGTGTGATTAACTGCTTCTGAAAACCTTCTGGAAGGTAAGCTATGAGTCGGTTCTGACTCAATGGCACACAAAAACAACAGCTCTACTAGGATCCCTGTTTATCCTTGGCCGAATTGCTTACGCACTTCCATCCCCTTGTTTTGGGAAATCATTTAGGGGCAACCAATGTGAAAAGTTTGGAATTGATGGGAGGGTTAGATCAGGTGATTCCTTCTACTGTCCCTTCCAGCTCTGGTACTGTCTGTTCTTTGACCCTAAAGTATGTTCCATCTTTGGAGAGAGCACATTTAGCCATCTGTTGATGGGTAGGTGCACATCCAGGATGTGTGTGAGTTTCCACAGACAGGTCATAGCAGCCTGGGTTTGTGTAGTATCTGGGTTCCTCAGAATGCTGGCATTTTGCCTTACTGTCACATGAATTCTTAATACCCAAGGACATTTTATTTCTTGAAGGAATTCCACAGTGAATGTGGAATGTGTTTGGGGTGATTGGTTATTTTGTTTTTGGTTCTTTTTTGTTTTTTTTTTTTTACATGTTTTGATTGATTGGTATACAGTGCTTTTCTTTTTTTAACTTTTTAAAATTTATTTTTCATTTCAATGAACATCTACAGAGATTTTGGAATTCCATTCATTCATTGTTGCACCCTTCTCCCCGCCCACCCCACCTCCCCC
>NW_006399766.1:18869533-18898187 GCF_000299155.1 Elephantulus edwardii | reverse complement strand
TTTTTTCTCCTTTATTCTCTTGTTATTAATTTCTAATTTTGTGGCATTGTGATCTGAGAAGATACTTTGTATAATTTCTATGTTTTTGAATTTAACAATGCTTTTCTGATAGCAATCTTTGAAGCCAATGTCTTCAAATTCTCATTTTTCTGTTCAAAACTAAGAAATTAATCACATTGTCTACATTACTGTGAAAACACACTTCCAGGTGTCATTGTTTTCCTCGTGCCCTTGATTTCTTTCAGTCTCATTGTGAGATGAAGACTTAGCTGAGCAGTAATTATTTAGTAACAGTGATACCCAAATCTCAAAATGGAAGCCAGTTTTGTTTAGTCAACCATTTAAAAATGTAAACATTTTTGCACTTCATTTGAACCTCACATAAATTTGTCTCCCACTCAATGTATACTCAACACATTTTCATTTTTATGTTAAAAAAAAAAGAGTCAGTATAGAACAGCTCGGCGGCGGGCAGAGGGGCAGAGGGGCAGTGCCAGAGCAACCCAGCTTCGCAAAGGCTCTGTGCACGCTGCGGCCACCTGGCACCCGGCACGAGCCCTCCCTGCTGCCAACATGCCCAAGGGGAAGGTCAGCTCAGCCGAGGGTGCGGTGAAGGAGGAACCCAAGAGGAGATCAGCGAGGCTGTCAGCTAAGCCGCCTGCAAAAGTAGAAACGAAGCCCAAAAGGCAGCAGGAAATGAGGAGTCTTCTGACAAAAAAGTGCAAACAAAAGGGAAAAGGGGAGCAAAGGGAAAATGGGCTGAAGTGGCTAACCAAGAAACTAAAGAAGATATACCTGCAGAAAATGGATGAAGCAGAAGAAAAAAGAAGCCAAGTCTGATTAATATTTGTCTACCATGTCTTATCAGTGGTTCCTGTATCTCCTTTCTTGTATAATCCATAGGAATACTTTTATCAACTATTTTGTAAATGCAAGTTTTTTAGTAGCTCTAGAAACATTTTTAAGAAGAAGGAAATCCCACTTCATCCCATTTTTAAGTGTAAATGCTTTTTTTAAAGAGGTGAGATAATTTGCTGGTTGTTTATTTTTTGGTACAATCAGAAAATGTGGGATGTTAAAATTGTGGGGGGGCTTTGGATGTCAGGGTAACATTCCATGGGGAAAGGGACAGTTTTTATATCTCATAATACATAGTATACTTAATGACAATTTGGAGTCATAGTCATGCATTTATGACTTGAACATTTTAAATTAAGTCTATTTTCCATGTTTTTTAGATACATAAATTAGAACATTGTTTAGTAAAATTTCTTCTTAAACATAACCACTCCCTTTTCATGGCTTTCTGCCTGTCAGAACTATGTGGATTCTATAACATCTTTGGTCTTAGTAGTCCAGTTTTCCTAATAACCTTGTTATGTGCTGTGAACGGTTGAAAATTTGAATGTGTAGTGTGTGTGATAGTAAATTGTGAATAAGTGGGACTTAATGATGTGACAGTTTATCAACAATTGAAGATATTGGTACTTATTTTCTTCTTTATGAGAACTTTCCTCCAAATTTAAAGCTGGAAGGTCACTGGAATTTAGAAAAGAATTATAAACTACATGGCTTTTTAGATTTTTGGTACGTGTATTAAGAATTGTGTACAGGTTGTTCATAATGTCTCTGTACTATCCCTTAAAACAACCAATAAAATATCAATCATGAAAGAAAAAAAAAGACTCAGTATATTCCATTGCTTCAAAATACCCAAAACCAAAACAGTGGTGGTTGGTGGTGTGTGCCATCCAGTTGGAACTGACTGATAGCTACCTTCCAGTGGGTTTTCAGAGGCAGTACATCACACAGGGGGAGAGAGCCCATCCTTTCATGAAACAGCTGGTGGATTTGAACCATGTACCTTTGGGACTTCAGTACAGCTTCTTAGCACTGGGCTACCAAAGCTCCCCCAAACCAAAGTACAAGTGCACTGTTTCACTTTGGAACAAGATTGTTTTGAATCTCATTCGTTAACTTATCACCCACAGTTCACTTGTTATTTAAAAAGTTTAGACTCTGAACATACAGTTTGGGTTTCTAATGTTTGTGGTTGTATCACGGAACTGAGAAGGCAATAAGTTCCCCAAACTAATAATTTCATGTTTGTTTCTACTAGAGGCCACCATTAAAAATAGACCTAAAGCTATGACTACAGAGGAACCAACAGTTAATGCAACAGATATTTCTGCAGAGAAACATCCTATTGTTCAGGAACAACAAGAAGTTAAGGACAAAAAACCTGAAGACTCAGAAAATAGGTTAGCACAAATTAATGTTTTCTAAAGTCACAAATTGATCCTCCAGCTAAGTGTATTATAAATTTTAAAAGAATAATTGTCTTTTTCTTCAGTATGAATCAGAAATTACTTGTTGCCTTCTAAAAAAGAAAACTTTTCAAGCCCTTGTTTCATGGCCCACTGGTATTAGATGAATGGCATAATCCTTTTAAGGTTCCATTTCTGTTTGTAGACCTATGATGCACAACTCTGACCACTGCCCACAAGGAATAACTTCTACTGATTTGCTCCAAAGTACTTGATGTTCTTTGGAGCACAATCCAATATTTTCCACACATTCAAAAGTCTAAATGAGGAGATAATGTGGATGGGGAAACTATAAATTACATTAATAGTCATTTCGCACTACTAACCTCATTTAGACTTTTGAATGCACTGAATTCTGGTCACTGTGGACATCTCTCATCCAGATGCCACCAGACCCTTTCCTGAATTGCCTTCCCTTCCACACGTGAGCTTCCTTGTGGGCACCTATAACCAGGGTCTTTAGGAGCATCTCATTTCTCTAAAACAGTCAAGAAATAATGATCTCTCTCCCTTTCTCCCTCCCTCTCTCTCATATAAGGTACAGAGTAGTCAACTACCTGTTAGAATTCTTTTTCTACTCAAAAAAGTTAAGTTTCCCACTTTTGTGCAAATCCTGTGTGGTTGCAGCACAGAAAGGATAGTGAAAATGTATTATGCACAAACAAATGAATTTGGGGAGGGGGTTGCACACACTGCTGAAAGTTGTTTATGGTGGAAATCAAACTAGATACTAATTCTTACTCCCAGGGTCATCACAAATACGAAAGAATTAGCAAAGAAACCCACTGAGGGACTCAGCGGAGGTTTATTACTATTTGAGACTGATCAACCACCGAAGTATAACGAGGATAAAGATCAAGAAGATGGGAGACTTCAATTACAGGTTGGCTGACTCTGTATTCCATTAAAACCTAAAGCACAAATCTATAGATACAAATCAAATGTATCTATAGAGTTCCTCTTGTCAGTTTTCATGGAAAAACTAGTTATTGTTGTCAGCTTTCAGACAAGAAGTGTTTGACCATTGCATTTTTTTTTATTATTTTTTTTTTATGTGTGTGCGTGTACCGTCAAATCAGATCTGACTGGTACAGGAGGAGATTGTCCCTCCTTCCCTGGCAGAGCATCTGGTGGGTTCGAACCGTGTGCCTCTGGGATTGTAGTTGCAGTTCCTTGCCACTAGGCCACCAGAGCTCCCGACCATTGAATTTTTAAATTAATGTTCTCTAGTGTCACTGAGCTAGTAAGATTAAATGGTATCTTTGTACAAATTTCTTAGAAAGAAGACACAAAAACCAACATCCAGAAGGACACTGAAAAGAACAAATGTGAGGAACTTGAAATACAACACCAAGAAAGATTAGCTAGAAGAAAGGTACTAGATTTTTTTTTTTAATTTGACTCTGTTTAAAACCGTGATGAGCATATACTATCAGAACAGATTTTATTTTATTTTTTTTTAAATTTATTTTATTATTTCTGTGTGAGTGTACCATCAAATCAGATCTGATTGGTACAGGAGGAGATTGTCCCTCCTTCCCCAGCAGAGCATCTGGTGGATTTGAACCGTGCGCCTCTGGGATTGTAGTTGCAGCTCCTTGCCACTAGGCCACCAGAGCTCCCCTCAGAACAGTTATTTTTTTAAATTATTTATTAAGTCCTATCTGAATCCTTAAGCAAAGGGCAAGCAGTTCCTAAAACAGGGCCTCGCCTACCATTCACAACTAAGACTCGGTCTAGGCTGAAGAGCTCTATGGCCTCTCTGTGCCTGGAGCCAGTACCAAATCAGTAGTACTGAGGAGTGCTTGAGCTGAGACTCGGTGCCTTCAGGGCAAGAAGGGACACTGTAAAAGGAGTTCTTCTGTTTCCCTAGAAGGCATTCCTCCTCTCTCTCCTGTGTTATTTCTCATTCCAGCAACGAAACCTCTGATAGTATCGTATAATCAAAGCATGTTCTTTTCATTAATACCACTACTAGCAATAGTGTGTGAAGGCTAAAATCATGTCAAAATAATTTTATTTCATTGCTGGAATGAGTAATAAGTGCTTAGTCTAAAATAATTAACATCTTGGTCTGCAGAATTAGGAGGGGGAAGTTTTCAGTGGAATTTCTATGCTTTAGTAACAAATACAAATTCAAGGTGAACCTAGAATTGGAAGAAACAAGGAGCTTAGTGCTCAAGGGCCTTTTGTAGGCCAAGTTTGTGGTTTTAAGCCAATAACAAACATTGACCACTTTGGTAAACAAAATAATCAACTTCTTTGGTTCAAACTTTATTGTTTTTAATGTTTTCATGCTTGAATTTTTATTTTTCTTTAAATAGAAAATTGACGAAAATATGAGAACAAAGAAAAACATCATAAAACCTTACAAAGTAAGTCACCTTATTCCTAAAGATAGTGTATAGAAATTCCTGTTGCATCACATTTTTGCTAAATTGCTAATCTGGTGATATTATTGTTGTGTCGTCAAGTATGACTCATAGCAGCTCTATGAACAAAAGACCCAAACCCTGATCTATAATTATCATTTATAATATCACACTTGAAAGTTAACCAAGCCAGCTTTTTGAAACCTCTCATCTTTGAAGTAACTCAGCTAGGATGGTTTCTTTTGAATGACAAGTTATCTTTTTTTTAATGGCAGACCTCAGACAACACTTACGAAGAAGATGAAGTTGATGATGAAGAGGCGGAGTCAGATGATGAAGAAGCACTTTTAGGTTTGCTTGCCATTCACGTTCTGTTAGGTCACCGTACAGGAACTTGATACTTAAATTCATATCCAGACTCCTCCACTTCTGGGCTGTGTAGTTTTGAGCAAGTTACTCACCCTCTCTGTGCTTCGTTTTTTTCCATCTATAAGAGGGGGAAACTAATGTTTTCCTCCTCGTCGAGTGGGAATGAAATTTCAGAGAGATAATGCAAGTCATGATAAGGAGAGTGTCTAGCATAGAGTAAGCCCTCAATAGATGTTAGCTGCCTTTGGCACTGTTGGACAGGTTTTACCCTGATAGCTAAACCTCACATGTTAAAGTTCAGAGCCTACTAAGAGCATCTGTGGTCTCACTCATTAAGCAAAACTTAACTTTTATCCTGATACAACTACCCTCTTGAATTTGTTGATTTTCTTCTGAACAAAACCCACTGTACAATAGCAGGGACTAGCATATGCGACCATCATCCATCCATTGTTCTCCTGCAAACAGGTCTGGAACTTGGAGGTCTGGCACCAAGCACTAGGTTCTGAGAATACAAAGATGTAAGGGCTTCCAGGACCCATAGCCAGTGGAGGAGGGCAGGGCTGGGAGTCAGGCAGCTATAGCAAAGAATTACCACAGATAACTGCATTTGAAGACCAAGTGCAATGAGAATATAGCAAGAGGTGCAGCTTGGATTGAGAAGCATGGTGTGTTCCTGGCCCAAAGGGAAGAAGACAAGTCCCTTAAAGGAGCAGTGTCTTAGTCCTTTGAGGGCAGGGTGAGCCGGTGAGCTGCTGTGTTGAGCACTGACCCTTTGCTCTCCTGGCTGGAAGCTTGGCTCCAGAAAATGAAGCAGCTGGAGTTAGTGGGCCTGGCTCACCTCGTCTGTCTCCTCCTGCCTTCAGGATAGACAGTTCCCCCTGCACACATACACACAGAGAGACTCGTGAGCTTTGGATTTGGAGCCTGATTAAGAAGAGCAGTCAGGAGCACAAGCATCACTTGTGCTTACAGATGTTGTTTAAACTCCACTTTTAATCTTGTCCTCCTTTCTTTTTCTTTTCCCCAGCAGTGTTGAACACAAAAAAGACACTGAGAAATGTCAAGAAAACTCCCATTAAACTCACTTACTTAGATGCAAGTGGGAAATGTGCAATTAAACCAACCAGATCCTCTAGCACTGGTGTGAAAATATCAAAGAAAGTCTCAAAAGACCCAAGTGAACTAACCAAAGTGTCCAGGTGAATCACTTCGTAGGCTTCTTACACGGAACTTCGTAGAACTGGGATAGACTTTCTTAGAATTGTAAAACACTTTATTGAGCTATTAGTTTGAGCAAGACATTGTCAAACCAAATGAGATTGTATCCAGACATACAGGGTTTGGGAATGCAGGGGAAAGGGACAGGATTCAGTCCATACACGCCTTACTATGTGACAAAAGGAGAAAGGGTGCAGCAGATGTGTTTAAGGCTTTTCACATTATCTATTTTAATTACCATTGCAGTTCAGTTTTAGATACTCCTTTAATTCCTCAGTTTTACATATAGGGAAGCTGAGAAACAAAGATCCTAAGAGGGAGACTTCTTGGAAAGGAAGGCTACCTGGCTAATTGGCTGAAGAAGCATTAGCTGGCAATGACCTTGGAAATAAGAATCTTGCTAAAAGGCACAGTGGTGGTGAGGAAAGAGCTCTAGAGCCTGAAAACCTACATTGGGTCTCTAACTACACCTGGAAGGCAGTGTCCTTGATCAGCTTGAAGGTGTGGAGCCCTGCATGCTTAGCTGCTTCTTACTAGCTTCTTGGTATCTCCGGGGGGCTTCCAGCCTTTCCTAGTCAGTAGTTCTAAGAGTTTATTTGCTTCCAAGGTTTCTTAGATGTTAATTATAAGATAAACCTGCTTTCAGGACAAAGGCTCAGTTTAGGAATAATCAATAACTTTAACTAAAACCCCTCTTTTCAGGCCTGCTGTGAAAAAGATGGTTGGTCACAGCCCTAAAGCTATAAAATCAGATGAGCTGGATCATTCATTGGGTGCTTCAACACCACAAAATCTGAATAATAAGTCAAAAGGAAGGGTAGACAATAAAAAGATTGCATTTGCTGGACAAGGGGAGCTACCCCTAGTAACACAACATACCAGTCTCGATAATAAAAAAGAGACTGCAAAAGCAGTTTCTGAAGAGAAGAAAAAGAAGAAACCTGTCTCAAACAACTCTGGTAAGGCTTTATTCTCTCTTCACAGGCCCTAACAAGTTACTGGGCTTACCCTCTCCTCAGTTTCCACTTGGGGGGCTGGCAAAAGACTCCATACTTCCTGCCATATGTTAAAAGAGTAAACTCTTACTCCTAGATCCTACCAAATTACCAGTTAGAGTAGGGGATAAGCAATGTCTTTGGAATAAGTCTCCCAACCCATGTTTCCAATACCAAAAGGCCTTTGTGTTTCCTTCCTTTGAGAAACTCACTTTGAAACTTGCAAAGGTGGCTTGAGCCAGTTAGGAAACTTAGCATGTGTTTAACACTAAGAACAGTGGTCCTGTGTCAACAGCTCCTGAAAGAGGACAGGGACTTCAGTATCTGAGCCCCCCTGAAGAGAGGTGGGGGCAGCAGGCTGTGCCATCTGCATTTTTTTTAACTAACTTTACTTCTTTGCTTTCTCCCTTGGGACAGACTTGTGAAGAAACACCCTTTGAGGCCTGGGAGATTACACCTTTTCTCCATTTTAGCTCCTCAACTACCAGGTTTTATTTTCTCTCTTTAAAACACAAAGGAGCACCTGACCGTGAGGAAAAAAAGGAAAACAGCACACTGTCATAACATCAAGACTCAGATGATTGTATTTGTGTCATCCTGTTCTCTACCCTTTAAGGCAGAGTGGATCTGAATGAAATAGTAACTGTGCTTTCCTCACGAATATGAAATGTCTCTCATTCTTGTGTTTTTAAACCAATAAGTGTACCACAGGGAGTGCATCCCCAGGTTATCTTGACAAAAAGGAATTATCAGGTTTCTAAAAGAATCCCTGCTGAAGGAATAATTTGCATTCAGTTGTTGTTGTTGTTATATATGCCATCGAGTCACTTGCAACTCACAGCGACCCTATGTACAATAGCCCTGAAGCCTGGTTTATCTTATGCCAATTTTACTGTCTCTGATACACCTCATTACCCCAGTCACTAAATAAATCCATCTCATTGAGGGTCTTCCTGTCTTGTGCTATCCCTCCACACTTCCATACATGATGTCCCTCTCCAAGGGCTGGTCCCTCCTTGCAACATGCCCTAAGTATGTCAGACAAAATCTCAGAATCCTTGCCTCCAAGGAGCACCCCGGTTTCACCTTCTCTAGTTGTATTCAGTATATATTTAAAATCTTGAGGTTAACAGTAAATTAACAGTAGGGGCCTCATGCTTGTGTCTATAGAGAACATAATAGAGTCTGCAAGGGACTCCAGATTGCTCACCAGAGCTTTGTCACAGTTACTAATGAAAATGCCACAGGTTGCAAAATACAGTCACTAGTATTTTACCATTTTATATATAAATGACCAATAGACAGTGTTATGATGGATGGAGAGGAGATTGAAACTGTCAACAGCTTCATCTTGCTTCGATCCACAGTTAGCACCCTTGGTACCAGCAGTCAGGAAATCAGGAGACGCATTGCACTGGGAAAATCTGTAGTCAGGAACTTTGCAAATTATTGAGAAGTAGAGATGTGAATTTGAGGACCAAGGTGTATCTGATTCAGGCCATGATCTTTCTGATTACTAGCTATGCATGTGAAACTTAGGCAATGAATAAAGATGACAGAAAAAGAATTGATGCCTTTGAGCTGTGGTGTTAGAGAAGAACACGGAACTGAACATTCCATGGACGGCCAAGAAAACAAATAGGTAGTATGTCTTGGAGAGGGTGCAGCTGGAGTGCTCTTTGGAGGCAATAATGATAAGGCTTCACCGCACATACTTTGGACTTATTGCCAGGAGGGGCTATTCCTTGAAGAGGGACATGACGTTGGGAAGGGTGGATGGTTGGCGAAGGAGAGGAAGACTCTCAACCAGGTGGATTGACACGGTGACTGCTGCAGTGGGCTCTTGTGTGTCAGGAAGTGTGAGGATGGTGCAGAACAGGACTAGGTTCAGATCTTTTGTTTATAGGGTCACTATGAATCGTACTCAATTCGATGGCACCTAACAACAACAAAATATACATGACCTTTTTCTTTCTTTTTACTCTGTTTTCTGTACCAGTGAGTACACAGACACTAACATTGCTGGCTACCAAGAGTCCCAGCAAGCAAACCTTGGACCAGTCAGCACCTTTCCTGCTTTTGTCAGTGTTTCCTTTTGAAATTTATCTCCAATAACCTATATTATTTGTATTATGTCCATAAATCAGCATCAGCTCCTATATTCTGTAATGTATTTAGCTCCTATTATTTTTCCTGCTTATACTCCCCCAGGCCCGTCCATCAGTCCATGTTCAGACTTAAGATATGTTGCTTAGGTCAGCTCAACTACTAATCCCTAGCTCACAGCTGCAAAAGGTTGACCGAAGTGCCTGTGGCAGACACACAGGTGCACACACACAATGGGTATGTTTTTTGAAAACACCTCATCAGATTTTGCTTAAGCTGATTTTGCTTTGGCTGATTTCGCGGAGCTCCACTTCTGGAACATGAGGGGTTGTTTTTTTTTTTTCCCCACCGGGATTTCAGTGTTTGAAACTTAGCCATTGATGGCATTCACTTGTGATTGGGGTCTATTCAAGAAATGTTCTATTAAGGGGAAAATGTAAAAGTTGCCATCGTAAGCATGTTACAATGTACAATTCAGTGACGTTTATACATAGGTGATATTATGTGTCATGCAACCATTACCACTATCAATTTCAAAACATTTTTCTTTAACAGCAATCCCTTATTAGTGGCATAAGTCAGTCACAAAGGACAATTACGGTGTATGACCACTAATATAAGAACCTAAGAAGTGGTTTCCACACAGAAACTATATTGGAGAGTTAACAGATGAGAATGGATGGAGAGGGAATAAAACAAAAAAATACAAGTTTTGCAAACACATGAGTGTGTGTGTGTGTGTGTGTACACGCACTGAGAAATAGGTCCGCCCCCTTGAACTAGAGAGACGGTGCTTCCACCAGTGTAGTATTCCAGTACAGTATTTCTCAGTGGGTCCATAGCAACCTAGATACTAAGAGGCGGGGCTAGTTCTATTTCTAGGGGCAGGTCCTTAGCAACATAGGTTCCGGTGGGCAGGGCCACCATCTCTTTAGTTCCAGGGGGTGGGGCTATTAGTTTAAAGGCAAATGCC
Organism: Elephantulus edwardii; assembly: GCF_000299155.1. NCBI lineage: Eukaryota > Metazoa > Chordata > Mammalia > Macroscelidea > Macroscelididae > Elephantulus > Elephantulus edwardii. Next base: position 18,887,824 of record NW_006399766.1, on the reverse strand, counting down.
TACAGTCACCTAGCTAGTAGGGGGCGGCTCCATACCCACCTAGGGTGCCATGGATGCGGGCCACCATCTCCTCATTTCTAGGGGTGGGACTCTCAGTTTCAAGGCCTTAGCCACTTAGGTTCCATAGGGCTGGGCCCGCATCTCCTTAGTTCCAGAGGCAGGGCTACTTCTCAGTCTCAAGGGGCAAGTTCAAAACCACCTAGGCTACAGCGTACAAGGCTACCATCTTCCTGGTTCCAGGGGCAGGGCTGATTCTCAGTTACAAGGGACAGCCACTTAGGTTCCAGGGATAAAGCCACCATCTCTCTGGTTCAAGGGCTATTTTATCAGCTTTAGGGGTCCTATCTGCAATCACCTAGACACTAGGGGGCAAGGTTAGTTCTCAACTTCAAAGTCCATAGGCACCTATGTATGGTCCAGGAGGCAGGACCACTATTTCCTTCGTTCCGTGGGCAGGGCTATTTCTCAGTTTCAAGGGGAAAGTCTCTTGTCACCTAGGTTCCAGGGGCAGGGCCACTACCTCTTCAATTCTAGGGGTGAGGCTATTTATTTCAAGGAGCAGGTCCATAGGCATCTAGTTACCAAGAAGAGAGCTATTTCCTAGTTTCAAGGTGCAGGTCCATTGCCATTTAATTTGCAACGGTTAGGGGTACCTATTGCTTCTTCCAAAAGGAACAACACACTCCTGGCCTCAAGGGGCTGGGCATCACCTGGCTTTGAGAGAGTACAGCAAATGCCTTCCTTCCATCTTTTCAAGCTTGATGTCCCCTTCCAAGTAATAGCTTCTCTCCTAAAAACAGGCCCAAAGTATGTGAGACGAAGCTGTGTCATTTTTTCATCTTTGCCTCCAAGGAGCATCTATCAGTATTGCAACTCCAACTCTAGCCGCCTTAAATTTGTTCTTTAGCTTCTTTGGCTTAAGAAATGCCAAGGGAATGCCTCTCTTTTTATTTTGACTCCAGCTTTTTGCACTTTTTATTATAATAGTTTGCTTTGTCCATATCAGCTATCCTTGGAAATTCCTGTTCAACTCTTTAACTTCCCAACTTCTGCTTATTTTGGCTTCTCTGGGTTCTAGTGCAATATTCCACAGTAAGTCCATAGCCACCTAGATACTAGAGGCAGGGCTATTTTTGTGTCAAGGGGCAGGTCAAGGGGCAAGTGGCTAAGCCACTTAGGTCCAGGGGTCAGGGCCACCATCTCGTTAGTTCCAGGGGGCAGGGTTGTCTCTCAGTTTGAAGAGGTGGGTCTGTGGCCACCTAGATACTAGGGGGCAGGGCTATTCCTCAGTTTCAAGTTGTTAGGTGCCTTTGAGTACATTACGAGTCCTAGTGGCCCTATAAACAACAGATCAATCCTTGTCCTATCCCGTGCATCCTCACAAACTTGGACACACTTGAGCCTATTGCTGTAGTCACTGTGTCAATCCACTTGGTTGAAGGAGTTCTCTCTCATCATCTCTCCACCTTCCCAAGCATGATGTCCCTCTCCAAAGAATAGCCTCTTTTACCAACATACCCAAAGTATGTGAGATGATGTTTCATCATCTTTGCTTCCAAGGAGTTCTCTGGCTACACCTTCTCCAAGACATCTCTATTTGGTTTTTGGCAGTCCATGAGATAGTCAGTACTCTTTCTCCAGCACCATAATTCAAAAGCATCAATTCTTTTTTTATTCTTATTCATCGTCCATAGCAAATGACTGAAAAGATCATAGCCTGAATCAGGAATACCTTAGTCTTGAAACTGGCATCACTGCTCCTCAATGGCAGTCTCCCAGATTCAAGACACAGGGCCATAGCAACTTTAACTGCAGATCATGGAGATATCAACTCCTCTGCTCAAAGGGAGGGGCTAACACCTTGGACTTTTTTTAGGGAACATAGACACAATCCTTTGTGTTCCACGATGTAATCACTGATTCCTCAGTTGAAAGAAATAGTGTCATTCCTCAGGTTCAGAAACTAAGGTATCTTCTACTGTGTTCAAAGTCTTCAAGGGGCAGGGCCATAACTACTTCTGTGCCATGGGACAGACCTCCAACTACTTAATACAAAGGGAATAATGGGCTCCCTAAATTATTAAGGATACTTATTAAGGATAATATTAATATTATTAAGGATACTTATTAAGGATAATATTAAAAGATAAAATATGGATTACATCTCTCAAGGGGAAGAATGGCCCAAAAGGAATACATGATTAGGAATGACAACAATCTGGAACAAGAGGCGCATTGCAAAGTAGATTTGGGGAGGTGGAGGGAAGAAAATGTGCAACGGTGAAATAAAAAATAACAAAAGGGAAAAAGATAAAACAAAGGTCCTTACCACTGGACCAGTAATCAACATCATGATAGATGGAGGAAGGATTAAAACTGTTAATGATTTCATCATAATTGGATCCACAACACCCTTGGTACCAGCAATTGGGAGATCTGGAGACTATTACTTTGGGCAAGGTCACTGTCAAGGACTTCTCCAAAATACTGAAGAGCAACAATGTTAGTTTAAAGACTAAGGTATGCCTCATTCAGGCCATGGTCTTTTCAATCACTTTCTATGCATCTGAGAGGTGGACAGTGAATAAGAATGACAGAAGAATTGATGTCTTTTAGTTGTGGTATTGGAGAGGAGTATTGAACACCCCGTGGACTGCCAAAAGAACAAATAGATATGTCTTGGAGAAAGTGCAGCCAGAGTACTCCTTGAATATGAAGATAATGAAATTTGTCTCACATACTTTGGGCAGGTTGTTAGAAAGGGGCCAGTCCTTGAAAGGGACACCATGCTTAGAAAATGGAGGGTCACTGAAGGAAAGGAAGATTCTCAAAGAGATAGACAGACACAGAGACTAGAGCAATGGGCTGAAGTATGTCAGAGTTGATGAGGATGACACATCAGATAGGACAAAGGGTTACTATGCATCATACTAAATTTGACGGCTCCTAACAATAACAACCAAGTCAAGGGAGAGAGTTCAGGTAGCCCAATTAGGACTTGTAGTGCCAACTCAAAAGCACATGGTTCCAATCCACCAGCTACTCCACAGGAGAAAAACGGGCAATCTCCTCCCATGCAATTTACAGCCTCTCAAAACTCACTGAAAGGTAAGGTATGAGTTGGTTCTGAGCAAACAGCAATGAGAGAGAGAATCAAGGGGCATGGTTACTGCTCAGTTTCAGGTGCAAGACCACGGCCACATGGGTTCTAAAGGACAGAACCAATATCTCCTTAGGTCAAGTGGTGGGGTTACACCTTAATTTCAGGGGGTGGGACCATTCCTCAGGTTCAAGAACCAGGATGCCGTCTTAAAACTCAACACCGTCTAGGCCCTTCCTGCTCATATCAGTCTCCTCTGGTTGTAAATCATAAAAGCAAGGGATTGCACATCTTTCTCATGAGAACACGCTCGGCCTTTTGGTTAGCAGATCAAGTTGCTACTAACTGCGCCACCAGACCCTTGTCCAAGAGAATGGAGCAGCAATTTCCTAGGTTCAAGGGGCAGGACTACCAAGATTTAGGTTCTAGGCTAAGTTGTCCAGTTTCAAGGTATGAGGTCGCCGGCAGTTTGATTCCAGGAGGGGGAGCCAAAGTATTTCAGTTCTAGGGGAAGGACCACAGCCATCATCTTTCCAGTGATCAAGGCACTCTCTTCAGTTCATGGACAGGGTTGGTTTCATGGGCAGGGCCACAGCCACTTCAGTTCCAGAGAGGGGAGTCACTGTCTCCTAAACTGAAAGGGCAGGGCTGTTCTTCAATTTGGAGAAGGCAGAAAGAGTGATACTGAAGAAAGCAGTAGTTTCAGATGTTCAAGGCCAGGACCATCACCAAGGTTCTAACAGAGCAGGGCAACCAACTCTTCAGTTCAAGACAGAAGTAGATTCTGAGTCACACTGGGGGAAGCCCCTCCCTACTCTCAAAGGGAATGTTCTTTTTGTATATCCTAGAGTTAGTAGGTTCTCAGAGGCAGTAAATGGCACAGGAGGAGATTGCACATCTTTTTCCCATGGAGCAACTGGTAGATTTGAACTGTGTACCTTTGGGTGGGCAGTGCAACTCCTTACTCACTAAGTTACCATTCCAGAGCTCCCTTTCAAAATAGTAGTCTCCTATTTTTTTGTATTGCTACTTTGCCCCCTGGCTCCCCTTTTCCTTTTGATTAGAATGAGTTTGACAGCAGACTACTTTCTCATTCAACCAGCCGTCCGTACACATTCTTTCCTATACCATTAATCTAGATACCCGCTTTTCTTCCTAGCCCCTAGGACTTCGGTCCTAGGATTCTGATTTCCATTTACTTCCAATATCTTTCTGTCTTCCCTTTCTTTAGTGATATGGTGCTGATTATCCCTTTCTTGTATATTTCCTTTCCCTTGACTCATCCTAATGTGTGTTGTGATGCAAACACAAAGGTAGGTGATTTGAAAGAGAAATCTCCTCCCATGATATATACAGTCTCTGAAAACCCACTGGACTTACCAGCACATAACAACAATGGCTAATTATGAGCATTTCTTCATGTGCTTGTTGGCCAACAGAATGTCTTCTTTGGTGGAGTGTCTTTTCATGTCCTCTACCCCTTTTGCAATTGAATTGTCTTTTTCTTGAGATGTTAGTTATTTTCTATAGATTTTTAGAGATTTGTCATTTGTTAAATAAGTGATTGCCAAATATTTTTCCCAGTCTGTAGGTTCTCATTTTATTCCTTTGGATAAATCTTTTGATGCACAGAAAGAGTGAATTTTTAGGAGGTCTCAGCTGTCTAGTTAATTTTCAGCCATTTGTGTATTTTCTTTTTTTTTTAAAGTATTCATGTTGTTTTATTTTTTCTTTTTTAATGTTTTTTTAATAATTTTAATGAACATTTACAGAGAATTTGGATTTCCATTCATTCATTGCTGCACTTCTCTAGCCGCCCAGCCCTCTCCCCCTGCCCCCCAGTTCACTCCTCTCTTTCAAAAGTAAAAGAAAGACTCCCTCCCTGGTACACAATCCCCCTGCACCCCTCCCACTGCCCCAAGTACATTCCACTGTGCAACCTTAATTGTGGACTCTTGTGATAACCATAATACCCTATCATACATAGCTTTTAAATTATTCAGTCCCTCATCTGTTTCAGTGCAGTATACACAATTTATCCAGTTTTTCTCAGTCTTACCCCCACCCTGATATCAGTCCCATTTTACAGCAGTGGCATTATGCAATATTTGTCCTTTTGTGACTGAGATATTTCACTCAGCATAATGTCCTCCAGGCTCACCCAGTTTGAATAATAGTGAATGAGTTCCTTGTTTTTCAATGCAGCATGGTATTCCATTGTGTGAATATTCCACAGCTTCTCTATCTATTTGTTTGTTGATGGGCACTTGGGTTGTTTCCACCTCCTTGCTATTGTGAACAGAGCTGTGATAAACATGGGTGTGCATATATCTGCTTGGATGTCAGTTATGGTCTCTTTGGGATATATTCCCAGTAGTGGAATTGCTGGGTCAAATGGTATCTCTATCTGCAACTTTTTGAGAAAGCACCATACCGCCTTCCACAGTGGTTGCACCATTTTACATTCCCACCAACAGTGAATAAGGGTTACAGTTTCTCACAACTTCACCAGCATTTGTTGCTTACTGTTTGTGTATTTTCAGTGATATTTGATAGTTTATGCCCTTTCTCTGATAATATTTCTAATTTTAGGTTTTATGTATCGGTTTTTGATCCATTTTGAGTTAATTTTTGTATACGGTGTGAGGTTCCAATTTTCTACCAATATAAATCTAGTTTCAGCTGTCTGTATGTGTACAGACTTATTTCTTGGTGCTCAATTCTGTTGCATTGGTCTATGATATCAGATGGATCTTGACTGAAAGCAGAGTGTACCAGAACAGTGTCTATTTGTGTTTTACCACTATGCAAAGGCATTTGACTGTGAATCATAAGAAATTGTAACTAACATTAAGAAGAATGGGAATCTCAGAACACTTGATTATGCTTATGCAAAACCTAGACCAAGGAGCTATTGTCTGAACAGAGCAAGAAAATACTGCATAGTTCAAAATCAAGAAGGAGTGAGTCAGAGATGTATCCTTTCTCCATATCTTTTCAATCTACATGCCAAACAGACTATTTGGAAGACTGGCCTTTATGAAGAAGAATGTAGCATCAGATTTGGAGGAAGACCCTTCAACAACCTGTGTTATGCAGATGATATAACCTTGCTCACCAAAACTGAGGAGGACTTGAAACATTTGCTGTAGAAGGTCAATGAATGCAGCCTTCAATATGGATAGAATGTCAACATCAAGAAAACAAAGATCCTTACCACCAGGCCAATAGGAACTATCATGATAGACAGAGAAAAGATTGAAGTTGTTAACAACAGCCAAAGACATCAATAGACAAGTTGCATTGGGAAAATCTACTGTCAAGGATCTCTCCAGAGTGCTAAACAGCAATTGATGTCAGTCCAGAGACTAAGGTGCACCTAATCCAGGTCATGGTTTTCTCAATTGCTTACTATGCATCTGAGAGCTGGATAATGACTACGGATGACAGAAGAATCGATGACTTCAAGTTGTGGTGGTGGAAAAGATTATTAAACATACCATGCTCTGCCAAAGAACAAACAGGTCTGTTCTGGAGAGGATAAAATCAGGTTATACCTTTTGAAACTGTTTCATGTGGCATGTTGCCACAATGAACCAGTCCTTGGAGAAATATACTTGGAAGGGTAGAGGGTCACACAGGAGAGGAAGACCATGGGATGAGATGGATTGACATAGTGACTATGTCAATGGTGTCATGTGTGTTGGAGATGGTGAGGATGGATCAGGATAGGGCAAGGTTCAGAGCAAGGTTCATAGGCTTGCTGTGAGTTGTAGTCAACTCGATGGCACATAACAACAATGGATCTATGGCTGTACCAATACCAAGCTGTTTTGATTTCTGTGGCTGTATTTTGTTATAAGATCCCTTACTTTTTTAAAAATTTCTTTCTCTTTTATATTGTTTACATCCAGAATATGTATACATTTAATTTCATTCATACACATATTTCACACATTCCCTCATTCATATTGTTTTTAAAAGGTTCTGTTCAACAATTTTATCCTCTCCAGACTGTGACACATACCTTTCCTGTTTGAAAACCGAGCTATGTTCCTGTTTTCTGTCCAGACAGCTGCTTCTTTGTCTATGCAATCAGACTTGGCTCTATGAAGATTAGTCCTTTTTGCTCTTACTCCATAATTTTCAAAATTAGCTGTCTCCACCCCCCCCATTCCTGCCCAGCCTACTTAGTTTTGTCTGTAGTTTTGGGTTCTGTAATTCGCTGGAAGCTCTCACAGGAACTCAAAGAAACACTGAGGGAAGGGGGTGGGGGAATAGTTCACACAGCTGTTGATAATGTAAGCTAGTGAACGTAGTGGAAGATGCTGGTGAATGACGAACTATAAATCTGAAGGACAATCAAGATTGCGGCACCTGAATCAGGTGTTGCAGAGTTGCAACTGGGAGCAGAAAGGGGGAGAAAAGAAAGAGAAGGGAGGAGAAACAGAATGGTAAAAGGGAAGAGAGAGAGGAGAGAGAAATGCCCAGAGGAATGCCACACCCTTACAGAGTCATTTTGGGTAGGGTGAAGCATCAGGGTATATCCATTCTATCTGCATGTTCTTGCCTGGCCATGTGATACAATCACAAGAGAAATTGCCCAGAAATATAATTTTAAATGCTTCTTTGTGGTTGTTATGTGCCATGAAGTCACTTGTGACTCATAGCGACCCTGTGCACAATAGCTCTGGACCCTGTCCTACCCTGAGCCAATTTCACTGTCTCTGACACACCTGCCCCTACCTCAGTCACTGTGTCAATCGATCTCATCGAGGGTCTTCCTCTCCTGTGCTGTCCCTCCACCCTTCTAAGCATGCTGTCGTTCTCCAGGATTGGTCCCTCCTGGCAATGATAGACCCACAGTACTGTAGTCTATGTATAGGTTTCACATGAGTCCAAATAAGTGCTGAGATTCCCATTCTTCTCAATGTTTGCTGTAATTTATTATGATCCACATAGTCAAATACTCTAGTGTAGTCAATAATACACAAGTGAACATCTTTCTGGTATTCTTTGCTTTCAGCCAGGATTCATTTGACATTGGCCAGGATTTAATTTTTTGCCACGAGTTCTTTTAAATCCATCTTGAATTTCTGGAAGTTTCATCAATGTGCTTCTTCTAGTCATTTAAAAATAATATTGTTCTTCTGGAGTATTCTATATATGTTTCAATATGTCATGTTAGATAGTTGTTCTTCCATGTCTTTGTTGATTTTCCTTGGCATGATTCTGTCCTTCCTTAAAAGTGGTGTGTTAAAATCTACTAATCTGTTCTTCAGAGGGTCACTATGACTTGTAGTCGACTCAACACACCTAACAATACTAACAATTATTATAGAGAGGCTAGTCAATGACTGTAACAATGGGCTCCAGTGGGCAGAGATGATTAGGACGGCACAGGGTAGGGCAGGGTTTCCATCTGATGTTCATAGGGTCGCTAAGAATCTAATTGAGAATCAAGAATACCTAATAGCAACAGTTGCCTGTTTCAAGGGATAGTACAATGCCTGTTCCACTGAAAGGAAACAGTAATTTCCTAGGTTCAACCACTTCCACCAAGGTTCTAGGGAGCAGAGAAACGGTAGAACTATGCCCAAGATTTTAAGAGGTGTGCTCACACCTACCGGCTTGTAATAGGCGATGCTCCCTGTCTTCTCAGCTGAAGGATGTGGGTCATTTTCAAGGAAGAGGGTGACAACATCTATCCCAATTAAAGGGATCAGCAATTTTCTAATGTCAAAAAGAAAGATATTTCTTCTGTTTCAGGACTAGGGTTATGGACACCTTGTTTCCATTGGGTCTTTTCAGACCAAGGGGCGGGACTATCTCTTACGTCACGGGGGGCGGGACCTCAGTCACTAGTGGGTGGAGCCATATATCCTCATTTCAAGAGGCAAAACAATCTCTTGGCTTGCACAGGGGCCGAGCTACTCTAGTCAAAGGAAACAGCCATATTGTAGGGTCAAGGAACAGGGTTATTCCTCAGTTTCGGGGACAGCACCACAACCACCTATATTCCAGAGGGTAGCACAATAATATCTCCTAAATTCAAGTGGGGGCACCTTTCAGAGATATCTGGATTCCAGAGAGGGAAGCTACTGTAGCCTCAACTTAAGTGGCTCAGGTAACAGAGCTTCGCCTACTCCACCTCAAAGGAACTGCTGTCTCTAAGGTACAAGGGGCAGAATTAATTCTTGGTCTTAGGGTCAGGGCCACAGCTACTAAGGTTCTAGGGAACAGAGCAAACATCTCCTCAGTTATGGCGGAACTAGTCCTTTGGTTTTAGTGGGTGGGACGTCCACCTACCGTACTGGAAGGAAACAGCAGTCTTCTAGGGTCTCAAGGGGTCTCTCACTTTCTCCTCAGCTCAAGGGGTGGGGCTACTGTCTCCTCAGCTGAAGCAGCGGTCTGTTCCTTAATTCTAGGTACATGGTAATGTCTACTCCACTCAAAGGGGATAGCAGTCTCTTAGGTGCAACAGGAGGGGCCATCTTCCTTGCAGAAGCCTGACCTACTTTCTCTGCATTTCAAGGTTTAGGTAAGTCCTGAGTTTCAGGGGTTGGGGCCACAGCCACGCGTGTTTTAGGAGTCAGTGGACAGGTCTCCTCAGCGTAAGGGGGAGGGGCTTTTCTCAGGAGACATCGATCATCTCCAGTCAAAGGAAATAGTAAAATACTATGGTGTGGGTCAGGCACACCTTAGTCTTTAAACTGACCACAATGCTCTTGGACTTTGGAGACACCATGCACAGCAGATTTGCCCAATACAACATGGCTTGATTTCTTGATTGCTGCTACCATAAATGGTGATTATAAATCCAAGTAAAATGAAATCCTTGGCAACTTCAGTCTTTTCTCTGTCATGATGTTGGCTTTGATAAAGTGGTGAAAATTTTTAGGTTCTTTTTTTTTTAAATGTTGAGATGTAAGCCGTATTGATTTTCTGCTGAAAATTCTTCAAGAATTATCATATAACTCATAAATCTTAACCTTAACTATATGTCCAGAAGAAATGATAGAAGGAACAGAAGCCTTGGTCATATACCATGGTCACTGCAGTATTACTCACAATAGCCAAAAGTTGGAAATAACAAAAACATTTCTCAACAGATAAATGAATAAAAATATCCTATGTCTATATAATGGAATAATTTGCAGTTATGGAAAAAAATTGAATTCTGAAGCATCCCACAATCTGAATTGCAAGCAAAATATGTTAATTGTAAAAAGACAGATATTGTATGATCTCACTTCTAGGAAATAAGCAAGTATATACAAATCAAGGATTAATAATGATTGCTAAGGTCAAGAAGGAAGGGAGAGGAGGAGAGTTTTTATTATGAGGCCTTGAATTTATTGTAATGTTGGAGGAATAATTTTAAAAACAACAATGATGATGGCATAACATGCAAAATACAATCAATGGATTGTAAATGTGGAGGTTGTTTTGGTAAATGTATGTATTTTCACCACAATTTTTCTAAAAAATATGAAAGAAGACTATAAATGACTAAACTGTGCTAAATATAACTGAACTATAGTGCTAAACTGGAAAAAAAACCCACACCAAAAAAAAAAACCCCAAACAAAAAACCCCCTGCAGTTTCCTAGGTTCAAACTCACTTCCATCAAGTGGATTCCAACTCACAGCAACCCTGTAGGACAGAGTAGAACTGTCTCATAATGTGTTCCAAGCCTGTAACCCTTTATAGGTACAAAAGCCACAGCCAGGTTCGAACCACAGACCTTTTCATTACCGGCACATTGCTTGAGCCACGGCACCACCATGGACTCCTTTCTAGATTCATGAGGAGGGGTTCTTTTTCCTTGATTTTAGGGGCAGAGTTAAGATCAAATTGGTTCAAGAGGGTGAAACCACTGTCACTTCAGTTCAAGGGGCAGGGCCACCACAACCTGCGTCCTGGGGGCGGGGCTACTGTCACCTCCTCTGAAAGGGGCAGGTCCTTAATACGTTTAGAAGACAAGGTGTTGCCTACTGCATGCACTCAATGGAAACAAGTCTCTCCTCCATTCATGGGGAGTTGGCAATACCACCGCTATTCTAGGGAGCAGGGAAACTGTTCCCTCAGTTCCAGAGCCACCACCATTGAGGCTTTCCTTTTTTTTAAATGTTCTTTTTGAAGAAGTTGTTGTGTGCCATCGAGTAGGAACTGCCACATAGCTTACCCCTCCAGTGGCTTTTCAGAGGTAGTAAAACCTTCCTCCTGTGGAACAGCTGGTAGATTCAAACCACATGCCTTTGTGATTAAAGCACAACTTCTCATCTCTTGAACACCAGAGATGAAGGAATCTCCTCTCAATTTCCAGGGAGCAGGGACACCCCCTCCTTACTTCAAGGAATGGGGAGACTGCCTCCTTAGTTCTAATGGATGGGCCCACTCTCTTCTCCATTTCAAGAAGCTGGGCCTCCTCTGTTCCAGAGACTGTGCTACTACCTGTTTGGTTCAAGGGCCAGGGGGTGGAGCTGCATAAGCACTCAAGGGTCCGTTTGGTTCTAGAGGGTGTGGCCACTGAAGCACTCAGCTGAACCTACTCATGCTCAGTGGGCTAGAAGACGTGGTGATCTGCTCTGTAACGATGATAATGTAGAAAAAAATCCCTATGAAACAGGCTGCTCTGTCTCAAAGGGTGACTGTGAGTCAGAATGGATTACATGGCCCAATAACTACCACTACCATCTCAGGTTCCAGGATATGGGATCCGTCTCCTCATTTAAGGGAGTCAGGAACCCTATGGTCAATGGCAGGACCACCTCTTGGTTCAAGAGGTAGGACTATCTCTTTGGTATCAGAGAGCAGAGCTGCTCCTTCCTCAGTTCCAGGCATCAAGGCCACAGCTTCCCAGACTCAAAGGTCAAAGAGCCAGTCCTCTGTGGTTTTGGATGGATGAGGGGGGGGAAAAATGCTTGTTCCAGTGGGCAGTACTATTGCTTATGCACTATGGGTGAGGCTATCACCTATTTGGCTTAAGGGGTCCAGTTGCCCCCTAGGTTAAAGTGAGGAGACCGCTTTACCAAGGTTCAAGTGGCAGGGCCACCCCCAAAGTTCAAAGGGTGGGGACAATGACTCTTCAGTTCCAAAGGGAAGGCTGCTCCCTGTTTGTCTTCTTGAGATTTGGGGGCGGAACCATTATCACCTCCCCTAAGGGGCGGGCTACAATGGCCTGAGTTCCAATGGGCGGGGCTTGTGTTAAAGCCTTGGATTGGAGAGGGCTGCGCAGGGATGGCAGAGAATTGGCTTTTATGGATTGCCTTCCCCTGAAAGATATGCTGATTATCATATAGTCCCTGTACCTGCAAGTATGACCTTGTTTGGAAAGAGTGTCTTTACAGGTGTAACTAGCTAAGATGATCATACTGCAGTAGGGTCGCCGGGGTTGCAGTTTCTTGTTTCAGGTGTCAGGACAGAGGACAGAGGCTGCTGGTCCAATGGGCTGGGGAAATATGGTCCCCTGGCCACAGTGGAGGGGAGAGGATCATCTTCAAAGCTTAAAATCTAATTAAATTTGTCCTGCTGTGTGTTTCCTGTGCACTTGAGATCCATAACACCTTTTTTACCTTCCGGCAGTATTTCCCTGTTGGACTGGGAATGCCCACCCTATCCTTGGTTTGTGACTATTTTTGAAGCAGATAACTTGCATTTTAGGTTTCCCAGGTTCATAGTTGCAGAGGGATTTATACCAACGTGGACTCACATATACTTGGTTTAGGTGAAATTTTTAATTTAAGAAATACTGTAGTGAGTTAAGCCTTTTGAATTGATTTGCACATGGCAAGGTCATGGATTTTGGGGGAAGAACAGAGGGTTGACTGTTATGATTGTCTCCCAAAAATAGTATGCTGAAGTTACAATCTCTGTGCCTGTGGAACATGACCTTATTTGGCAAGAGGGTCTTCACAGAAGTAACTAGTTGAGATGAAATCATGCTGGAGTAGGGCGTGTAACTCCCAATCCAACAGAACTTTGATAGTTGCCCTCAGGTTGATACATAAAACCACCAGGTGTACAGAATGAAATTGCCCTTTAGGTTTGCAAAAGGATATCACCAGGCCTATCTGCTGAGATACCTCTGGGAGGGTTCAAACTGCCCACTTTTTGTCTTATGGTGTGGTGCTTAACCATTTGTGTTGTCCAGGGACTCCTACTTTAAAAAAACCCTTAAAAGCTCCTTGCTGTTGAACTGGAATTGACTCGTAGCTGACCCTATATTGGGTTTCTAAGGCTGCAAATCACAAGGGGAAAGGCTGCCCATCTTTCTCCCTTGAAGGTACAGGAGGATTCAAACCACCAGAGGTGCAGCATTTAAGTTAGTTGTACAACTTCTGATGTTCCATGCCACCAGAGCTCCTATACAACACTACGGATAGCAGCTGCAAAGAAATGCCCAGGCCTACACCCCATCTCATAATCAATGAATTTCTTAGAAGTCACCCAGTTTGTGGCAAGTATTAGTTGCAAAGGACAGTCCATTGCTTTGATCATGCTTGGCGCAAGGTGCACCAAAGACTAACACCCTAGGCACCCTATAGCTGGTAGATCCATCATGTGGGGTGTGCAGCATACACGCTTCACTGGATCACCTACACCTTCTCAAGATGACATGTGGGTGGGTTAGTCTATGGCTGACAGACAGCATTGGCCACAGAGGTATATTTCACTGGCCTGTTGTGATGATCAAAAAGAATCAACTAGGGAGTTGGAATGCTCAAGCCCTCCACCCTTAGTTGAAGCACATGGGACAAAATGAGTAACTTCTGAAAAATGCAACATCAGCCAGTAGCTAGCTGCAGGGTTCTCTTATTAAGACAAAACAATAAAGGGTGCAGTAGTGGAGGACAAGGACATGGTGTTAAGAAAGTGGACATGGGCGAAAGGGCTACCAGAGAAGAACAATGAGGAAATCCCAAGCAAGAGGGCTGATTATTCCTTTTCTGAAGACCTTCTGACATTCTATCCCTGCCCCACTCTCATCATCTTGGCCATATAAAGTCACTGCATCATTTCTGTTGTTACTGTTATGTGCTATCGAGTCAGAATTCATAGCTGACTCGCCAGTGGGCTTTCAGAGGCTGTAAATTTCAGGAAGGAGGATGCCTATCTTTCTCCCACCAAAGATTCACACCACCTGCCTTTGGGCTGGCAGCACAAACCCCTTACCACTAGGCCACCAGAGTATCACTTTTTTTGTTTTTTTTTTTCTTTTTATCTTATTATTTTGTGTGTGTGTACCGTCAAATCTGGGGTAATCGGGATGGGTGTGTCAGAGGCAGTGCGATTGGCACAGGATAGAGCAGGGTTTGGGGCTGTTGTGCATAAGGTCGCTATGAGTCACAAACGACTCGACGGCACATAACAACAACAACAACAACAACCGTCAAATCAGATCTGACTGGTACAAGAGGAGATTGTTCCTCCTTCTCCAGCAGAGCATCTGGTGGATTTGAACCGTGCACCTCTGGGATTGCAGTACACCTTCTTGCCACTAGGCCACCAGAGCTCACCTAGAGTATCATTCTTAACGGTGTGAAAATTTGGGAAATAGAATTTAGGGCCTAAAGTGTTTGGTGTTTTTTTTCTTGGATTGAAACCAGTCTAATTTCCTTTATAATTAAGAGAAATGCCCCATGCAATTGCACTGAACCAAATACAGCATTAATGTAAGGAAAGGTGACATCTGGGTTTGGGGGGTTGCAGGATCACCTTGGACTCCACTGGGCCGAATGAAAGAAAAGGCAGGAGGCGAGCTATTGCTAGTATGCTGCTTTATTTCTGAAAAGATACACTGAAACCTTAGATGAGGATAGCTAATGACAAAAGGGAGAACTGAGGCATCAGCATCTATAATCACTTCTAAGAGAATGTTAGTATGTATTGTCATTACATGTTTACGTCTGATATCATCTCATTATATTATGTAATAATAATGTAGAATACAGCGAGGAGGTGAGCCTGCATTTCGTGTAAGCAGTAGGTGGGAAGGAATCTCGTTCTGCCTGTGAGGATGGTGACCTCACGCTCTCTCAGAGATCCAGAGAAGATCCTGAGGACAAGTCTTAGGGATCTTAAAAGGAGGAACTTGGTGGCCCTCCTTAACACACGGACAAAGAGCAGACAATTACTATGTTACAAAGGATTCCACTTGCCACCACTTTGAAATGTCATGTCCGTGTTGAGGACATTCTGAAGCCTGCTCAGCTACCCCTCTAGAGTATTAATTCTATGAGATGAATTTCAAAACTGCAGGAACGTCTCAGGGAGCTATAATATTTTCATGCACGTTTCAAAACTCAAACTATGTTGCTATTCATTAAAACAAAGGAAATGTTAATTAAACAAACAAACAAAAAAGGACAGCAGGGTTAGTTTTATTAAGCTTTCCAAAGTATCCACTGTTGCGACATTCATCTGTCACAGGCTCGTTTGCTCTGCTCGGCCTACATTTTTCAAATCACCTGCGTGTTCCAGGCTTGAAGGTAGGAACACAGATAACAGACCGCACAGGGAAATCAAATGTTAGTGATGGGGAAAGAAAGGTCAAGTTTAGACATACTCACAGCTACGTTCAGTTCAAATGTTAGTTGTTTGGAAATCTGTGTTAGTCATTTGAAAGCACAAAGAACAGAAGGCAAGCCAGAGTTGGGATGAGAAAGTTAAACCATGCATTGTGGGAAATTCTTTGTCTGCTCACAGAGCTGGGCGAGCAGCGTGAGTTGAAGCAGCCGCTGCAACTCTTGCATGTTGTGTGACTACACAGTGGGTCCCAGCTGAGCCACAAAAGCCACCTCAGTAGGGAGTTTATCTCTTATGCGTCTGGCTTACATCACTAACTGGCTAAATGGTTAGCACTTTTCTGCTTTCTGATAAGCATGCAGAAGTCAGTCTATCTAGCTTTGCAGTTTTCCACTGCAGATACAGAGAAGTGAAGTTTACTGCAGAGCTGCTTTTTAAAAACTCCCCTCACCCCATTTCCTATTATGATCGCTGTGTGCCCTTTATTTGACTAACACTGTAAAATGGGGTGGGGGGGAAAGACAGAGAAACACTTGGAGAGGATGCAACACCACTCTTAGCCTAGGTAGGTAGGTAGAGGGCAAGAAGAGGACACAGAGAGCAAGGCCCGAATTCCATTTTACAGGTCAAGTGCCCCCGCCAATTTATAGCTTTTTGGCACAGTCAGGGCAATACACTTGCTCCTGATGGAAAACAAAGCGCTTGTTGGCCAGATTCACGGAGCATTTTTTGCAGTGGAAGCAGTAGTCGTGCCAGGATTGTCCTTCATAGGCCACCACACTGGAGCCTTTACCAAACCCTGTTTGAAAACAGAAGGGAAGAAAAGAGACAACCGAGTGAATACAGGTAAGGCAGCTGCAGTGCCAGAGAGACAATGACGACTTGCCCAAGTCGTGGAGCCAACACGCACGTGGAACCAGTGTCACCAGACTCCTAGCATACCCCGCCCCAACCAACGCGCATTCTACCCCACACCACTGTTCCCCTGCTACGGTGCTCAACGTGCAGAACCCCCACCCCAGGCCAGACAGATGCTAGAGCTGGCCAGGGGCTTCCCTGAGTCAAGCTCTCACATTCCCATGCCACCTCTAACACCCAGTGACGCGCACCAACCTCCCAGCATAACCAGTGTCTTTGATTAAGGTCAGGGCCATGGCATCAAAGTGGCCACCAGGAGGCAAACTTGGGTTGTTTGTGGGGTGTGCACTTACCCGGCCTCGAGGAGCTGCTAAGCTTCGATTTTTTCTATAAAGAACAACCACCCACGAGGGACAAGTTCTCTCTCCACCCGGATGCCTGCCCCGGATGTTGGCGCTGGGAAACAGGGTGAGAGGCAAGCGTTTCCCGTGGCACACTGGGGGCTTCCTAGCTTTAGAGACTGGGTGGCTCACTCTTGACACAGTCCTTTTCCCTGAGGATGGCAAAAGTCTTCTCAAATGTACATTTCAAGGCTTCCCGGGGAGATGGGAACATTGGAGGCAAGGGAAGGAGGGCCCAGGGCACTTGGATCGCGGCCGCGAGATGAGCAATGATGTGATTAGCTGTGCTTCTGATTGGAAACCACTGCCAACAGGCAACACTGTGCTACCTTTCATCTACAGGGCTTTAAGCATCCCAGGCTCACTTTCTCCAGCCCACCGCCCCATCCCCATCCCTGTCCCCTCCACGCAGCTTCCACCCCTTCCCCTTCTCCCAGAGTCCTGAAGATGGGTCTCAGGCACATAAACTCCTGGCAGCGTTGGTCACCAGTGTTCAGGAAGTGTTCTGTATTTCAGAGGCTAACCAGGCCTGGGAGAAAATCCAAGCCACTGGGGGACCTTTATTTAGCACCCTAACGGCGGGGGGAAAAGGGGATTCTTTGGGGCCTTTGTGGATGAAACCGACGACATAGGAAAATGAAAGATGTTTACCATACACAAAACCTAACCTGGCAGACTTAGCAAGGACTCTTTAGCCTACCAGTGATTGGGTTCTTGCATCCAGCACACTTCTTGGCCACAAAGTTCTTGTAGCAATCCACGCAGTAATACTGGTCCTCCACAGCAGTGAAACGCTGCCCAGCCAGCTTCTTAGAACAGGTAACACACACAAAGCACTCGGCATGCCAGGGCTGATCCTGGTAAGTGATTCCTCCAGATGTAATTGCCTAGACCAGGGAGGTGTAGCACTAGATTCAGATTCAACAACCCTTCTGTTGAAGGCCTACTAAGTGCCAGGCACTGTGTTGGGATAGACAGTAGCTCACTGAATCACCACGGCAACCATGGGAGGCAGGTGCTATTATTCTCCTCATTTTACAGATGATGCCGCTGTGGCTCAGAGGAGGGGAACTCCTTTCCAAGATTTCCCAGCAACTTTAAGAGGGCTGCCCACAGGACAGTGTGCTGTGATCACAGTACTGCTCAGTCTACCAGTGTGTCCTCATCTGGCAAGTGAGAGGAATAATTCCCTACATCACAGGGCTGCCGTGAGGATGGAGCGGGACAGTATGTGTACAAGCACTCTGCAAATGGTTAGACACATTTCAGCAACAAGAGGAAAGGCAGCAATCCCTCAGCAACGTACCTTGTTGCATTTTACGCAGTGCTTGGCGAATTTGGCCTCATGGCAAGTCACACAGTAGAAGTTCTCCCCTTTGGGGAAGAAGCTTCCGGTCCCA